>NC_140234.1:9386058-9993558 GCF_949987555.1 Borostomias antarcticus
TCCTTCCTCCCGTCTCTCCCTCCCTCACCTGTTTGTTCTTATGAACCCACCCCCTCTGTCCCCCAGGTATGTGAACTGTGCCCGTACTGAGGAAGAGCAGAACCTGGTAGCGTTTCAGTACCGTGGAGGGATCCTGTTTCGCTGCTGTCGGCTGCTGGCTGTCGGGGAGGAGCTGCTGGTCTGGTACGGACAGGAGTACAGATACAAGAGCATCTCCTTCAACTACGTCTGGGAAGAAAAGAGCACCGCTAGAGGTATCTGTCCTCAACTCTTCTTCCCTCTGTCTTCTCCTCAATCTCTCTCTCATCCACCTCTTTCCTTAAAGCTGAAAGAACCAGAGGTCTGCTGGTCATAATAGTAACCGCTGTCCAAGTAGCTCTCCTCTACCATCCTTCTCTCTCTCCTCTCCTCTGTCTTTTTCCCATGATGCCAGCCAGCAGACAAGACCTGTTCATACAACGAGAAATTCAGGACACTCATGGATGCAACGAAACGGGACGCTACGTCACGAACAGCAACGGCGCCTGTGCAAATCGCTGTTGGGCGGCACACAAATTGCCGATGTTAGCCAGGCACACTAGCTATGATCAGAATGGAAGGCTGTTAGTTGCCATGAAACATGGTAGCTTGACTAACGTTAATGAGTGCTGGCTAGCTTATTCTAGCTGAGTTAGCTAATACCATGGTCTTCAACGTATTCATGCTTGTTTTCTCTTCTCTCTCTCCTCTTCTTTTTTTCACTCCTCTCTCTCTCTCTCCTCTGTCACTCTCCCTCACTCTCTCTCAGCCAGAGGAACCTCTTCCATATCTTTCTCTCTCCTGTCCTCAATCTGAAGTTGTGGTGTCGTTATGTTTCGCCCCGACTAGCTACATATAATCACTCTATACAGTATTTGATCTTGTACTACAGGTGTGAGAATCCTTTTTAATGATTGTCTCTCTTTCACTCTCCCAGGAGTGATGTCAGACTTGTCCCAGACTCAGGTGTTCTCCTGCTCTGAGTGCCCATTCACCCACACCTCCCAGATCTACCTCAACAAGCACCTCAAGAGGAGCCATGACAGCCTCTACGTCTCTCTGCTGAGGAACGGAGAGATCAGACCAGAGACTCTCTCCTCATCTGTCTCCTCTCAATCACTCCCTATCACCACCTCCAACACCCCCCTCACCCCAGCTCCCGCCCAGAGACAGAGACACACAGACAAGCCAAGACCGTACCACTGTGACCAGTGCGGGAAGAACTTCATTCAGTCAGGACATTTAAAGACACACCAGCGTGTTCATACAGGAGAGAAGCCATACCACTGTGTCCAGTGTGGCAAGAACTTCAGTAAGTCAGCACACTTAAAGACACACCAGCGTATTCATACAGGAGAGAAGCCATACCACTGTGACCAGTGTGGGAAGAACTTCACTAGGTCAGGAGATATAAAGGTACACCAGCGTGTTCATACAGATGAGAGGCCATACCACTGTGACCAGTGCGGGAAGAACTTCATTCAGTCAGGAGACTTAAAGACACACCAGCGTGTTCATACAGGAGAGAAGCCATACCACTGTGACCAGTGTGGGAAGAACTTCATTCAAGCAGGACACTTAAAGTCACACCAGCGTGTTCATACAGGAGAGAAGCCATACCACTGTGACCAGTGTGGAAAGAACTTCACTACATCATTAGTGTTGAAGACACACCAGCGTTTTCATACAGGAGAGAGGCCATACCACTGTGACCAGTGTGGAAAGAACTTCACTGAGTCAGGAAAGTTAAAGGTACACCAGCGTGTTCATACAGATGAGAGGCCATACCACTGTGACCAGTGCGGGAAGAACTTCATTCAGTCAGGAGAGTTAAAGATACACCAGCGTGTTCATACAGGAGAGAAGCCGTACCACTGTGACCAGTGTGGAAAGAACTTCACTCAGTTAAACAACTTAAAAACACACCAGTGTGTTCATACAGGAGAGAACCCATAGCCTTAGGTCTGGATTACACTGCGTTTTTTGGCGTTTTCACCCCCGTTTGCACCTAGCAGTTACACTACCGAGGCCAAAATGAGGCTCGAACCCGGAGGTTTAATTTACCTTTAATAGGCAGATCCGGAGGCCTTTGAAAAACTAGGCCAGGTCCAGCCTGGCTAATGTGTGTGACTGGCTTGTTTCTGTTCAGGACTGGTAGGACGGAAGCTAGTCATGCCACTGAAATAGCTGTGAATGGAAATGACTTGAAATAATGTCTGATAAATAAAGATGGGTCTTGTCGCCTGGACACATCAGTTCCAATGCTAATCCAGAACAATAAGACCAGGATAGCCAGTTAGCTCATGAGCTCACAACAACTAGCAGCAGCTTCCATAACATTAATGGTAGCGGTCAGTGGCTAAAGCAGTTACACTGATGATTCCTCTAACGTTAGCTATTTTGCTGCAATTGGTTCAACTTTTGTTTCTGGACAAAGGTAAGGGATAAACCCAGATGACACAAGGCTAGCAGACCTACAGCGGGTCCCCGATGGACGAGTTGGTGGACCTCCGGCTGAATATAACACATTACTAGCGGACCTACAGCGGGTCCCCGATGGACGAGCTGGCGGACCTCCGGCCGAATCCGCTGGCGGGTTCCTGGCCATTTGCTCATCAAATGGCAAGCGGACCTCTGGTGGATTATTAGCGTCAGGGACAGCGGTCCACTAGTAATCCGTAATAGATACCGCTATTGCTCCACCACCATTCCACCGGTAGTTTATTGTCTATATCCTGGGCCCTTTGGCCCTATGCTTATGGATTTCTAGTGCTAAATTAACTTACTCTGAACATTTTTTTGGTAACCCTTCCTTTCATAGTCCCCCAACTACTAAACATTTACCTGGTAAATACATGCAAAGTATAGCCACATACATAGGCGATTTTACCCTCTGAGAGTAGGGGGGGCAACATTTTGACGTGAGAAAAAAAACAGTTCTGCCGTCTCGTCCCATCTATTTACAAATAATACCAGTTGTGAACAGTATGCTAATAAGAAATCTGTAAGACAATTCAATATGTACAACGCATCAAACTTCATCTAGACACCACGAGCATGTCAATATGACTTTATGACCGAGCACTAGGCCATACCCAACATCACAACATCAAACTGACACTGCCTGCTGATGCTAGCTTCCTTGCCGATGGTGATGTTGCTAGTGCTAGTGCTAGCTCCGATAGTAAATTGTTTTTATAGCTCTTTTTGCCATTGTGAGCAGGTAGGCTAGTTGTAGCTTGTTGAGCACTGAGCAGTACAGTCAGATCTCATTTTTTTCGACGGACGAGTTGTGCCATTAGTCTATTATGAATATATATATTTTTTTAAAGGTAGCCTAGTTTAAGTAATAAATTCACTTTTAAAATGAATGATGATCTAACACAAACTAGTACAAACCACAATTATGTATTTAATAATTGTGTTAAGGGGAGACACGGTAGGTGAAAACATCGTTTTTCAACGCCCTGGTCAAATTTGAGATTTTGTGCTAGTTTGCTTCCATAACATGTCTTCTTTCATACTAGTGGAAATAAAACATCAAAAATACGCATTTAGATGTTTATTTTACTTCATTTAGTCTGTGTGCGTCTGTAGATTCTTCCTAAAATCACGAAAAGTTAGCATTTTTTCGCAACGAACCAGAGCGCGGCCGTCTTTTGGATCCGCGAATGTTATATATCGATAGAGAGATCTCTCTCTCGAGCATGATGTTATCGCAACCAAACCTGATAGTTTCATTCGTATCAGCAACCAATCGTGGAAATACAAAGGCGGGTTTGATGCTAATCGTGAAATCTCATTGGCTGTTGATGATTTCTGAGAACGTGATTGGTTCAGCGCGTCATGTGACACGTTTCCACTTCCTTATATCTAATCCAAACAATGCCGTCTGTAAAGCGTTCTAAACGTAATAAGCAACAATGACAACAGTGTTTGCCCGCAAGGTTGAACAGAAAACATGAGAAACTAAATGGAAATGTTTACATTTATGAGATATAAAGTGCCTATTCGCGCAAGTTGTCATTAGCCGGTGCTAGCATGTCCAGTAAGCAGCAGGGAGATGAGGCTAGCGTTAGCATGTCCAGTGAGCAGCAGAGAGATGCGGCGCGTTTGAATGAGCTGATAACTGGGTTGATTTGTCCTAATTGTGCAGGGACTGGTATTAAAATTAACATAGATCCTCAGAATAGTGGGTTCTGTAGTACTTTGCTCTTAGAGTGCAGTCTTTGTGAGAAATGGCTATCTCAAAAGTGTCTACACATCGACTCGGCTTCATGATACAACTAGGAATGATGTTGCATTTGATGTCAATGTGAGGATGGTCCTCTTAGCGCACGAGTTAGGGTTGGGGTATGCAGCTCTCCAAAAGATTAGTAAAGTGTTGGATCCCAGGGCTTCATCTGAAAACGTATCAGAAACATGACAGAGAGGGTGACAGGTAGGCTATTGAAACGTGTTCCCTCTCTCTCTCTCTCTCTCTCTCTCTCTCTCTCTCTCTCTCTCTCTCTCTCTCTCTCTCTCTCTCTCTCTCTCTAGCCAATATCAGAAGCCTATACATATGCACAGTAGTCTCTCTGCCTGTGGCATATCTACATGCATCCATAAACTGACCAAATAAACTGTTTTAATTTCAGTTGCTGAAATAGAGAGAGGTCTGGAGTCCTTTCACAGAAGCAGAGAGCAGATTAGGCAGGCATATGCAGATGTGGACCCAGAGGTAGGTAAGCTGACTGCCAATAAATGCAAAATGTTACAAAATTATTACAGTTATTGAGAATTATTACAATAATTCTCAATAACCAGCGTTCAGTGGACAACATGAAGGCGGCAATATGGGGTAGTCCGCTTCACTGATGACAACCCCATGCGCACCAGGAACATATTGTGGTTTTAGAACAGTTTTGGGGACTGCAGCTGAGTGGGTTCTACAGACCAGCTGCTTAGAACAGTTTTGTGAACTGCAGCTGAGTGGGTTCTACAAACCAGCTGCCTAGAACAGTTTTGTTGATAGCTAGTGTGGTGCCATCTGAGGAGTGACTCTGTAGACCTATGACGGCGTAGCTTGATGTCTCCTATGGTGTTGCTTTTGACGATGGTTATATCACTTGTTTGTTTGGCAATCTATATTTAGCTTCTATTGGTGTTTACCCTGCATTGTTTACCACATCTTGTCCTGTGTATTTATGAATCAGCTTACTCTTCATGTTCATTCATTCATTCATTCATTCATGTTTTCTCCATGTAAAACGCTTAAAAAACACAAAAAGCTAGATAATCTGTTTTCTCATGCATGTCCTCGTCAAATGTGTCTATCTTTGTCCATGATCTGTTTAACAAAATAATACAAGCTTTCTAAAAGGGAATGTTCTCTTCCCTACTAACATTGTCTCGTCTCTAGTCTCGTCTTACTAACATCCCACTCGTGGGCTGAACCTTGACGTGGTGAGTGGGCTTCCAACTAAACAGGTCTTACTTCTCTATACAAAATGTCTACTCCTGGACTATTTTGAATCCACAACATGCTGTGTTATTCAGTTTTCAGTTTCTATGTGTTTTCAGATGTTGTGTAATGTTGTTACTAATGATGTGATTGGATATTGTGTTTGTAAATATTGGTTTACAATGCAAATGTATGGTTTTTTACAATACAAATTTTCAAAGCCCGTTTTCTCAAAATGAGTTATTTATCATCTTAGGGACATCAAAACCACCACTTGAGTAGCACCTACATACACCTAACTTTCCAGTTTTGTTCCAATCCATATTCTGAGAGTTTGTCCAAGGGGGATTTTTTAAATTTCATTCATAGCCTGATTTATATAACAGTTTATCCCTAAAACATGGCGAAAATTGGTCTTTTTATGACTGTTGACAGTATTTTCTGATTTCTGAAGTGAAGAAAAGAGATATCAAAAATCCCCCTTGGACAAAGTTTGAATAGGGATATGTGAACAAAATGAAACAAGAATTTTGAATCTGGCTTGAACCAGTTAAAAAAATTGATTTCCCAAAATTATGCAAATTGGCGCATATTTAGCGCATATAATGCCTAATTTGCATATTTATCCATAAGATTTCAGAAAACTTGTAATACAAAAAAGATGCTCCTTAATGTACCTAACAAACTGGGGGAGTTTGATGGTGATACCTATTAAGGCTTTTTTTTTTCCTATTCACCTGGGGTGTCTCCCCTTAATTAGTAAAAAAAGTTTTGTTTTTTTTTAAGAATCTGAGCAGAGTTGGGCTGTCCAATCAGGGGGGGCACTTGCCCCCCCTATAAAATCGCCAATGGCCACATATATGATGGGTAATTACTGAGACACCTATACTGTAGGTATAATTTCAAAACAGGAGTATTTCAATTGTTCAATTACTGAACGTAAATTCAATAACTGATTTAACTGATTACCTGCACCACCAGGTAACCACATTTTTACATAACTTTTATAACATCCAGTGACAAACACAAATGACAAATCACAATGCTCATGTTTATTAAAATGCTTTGAATTATATTAATTATAACTGGATCCACTCAGGAATCGGAGTGGGACCGAGAACAGGAGGAGCAGAAAACAAAACAGAGTTGCACACACAGAGAAACACAACAGTAAGAACAAGTCTAGTACATCAATGGGACTTTTAATTGGTCACTTGATTTGTCACCCAGTTTCTGCAGTTTGACACAGTTAATTCAGCTGCAAAACAGGAAAGGCCGAAAATAAACGTAGGGTGTGGGTTTTGTTTCCCAAAATCTTCCCCACTGGGGCCTTGAACCCCTGATCTCCCGCATGGAAGTCAGACACTTTATCCACTGCACTACCGAGGAACTTGAAATTGTGAGATGTCATAGTGTAATTATTTTGGTGTGATGGGACCACTGCCTCTTGTGGTGGCAACATAGAAATGTTCAGGGTTTACAACCATTCATCTCTTAAAACATGCATGGATAAATAATGTGAACAGTAGTAATAATAGGCTATAATATTGTTATCACAGCAGCACAAA
The DNA here is from genome assembly GCF_949987555.1 of Borostomias antarcticus. Lineage (NCBI taxonomy): Eukaryota > Metazoa > Chordata > Actinopteri > Stomiiformes > Stomiidae > Borostomias > Borostomias antarcticus. Next base: position 9,393,088 of record NC_140234.1, read on the forward strand.
TTGAGATTACAATCAGAAATTGGAATAAGTAGGCTATCTTTTTGGATTTGAGATTATTTTAAATGCAAGGAATGCGCACCACACATGAAACAAAAACTGGGATGGACATTTTGGTGAAATATTTGTTGGTGACTGTTGACGTTGGTTGGATGGCTGGACAGCTGCATTTTAAACCCATGACTTTTCCGAATGTTGCTTGTTTTTTATGAACCTTTTTAAATAAACATTTTATAACCTGAGAGAGGTATTGTAGAGAGTGTTCATTTGTGTGTATGGGGGGTTGTCATTGTGTTAAAACTCGACACAAGCCATAAGAAAACACTTGGGAAGCATCTCACTTCTATGTCAAAATGAAACTCTGCAATCAAAACCCAATAATCCTTTTTCAAAGTGGCATTTTCACACATGCACCAATTGAAATATTCTTTCAAACCAGCAACAAAACTGATGTACTTTATATAAAACACTGGCGTCTTTAGTACTAAGTATACCTTTTTAATGTTCTCACACAGGCTTCTGTTCTTTTTTACAATAAAGAAAAGTCGAATTACAGTACAGTAATCAATACAATCTTGGCAACAAATAATTACATTAAAATTAGATTGCAGTGGTAAACAAAATATAGAATTGTAAGTGATGAGGTGGATGGTTTCTGGATCCCGCCTTCTGTCAGGGTCTGACATCACCTCATCCACATCACAAGCAATGTCATCCCTGGCTAGACAACGGGGAACGCCTCAGTATCCAACCCTGGACTGCCCCCCCCTCAGTATCCAACCCTGGACTGCCCCCCCCTCAGTATCCAACCCTGGACTGCCCCCCCCTCAGTATCCAACCCTGGACTGCCCCCCCCTCAGTATCCAACCCTGGACTGCCCCCCCCTCAGTATCCAACCCTGGACTGACCCCCCCTCAGTATCCAACCCTGGACTGACCCCCCCTCAGTATCCAACCCTGGACTGACCCCCCCTCAGTATCCAACCCTGGACTGACCACCCCTCAGTATCCAACCCTGGACTGACCCCCCCTCAGTATCCAACCCTGGTCCGACCCCCCCTCAGTGTCTCTGCATGCCTCTTCCATTGCTCCCAGGGAGAGTCATGCAGGTATATGGTTGGTGTTCATAGACCTTCCAACGCCAGGCTGAAAAGAATTCCTCAATGGGACTGAGGAATGGGGAGTAAGGGGGTAACGGTGTATCCACCTGTGAAGTTATGTATGGTGGTTGGTGAACCAGTCCCAGACCAGAGCAGCCCGGTGGAAACTAACATGATCCCACATGACAACAAACCTGGGCTGCTCTGCTCCGTCCTGGACAACTGCATTATATAGAGCACCAGATATCTCATGGTGAGTGGAGTGCACTTCTATAGCGTAGAGAGCTTTACAATATCTTCTCTCATTCACTCACCAATGGCAGCCAGCTGGTATTAGTCTGCTCATTGGGAGCAATTAGTGTCTTTCTCAAGAACACGTCAACGAAGCAGAGCAGATAGCTGGAATTGAACTGGAGGCTCCCAGACGGCTACTCTACCTCCTGAGCTGCTGCCGCCCCCTCAGAACGTGATCATGTGTGCAGGACTGGATGGACCTAGGGTGGCATGGTGATGGACAACTCCACTGACATGGAGTAATGTCAGGTGCTTTTATCTAGCAGGTTTGATTATGCTCTCCTAAAGCGAGGCTATATCAAAGTTTTGATGACTGAGGGACAATTTAGGGACCCAAATAGTATAGGACTGAGCCCAGTTACGAATTTATTTATTTTTTTAAATACAAAAACAAAAAAACAAGAATAATTCGTAGGCCTAATCACACCAATATGAGTTCATTTTAAGATCAATCAAACATTCAGTTCCGAGTCTGGGTCCAGAACCAGGGCTACAGCCAACAGCAGGGGGAGGCGGACTGGACTGGGAAGGTGTTTGCATAGTCCTTGAACTCTGACCCCTTCTTTTCTCCTCCACATCCAGGTACCTAAGAAGTCAGTTTCAGTTGCTGGTGATTTAGCCCGTTAGCACTTCTAGTGAGAATGAGGAGGAATTCAGCTTTTCAATAGCGCTGAAGTTGGAGAGCAGACACATTCACACTTGGGAACCATCTAGTCTACGTATTGTCTGGATGAAGTGGTCGTCAGTCTTGCGGTCACACCTCATATTGAAATGAATGGAAAGGAAAGAACAAGTAGCCCTGGTCCAGGACTAAAGAACAAGAGGAGACGGCGCCTTTTTAAAACAAGGAGGAACATGGTTAGCACTGGACATTCATATAAGACCTCAAATAAATAAAGGGGTCACGCATAATGCATGTCAGGATAATAATGTCATGGTTAAGTCAGAACTGGTCACTACCATTACATATCCAGAAGAGGGCGTCGTGAACCTAATGTTGAAGGATCTTTCCTGTCTCAGGAGGCGGGCTCTAGACAGGATCTGAACAGTGAAACGCGTCATTGTTCCCGGCTTTCACCGATTGGTTGAGAGCTTTGAAAAGACTAGCAGTCACGACTAGAAGTGTATATAAATTGTGTTTGTAATCTCTCTCTCTCTACCTTGGGAACTTTTCACCGTCGAGCACTGTTTGTTACGCCTGTAAAGATTCGCTATTGCAAAGATCTTATTGATCAGAAGAAAACAAGAGACAAGCTCTTTATTCTTTTTGAGTAAACAAACGTTTCCATCACAACCTACTCACTAGCCTTTCACTGTAGGCTACGACAATCCTCAATTCGGTAAGTTGTATGTTATTTTTTATTTTGAAGAATTAGAGCGCAACAGTTTGGGGCTTCAGTTCAAGAAGTGAATTTCGCCTCCATTCCCTTGTTCTTTAAAACCCGTTGATTTTAATCCTGGAGCCAATCCAACCAGGGGGTCACTGGAGGAAAACAGGAGAGGGTCACGCTTTTAGTCCAAGCGAGGGTTAGACTAGGCCTACTGGTTTTATTTTATTTTAAATTCGAGTCCAGGGGAGGGTTACTGTTTTTGAATTTGAGTCCAGGGGAGAGTTATAGGCTATACAAAATTGAATTGATCAAAACAGAATAGTAGAATAGTATTCTGTAACTCTGTGTTTGATTGCACTGCTGCCCGTCTTGGCCAGGTCTCTCTTGAAAAAGAGATGTTTAATCTCAATGGGACCTTTCCTGGTTAAATAAAGGCTAAAATAAAATAAATAGTTTATTTAGCTTTCATTTCAGAATTCATCAAGCTGTTTAGTATGACCGTGCTGAGAGGGAAGCGGTGGAACGAACAGACACCGACATGCGGTCAGTTTTCAGGTCATCTCGCTGTTGCTGGTCGGAGCTGCGCGCTTTCGCTTCTTTAACTCGCTGGTTCATTAAGTGGAGAGCTTGACCGCATAACGACATTAATAAGCACAACTAGAGGCCACCATCTGTGCTAACTCCAAAACGGAAGGCGGGTTCTTTTCTTATTGAGTAACACCGTATTGAAATGATTATTGCCGATGTGGTGGATATATTTATGTCAGAGTCATGCATTTTCATTCCCGAGCACTCTAAAGTGCTCTAGTAAATGTGGAATGGTCCTTTAACATAGGCTATTTGATTCTGGGGAACAAAGAAACGCGTGGCGCGCTGTGGCTTCTACCATGCTGTTTAAAACTCTGGCGCTAGTTTACAGGACAATGAAAGGAACAGCCCCCTCCTACCTCCAGGCCATGGTCAGACCTGTACCCCCTCCTACCTCCAGGCCATGGTCAGACCTGTACCCCCTCCTACCTCCAGGCCATGGTCAGACCCTGTACCCCCTCCTACCCCCAGGCCATGATCAGACCCTGTACCCCCTCCTACCTCCAGGCCATGGTCAGACCCTGTACCCCCTCCTACCTCCAGGCCATGATCAGACCCTGTACCCCCTCCTACCTCCAGGCCATGATCAGACCCTGTACCCCCTCCTACCTCCAGGCCATGATCAGACCCTGTACCCCCTCCTACCTCCAGGCCATGATCAGACCCTGTACCCCCTCCTACCTCCAGGCCATGGTCAGACCCTATACCCCCTCCTACCTCCAGGCCATGATCAGACCCTGTACCCCATCCCGACCAATAGTATCCAGCTGCAGCCTTGCTGAGAACCTGACCAATCTCAACCAAGGAAGGCACCATATTAGCCAATCCCAGGCAGAGTAGGGCAGATCATTCATTCCGTGCCGCGCGGTTATTTTTGGTAATGTTAACGACATACTTGTGCAAAAACTTGCTTACATGGGATGAATTATTAGTGGATGTCAGAAGATTCAGAAGTAGTGGTGATTGCTCCTTGGCTTAGGCTACCCATACAAATACAAATAAAACTTGATTTGTGCGCTTTCTTTCAGTGAAAGAAGGCACGAAAATCGACTTTCAGACTGTCTGTGTTAAATGCGTCTTGTATTCTGCCATATCGCTTCATTTTCATCCGTGTTTAGGGTTTTGGTAGTGCTCCGTCTCCCCCTACAGTCCTCATGAAAATACAGTCCACGTTACGGTCCGTTGACCGGTCTTACTAGCTCGTTATTCACTTAACATTGTAGGCCAGGTAAAATGATGCAACTTGACTGTCCCGTCATTCATCACCTATTGGTCAATCACGTGACCCACTTTAGCTATATAGCTACTGGCAGCATCAATGAACATTGAAAACAGATCTTGAGTAGGCTATTTGTTGAAAATTGATTACAAAATGAAGTGGATTAAACGAGTTTGGGTTACGATATAAGGTAGGTATTTTGTGATTAATTACCAGTTGTTATGGCTGTGCGTTTTGCTTTGCCTGGATTCAATCAGCACTCGAGAGCGTGAACTTTGCTTCCTGGAGCGGTGGGCTGATGGCGCGTTCCAGGCAACCCAACCCGTAACTCGTGTTTTTAACCCGTAACTCGGGTTTTTCCGACCTCCTACACGTGAAAATGCTCTGGAATGGCAGTGAAACCCGTAACTTCCCACCCGTGAACTCGTACAGATCGATGTACTCCCAGTTGCCGGGTGGGAAGTTACGGGTTGCCTGGAACGCGCCATAAGGAGGCTAGTAGTCTAAACACTGATTAGTGAGGGAGTAGGCTATTGAGTGCTGTGCCCTAAGGGGGTGTATTTTATCGTTCTGTCATTCCTCTTCGTGGTGCTTGGCCATTGTTGTCATATAATGGCTCTGTAGTTTATTTAGTGTGTCCCTAAAAGCTTGGTTGTTTCTGTATGTTTTTTTACATATAAAAATGCCACTGCTCAGCGCCCTTCTGGTGCTGTGAAACCTCCCATCAGGGCTTTGAAAGCGCATCCCTCCCAAAATTGTCCTGACTTACCCGGTTCTAGGACCCACCAGACGCCAGGACTTAGTTGCCTTGATAAAAACATTTTAGTAATTACAATCGTTTTTAACGTGTTTTAACTTTACAATTATCCACCCAGGGTTTAGGTTCTCAGGTCACCCCACCTATCTGGAGAGGAGAGTTGGCTGGTTAAGTGACTCGTCAGGCTGAAGATGCTAGTTTCATAAGCTGCAATTTTCTTACTTTTAGTACTTTGAATCACTTATGATGGACTTGATACGTTTAGTGTTTTTTATTTTATTTAAAAAGGTTTAACAAAAATGTTTTTGCATATTCTCCATATAACAGCAATCAACTTATTTTGACAGTTTTGATGAATTCAGAGCAGTGAGGAGACATTCCAAAGATATGGTAATGGTAAGGTAGGTATACAGACAGACGGATAGATAGATAGATAGATAGATAGATATACACGTATGTCAAAAACACACAGAGGTAGGTGTCGGTGAGAACTTAGAATAACAATGAGAAATGAGATATCCCTCTAAATCTGGCTGAAAAACGACTTAAAACGGGCTTAATGGTGTTCAGTCTTATATTGGTTTGTAGCATAATGCTTGCTGCTATATCCCCATATAGCATTAATTCGTTTTTGTACTGATAAATGCTAAATATAGCCAGTGGTCAGGGTTTAGTAAGTAAGTGACCATATTTGCACCGTGCGAAAAAGACGTGCAGACCAAGTCATATAAATACCTGTAAATCTAGTGTCAGCCAAGTGAGTTTATTACGGAAGTTCCTGCCCACGTTTTTTGCACGCGGCCGCACCGTATTTGCACCGTGCGAAAAAGACGTGCAGACCAAGTCATATAAATACCTGTTAATCTAGTGTCAGCCAAGTGAGTTTATAACGGAGGTTCCTGCCCACGTGATCACGTGCGTTCTTTGCACGCGGCCGCAACTTCGGAATGACGTGTCGTTCTTACGTAGCGTCTACTAAACGGCAGATCTCGCGTTTCCGTAAATGGCCGCGTAATTTCCGCACGCGGCGCACACGAATCGTCACCTATAGCGGCCGTATGTCGAACGTTTGCGCAACCTGCGTGTGTTAGTAGGGGCTGTGTGCACATTTTGAATGGGCACTGTGGCACCTAGTATCAAGTACCCCCAAATAGCAAACATGTAATTTAATGTAATTTATTGCTTTATAAATGTTCTTAGCTGTTAGACAAACATACTCCAGGAGCTTGCTCGATCGCCTTGTTGAGAGGGGTCAGGGAAGAATTTTTACAGCTCACTTATCTGGCCCCCAGGTGATTACTGTTTTTTTTGCTTCCCTCTGGAATATGTAGGGGTGGGTCGTATACCCACCTCCCTTGTTCTCTGTAAAGCGCATTGTGTTGCCTCTGGGTATGAAATGCGCTATATAAATAAAGCTTTGATTGATTGATTGATTGATTGAAACAAATGGCTCAATCTAAGCGGAACCGACACGATGGCTGCAGATTTGGTCCGCGCCATCTTGGGGTGAATGCAAGGATTCAAGCTCATGCACCAACAGTGTTGGGCAGTAACGCGTTACTAGTAACGCGCTACAGTAATAATATTACTTTTTCCAGTAACGAGGGGTGTAGCGAGTTACTAATCACATTTCAGTAATAATATTACAGTTACTTTCCCCCAGAAAGCTCGCTACTGCACTACTTTTGTCATAGGCCTGCTCTGTTTATTTATTTTTGTTTTACAAAGGTTGAAATAAAGTTTTGATTTGAGATTGAAGAACGTTCCGCTCATATCACGTCCCGTCACATTATAACCAGGCAAGCAGCGAGCGAGCGGAGCTATTTGAACATGACGTTAACATTCCATGGCTGGAAATACGCACACTATTTTGAATTCGTGGAACTGAAAGACAACAAGAATGTTGTCGTCAAGTGTAAACTGTGTGTTAGTTCTTCGAAGACTCTTTCTTGTGCCAGAAACACCACCTCAAATCTCCTGAAACATTTGCTACGCCAACACAGCAACATGAAGTTGGTGGAAAGAGAACCGGACCGTGATGAGCACGCTGCAAAAGGTAGTCAGCCTGCTGCTAAACAGCGCAAACTAGATTTTAATGGTGGACAGCAGCAGGCCATGTGTGAAAATGAAGTAACGAGGCTTGTGGCTAGGTACGTGGTTGATGAAATGCTGCCGATATCAACCATTGACTCTCCGTCGTTTAGACAGATCCTTGGGAAAATACCGGTCAGAGGCAACAAAAAACCACCGGGTAGAAAAACATTTGCGAGCTATCTGGATAGGGAATACACTTTGATGGAAGCCGAGTTGAAGAAAGCATTTAAAGAGATTGACTATGTTTCTACAACTGCCGATATCTGGACGGCTAACAATAAAAGCTTTCTCGGAATGACCGTCCACTGGATCAACGGAACGACTTTAAAGCGGGAGAAAGCTGCAGTGGCCTGCAAGCGGATCCGGGGGAGACACACGCACAATGTTATCGCTGCGGAGATCGAACAGGTCCATTCATTTTATGGACTTTCAAACAAGGTGACGGCCACCGTAACAGATAATGGATCAAACTTCGTTAAAGCATTCAAAATGTACCAGCCTGTTGACTCTGACTCAGAAGGACATGAGGAGGAAAATGAAGTTACATTCACTAACGTAGCAGACGCCCTGTACACTGAAGGTGATGGTGAGTTTTTTCTCCCCCCTCATCACCGATGTGCATCACACACCATGAACCTCATCTCCACCAATGATGTAGAAAAGTGGCTGACAGCTAGTCCTGATACCAAAGCTACATATAGAAGTGGAATCGCCAAATGCACAGCCCTCTGGACGAAGGCTAGCCGTTCTACTGTGGCGTCTGAGCTTGTAGAGGAGGTCAGTCGTAGAAAACTCCTAGTGCCCACGTCCACACGGTGGAACTCTTTCTTTGAGGCAGTCACCCGAATCACAGAGATCCCCATCAGTGACCTGAATGGCCTGTGCGTCAAACTGGGAATAAAGGGCTTTACTGACAAGGAGTACCAGTTCCTAGGGGAGTATACAGTCGTTATGAAGCCTCTCACTGTTGCATTAGACATATTACAAGGGGAGGATAACTGTTTCTATGGTACTATTCTCCCGACCCTTGAAGTTCTGATGTCCAAGACACTTGCCCTGAAAGTCCACCTTTCTAAGATGACAGCTGGCCTTCCCGACGTCATTGTACAGGTGAGTCAAACAATGTGATATAATTCACTGTATGTTATAGTTTTCAGTCACATTTATACTGTGTGTGTGTGTGTGTGTGAGAGACAGAGAGAGTGTGTGAGTGAGTGAGTGAGTGAGTGAGTGAGTGAGTGAGTGAGTGAGTGAGTGAGTGAGTGAGTGAGTGAGTGAGTCAGTGAGTGAGTATATAGCTACTCTATTAGCGGGCCGGTGATCAGTGTATTGACACAAACTTCATTTTATTTCAGGCAATCAAGACCCGGTTTGCCAACACACTAGAGAGCAGAGATGCACGTCTGGCCGCTGCAAGTTTGCCGAAGTTTAAACTCCGGTGGATGAGAGAGGAAGAGAGGAGAGAGTGTACGAGAGAGCTGCTGATGTCTGAGTGTCGCGCAGTGCTCCCCGACACCACAGACACCGTCCCAGCCACTTCCTCATCTGTACCCATGGCCTCAACCAGCAGCAGTGAATTGGACTTTTTTTCTTTTGAAGAAGAGCCAGAAGACATGTACTCAGCAGAAAAGGAGGTGATGGACTATTTGAGCGCAGGACAGGGGACAGAGATCCTCAATCAGTTCCCAAGGGTCAAAAACATTTTTATGAAATACAACACCCCCATTCCATCCAGCGCACCTGTGGAAAGACTGTTCAGCTTAGGAAGTTTGGTGCTGACTCCACGAAGGAATAGACTCTCAGATACAAGGTTTGAAAAGCTTCTCCTGATGAGATACAATCACCATTTCTGATGTGAGCAGATAAATAGCCTAAGCTTGCGGTGAAGTAGTAGTAAGTTGGATCCATATTAGGCAGAATTGAGCAGAATTGAGTGTAGGCCTACGTGTGTGTGTGTGTGTGTGTGTGTGTGTGTGTGTGTGTGTGTGTGTGTGTGTGTGTGTGTGTGTGTGTGTGTGTGTGTGTGTGTGTGTGTGTGTGTGTGTGTGTGTGTGTGAGTGAGTAGGCCTACTTTTGCCTAGTTGTTGCTGGAGGCCTTTGATTTTTGTTTCAGTTTTGATTTGTTTGCTGCTGTCTTATGTTCTCACTCTCAGTTTAAAGGGTTGTATAAAAGATAGAAAGGATAACATGTCCAAAGGTTTATATTAAGCAGGAGGGCAAATAGCATTGCCTATTCAATTGAATTGTATGTAAGCCTATTGTTGCTGTAGGTTACAGTTTTTTGTTAAATATTGTTTTCACTTTCAGCAAAAATAAATAACAGAAGGTGTTTAAAAGGTTGTCTCGTCATCAGTTTGAGCCAGGCGTGCTTTTCATCTAGCCTGTCACTTTTAGGGATTCCTAGGCTGCAGACCAAGTTGCTAGTTTGAAGCCTTAAGTGTGTTTAATGGTGATTACGGAGATTCACACAGGGACGTACTGGGAAAGTAATATATTACATAAGTAACTAGTTACTTTTGGCTGGGAGTAATAAGTAAAGTAACGATATTACTTTTAAAAAGGGTAATGAGTAATAAGTAATATATTACATTTTTTGAGTAACGAGCCCAACACTGTGCACCAACCACAACTCTACTTCTGAGAAGCTGGAGCTGTTACCACGAACCTAGCCTGGCCCACCAGCACTGCACTGCACTGTAGGTTGACACTGAGTGCCCATGTATTCAAGGGCTGCCAGCTGGCAGAATGGGAGTCGCTGCACACTCTAGCTCCGATGCAAAATATTTATTTAGCCTTCCGACTTTGTTTGTACTGCAAAACCAAGCCTGGTTAAACAGACAGCTTTTCCCTGCTAGATTAACAGTCTTATTTTATCTGTCCCCAAACCTCTCTAGCGTACTGTAGACTAAGACTAAGTGCCACTGATTGTCACACACCGGAGTGTGTGAAATTTGTTCTCCGCATTTGACCAATCCCCTGGGGGAGCGGTGAGCAGCAGCGGTGCCGTGTTCGGGAATCGTTTAGTGATGCCCCCCAATTCCAACCCTTGATGCTGAGTGCCAAGCAGGGAGGCAATGGGTCCCATTTTTATAGTCTTTGGTATGACTCGGCCAGGGATCGAACCCACAACCTCACAGTCTCTGGGCGGACACTCTACCACTAGGCCACAGAGCTGGTATACAACAACCTCACCCCTCTCTAGCGTACTGTAGCTACTATTCCACCACAGTCTCTGGCATGTGTGTACATAAGGCTGCATCTCCTTTCTCTTCCTCTTCTGAGTGAGCACTTGTTGACGTCCCCTCATGGATCTGAAAGGGATGAACAGGTATAAGAAAGTGTCAGATCACTCTAAATAGCCATTGCATGTGTGGGCACAAGTGGACAGTTGAGGGTGAAGTGTTATGAATTGTTGGGAAAAGCTGCCCTGACTGACCATCCGCCAACAAGGCATCGCAACGTTTATTAGGGGGCCAAGCACCAAAGGTTCGTTCGTTCTAATGACAAGACTGCCGCTACAGTGGTAAACCACATGGGGTCCCTCAAGGGAAATGTTAGGCCCTCTGTTAGAAACCTGGGTGTCTTCTTTGATCAAGCTATGCACTTGGACAAACATGTCAAATCCCTAACGCGTTCCTGTTTTTTCCACCTCAGAAATATTGCCAAACTCCGTATCACATACTGAATTAGAAATCTCTGTCCATACATTTATTTAATCACGACTTGACTACTGTAATTCACTGTTTACCTGCCTCAACAAATCCTCTGTGGGACAACTTCAGCTAGTCCAAAATGCTGCTGCAAGACTACTCACCAGGTCAAAGAAGACATGCCACATCACCCCCATCCTGGCCTCCTTGCACTGGCTCCCAGTTCACCTCCGGATTGAGTTCAAAGTCCTGGTGTTCACCCACCGAGCTCTTCACGGACGGACCCCGGCCTACATCTCAGAACTTTTACACCCTCACTCTCTGAGTCGGTCTCTGAGGTCATCCGACCAGGGTCTCCTGGCGGTGCCCCGGACCAGACTAAAAACCCAGGGTGACAGAGCATTTGAGGCGGTTGCGCCAAGACTCTGGAACGCTCTTCCCCAGGCCCTGAGAGAGCCATCCACTGAACTCATGTTCAAAAAACTTCTTAAGACACACATGTTCAGGCAGGCCTTCGGCCATCTATAACGCCTTGCTGCTCGCAATGTTGTTTGTTTTTTTCTGTTCTGTGTCGTTTTAATTTTGTCTCGAGTTGTATTGCCATTTTAATTTATTACTGTAAAGCACTCTGTGCATCCGTGCTGTGAAGAACGCTATATAAATAAAGCTTACTTACTTACTTACTTACTTACTTACTTACTACAATATAAAAGTAAATGAATTGCAGATGCATCCATACATACACTTGGTTCCCTCTGGTATTCAGGGCCTCAAAGATGAGCGTCAGGATCAACTTGTAATACTTCCTGGGGTGGCACAAAGCAGGGAGTAGCATGTTACCAAACAGTCTCACTAGCAAACAGATACCAACACAACAACGGACACCAACCCAGAGAAGACAAACTCTGGATCCTCCCCAGCTCCCACTGAAACTGTCTTTCTCTCTCTTCCTCTACAAGCTCCCTGTCTTTCTCCTCAAGCTCAAATTGCTGCTCTCTCCCTCTCTTTCCTCTGCTCTACCCACAGAGCCACTAGAGAAAATTGCTCTTTCAGCAATGCTATCAAATCACTCCTTGTCATAGGGGAGGCCTCCATTGCGCCACGCGCCTTAGCCAACTCAGCTAGCCATGATGACCCAGTAAGGCTTATGAACTGCCATTTAGTAAGCTGATGCAGAAACGCGCCCGCAGAAGCCAAGGAGGCCCTTCCTACTGTAGGTCCGCTAACACCAGCCATAGCTGCTCCCCCTAGCATCCAAGCTAGCACAGTACTCTGCTGGTCTGATTCTAAAAAATGACAGGGGGGGTCATTTATTTTGCCATACAGTGACACACGCATTACATAGTGAACGGCGACACGGCACACACACACACATGCAACTTTCGGGGGCCGCCGGTGGAAACTGTTCCCTGTTTTTATCACATCCCAAGCCTACCTCTCCCAGGGGCAGCCAGGAGCAGTGGGCAGCCATCGTTCATGGCGCCCGGAGACCAAGTCCAAGTACTCAGTCCACGTCCTGGTCAGGCACCGGATGGTGATCAGTGGACAGCTCTGCCCCTCTCTTTACCCGAGTGTCCAAAACACATGGCCTCAGATCAGATGATACGATAACGAAATCGATCATCGACCTTCGGCCTAAGGTGTTCTGATGCCAGGTGTACTTGTGGGCATCCTTGTGTTCGAACATGGTGTTTGTTATGGACAAACCGTGACTAGCATAGAAGTCCAACAACAAAGATAATAAATCTAGTAATTATATTCCGTAAACTGAGGCATGTTTAAATGATTTTATTGTGAGCTCACAAGGTATGTCTGATCTCCAGAGCAGGGATATCAGAGTACAAATGTGTGGTCAGAAAACAATGAGTCTCATACTTCAGCCAAAATGACCTCATCTTAAGACCTCCTCCTCCTTATCTCTCTGGGCTAGTGGAAAGGGCTCTCCCCCTCCCCCAACTTAACATTCTTGAAGCTCACAGACCTGCTTCCACACACCACAAAACACTGATTCTTCTTCCAGGAACACAAGGTGATATTTACCCCACGCTGCCCAGGGACATTCACAACAGCTCTTTGTCCTGTAACATCTGGGCCCCGACGCCTGGTTTTAGATAGATTGAATCCAGCTTCATCAATGAAAATGAGGTCATGACGCTGTGCAGCTGCGCCAAATACCACCAATAGGCCGTTCACACCTCTCATATTGAAATGAATGGAATGCACAAGAACAAGAGCCCTGGATCAGGTCCAAATCCATCCAGCTTGCTAATAACACCACCAGCTAACATTAGCTAGCCAACACCAGATATAAATCTAAGCAGGCAGATATGAATAGGCTACAGCAGGATCTTGACTAGTCTAATGCTAGAAGGCCATAAACGCAAATGAAAACGGATCATGGATCCCTTTACCCGCCCCAAGTCCTCATTTTACCATACTTTGGAAAACAAGTACCCTAACACACCCTATAGAACATCTCATCTATGGGCTGCAAGGATTTAATCTGAGAGAAATAATAATAGGCACAAATCCTTATTAAATCCATCTTAATTCATTGCTTTTATCTCTAGCAAGATTGATTATGCTCTCCTAAAGCTATAATCAAAGTTTTGATGACTGAGGCCCAATTTAGGGACCCAAATAGGATTGAGTCCACCCAAGAAAAAACAAAACGAATAATTCCCTTTATTGGACTAACTAATCATAGTCTACATACCAGTGATTATACCAATATGAGGTCATTTTAAGATCAATCAAACATTCAGTTCCGAGTCCGGGTCCAGAACCAAGGCTACAGCCAACAGAGAAGACCTCAGTTTCAGTTGCTGGCGATTTAGACTGTTGGCACTTATAGTTAGAATGAGGAGACCTTCAGCTTTTCAATAGCGCTGAAGATGGAGAGCAGACACATTCACACTTGGGAACCATCTAGTCTACGTATTGTCTGTCTGAAGTGGTCGTCAGTAGTCTTGTGTTCAGACCTCTCATATTCAAATGAATGGAAAGAAGTAGCCCTGATCCAGGTCCAGGACTAAAGAACAAGAAGAGACTGCACCTTTTTATCTGTGGAAAACAAGGAGGAACATGGTCAGCACTGGACATTCAATATAAGACCTCACATAAATGAAGAGGTCACGCATAATGCATGTCAGAATAATAATGTCATAGTAATGTCAGAACTGGTCACTACCATTACTGTACTATATGCTATGGTTGGGTTATGTGTTCTTAACAATGTCCAGTAGGTGGCAACAGAGGTTCACCTAAGCACTACTACTTGTTAATCACCTAGGTAGATATAGCAGTGCAGTGTCAGTTAGTCAGTGATGGCCATGCCCTGTAATGCACTAATCCAAAGTATATCAGTAAATGTCAGTAAATGGTTACTCCGCTGTCCGACCTTGATTATGTAATATAGTACAAGATATTACAATTACATATCCAGAAAAGGGCGTCAGGTAGTTTCTGGTCTCAGGAGGCGGGCTCTAGACCGGATCTGAACAGTGAAACGCGTCATTGTTCCCGGCTTTCACCGATTGGTTAAGAGCATTGAAAAGACTAGCAGTCACGACATAAAGTGTATATAAATTGTGTTCGTAATTTGTGTCTCTCTCTACCTTGGAAACTTTTCACAGTTGAACATTGTTTGTCACGCCTGTAAAGATTCCCTATTGCAAAGATTTGTTTTATCCATCTGAAGAAAACAAGAGACAAGCTCTTTATTCTTTTTGAGTAAACAAACGTTTCCATCACAACCTACTCACTAGCCTTTCACTGTAGGCTACGACAATCCTCAATTCGGTAAGTTGTATGTTATTTTTTTATTTTTGAAAGATTAGAGCGCAGCCGTTTGGGGCTTCGGTTTAGGAAGTGAACTTCGAATGAACAAGGGAGGGTTAGACGACTGTTTTTGAATTTGAGTCTAGGAGAGGGTTACTGTTCTTTTGTTAGTTTGTTTTTTAGTCCAGGGGATCATATACACATTTGAATCGAAAACAGAATAGTTTATTCATCTTTTCGGAATTCAGCAAGCTGTTTTGTATGACCATGTTGAGAGGGAAGCGCGTGAAGCGAACATACCGACATGCGGTCTGTTTTCAGTGAATTTCTCTGTTGCTGGTCGTTGCTGCGTGCGTTCACTTCTTTTTTTCGCTGGTGACATTAAGTGGAGAGCATGGCCGTATAACGTAATTCATAAGCAAATCTAGAGGCCACCACCTGTGCTGACTCAAAAAAAATTGCTGATGTGACCGGTCTGGTCTTGTACGCATGTGTTTCTGCATTGTGTATGTTGGCTTTTGGCGTTCTTCTGTTGCTCTGCGTTGTGTAATTCTTTGTAAGCCTTGATAAGAGTTGCAGCACCATCTAATTATGAACCATGATGTTGATAGCCTTCTGTGTTGTGATAGTATTGATAAAATCACCCCAACACGGGATTGGAAGCGGCGACAGATGATAGATTTATTGTACAAAGATACAATCACATGGAACACTGGGATGTTTCCCTCGTCTCTCTCTCTCCCTGCTTCTCTGGGATGTTTTCCTAGTCTCTCTCTCTCCCTGCTTCTCTGGGATGTTTCCCTCGTCTCTCTCTCTCCCTGCTTCTCTGGGATGTTTCCCTCGTCTCTCTCTCTCCCTGCTTCTCTGGGATGTTTTCCTAGTCTCTCTCTCTCCCTGCTTCTCTGGGATGTTTCCCTCGTCTCTCTCTCCCTGCTTCTCTGGGATGTTTCCCTCGTCTCTCTCTCTCCCTGCTTCTCTGGGATGTTTCCCTCGTCTCTCGCTCCCTGCTTCTCTGGGATGTTTCCCTCGTCTCTCTCTCTCCCTGCTTCTCTGGGATGTTTCCCTCGTCTCTCTCTCTCCCTGCTTCTCTGGGATGTTTCCCTCGTCTCTCTCTCTCCCTGCTTCTCTGGGATGTTTCCCTCGTCTCTCTCTCTCCCTGCTTCACTGGGATGTTTCCCTCGTCTCTCTCTCTCCCTGCTTCTCTGGGATGTTTCCCTCGTCTCTCTCTCTCCCTGCTTCTCTGGGATGTTTCCCTCGTCTCTCTCTCTCCCTTCTTCTCTGGGATGTTTCCCTAGTCTCTCTCTCTCCCTGCTTCTCTGGGATGTTTCCCTCGTCTCTCTCTCTCCCTGCTTCTCTGCTGGCTGCGGCAGTGGCGCGAAGTCAAGGTCTTAGACTTCCCTCCCCGCATGGTGTTATCAGCGGCCCAGTCCCAATGTCCCCCCTAAACCCTCAAGCCCTGAGCCCTCACAGACTTATTGACGTCACCTGGTAAAGTGGTTGAGTGCCAGAGGCTGCAAGGGCTCGAATTGGTATAAAAAGGAATGGGACAGCACTTGCGACATCACATTACATTGACGTGAAAACACATTTCTTACTACTGTGGGTGTGGGGCTTTTTTTTATCAAATTTTCAATTTTACATGTTTTTCTTGTAGGCCTTCATGTAAATTAATTTTGGGCTTTGTCAAATCCCCTTTACATTATCCGAACTCTGTTACCCTCAAAACATGTCTGTTCAACTTGTTGAAATCATTTCATTTTGTGGTGATATGCGAACTATATTATTGCCTGTGATTCTTGTTTGTGATGAATCCAAAAGTATTTACTTAAGAATGATAATATATTATGTATACACATTCCTGCACCTCACAACTCTTTCCATATTCATGTTGGAAATCTCAATTCAAAGAACACTGCACCGAAATGGGTGATTAATGTCATACTGCTTTTAACTGGGAAATCATATGATTTAGAGCAGGGGTGGCCAACCAGTCAGAGACTAAGAGCCACAAAAATTACTGTGGTACCACCCAGAGCCACACCAAATATACCAGCGTTTCTCAACCTTTTTTTCAGTCACTGCACCCTTCATAAGTACTTAAAATCCCAAGGCACCCCAGTCTAAAATAAGAAGAAAAACATTATTGTCCATTAAATATACATTTAAAGTTAATTTATTTAAAATTAATACATACAAGATATTTTCTGACATAATATATTTTGGAATGGGCTGGGTTAGGATGGACTGGGCTGGGTTAGGCTGAACTGGGCTGGGCTGGGCTGGACTGGACTGGACTGGACTGGGCTGGGTTGGGCTGGACTGGACTGGGTTGGGCTGGACTGGGCTCGAGATGAGGCTTTGAAATGTCCCAATGATGTCTGGCATATCAGACAGAATGGCTTACCATTACGTTCTATGAAGAAAAAATTACTCTCCCCACTCGGGTAAAAAATGTCCTGTGTTCGTCTTCATATTTTCTTTTAGCTGCGCATTTCTTTCCAGCCATTCTTTGGTTGTGTACAGTAGCCTAGGCTACGTTAGCTTTTGTCGTAAAAGAGAATGACCCACGCAAAGCAAATTATTTTGTTTACAATAGGTGCGTTTACATGACAAATATTTTTCAATCTGGTTGATTTCAAGCTGATTTCAGCTTCATTGATACATGGGATACAAATTAAACTGGTTGGATGTTTACATGCGACAACGAAACAAATGTTTTGAACGCGCACGCAGCCGTGAGTGATTGCGTTACGATGGTTACAAACAGCTGACTACGGAACTGTCGCGCGTGCCTTGATTAGTCAAGTCTTGAGCATGCGCAGAATGAACGCAGAACGCAGCATCAATCCGTTTCAAGGTAGTATACATGACGGACCAAACGGTTTCGAAAAGGTTTAAACTACCTCCTTGAAAGCGATTGGAATTTCAATCGGGTTGGGGCATTTCAGTCGGATTGAGGTGTTTATATGACATATTTTCAATCGGTTTGGTCTTCCAAACCTATCTGAAACCGATTCAAACTGTCCATGTAAACGCACCCAATAATTTTGTTACCAAGGTGATTTGCTACCTATATGATTGGTTTGAAGTGGTTCTCACGCGACTTCCTCACTAGCGAAACGAATCATGATTTTATGACAAATCTGCAATAAACTTAAATGGGCGGGAAGAAATGCACAGCGAAACTAGAGAGAGAGAAACGTTCTTATGGAATTAATGAATTTATTTTTTAATGAAAGGATGGAAGAGCCGCAAGCCAACTTTTTGGGGGGGATGGATGGAGGAGCCGCACATTGACGGGCAAAGAGCCGCGGGTTGCCCCCCCCTGGTCTAGGCTATATTGATAGAAGTAGGCCTAGGCTATATTGATAGAAGTAGGCCTAGGCTATATTGATAGAAGTAGGCCTAATATATATTATTAGAAGTAGGCCTAGGCTATATTGATAGAAGTAGGCCTAGGCTATATTGATAGAAGTAGGCCTAGGCTATATTGATAGAAGTAGGCCTAATCTATATTATTAGAAGTAGGCCTAGGCTATATTGATAGAAGTAGGCCTAATCTATATTGATAGAAGTAGGCCTAGGCTATATTGATAGAAGTAGGTCTAGGCTATATTGATAGAAGTAGGTCTAGGCTATATTGTTAGAAGTAGGCCTAGGCTATATTGATAGAAGTAGGCCTAGGCTATATTGTTAGAAGTAGGCCTAGGCTATATTCATAGAAGTAGGCCTAGGCTATATTCATAGAAGTAGGCCTAATCTATATTATTAGAAGTAGGCCTAGGCTATATTGATAGAAGTAGGCCTAGGCTATATTGATAGAAGTAGGCCTAGGCTATATTGATAGAAGTAGGCCTAGGCTATATTCATAGAAGTAGGCCTAGGCTATATTGATAGAAGTAGGCCTAATCTATATTGTTAGAAGTAGGCCTAATCTATATTGTTAGAAGTAGGCTGGGACTGACTGCCCCCCTGATCAAAAAGTCAAACTGCGCATATGAACATCATGTCACTAGAGAGACAGAAACAGCAGGATCCAGAGATGGTAAGGGACTGTGATAGAACTAACAGAAGGAAGTTCATAGAGAAACAACTAGAAATGAATCCAGAGGCCTATAAACAATGAGATGCAAATAAAAAGGCTATGTTAAGGGAAAGACTTCATGAACAATTAAACAGGACAACAATAGGCAGGCTTTTCAGAGATCGTGTCAGGGATGGACCCATCTTTGCATGTGTAAACTGTAGAATAATTAGGCATTACAATCAGGTTAAGAATATGAACACATGCTCATTTCTCATATTTCCAGAATCTATTCTGCTGCTCTCACTCAAAATAAACCATCTCTCCAGTCTTGAAAGTTTCCTTCCCTCCCTTCCTCCCTCCATACAGTCAGTCCCTACATCTCACCCACTTTTTCTCCCTCCCTCTCTTCCTTCATCCTTCCTTCCTCCTGTCTCTCCCTCCCTCACCCGTTTGTTTTTTATGAAACCACCCCCTCTCTCCCCCAGGTATGTGAACTGTGCCCGTACTGAGGAAGAGCAGAACCTGGTAGCGTTTCAGTACCGTGGAGGGATCCTGTTTCGCTGCTGTCGGCTGCTGGCTGTCGGGAAGGAGCTGCTGGTCTGGTACGGACAGGAGTACAGATACAAGAGCATCTCCTTCAACTACGTCTGGGAAGAAAAGAGCACCGCTAGAGGTATCTGTCCTCAACTCTTCTTCCCTCTGTCTTCTCCATCTCTCTCTCATCCACCTCTTTCCTTAAAGCTGAAAGAACAAGAGGTCTGCTGGTCTTAATAATAACCGCTGTCCAAGTAGCTCTCCTCTACCGTCCTTCCTCTCCTCTGTCCTTTTCCCATGGTGCCAGCCAGCAGGCAAGACATGGGCATACAGCGTGAAATTCAGGTCACTCATGGATGCAACGATACAGAGGGCACTATGTCATGAACTGCAATGGTGCCTGTGCAAATCGCTGTTGTGAGACACGCAAATTGCCAATATTAGGCAGGCACACTTGCTCAGAACAAAATGGAATGCTGTTAGTTGCCATGGAACATGGTAGCTTGACTTATCTTTAGGAGTGCTAGCTTACTCTAGCTATCTAAGGTAGCTATTGCCGTGGGCTTCAATGTATTCATGCTTGTATTCTCTCCTTTCTCCTCTTTTCTTTTTCTCACTCCTCTCTCTCCTCTGTCGCTCTCCTTCACTCGAGCTCAGCCAGAGGAACCTCTTACATATCTTTCTCTCTCCTGTCCTCAATCTGAAGTTGTGGTGTCGTCGTGTTTCGCCCCCCACTAGTTACATACGTATAAACACTCTATACAGTATTTGCACTTGAAATACAGGTGTGAGAATCCTTTTTAATGTTTGTCTCTTTCTCTTTCACTCTCCCAGGAGTGATGTCAGACTTGTCCCAGACTCAGGTGTTCTCCTGCTCTGTGTGCCCATTCACCTACACCTCCCAGATCTACCTCAACAAGCACCTGAAGAGGAGCCATGACAACCTCTACGTCTCTCTCTCTCGTCTCTCGAGCAGACAGATCAGACCAGAGATTCTCTCCTCCTCCTCCTCCTCTCAATCACTCCCTATCATCACCTCCAACACCCCCCTCACCCCAGCTACTGCCCAGAGACAGAGAGACACAGACAAGCCAAGACCGTACCACTGTGAACAGTGTGGGAAGAACTTCACTAAGTCAGGAAATTTAAAGACACACCAACGTGTTCATACAGGAGAGAAGCCATACCACTGTGACCAGTGTGGGAAGAACTTCACTACGTCAAGAGATTTAAAGACACACCAGCGTGTTCATACAGGAGAAAAGTCATACCACTGTGACCAGTGTGGAAAGAACTTCACTTCGTCAGGATATTTAAAGACACACCAGCGTGTTCATACAGGAGAGAAGCCATACCACTGTGACCAGTGTGGAAAGAACTTCACTATGTCAGGAGATTTAAAGAAACACCAGCGTGTTCATACAGGAGAGAAGCCATACCACTGTGACCAGTGTGGAAAGAACTTCACTATGTCAGGAGATTTAAAGAAACACCAGCGTGTTCATACAGGAGAGAAGCCATACCACTGTGACCAGTGTGGAAAGAACTTTACTGCGTCAGGAAAGTTAAAGATACACCAGCGTGTTCATACAGGAGAGAAGCCATACCACTGTGACCAGTGTGGAAAGAACTTCACTGCATCAGGAGATTTAAAGAAACACCAGCGTGTTCATACAGGGGAGAAGCCATACCACTGTGACCAGTGTGGAAAGAACTTCACTACGTCAGGAGAGTTAAAGATACACCAGCGTGTTCATACAGGAGAGAAGCCATACCACTGTGACCAGTGTGGAAAGAACTTCACTATGTCAGGAGATTTAAAGAAACACCAGCGTGTTCATACAGGAGAGAAGCCATACCACTGTGACCAGTGTGGAAAGAACTTCACTATGTCAGGAGATTTAAAGAAACACCAGCGTGTTCATACAGGGGAGAAGCCATACCACTGTGACCAGTGTGGAAAGAACTTCACTACGTCAGGAGAGTTAAAGATACACCAGCGTGTTCATACAGGAGAAAAGCCATACCACTGTGACCAGTGTGGAAAGAACTTTACTGAGTCAGGAAAGTTAAAGATACACCAGCGTGTTCATATAGGAGAGAAGCCATACCACTGTGACCAGTGTGGGAAGAACTTCACTGAACCAGGAAAGTTAAAGATACACCAGCGTGTTCATACAGGAGAGAAGCCATACCACTGTGACCAGTGTGGGAAGAACCTCACTACGTCAGGACAGTTAAAGATACACCAGCGTGTTCATACAGGAGAGAAGCCATACCACTGTGACCAGTGTGGAAAGAATTTCACTGCATCAGGAGATTTAAAGACACATCAGCGTGTTCATACAGGGGAGAAGCCATACCACTGTGACCAGTGTGGAAAGAACTTCACTACGTCAGGAGAGTTAAAGATACACCAGCGTGTTCATACAGGAGAGAAGCCATACCACTGTGACCAGTGTGGAAAGAACTTTACTGCGTCAGGAAAGTTAAAGATACACCAGCGTGTTCATACAGGAGAGAAGCCATACCACTGTGACCAGTGTGGAAAGAACTTCACTGCATCAGGAGATTTAAAGACACATCAGCGTGTTCATACAGGAGTGAAGCCATACCACTGTGACCAGTGTGGAAAGAACTTCACTACGTCAGGAGATTTAAAGAAACACCAGCGTGTTCATACAGGAGAGAAGCCATACCACTGTGACCAGTGTGGGAAGAACTTCACTGACTCAGGAAAGTTAAAGATACACCAGCGTGTTCATACAGGAGAGAAGCACTACCACTGTGACCAGTGTGGGAAGAACTTCACTACGTCAGCAGCGTTAAAGAAACACCAGCGCGTTGATACAGGAGAGAAGCCATAGCTATAGCCTTAGGCCTGGATTACACTACTGCGTTTTTCTGAGTTTTCGCCTGCCTTTGCGCCTAGCAATTACAATACCGAGGCCAAAATGAGGCTCGAACCCGGAGGCAGATCGATACGTCCGGGGCCACGTTTTGGTGCTTGAAATCCGGTGATGCGTTCTAGTGTAATAGGCAGATCTGGAGGCCTTTGGAAAAAAACTATAGGAATAGGGTCAGAATGTTTTTTTTTTTTTTTTCTTTAGCCTTTTTAATAAACATTGTATAACCTGAGAGAGGTACTGTAGAGTGTGTTAATTTGTGTTCCTGCCTCAGTATCCAACCCTGGACTGACCCCCCCTCAGTATCCAACCCTGGACTGACCCCCCCTCAGTATCCAACCCTGGACTGACCCCCCCTAAGTATCCAACCCTGGACTGACCCCCCCTAAGTATCCAACCCTGGACTGACCCTGCCTCAGTATCCAACCCTGGACTGACCCTGCCTCAGTATCCAACCCTGGACTGACCCCCCCTCAGTATCCAACCCTGGACTGACCCTGCCTCAGTATCCAACCCTGGACTGACCCTGCCTCAGTATCCAACCCTGGACTGACCCTGCCTCAGTATCCAACCCTGGACTGACCCCCCCTCAGTATCCAACCCTGGACTGACCGCACCTCAGTGTCTCTCCATGCCTCTTCCATTGCTCCCAGGGAGAGTCATGCAGGTGTCTGGTTGGTGTTCATAGACCTTTCTTGACTTTCGTTGTCTTTTATTATTGTTCTTATTAAGCTCTGCGTTGTGTTTTGATTACAATAAAAGACGGCCCCAGATCTCACACAATACCACACAGTCCAGTGTCCCTTTTTTAGGTGTATTCCAAATGAATCTCTCCAACACAGGATTTGAGCGACATCAAAAGCTGTTTATTACAGAACATACAAAAGACAATGGCATATAGTCTAATGTACAGCTGACCTGTCTGTATGCTGTCTGGACTCAAATCAAATCATCTGAGCTCGAGCACGGTTCTTATGTGGTTTGAGTGCCCCCACCCCCCCCTCATCTCTTCTCCGATAAGACTGTCTTGCTGGTCTCTTCTGTGGCCTTGTTTTGTCAAGTCAACCTACGCCGCCTTGGCGCTAACCACAACAATTGCTGTTTGGCACAGAGTGTACCAGCCATGGAATGTCATCTTTATCTCATAAGTCTATGGAAGAGGGACACCATTTCTTACAGAAAGCTCCAGCTACAGCCATACTCAGAGGTCAATCATTATAATTAGGAACAGCTAACAGGATCAGATTAAACCAATATTTCTCTGAAAATATTCAACACCTGCCAACACCAAAGTGTAAATAATTCCTCAATGGGACTGAGGAATGGGGAGTAAGGGGGTAACGGTGTATCCACCTGTGAAGTTATGTATGGTGGTTGGTGAACCAGTCCCAGACCAGAGCAGCCCGGTGGAAACTAACATTATCCCACATGACAACAAACCTGGGCTGCTCTGCTCCATCCTGTACAACTGCATTATATAGAGCACCATATATGTCATTGTGAGTGGAGTGCTTCTAAAGCATAGAGCGCTTTACAATATCTTCTCTCATTCACTCACCAATGGTGGCCAGCTTGTGTTAGCCTGCTCTTTGGGATAAATTAGTGTCTTACTCAAGAACACTTCAACGAAGCAGAGGAGATGGCTGGAATTGAACTGGAGGCTCCCAGACGGCTACTCTACCTCCTGAGCTGCTGCCGCCCCCTCAGAACATGATCATGTGTGCAGTACTGGATGGACCTAGGGTGGCATGGTGATGGAGAACTCCTTGCAGATGTAGGAACCTCTTGAAAATGTTTTCAGCCCTCAAAGGCCAAATGTAGATTTTTGCAGGGTGATTATCAACAATCTAGTAATTATATCCCGTAAACTAAGGCATGTTTAAATGATTTTATTGTGAGCTCACAAGGTATGTCTGATCTCCAGAGCAGGGATATCAGAGTACAAATGTGTGGTCAGAAAACAATGAGTCTTATACTTCAGCCAAAATGACCTCATCTTAAGACCTCCTCCTCCTTATCTCTCTGGGCTAGTGGAAAGAGCTCTCCCCCTCCCCCAACTTAACATTCTTGAAGCTCACAGACCTGCTGCCACACACCACAAAACACTGAATCTTCTTCCAGGAACACAAGGTGATATTTCCCCCACGCTGCCCAGGGACATTCACAACAGCTCTTTGTCCTGTAACATCTGGGCCCCGACGCCTGGTTTTAGATAGATTGAATCCAGCTTCATCAATAATAATGAACTCATGACGCTATGCAGCTGCGCCAAATGCCACCAATAGGCCGTTCACACCTCTCATATTGAAATTAATGGAATGCACAAGAACAAGAGCCCTGGATCAGGTCCAAATCCAGCCAGCTTGCTAATAACACCAGCTAACATTAACTAGCCAACTTCAGATAGAAATCTAACCAGGTAGATATGAATAGGCTATTGCAGGATCTTGACTAGTCGTAACGTTAGAAGACCATAAACGCAAATGAAAACGCAAGTGCTCATTTTACCATACTTTGGAAAATAAGTACCCTAACACACCCTATAGAACATGTAATCTATGGGCTGCAGCTATTGAGTCGGAGAGAAATAATAATAGGCACAAATCCTTATTAAATCAATTTTAATCCATTGCTTTTATCTATAGCAAGATTGATTATGCTCTCCTAAAGCTATAATCAAAGTGTTGATGATTGAGGCCCAATTTAGGGACCCAAATAGGATTGAGTCCACCCAAGAAAAAAAAAGTTCCAAAACGAATAATTCCCTTTATTTGACAAACCAATCATAGCTTACATACCAGTGATTATACCAATATGAGGTCATTTTAAGATCAATCAACCATTCAGTTCCGGGTCCAGAACCAGGGCTACAGCCAACAGCAGGAGGAGGCGGACTGGACTGGGAAGGTGTTTGCATAGTCCTTGAACTCTACTCCCTTCTTTTCTCCTCCAGATCCAGGTACCTATAGCCGTCACAACGTGGCTAGCTAATTGTAGGCTATTCTTGACCCACGTTAACATTAGCAAAGCGGTGTACCTGCGCACATGCACAAACAGAGCAGTGCTACAAAGAAATCTATCATATTTATTTTCTCATACACTGGGCGTTTGGTGTTGCCAAGCAATAGGCTCTTTGCTTTGCACAAGTTCCACTACTTCCTGAAATTCTTCAGGCATCCTTATTTCCTGTCCTATACCATTGTGCCGCACACCTGATTAATCACTTCCATCCAATAGTACAGGACAGGAAATACAAATGCCTGTAGAATTTCAGGAAGTAGTAGAGCTTGTGCAAAGAGCCTATTGTCAGACAGTACTTCAGGAACAGTGTAAATCACACAAGTCAACTGCTGGCACGTTGCATGTCTGTGACTGATAAATCATCAATGACGTGTAAATGGTTGAAATTCATGTTGAAATGAAGCCCTCTCTTTTCCATTGCAACTATAGCAGAGGCCGTTATTCACATAACAGCTGACCATGTTTGCTTTCTTCACTGACAGAGAGAGAGGGGCAAAGAGAGGGAGAAGATGAAAAGATTTCATCAAACAAAGCTCAGTTTTGGAAGGCGAACTGTTGAAGAAAGAGGTGATGATGGTGGTACACTGCCTACTCTTTACTTAACATGATGGGAAAAGCACATTGACGGGATAAATTGTATGTCTGTATATAGATAAACAAATAGACAGGTATGTAGGTGTGTATAAATATACACAGTATGCATGATTATGTTCGGTTAAAAATATATAATCTGTTGACAGGAAACCAAGAGGTACAAGAGAGTGGAAGAGAGGGGACAGGAGGAGAGGACATAGAGATGAGAGGTGAGATACCTGATGTTAGCCAAAGAGACACTATATTAAGTTAGATCCTGGCAAGATTAAAAAATAATGTGGATGGATGGATGGATGGTTGGATGGATGGATGGATGGATGGATGGATGGATGGTTGGATGGATGGATGGATGGATGGATGGATGGATGGATGGGTGGATGGATGGATGGGTGGATGGGTGGATGGGTGGGTGGGTGGGTGGGTGTTTATAGCTTATGTTTATGTTTTGTTAATTTGTGGACAGGAGATGAAAATGGACACCACAGTGGAAGAGAGGTGACAGGAGGAGACCAACATGGACAAAAGACAGGAGGAGAGGTGACAGGAGGAGACCAGCATGGACAAAAGACAGGAGGAGAGGTGACAAGAGGAGACCAGCATGGACATCAGAGTGGAGGAGGCCAGGCTGGGAGAGAGGTGACAGGAGGAGCTAGTCTCATGTTTCTAATAGATGGTGTGTTCTCATCAACATTCACTTAAGTTGTGTCCTCTCTGGATGACCTCCACTGCTCTCAGTTAAAGATAATATTAATCCAATATGATGCGTGTTGTTCTTTATAGATCTAGCCTCTTAATTCTGCTCTCAAAGTGCACCAGATTGAAGTGTGATAGTATTTTAAACTGGTCTAGTCAAAAGATTTACCAAGATACGTTCAAAAGGTTAAGTCTAGTTTATTGTGAAAAACAATACGTGCGCAAGGACTTCTCAAACAACGCAACAAAGGTGGTTTCGTCAGAGAAGTGAATTCAGCCTCTTCTAGCTGTGGCTTATATGCAGTCAAAACACAGGTAAAGTCCTTCTAGGATGTGATTGGCTAACTCATTGCACGTCATGTGAAATGGCAGGCGTGGCCAAGAGTATAGACATGTGACAAACAAAGAAAACAAAAGGTCTGAAGACGAAGGTGTGGCCCTTCTGACTTAAACAAAGAGATGAGGAAGAGCGAGGCACAGGGGGTGTTTACAATTACAAAATGGGGAGAGTTGAGGTGTTTACAATTACAAAGGGGAGACTGAAACTAGGGGTTGCAGGGGGCTTGATGAATACTTGGGGGGAGGTGATGAATTACAAGAGAAGTGAGAGGACAAAGGTTTAAGGTGTTTGGATGTAAATTCCTGGACAGAAGCACCACAACTAAATGACCTCGGTATTACAAAAATCCTGCGTACGGCCCTGGTCCTGAATGTTTCAGAGGGCAGATGATAACCTCCTTCTAAGCAAGGAGCAGGTGTTCATAACTCTGTCTGCATCACTACACTGAGGTGACATTTTGGTTGTACCGTCTGATCACAACACTAAGAGTTCTAATCTAATTTTTTCACCTATCTGTCTACATGTCTGTCTGTCCATCTCTATCTTTAATTGTCTGCCCCTGTTTTATTATTGTATCTGAGGCTTCACGTTTGGTGATGGGACCTCAGTGGGTGAGAACAGACATGCTGAATAGACATAAAGATCTAGGCATGGGCAGCATCTTTCCATCCATTTAAAAATAAATATGTATTATTTTACAGTATGCCAACCTACATTCAGTCTAGCCCTAACCCTAACCTCTTAGAGTGCAGGAAGTGTCGGCCAGCTGTGTCGTGTGTCTCCATTCTCAGCGTCAGTACATCGTTTGATGGTTCACCTGGGCCAGTAGACTAAGCAGAGCCTCGACCCAAACAAGGTGTCCTGAATGGTCTCCCAGGTCCGCCTTGTACAACTGAACTGTCAGCCCAGTGTTTCAGTGTGGTCTACAAGCTATTCAATAAAACCTGGAGAAAATGATCTGTATCTTGTCTTTACACTTACAGCACACATGCTGCACAAATGATAACCTTAATTGTATGACACTTGTTTTGTCAAATGCACAAGGGTATCTCTAACTTGGCTAGACTGTGGATGTGGTGACTAGTCCAGGCCAGTCAGCATGGTATAAGCTGCATACAGGTGAGCAGAAGCTGAAACGCTTGTTCCTTGGCTAGAACCAAGGCAGCTTGCCAGCAGGGTCAGGCCTGTGCCGGGAGGTCAGTACATTAGAACCCCCTTAGGCGGGCTGTATGTATCCTAGGTTCTCAAACTTATATTTGTGGTATAGAAAGGATGGATGGATGGGTGGATGGATGGATGGGTGGATGGGTGGATGGGTGGGTGGGTGGGTGGGTGTTTATAGCTTATGTTTATGTTTTGTTAATTTGTGGACAGGAGATGAAAATGGACACCACAGTGGAAGAGAGGTGACAGGAGGAGACCAACATGGACAAAAGACAGGAGGAGAGGTGACAGGAGGAGACCAGCATGGACAAAAGACAGGAGGAGAGGTGACAAGAGGAGACCAGCATGGACATCAGAGTGGAGGAGGCCAGGCTGGGAGAGAGGTGACAGGAGGAGCTAGTCTCATGTTTCTAATAGATGGTGTGTTCTCATCAACATTCACTTAAGTTGTGTCCTCTCTGGATGACCTCCACTGCTCTCAGTTAAAGATAATATTAATCCAATATGATGCGTGTTGTTCTTTATAGATCTAGCCTCTTAATTCTGCTCTCAAAGTGCACCAGATTGAAGTGTGATAGTATTTTAAACTGGTCTAGTCAAAAGATTTACCAAGATACGTTCAAAAGGTTAAGTCTAGTTTATTGTGAAAAACAATACGTGCGCAAGGACTTCTCAAACAACGCAACAAAGGTGGTTTCGTCAGAGAAGTGAATTCAGCCTCTTCTAGCTGTGGCTTATATGCAGTCAAAACACAGGTAAAGTCCTTCTAGGATGTGATTGGCTAACTCATTGCACGTCATGTGAAATGGCAGGCGTGGCCAAGAGTATAGACATGTGACAAACAAAGAAAACAAAAGGTCTGAAGACGAAGGTGTGGCCCTTCTGACTTAAACAAAGAGATGAGGAAGAGCGAGGCACAGGGGGTGTTTACAATTACAAAATGGGGAGAGTTGAGGTGTTTACAATTACAAAGGGGAGACTGAAACTAGGGGTTGCAGGGGGCTTGATGAATACTTGGGGGGAGGTGATGAATTACAAGAGAAGTGAGAGGACAAAGGTTTAAGGTGTTTGGATGTAAATTCCTGGACAGAAGCACCACAACTAAATGACCTCGGTATTACAAAAATCCTGCGTACGGCCCTGGTCCTGAATGTTTCAGAGGGCAGATGATAACCTCCTTCTAAGCAAGGAGCAGGTGTTCATAACTCTGTCTGCATCACTACACTGAGGTGACATTTTGGTTGTACCGTCTGATCACAACACTAAGAGTTCTAATCTAATTTTTTCACCTATCTGTCTACATGTCTGTCTGTCCATCTCTATCTTTAATTGTCTGCCCCTGTTTTATTATTGTATCTGAGGCTTCACGTTTGGTGATGGGACCTCAGTGGGTGAGAACAGACATGCTGAATAGACATAAAGATCTAGGCATGGGCAGCATCTTTCCATCCATTTAAAAATAAATATGTATTATTTTACAGTATGCCAACCTACATTCAGTCTAGCCCTAACCCTAACCTCTTAGAGTGCAGGAAGTGTCGGCCAGCTGTGTCGTGTGTCTCCATTCTCAGCGTCAGTACATCGTTTGATGGTTCACCTGGGCCAGTAGACTAAGCAGAGCCTCGACCCAAACAAGGTGTCCTGAATGGTCTCCCAGGTCCGCCTTGTACAACTGAACTGTCAGCCCAGTGTTTCAGTGTGGTCTACAAGCTATTCAATAAAACCTGGAGAAAATGATCTGTATCTTGTCTTTACACTTACAGCACACATGCTGCACAAATGATAACCTTAATTGTATGACACTTGTTTTGTCAAATGCACAAGGGTATCTCTAACTTGGCTAGACTGTGGATGTGGTGACTAGTCCAGGCCAGTCAGCATGGTATAAGCTGCATACAGGTGAGCAGAAGCTGAAACGCTTGTTCCTTGGCTAGAACCAAGGCAGCTTGCCAGCAGGGTCAGGCCTGTGCCGGGAGGTCAGTACATTAGAACCCCCTTAGGCGGGCTGTATGTATCCTAGGTTCTCAAACTTATATTTGTGGTATAGAAAGGTAGAACTTGCTTGGTTGGTTATGCAAGTGTGTGTGTGTGTGTGGTGCTGTTGATTTTCCTCCACACATCTCTCAGCCATATGTTTCCCCTATGTGGATCTGAAAACAGTGAGGGGGATGAAATTAGGTTGCTAAGAGAACTGCTAGTCACCAGAAGCATTCAAGAACATAACCTGTGCTGGAAAACTAGTGTATGAACAAATCAATACAAGTAGAGCACATCTACTGACAGGCTGGCTGAATGACTGGAAGACTGACTTGGGACCTCCACTGAGGACATCCCAGTCCTGGCTATGGATCAGTAGTGATGCTCCCCTGCCCCTGTAGTCCAGGCATTTTATGACATAACCTTGAACAAATTGCAACAGAAATTATTTCAACTGTTGTAGTGTCATACATATGTTCTTTATAACATATCAGTTAGTCCCCCAAAATCCCAGTGGTGGAAAGTAATGAAAAATGCAGATGGAAGGTATGTGACAAATATACCAATTTCCAATTTTCGCCTATGTAAAAGAAAAAGGTTTATGCATGTTTTCTTGTCTGATGTCCACACAACACTGTCCCCAATCAACCAGAAACTATATAGGATGCATCACAGTGCATATACAGAAATATATTTTTAATTCTATTGGCATTTGGTGAAGAGAAAAGGGGTGAATCTCACGTATTGCAACAGAAAATCTGACGTGTATTAATCAAATAGCTCAAGAGTCTAGAACCCTGGAGAACAGTCTACAGCCCTGTAGAGAACAGTAGAACCCTGGAGAACAGTCTACAGCCCTGTAGAGAACAGTAGAACCCTGGAGAACAGTCTACAGCCCTGTAGAGAACAGTAGAACCCTGGAGAGGACAGTCTGAGACGTAGAACCGTCCATAGCAGTGGACTACCTACCACTACCTGTGGGAGAAAATCACACGCCTGTGTGCGCGCGCGCGCACACTAGGGCTGGGAGTCCGAACTTCGGGATTCGAATATAATTCGAATATTGACAGAAATACTGGTATTCGAACGAATATTAGGCAGCCCTTAATATTCGAACCTGTTATAGGCATAATTTTTTGTTAATGTGTTGGCTAGCAAACGTTGCTTTTGATTCAGATTCAGTGGGTTTTTCACGCCTGGTGAAGTTGCAATCGCGAGCTCATTAGCAAGGCTATTGGACACCTGGGCTCCTGTAGGAGGTGACGTTAGTTAGCACTTAGTTAGCAGAACAATGGCCTCGCCAACGCCCACAACCACGCTGGAGGAGATCGAAATCTATACCCCTGACAATTTGAAGAGCGACGTGTGGCGTTACTTTGGGTTCCCCAAGAAAAGAGGAAAATAACTAGCAAGGACAAAGCAATATGTAAAATATGTAAGGCCGAATTTAAATATCACACGACGACCAGCAACTTGAGGGCCCACCTGTTAACATTACATCCCGGCAAGCTAGAAGAGGGAGAGGGATCTGGGGCGAAGCAGCCCAGAATCGACTCCATGCTACCTCGCTCTGATTCACGAGGCTTCCCGGCTGCCCGTCAAAGAAGAGCAACAGAGATGCTGGCACGGGCCATTTGCAAAGATATGAGGCCTATTAGCCTGGTGGAGGGGAAGGGGTTTGCAGCTTTCATCCACGAGCTAGAGCCTAGATACAAGATCCCCTGCCACAAGACCATTTCCGACAAAATAGCGAAGCTGTATGACACAACCAAAGAAGGAATAAGAGAAATGATGCGTGGAGAAAAAATTGCGCTGACCACTGATGGGTGGACGTCTCTAGCTACTGAGTCCTATGTGACGGTCACAGCCCATTTCATAGACGAGGACTGGGAAATGAGAAATTTCGTTCTCGACACGTCTGAGCTTCAAACCGTTCACACAGCAGAGAATGTCTCCACGTGTATCGACCGTATTCTACGAGACTACAACGTGGACCGGGAGTCTGTGCTTGCCATCACAACAGACAACGCGACCAACTATGTCAACGCTGTAGAGAGGCACCTGGAGATCACCGATATCCCCTGCATGGCTCACACAATCAACTTAGCAGTGAAGAAAGGGCTTGCAGAGCGTGCCATTGCAACACCAATCAGTCGCCTGAAGGCTGCTGCTCAGCATTTCAAGCACTCTGCTACAGACAGCTACCTCCTCGAATCCAAGCAGAAGCTCCTTGGTCTCAAACCTGTCCAGCTCATCAACGACTGCCCCACCCGCTGGAACAGTACCTACGACATGATCTGTCGGGCAGCAGATCAACAAGCCTCTGTTGCAGCGGTGATAATGGAGAAGAAACTCAGCCGTCTGGAGCTCAGCAGTGTGGAGTGGAGCCTTATGGAGAAGGTCAGTAGAGCCTAATGATGTTGGGTCTAATAATATACTTGCCTATTATGAGCCTAATGTTAACGTTACTGTTTACAAACGTAGCACGTTACAGTTTGTGTTTTGTTTACGTGGCTGACAGTACTGCACTTACTAGCAGCATAGCTAGCTAGCTAGTGGCGCTAGGATTAGTTATCCTAATTGTATGTTTGTCCCGCAGGTGAAAGACGTGCTGAAGCCGTTCAAAGTAGCCACCGTGGCGTTATCAACCGAAAACTACCCAACAGCATCAGCGGTCCTCCCCCTGCAGTACGTTCTTCTGTCACAACTACAGCCATCCACCGATGACCCGACAGGACTGAGGGAGATGAAAAAAATAATGTCAAGTGATCTAAAGGTGCGATATGGCCCCGGAAAAGATGCCTTCTTGCTACTTAACACCGCCAGCTACCTCGACCCGCGTTTTCACCGGCTGGTTCATTTGAAACGAGAGCAGCAGCAGGCAGTGCGAGAGGTGGTTCGTGTGGAGCTAGCAAAGCTCAACGAGGAGACACACGAGGAAGGCCAAGAGGAGAACGCAGTGACTAGAACGGATGAGCCACAGCAGCGCCAGAGGAAGAATGCTCTTAGCGCCATGGGGGACCTCTTTGGCGATGTGTATTGCCAAAAGTCACCAGGAGGTAATAATAATTACAAAAACATTTAAAGCTAATTTTATTGAGTGCCTTTCATAACTCAAACTCGCTATAGCCCTACTTGGAAATATAAAAAGTGCATTATGAAACTTAAACAGCACAATAACACTACTATTTTCTTTTAAACAGTTACTAAGCCAAATGAAGATGTGCTCCAAAGAGAGATGATGGTGTACGAGAGTGAGACCCTGCCCCCGTCTGACAGCAACCCGCTGTCCTGGTGGGAGGAGAAAAGCCTCAAGTACCCCCACCTCGCCCAGCTGGCACGGCGCTACCTGGCAATATGTGGGACCTCCGTGAGGGCGGAACGAGTGTTTTCCACAGCGGGGAACATAGTAACAAAGAAGCGCTCTTCTCTAGAACCAGAAAGTGTGAATCACCTTGTCTTTTTGGCCAACAACCTGTAGATGGTTGAGGAGGGTTGTTGAGTCTTACATACTGCAGCCAGATAGCCCATAATGGCAAGTTCTGATTTAGCCTAGGCTACATGTTTGATTAATGGGATATACATCCTACTACCTTTTATTTGTCTTTCAGTACCTAGCCTGACTGGCTTATTTTTATTTATTTTTGTCAAACAGTGAAAACCTACTGTTCAAGCCAGAGTCTGACATAAATTAAAAGAACGGTTGTTGACATTGTGTGTTGTATTTGCTTCTGAAAACATCATTTCTTATCAATATTGCCTATGATACAATGCCCACTAGTGGACAGAATGTGCACAACTTTATTTTAATACCTAGGTAGGTCTTTCTGTAAGAATTTAATGGTAAGAATATTATTAATAATAATTCGAATATATTCGAATATTATTATTAACAAATAAACGAACTTCGAATATGATTTTGGGGCAAAAGTCCCAGCCCTAGCGCACACACACACACACACACACACACGATTAGAGGGTCCACTTCAGGAGAGAAGAGAACATGAGCAGGATGATAATAATAATAATAATAACTTGCATTCATCATCATCTTCATCATCACATGTCGCCTGATGTGAATTTGCACACCCTGATCCTTTACAGCTGCTACATGCAACAGAACACTCAAGGCCATGTTTCTTGCATGTGCACCTCAGGCTGCTGCAGTCTGTCTTGCAGGTGCATCTGATGATCTTAAGAAGTTCTTGTGGAGCTGGTGGTAAGTCCGTCTGGACAGGGACAAGCCTCCCATCATTCTCTTTCCACCCCCATCCTCGTGACATGATACAGATCTGCTCGTCCTCCTCATCTACCACCCCAACCTCAACTCCCATGACCTCTTCTTCAAACTTGAGCTCAAGAAAAGCATGAAGCCACGCATCTGGAACATCAAGTCCGTCAAGCAGCAGCTAGGTCCCAGTGTGTGCACTCACATTCTCTTCATTCATGCTATAGCTGGGTGTGACACTACGTCCTGCCTTTATGGCATTGGGAAAGGAGCTCCCCTCAAGAAGTTCAGAGCCAGCAGCGAGTTCTATCAGCAAGCTACAGTGTTTGACTCATAGTCAGCTTCTAGAGCAGAGATTGTGTCAGCAGGAGAGAATGCTTGGCTGTGCCTGTACAATGGGAAGCCTGGGGAGGGACTTGACAGTCTAAGATACAAGCGCTTTTGTGAGAAGGTGGCTACCAGCACTTCTCATGTACAGCCACAGAGTCTACCACCAACGTCAGCAGCAGCAAAGTACCAGAGTCTCCGTGTGTACTACCAGGTGCAACAGTGGAAGGGACCTGTAGATGAACTCCTGCCACAAGAATGGGGGTGGAAAGAGAATGATGGGAGGCTTGTCCCTGTCCAGACGGACTTACCACCAGCTCCACAAGAACTTCTTAAGATCATCAGATGCACCTGCAAGACAGACTGCAGCAGCCTGAGGTGCACATGCAAGAAACATGGCCTTGAGTGTTCTGTTGCATGTAGCAGCTGTAAAGGATCCGGGTGTGCAAATTCACATCAGGCGGCATGTGATGATGAAGATGATGATGAATGCAAGTTATTATTATTATCATCCTGCTCATGTTCTCTTCTCTCCTGAAGTGGACCCTCTAATCGTGTGTGTGTGTGCGCGCGCACGCACGTGTGATTTTCTCCCACAGGTATCTGAAGTGGACCCTCTAGCACCTGGCTGCTCTGCTATGGACGGTTCTACGTCTCAGACTGTCCTCTCCAGGGTTCTACTGTTCTCTACAGGGCTGTAGACTGTTCTCCAGGGTTCTACTGTTCTCTACAGGGCTGTAGACTGTTCTCCAGGGTTGTAGACTGTCCTCTCCAGGGTTCTAGACTCTTGAGCTATTTGATTAATACACGTCAGATTTTCTGTTGCAATATGTGTGGGATTCACCCCTTTTCTCTTCACCAAATACCAATAGAATTAAAAATATATTTCTGTATATGCACTGTGATGCATCCTATATAGTTTCTGGTTGATTGGGGACAGTGTTGTGTGGACATCAGACAAGAAAACATGCATAAACCTTTTTCTTTTACATAGGCGAAAATTGGAAATTGGTATATTTGTCACATACCTTCCATCTGCATTTTTCATTACTTTCCACCACTGGGATTTTGGGGGACTAACTGATATGTTATAAAGAACATATGTATGACACAAACAGTTGAAATAATTTCTGTTGCAATTTGTTCAAGGTTATGTCATAAAATGCCTGGACTACAGGGGCAGGGGAGCATCACTACTGATCCATAGCCAGGACTGGGATGTCCTCAGTGGAGGTCCCAAGTCAGTCTTCCAGTCATTCAGCCAGCCTGTCAGTAGATGTGCTCTACTTGTATTGATTTGTTCATACACTAGTATTCCAGCACAGGTTATGTTCTTGAATGCTTCTGGTGACTAGCAGTTCTCTTAGCAACCTAATTTAATCCCTATCACCATTTTCAGATCAACATAGGGGAAACATATGGCTGAGAGATGTGTGGAGGAAAATCAACAGCACCACACACACACACTTGCATAACCAACCAAGCAAGTTCTACCTTTCTATACCACAAATATAAGTTTGAGAACCTAGGATACAGTACATACAGCCCGCCTAAGGGGGTTCTAATGTACTGACCTCCCGGCACAGGCCTGACCCTGCTGGCAAGCTGCCTTGGTCCTAGCCAAGGAACAAGCGTTTCAGCTTGCGCTCACCTGTATGCAGCTTATACCATGCTGACTGGCCTGGACTAGTCACCACATCCACAGTCTAGCCAAGTTAGAGATACCCTTGTGCATTTGACAAAACAAGTGTCATACAATTAAGGTTATCATTTGTGCAGCATGTGTGCTGTAAGTGTAAAGACAAGATACAGATAATTTTCTCCAGGTTTTATTGAATAGCTTGTAGACCACACTGAAACACTGGGCTGACAGTTCAGTTGTACAAGGCGGACCTGGGAGACCATTCAGGACACCTTGTTTGGGTCGAGGCTCTGCTTAGTCTACTGGCCCAGGTGAACTATCAAACTGGATGTACTGACGCTGAGAATGGAGACACACACACATGACACAGCTGGCCGACACTTCCTGCACTCTAAGAGGTTAGGGTTAGGGCTAGACTGAATGTAGGTTGGCATAAAATAATACATACTTATTTTTAAATGGATGGAAAGATGCTGCCCATGCCTAGATCTTTATGTCTATTCAGCATGTCTGTTCTCACCCACTGAGGTCCCATCACCAAACGTGAAGCCTCGGATACAATAATAAAACAGGGGCAGACAATGAAAGATAGAGAGAGACAGACAGACAGATATGTAGACAGATAGGTTAAAAATTAGAACAGTTAGTGTTGTGATCAGACGGTACAACCAAAATGTCACCACAGTGTAGTGATGCAGACAGAATTATGAACACCTGCTCCTTGCTTAGAAGGAGGTTATCATCTGCCCTCTGAAACATTCAGGACCAGGGCCGTACGCAGGATTTTTGTAATACCGAGGTCATTTAGTTATGGTGCTTCAATCTGGTGCACTTTGAGAGCAGAATTAAGAGGCTAGATCTATAAAGAACAACACATCATATTGGATTAATATCATCTTTAACTGAAAGCAGTGGAGGTCATCCAGAGAGGACACAACTTAAGTGAATGTTGATGAGAACACACCATCTATTAGAAACATGAGACTAGCTCCTCCTGTCACCTCTCTCCCAGCCTGGCCTCCTCCACTCTGATGTCCATGCTGGTCTCCTCCTGTCACCTCTCCTCCTGTCTTTTGTCCATGTTGGTCTCCTCCTGTCACCTCTCCTCCACTGTGGTGTCCATTTTCATCTCCTGTCCACAAATTAACAAAACATAAACATAAGCTATAAACACACACACACCCACCCAGCAGAGTTCAAGGACTACTGACGACAACTTCAGCCAGACAATATGTAGACTAGATGGTTCCCAAGTGTGAATGTGTCTGCTCTCCATCTTCAGCCCTATTAAAAACCTGAATTCCTCCTCATTCTAACTATAAGTGCCAACAGTCTAAATCACCAGCAACTGAAACTGTCTTCTTAGGTACCTGGATCTGGAGGAGAAAAGAAGGGAGCAGTTCAAGGACTATGCAAACACCTTCCCAGTCCAGTCCGCCTCCTCCTGCTGTTGGCTGTAGCCCTGGTTCTGGACCCGGACTCGAACTGAATGTTTGATTGATCTTAAAATGATCTCATATTGGTATAATCACTGGTATGTAGGCTATGATTGGTCTGTCAAATTAAGGGAATTATTCGTTTTGAATTTTTTTTTTCTTGGGTGGACTCAATCCTATTTGAGTCCCTAAATTGGGCCTCAATCATCAAAACTTTGATTATAGCTTTAGGAGAGTATAATCAATCTTGCTAGAGATAAAAGCAGTGGATTAAAATGTATTTAATGAGGATTGGTGCCTATTATTATTTCTCTCAGACTCACTCCTTGCAGCCCATAGATGAGATGTTCTATAGGGTGTGTTAGGGTACTTGTTTTCCAAAGTATGGTAAAATGAGGACTTGGGGCAGGTAAAAGGATCCATGATCCGTTTTCATTAGCGTTTATGGCCTTCTAGCATTAGACTAGTCTAGATCCTGCTGTAGCCTATTCATATCTACCTGGTTAGATTTCTATCTGATGTTGGCTAGCTAATGTTAACTGGTGGTGTTATTAGCAAACTGGCTGGATTTGGACCTGATCCAGGGCTCTTGTTCTTGTGCATTCCATTCACTTCAATATGAGAGATGTGAACTGCCTATTGGTGGTATTTGGCTCAGCTGCACAGAGTCATGAGTTCATTTTCATTGATGAAGCTGGATTCAATCTATCTAAAACCAGCAGGTGTCAGGGCCCAGATGTTACAGGACAAAGAGCTGTTGTTAATGTCACTGGGCAGCGTGGGGGAAATATCACCTTGTGTTCCTGGAAGAAGAAACAGTGTTTTGTGGTGTGTGGGAGCAGGTCTGTGAGCTTCAAGAATGTTAAGTTGGGGGAGGGGGGGAGCCCTTTCCACTAGCCCAGAGAGATAAGGAGGAGGAGGTCTTAAGATGAGGTCATTTTGGCTGAAGTATGAGACTCATTGTTTTCTGACCACACATTTGTACTCTGATATCCCTGCTCTGGAGACCAGACATACCTTGTGAGCTCACAATAAAATAATTTAAACATGCCTTAGTTTACAGAATATAATTACTAGATTGATTATCAACCTGCAAAAACCTAGATATGGCCTTTGAGGGCTGAAAACATTTTCAAGAGGTTCCTACATCTGCAAGGAGTTCTCCATCACCATGCCACCCTAGGTCCATCCAGTACTGCACACATGATCACGTTCTGAGGAGGCGGCAGCAGCTCAGGAGGTAGAGTAGCCGTTTGGGAGCCTCCAGTTCAATTCCAGCTATCTCCTCTGCTTCGTTGGCGTGTTCTTGAGTAAGACACTAATTTATCCCAAAGAGCAGGCTAACACCAGCTGGCCACCATTGGTGAGTGAATGAGAGAAGATATTGTAAAGCGCTCTATGCTTTAGAAGTGCACTCCACTCACAATGACATATCTGGTGCTCTATATAATGCAGTTGTACAGGATGGAGCAGAGCAGCCCAGGTTTGTTGTCATGTGGGATAATGTTAGTTTCCACCGGGCTGCTCTGGTCTGGTTCACCAACCACCATACATAACTTCACAGGTGGATACACCGTTACCCCCTTACTCCCCATTCCTCAGTCCCATTGAGGAATTATTTTCACTTTGGCGTTGGAAGGTTTATGAACACCAACCATATACCTGCATGACTCTCCCTGGGAGCAATGGAAGAGGCATGCAGAGACACTGAGGGGGGATCAGTCCAGGGTTGGATACTGAGGGGGGGTCAGTCCAGGGTTGGATCCTGAGGGGGGGTGGTTAGTCCAGGGTTGGATACTAAGGTGGGGTCAGTCCAGGGTTGGATACTGAGGTGGGGTCAGTCCAGGGTTGGATACTGAGGTGGGGTCAGTCCAGGGTTGGATACTGAGGTGGGGTCAGTCCAGGGTTGGATACTGAGGGGGGGTCAGTCCAGGGTTGGATACTGAGGCAGGGTCAGTCCAGGGTTGGATACTGAGGCAGGCACACAAATGAACACACTCTCTACAGTACCTCTCTCAGGTTATACAATATTTATTAAAAAGGCTAATGAAAAAAAAAAAACATTCCGAAAAGTTAGGGTTAGAGTTTAAAATGCAGCTGTCCAGCCATCCAACCAACGCCAACAGTCACAACAAATACATTTCCATCCCAGTTTGTGTTCCATGTCTAGTGCGCATCCACTGCTTTTAAAATAATCTCAAATCCAAAAAGTTAGGCTACTTATTCCAATCTAGATCCAATCTTCCAAAGAGATACAGTTGTAAGCGATAAACTCAACCAGGTATATTGGAATTCATTTAAACAGTCCCTTTGCAATCACCATTTCATCTACTTTGTGTTGCAGTATTTTTTGTTTTATTCTTTCATGTTTTTAAAGCAATCGACTTTGACCAAGAGGACGAAATTAAGTCCATCCATTCACCCAACGTCATCCTTGAGCGCAGCATTCCATAGGCCTATAGGATAAGGCCTGCCGTATTATTCATTTCACCAAGGATCTTCCTCAAGTTCCTCTTTTCATTTTCTCCAGTATTCGAAAACTCCATATCCAATTCCTATTTTGATCATTGGCTCACACCTGAATAAACCAATTGCTTGTAGAGTGATTACAGCTCTGATTTCAGAATATTATTCCAGATTAAACTGTAATCTGTGGTGCGGTTTAAAATAGTAGGCTTTAGTGTTGTCACGATACTGGAATTTCTAACTTCGATACGATACCTTGAAAAGTATCGATACTCGATACCATTTTCGATACCACGGGAGAAATTGACAACATTGAGGGCATAACATTTTCGATTTTTTGACCTGCTGAAAGCAGACACTGTCTTCCTCAGCCTCGACAGCGCTCCAGACACACGGTCTATATCCAGGCCCTTGCTAATGGCTAGGTGTAGGTTGTGCCCAAAGCAGGGGACCCATGTGAAGTCCTGCTGAAATGCTTTCTTGTTATTTGAGGCATTATCAGTGGTGATGCCAGCCATATTTGACATGTCCAGCTCCCATGTTCATGTACCATCTCCTCCAACGCCTCCCTCAAGCTGTCCCCTGTGTGCTCTGAGTGCAGTCCAACACAGCCCAAACACCAGCTCTGCATGTCCCAGGATTCTGTTATAAACTGCAGAGTTACTGCCATGAATGTGGATGTGGCCCTGCTGGTCCACAGGTCAGTGGTGCATGAAAAGAAGGGTTTTCCCCCAAGGCTCTCCATGATTTTATCTTTCGTTTCATTGTATAGGGCGGGGATTTCAGTGTACATGAAATGATTCCGTGAAGGAAGGGCATATTTGTTATTTAACTGTCCAAGAAGTTGTCTGAACCCAGGTTTCTCAATAGTATACACGGGGACCTGATCCATGCATATGTACTCTGCTACAGCCCTGTTCAGTTTCTTGGTTTCATTTGATTTTGCATCATACTTTCTTTGTTGTTCAAATACAGCTGGTAGGGTAGGCAGTGTGTGTCGCTTTTGTTGCTGGTCGATTCTCCTCAGCTTCTCTCTGGTACTATAAGAGAAGATAAATATCACACTTTTAAAAACCTTGGTTTCTCTTTAGATCCGACCTTTAAAAATAACTCAATAATCTAATCTAATCTTAGAAATTAAGTAAAGTTAATAGGACTGTGTGTTAAGCATAACAGCATCTAAGTTGATTTACTGACCATTAACTCAAGATTCCTCAGGCTTGATAGCTGGTGTTGTCCTGTTAGCCCAACAGCCATTCTCGAAGCTAAGCTAACTAGCTCTAGTTAACATCCATGAAGTAGCTAGTAGCTAGCTAGCTAATTCCCCTCAGCTATTCAGACGCCACATTGACTGCTTTGGCCCATTGCTGGATAGCTTTGAGGGGGATTAGCTAGCTTATCTACCGCCCGCCCCCCCACACACACACACACACACACACAGTTAATGCGGCGTTTCGATAGCAAGCTCATGGATGTATTAAACTAGAGTTAATGTATTAAACTAAAGTTAATAGTTTACTGGGCCATTTTGTTTAATGTTTCAGTGATGTTGAAAGTGGAGCTGTCACCAACCTCTCTAAATTCTTTATAGAGATCCGCGTGTCGGTCCTTCAGGTGTTTTGCTAAATGTGTTGTGTTTGCACCTTTCGTTGGCACTACTCTGGAACAACGCTTGCAAATGGGCTTCGTGGCATCTTTAGCTTTTCCTTCGTCATTTGCTTCAAACCCGAAGTACTTCCAAACAGCACTTCTGCTGTTTTCTTTATCCACGAGTCGCGGAGGCTCTGCACTTGCCATCTTCGGAGCGAGTGAGAGGATTTGTTGACCAGACAGGTCTGTGAGGGGGAGGGGGCGGGGCCATGTGTGCAGAGCAGCAGCGTGTGTGCGCCTGTGTGTGCGTGTGCCTGTGTGTGTGTGTGCCTGTGTGTCAACAACTCGCTGTAGGAGAGAAGACAGAGCGAGAAAGCCAGCTGGTATCGATAGTGTGGAAAATATCGATATTGCGGGAAATTAGTATTGAAACTGTTTTAAATATTCAGAATCGATATGAATTGAAAAATCGATATTTTTTGACAACACTAGTAGGCTTATTCATCTCTTGATGGTGATGTTTTAGAACGACACCATGCGGGACAGACAGTTGGCATATTTGTAAAAACATTCACATACTCCGATAGATATTAATTATTATTATCAAGTCTCATCATAATACGGGAGATATCGTGAGGGAATGGATGAAGGACTTAACACTAAATGATTGTAAGGACTATATATCGGAACATTTGGACTGTACTTTTCTATGAACAAGAGAATATTATTATTTGAGGTATCTATTCTTATGTAGGTTATGATTTGAAGTGTCTACTTTTTGGGGGGAACATGTCAACATGGAATACAGTGAAATTCCTCCTATGATATTATTATATAGTAAGACACTATGTAGCTCAAACTCGTGAATCATCTGTTTTATTGTTATAAGGTGAAGTGAACACAGTTACAATGTAACCCTATTCCTATAGTTTTTTTTTCTCAAAGGCCTCCGGATCTGCCTATTACACTAGAACGCATCTCCGGATTTCAAGCACCAAAACGTGACCCCGGACGTATCGATCTGCCTCCAGAAAAACTCAGTAGTGTAATCCAGTCCTAAGGCTATGGCTATGACTTCTCTCCTGTATGAACACGCTGGTGTTTCTTTAGATTTCCTGACGTAGTAAAGTTCTTTCCACACTGGTCACAGTGGTATGGCTTCTCTCCTGTATGAACACGCTGGTGTATCTTTAAATGTTCTGACATAGTGAAGTTCTTTCCACACTGGTCACAGTGGTATGGCTTCTCTCCTGTATGAACACGCTGATGTGTCTTTAACTCTCCCGATGTAGTGAAGTTCTTTCCACACTGGTCACAGTGGTATGGCTTCTCTCCTGTATGAACACGCTGGTGTATCTTTAAAGGTTCTGACTTAGTGAAGTTCTTTCCACACTGGTCACAGTGGTATGGCTTCTCTCCTGTATGAACACGCTGGTGTATCTTCAAATGTCCTGACGTAGTGAAGTTCTTTCCACACTGGTCACAGTGGTATGGCTTCTCTCCTGTATGAACACGCTGGTGTATCTTTAAAGGTTCTGACGTAGTGAAGTTCTTTCCACACTGGTCACAGTGGTATGGCTTCTCTCCTGTATGAACACGCTGATGTGTCTTTAACTCTCCTGACGTAGTGAAGTTCTTTCCACACTGGTCACAGTGGTATGGCTTCTCTCGTGTATGAACATGCTGGTGTTTCTTTAAATTTCCTGACGCAGTAAAGTTCTTTCCACACTGGTCACAGTGGTATGGCTTCTCTCCTGTATGAACACGCTGGTGTATCTTTAAATGTTCTGACGTAGTGAAGTTCTTTCCACACTGGTCACAGTGGTATGGCTTCTCTCCTGTATGAACACGCTGGTGTATCTTTAAATGTTCTGACTTAGTGAAGTTCTTTCCACACTGGTCACAGTGGTATGGCTTCTCTCCTGTATGAACACGCTGGTGTATCTTCAAATGTCCTGACGTAGTGAAGTTATTTCCACACTGGTCACAGTGGTATGGCTTCTCTCCTGTATGAACACGCTGGTGTATCTTTAAATGTTCTGACGTAGTGAAGTTCTTTCCACACTGGTCACAGTGGTATGGCTTCTCTCTTGTATGAACATGCTGATGTGTCTTTAACTCTCCTGATGTAGGGAAGTTCTTTCCACACTGGTCACAGTGGTACGGTCTTGGCTTGTCTGTGTCTCTCTGTCTC
Organism: Borostomias antarcticus; assembly: GCF_949987555.1. Classification (NCBI taxonomy): domain Eukaryota; kingdom Metazoa; phylum Chordata; class Actinopteri; order Stomiiformes; family Stomiidae; genus Borostomias; species Borostomias antarcticus. Next base: position 9,437,036 of record NC_140234.1, read on the forward strand.
TGGGCAGTAGCTGGGGTGAGGGAAGTGTTGGAGGTGATGATAGGGAGTGATTGAGATGAGGAGGAGGAGAGAATCTCTGGTCTGATCTGTCTGTTCGAGAGACGAGAGAGAGAGACGTAGAGGTTGTCATGGCTCCTCTTGAGGTGCTTGTTGAGATAGATCTGGGAGGTGTAGGTGAATGGGCACACAGAGCAGGAGAACACCCGAGTCTGGGACAAGTCTGACATCACTCCTGGGAGAGTGAAAGAGAAAGAGACAAACATTAAAAAGGATTCTCACACCTGTATTACAAGTGCAAATACTGTATAGTGTTTATACGTATGTAACTAGTGGGGGGAGAAACACGAAGACACCACAACTTCAGATTGAGGACAGGAGAGAGAAAGATATGTAAGAGGTTCCTCTGGCTGAGCTCGAGTGAAGGAGAGCGACAGAGGAGAGAGAGGAGTGAGAAAAAGAAAAGAGGAGAAAGGAGAGAAAACAAGCATGAATACATTGAAGCCCACGGCAATAGCTACCTTAGATAGCTAGAGGGCAATTCCAGCGTTATGGATGTGACATCCGCACTCAAAATGACAACCAAAATGTCTCAGTAAAACTAAAGTTTTTAGAACATTTACATTTGTAATGCATATTCTCAGACCACACAATGGGGAGAACAGATGGTAAAAAAATAATAATTAAAAAATATTTTTAAGTCTAAAAAAAATGACAAAAAGGCATGCGTTATGGATGTGACAAAAAAGACGGTCGTTTTCTGGACACTATACTTTTTTTTTAAATTCTGTGAACTTCTAAGTCTAATGCAGAAATGTTGATATCCACATGATGGAGTCTTGGCTGAACATGAAAATAGCAGGATTTAAAATATTTAATAATTTATTTAGAATTGTATGAGGAATAAACAGCGTTATGGATGTGACGTTATGCCGTTATGGATGTGACGCATCTGAAATGCACATAGAAACACTTTGGGAAATCAACAATCAAACTATCACAGCACTTTTATTGACACCTAAAGTGACTCTAAATGTCAGTTTTGACATGAAGGAAACCATTTTAAATGGCTCTGAAGATTTTCAAGATGGCCGCCAAAATAGTAGGCTATTTGAGGGGATTGTGTCTAAATGCATTGTTGTGCGTGGCGACGCACCAAAGATAGCAAATGTCCGGTTGTCACTCCCTCCGTCGGGTTGTTGACCTGCAGTTCTGTGTTGCTACCACAAGAGGCAGTGTGTTTTTGTGCATGGCTGTAAGCCAGCACACCTAGAATAGCGTTTGTCTGGTTATCCCTCCCTCCCTCCGGTCAATGTTGACCTGCATTTCTCTGTTGGCACCACAAGAGGCAGTAGTCCCAGCACACCAAAATAAAGAAGGACACCAAAATCAACCTGCCGATCTCCACTGCACAAGTAGAGTAGCGGTGAAAGCATAGGACTCCCACCCGGGAGACGGGGGTTCAAGGCCCTGGTGGGGATGACTTTATGGGACTATACCCCAAACCTCCACACGTTCATCTTTTCACTCCAATCTTTTTATCTCTTACCTTTGTCCAGAAACATAAGTTCAACCAATTGCAGCAAAATAGCTAACGTTACAGGAATCATCAGTGTAACTGCTTTAGCCACTGGCCGCTAGGGCTGTCGCGGTTACCACAATATTGCACAACCACGGTACTGTGAAACAAAACGCGCTACTCCTCAGACGACTGCATCACCGCGGTAACTAACGTTTTTTCATTTTGTTCTTATGTTTCATGAGGCTTTTCCCATTAGAGCTGTCAAATAAATATCAGGTATGGACTTACTTTTTTCTCACTTAGCCTACCCTAAACAAACACACCATTCCGACAGGCCGTGTCTTCAGCATTACACGGAGTTGAGACAGATATTCAAAATTTGTTAATCAATTTCCAAAGCATTTATTTCCATTTGTAAATCAATTTCCGAAGCATGTTTTTACAATCAGGCCTAACACTTGTCAGTAGGCTGTGTAGATAAGTGATAAATAAATGGGACACGCATATTGTTTTTTTGCCCAATAGACGCAATTTCGCTTCCAATCCATGTTGAGGTATTTATGATTCCGTGCGTAATAATTCTGAACAGATTTAGGTTCATAACGTATTTCAGAAGTCTGATTGTTAATTCCTTTTGTCAATTATGATTTTTATCACCAGTGAATCAAAGGTTAGCCTACTATTTGAAATGTAAGGGTTTTCACATGCCTTCTATGGCACCTGCAGGTAGGCCTACTACACTTTGCGAGTCCATTGCGAGAGGAAGGCTATATGGAAGAAGATCTAGCACGTAGCATAGTTCTGTCATCCAAACAACTCGGAATGAATGAGTTACTTATAAACAGCCAATTTAGAAAGAAAATGTCGGGTTTTAATTGGGCTCAGGCCCATAAATGTAAATAATAGTAATAAAAGCGCTTGGAGAGGAAGAGGCGCAAGAGGAGCCACCTGCAGCAAAGAAGAGAAGGACACTTGGAGACATGCTGAAGTCACGCGCAACCACCCCCGTGCGCATTCCCAAGAGAGCTTGAGCAGACAAAGAACTCACACATTACCTGCAGGAGGAGCCCATCAACCCCAACGGGGATCCCCCTCGCCTGGTGGCACAAAAACAAAGCTAGATTTCCCCTGCTCTCTAAAGTCGCACGCAAGTATATGTGCATTTGTGCAACGAGCACATCTTCAGAGAGAGTTTTTAGTGCTGCCGGTAACATTGTTACCCCACTCCGATCGTCGCTGAAACCACACAAAGTAAATATGTTGGTGTTCCTTCAGTGTAACAAGGACATGAAAACCCCTGTCAGTATAGCCAGTGCCTTCTCATGTAGGCCTACACTCTACCATACAAGTTAAGTTGTGCTTTAGAGAAGTCTTTCATTGTATTATTGTTAGGCTATTGTTTAATTATAGGCTAAATGGTTCGGATTTTCCTATTTTTTAGAGCCTACTTTAATTTACAGTTTATCTTGTCTTTCTTTGGTAACCATTTCATAAAAGAAGCATATTTGTTTTATAGCCTATTTATTTTGCTTTATTATTAAATTTGTATTCTGTGTATTGCCTGTTTGTGTTATAGGGCACCATTGCATTCCTGTAATGAAATTCCGATTGACTGCTACAGTATTTATTTAATGTAGCCGATGTTTTCGTTTGATAAAAATGTATTGAAACAAGAGGTAGGCTACAGTACACACACTATAAAAATCTCATATATAAAGCACAGGGGGGAAGAAAAAAAAATAGCGCAATAATACCGCATAAAAAGCCACCCTTTGAAAGCCACCCTTTTGTATCGCTGGGGAAATTTCTTCACCGCGACAGCCCTACTGACCGCTACCATTAATGTTATGGAAGCTGCTGCTAGTTGTTGCGATTTCATGAGCTAATTGGCTATCCTGCTCTTATTGTGCTGGATTAGCATTGGAAGCATTGGAACTGATGTGTCCAGGCGACAAGATCTTAATTTATCAGACATTATTTCATGTCATTTCAATTCACAGCTATTTCAGTGGCATGACTAGCTTCCGTTCCGTTCGACCAGTCCTGAACAGAAACAAGCCAGCCACGCACATAAGCCAGGCTGGACCTGGCCTGGTTTTAACAATGCAATGGACCTTATAATCGTAGCCATTAATCGTAGCCTACATTTTGGTAAACGGGAGCTTCTCTAAATGCTTCATGGACATCGCGGTGGGAATTCTTAAATGTAACATTTCTTCTAACAAATGCTTCATGATAGACAATGATCTCAAATTTGACATTCACTTGAAATAAATCATAATAATTTATCTGATGTCGAGACTGCATGCCAGCCAGAATGTGTAATAAGCTATAACAGGACTGGCAATTTGGTTATTTGCGATTCTAACGGGAAAGCTGCGCTCAGCAATGTTGGGGTTTATGTCACGTCCATAACGGTCACATCCGTAACGCGGAAAATACACATTTAGAAAGAGATTCGAGCAACTATATGATGCATATATGACATCAGTGAAAGTTAGCTTTGCACAGAAAGTTTGGGCAATATTGCATGTAAAATGTATTTTTTATAACGACTTTCGCTGAAAAACGTTACGGACGTGACATTGGCTGTCCTGTAAAAGCGCGTCATCTTGACATGGCTCAACCGTTAAAGGGATGAACTCAAATGACCCAATATTATACATATTGCATTACAAGCCCCTTATCTCCACCTGAGAGGCTGTGGAACCCGTGTGAGTGGAAAAAATAGGCCCTTATGCCCTTTCAACAACTCATACAATTAGGTTAACTGAAAATGTTATGTTTTTAATTACTCTGATACCTGTTGTAATGGGTGGAAATATGCAATTTCTTAAATGATCTGATCAGATGAATTCAGTACACCAAAATATAGACCTTGATGATATATTTTAAAGTGATTTTGTTATGTATAACTTTATTTTTTCATGATGAGGTTGACATTTACATGGACTTGCCCAAGAGTAAGCTAGCACTCCTAAAGATAAGTCAAGCTACCATGTTCCATGGCAACTAACAGCATTCCATTTTGTTCTGAGCAAGTGTGCCTGCCTAATATTGGCAATTTGCGTGCCTCACAACAGCGATTTGCACAGGAACCATTGCAGTTCATGACATAGTGCCCTCTGTATCGTTGCATCCATGAGTGTCCTGAATTTCACGCTGTATGCCCATGTCTTGCCTGCTGGCTGGCACCATGGGAAAAAGACAGAGGAGAGGAAGGACGGTAGAGGAGAGCTACTTGGACAGCGGTTATTATTAAGACCAGCAGACCTCTTGTTCTTTCAGCTTGAAGGAAAGAGGTGGATGAGAGAGAGATGGAGAAGACAGAGGGAAGAAGAGTTGAGGACAGATACCTCTAGCGGTGCTCTTTTCTTCCCAGACGTAGTTGAAGGAGATGCTCTTGTATCTGTACTCCTGTCCGTACCAGACCAGCAGCTCCTCCCCGACAGCCAGCAGCCGACAGCAGCAAAACAGGATCCCTCCACGGTACTGAAACGCTACCAGGTTCTGCTCTTCCTCAGTACGGGCACAGTTCACATACCTGGGGGAGAGAGGGGGTGGTTTCATAAGAACAAACAGGTGAGGGAGGATGAAGGAAGAGAGGGAGGGAGAAAAAGTGGGTGAGATGTAGGGACTGACTGTATGGAGGTAGGAAGGGAGGGAGGGAAACTTTCAAGACTGGAGAGATGGTTTATTTTGAGTGAGAGCAGCAGAATAGATTCTGGAAATATGAGAAATGAGCATGTGTTCATATTTCTTAACCTGATTGTAATGCCTAATTATTCTACGGTTTACACATGCAAAGATGGGTCCATCCCTGACACGATCTCTGAAAAGCCTGCCTATTGTTGTCCTGTTTAATTGTTCATGAAGTCTTTCCCTTAACATAGCCTTTTTATTTGCATCTCATTGTTTATAGGCCTCTGGATTCATTTCTAGTTGCTTCTCTATGAACTTCCTTCTGTTAGTTCTATCACAGTCCCTTACCATCTCTGGATCCTGCTGTTTCTCTCTCTCTAGTGACATGATGTTCATATGCGCAGTTTGACTTTTTGATCAGGTGGGCAGTCAGTCCCAGCCTACTTCTAACAATATAGATTAGGCCTACTTCTATCAATATAGCCTAGGCCTACTTCTAACAATAACGATTAGGCCTACTTCTAACAATATAGCCTAGGCCTACTTCTATCAATATAGCCTAGGCCTACTTCTATCAATATAGCCTAGGCCTACTTCTATCAATATAGCTTAGGCCTACTTCTAACAATATAGCGTGAGCGCAGCCAAATAGATTCTGGAAATCTGAGAAATGAGCATGTGTTCATATTTCTTCACCTGATTGTAATGCCTAATTATTCTACAGTTTACACACGCAAAGTGGAGTCCATCTATTTGTAGGCATCTGGCATGACTTGCACATAGTCCTCCGTGGGAGCAGTGAAAACAAGTGCCAGGGGAATGCTCAAGTCCAAGCCATGCCAAACATGTACAAATATTGGGATTGCGATACATTTCACAGGAAAGCATATTGAGACTGGTAAGATTACACCCTGTGCTTCCCGTCTCAGTGAAGCACATTTTCACTAACACAAATCCCTATCCATCTATCCATCCAAGTATGAATGGATATTATATTATATATACTATCTGTATGTCTTCTATATTTTACTTCAATTCAAAGGGCTTTATTGGCATGGGAAAAGTACATTTACAATGCCAAAGCAAACATCCCAAAAGGTCACAGAAATGTTATGGTTGAATTGAATGAATAAGTAAGTGTAATATTTACAAATGTATTTAAATGGTAACTTTAAAGTTTGTATGTACAGTGTGTATATGTATAGTGATCAGTGCGCTGTGCAGGGATACTGATTGAAGATTTTCAATCGTGGAACCAAGCCAACCAGCTATCTGATCAATCGTGACCACAAGTCCGTATGGTAGAAGGCATAGCGCGCCACAGACTGGAAGAAGAGGTGGAGGAGTATGCCCACATGATGTACAATATCGATGATGAAAAAAAGAGTAGAGCCATACAGAGAGCAGATGGCAGTGAATGGATGCAACATTGAGTTTGAAGTAGACACTGGGGCAAGCCTGACTATAGTGAATGAGAAAACATACAGGAAGATGGGAGGGGGGAAACTCCACCATACAAGAACAAAGCTGTATATGTACACCAGAGATAGTGTAGGGGTGCTAGGCAAGATGTACACACAAGTCAGTTACAAGGGGCAGACCAGACAGTTGCCACTGATAGTGGTAAGATGGGAGGGGCCAAATCTCTTGGGGATAAATTGGCTAGAGGCCATTAGGCTAGACTGGAGGGCCATTTTCAGACTACATACAGGTCAGCAGCAGGAGTTGAGTGAGCTACTCTCACAACACGGAGAGGTGTTTAAGGTGAGCTGGGCAGTTTAGTGGGAGCTACAGCAAAGATCTCTGTTGACCCCGAGACCAAGCCAAGGTATTTCAAAGCCAGGCCTCTGCCATATGCCCTCAAAGACAAAGTTGAGACAGAGTTGGTTAGATTAGAGAAGGAAGGCATCATAGAGCCTGTGAGTTTCCGAGTGGGCCGTTCCCATAGTTCCTATACTTAAACCAGACAAAACAACTAGAATATGTGGGGACTATAAAGTTACCGTGAATCCAGTGTCTAAGATAGATAACTACCCAATTCCAAAAACTGAGGACTTGTTGGCAGTACTGGGGGGGGGACAGAAATTCACCAAACTAGACATGTCTCAGGCATACCAGCAACTCCCACGGGATGAAGAATCTAAGAAGTTCACAACAATTAACACCCACTGCGGTTTATACCAGTACACCAGGCTACCCTATGGGGTGTCATCAGCCCCAGGCATAGGAGAGAGAAATGTGTCTTCATGGCACCAGAGGTGGTGTACCTGGGATAAAGGATCAACGAAAAAGGAATTCATTCCGTGTTGTAAGTGTTGCATCTGGCTGATTTTCAAAGAAATATTGATTTAATCTGATCCTGTTAGCTATTTCTAAATTATTATGATCGACCTCTGGGTGTGTTCTGTAAGAAAACGGTGTCCCTCTTCCATAGACTTATGAGATAAAGATGACATTCTTAGGGCTGGTACATTCTGTGCTAAACAGCAATTGTTGTGGTTAGCGCCGAGGCGGCGTAGCTTATCTTGACCAAACAAGGCCACAGAAGAAACGAGAAAGACAGTCTTATTGGAGAAGAGACGAGGGGGGGGGGACACCCGAACCATGAGAACGTTGCAACGAGACCAATGCTTTAATTTGAGTTCAGACAGCATACAGAGAGGTCAAGTGTACATTAGACTTTATGCCATCGTCTTTTGTATGTTAACCCTCTTGGCGCCAGGTTTTTTTTCTTTTTAAACAATATTTTGACATCGAAATTTCAAAAGAGTGTGGCTTTAAAGTGGTTAGAGATAGAGACTCACTGTAAATTAGACAAATGTTGAGAATGATCCAAAGTTTATGTTGGGTCTAAATTTATCCAACTAATTTGCATATTATGATGTCATAGGGTGGCGGCCAACTTGAATTATGCCATTTTTCAAGGAAATATGGGATATTTTGACTCAATTTGAACTTATTTCAACAAATTTCCCCACCTCTGTCCATTTGTTATGTTATCCAAACATCAAATGAACAGGGAAACAGAAAATGGTAAGCCAACAGTAGTAAACAAACTAATGATTGATTGATTGATTATTTTATTTCCGTGTCACACACCACTTTTGGTGCCCAGCCCATATGGGCTTATGAGACACGACCATAAAGAAAAACAAAAACAAATAGATTGACAATTTCAACATACAGCCAGACAACACAGACATTACACAAATAATGCATTTTGTCTTCTCTCCCATGCTTTGCAAATGAATTGAGAAACAACAAAAACTCCCTTTTTAAAGAATAATTCAAGTCTAAATTCGTCTTGTAGCCAAAATGCTTCAGGATGAGAACAGAACATTTTTTCAAACAATACCTGTCTCAGATCATCATACAAAGGACAATAAAACATAAAATGGATTTCACTTTCTATTTCACCAAGATCACATAATAAGCACAACCGGTCTTCTTCTGGAACTCCATTGAATCTGCCTGTTTCTATTGCTAGAGGGAGGGTCCCAGATCTCAGTTGTGCACAAACTGACCGTTTAGCTCTTGTGAGATTCAAATAAACATATGGTTCAGAACTATAGTTTTCTTTAATAAGAGCATATGTGCGGAGTTTAGGTTTGAGCCAAATATCGGCTGCCCATTTCTCCTTATGGATCAGAAACATTTTATTTTTAAATTGAGAAACATCACATGGTAGTTTGTTTCTGAAAACATAGTGAAAATCACTTTGATAAAAAATAGACAACATTTCCCTAGCCCACGGGTAGTTGTGATTGAGGTCCCAGTTGAACACTTTTTTTGTTAACCTGTCCTCAGGCATTCTAATTAGTCTGTTCCATAAACGTACCATATCACCTTTCTGTCTAACTACACAAGGTTCCCAACCCATATCCCCACAGATGGCCAAGTTTGGAGTCAGTTTGTGCACACCAAGAAAGCACCGAATCCCTCTATTCTGAATATTGTTACAATAAGTATGCACTTTGGATCCCCATACCCCAGCTGCATAGTCCATCACTGGACACACACAAGATTGATACAATTGAGAATATGCATAGAAGCCTAGGTCCTTACAGACTTTCACTTTGTTCAGCACTGATCCTAAGGCTCTGCCTGCTGACTCTGCAAGTGATGTAATGCCAAATTCAAAATCCATATGCTCATCAAATGTAAAACCAAGATATTTATAAAGCCCAGCATAGGACAGTGGGGATGAACCAAAACAAAAATGTTGTACACTTCTCTGCACACCTTTCTTTCTGAAATGAACAATCTGGGTCTTCTCTTGATTTATTGCTAGTCTCCATTTAGTACACCATAACTGAACAATATTCAACATGTTCTGGAGGTCATCTTCTGTTTCAGCCAGAAGAACTATATCGTCCGCGTATAATAGGACGCTCAAGAATATATCTTCCACTTTTACCCCAAGTTTAGCATGTCTTATCTGTAAAGCTAAATCATTGACATATAAGGCAAATAGGGTAGGTGAGAGAATGTCTCCCTGCTTTACACCATAAGGGGTTGGGAACCAGCCGGTCCTAAGATCATTAACCTGTACACAGGCTACTGGAGCCTGATAGAGCGCTTTAATGGCAGCATAGAATTTCCCATCAATTCCCATTTGAATTAGTTTAAAAGCAAGGAGGTCTCTATTCACCCAATCAAATGCCTTCTGAAAGTCAATAAAACATGCAAAAGTTGGTTCTCTCTCTTGGATTCTAGCCCGGACCACTGTAGAGACAGTGTAAATATGGTCTATACAGGCCCTGGCTTTCCTAAAGCCATTCTGTTCATCTACAAGCTGAGCAGACAGTTCCAAGTAGTGGGTGAGCCTATTATTTAGAATGCAGGAATACAATTTACAAACAGTGCTAATGAGACTAATCCCTCTGTAGTTCAGTGGGATTTTGGGGTCAAGTTTGGTAGATTTGGAGATGGGCTTGATTATAGATTTGTACCATTCAGAGGGAACAATACCATTCTCAAAACAGGTATGGAAGAGTTTATATAAAATTTGAAACAGTTTAGGTGACTTCAGAACTTCATTAGACAAATCATCAAATCCTGTTGCTTTCTTAAGTTTAGCACGCTGAATAACAGTTCTAACCTCCTCTAGGGTAAGACGGGCATTCAAATACTGGTTAGGGGAGTATGAATCCCTCTGCATTTCCTCCTCCAGGGCCATTTTACTGGAAATTGTCTCTTTCAAAAACCTATCATCAAACATAGAAGGACTGTTAATGCCTGAAAATAAAAGTGAAAAGTCATTTTCCCATTTCCCTAACACAATGTCAGTTTGATTGTAACATTCTCCATTTTCCAGTACAACTTCCATGGGAATTTGCTTAACCCGTTTCTGGCCCAGCTTGTTTATCTCACTCCAGAACCGCTGTGGGTTACTGGTCTGAAGTTGCTCCAATTCTAAAGCCAGCCCCCGGCTAAATCTACGTTTTATCGACCGTAATCTTTTGTCAAATTTATATTGACAAGCTTTAAACTCATTTCTTAGATCTTTCTTCAACTCTTTATTTCCCTTAGGCCTACATTTTAGAAATCTTTTCTCAGACAACCTCATCTGTGACCACAATGTGTCCAGTTCCTCATTCCAAAATGGTTTATCCTTTTTGAGATTTTCCTTTTTTCTGATGGCATTTATAGGTTTCACCTTAACATTATAATCTAATTCCTTATATAACATATCACAAAATAATTTATACCATGAGTCAATACCCGTTTGAGTTTTTTGTTGTATTTCAAGTTGATCAATAAGCTCCAATAGAGCATTACAACATAAACTGGATGAAAGGAAATTCTCAGGTAATTTTCTGGATCTTCGTTTGCTATAATGATCAGATGTGCATGTAGGCCTATCATTAATGTTCTGACAGGATTGAATTCCAGCCTGAAATGACAGACTCAAGACAGAGTGGTCAGGTATCCTACAGCGATCCCCAACTAGTGAGATGCAGTCAACTCCCACACTTTCCACCAACTCATTTGGAGTAAGGACATTGAACTCAGTACATGTGTGTAGGCAGTCATGAGGGGTAATAATGTAATCAACAACTGCCTTCCCTTTTGTGGAGATTGATGTAAAATTATCATTTTCAGGGGATATTCTTCCATTTACAATACAGCATTTTGAATCTTTCAGGAATTCCAATAAAGTTTCCCCATGCTTATTTGACACAGTGTCTAGGTTGGACCTAGGAGTGACATTATCCACATCCATAATATAGTCTTCCCCACCAGCAACTCGGCTATTTAAATCCCCACAAATGTAAATTGCATCAACCTCAGAAACAGTATACATTTGAGCCAACAGATGGCTAAAAAAAGAATGGGAATCACGCCCCCATCTGGAGCTCTCTGGAGATAAATAACAGGAGAAAATAACAAAACAATATTCTGAAGCTTGGTGCTCAAATCTCAGCCCCATATACCATCAACTGATTTGTCAGTCACACAAACTTTATAGGACTCAAGTATCTTATTGTTGACCAAAATCCCAACTCCACCAGATCCTTTGGGTGCTCTTACATGCGTTTTCCGGTTATGTCCAAACCAAGTGAAACCGTCTAGTTCAATTATATGCTGTCCCGTTAGATGTGTCTCATTCAGGTAGATAATATCAGGATTCAGTGAAAGTATCATCAATTGTCTTAACTCACAGTTCAGAGCTGTCCATCCATTAACATTCCACTGGGTAAGAGTTAGATGGTCAGCACTTACTGGCTGGGCAGGTGAGTCTCAGGTCTTGCTTGAGCCCGGCTGATCCCTGCTGGCCTGTGACCCCTGCTCTCCAGGCCGCTCCATCACTCTCCCACTCCCGGTGATGTAGAAGTTCTTCCCATTCGGCATCTCTCGCAGAAGGGTTCTGAAGTTCAGCTCAATAAGATGCTCTGCGTGGGACTTTGCTGATCGTAGGTAGACCTGGCTGAATCCTTCAATGCTCCTTAGCCTTTGTTTCTGCCGTAGGACAGACACTTTGTCTTGTACAGAGCGTAGTTCCAGCTTGATCACTCCAGGACCTCGGCCTCTTGGCTTCATCCGCTCCGCAGCTACCAGTACTGGCATCGGGTTGCACTGGATCCCCTCCTCTAGAAGAACCCTTGATCTCTCCGTCACATCCTCTCCCTCTTGAAATGGTAGGCCAGATATAATTATGGACACCTCTGGATCGAATCTTGTAGGTGGGTTTTGGTTTGCGTTGGTTATTTTGATTTCCATATTCTCCATTCTCGCCGCCAGGTGCCCAATCTCCAAGTCTAAGTTATTTTGTATGTCTTTGGCTTTACTTTCAATCTCTGCCTTGAGCTCATCTCTATTTGCGGAGATAATTTTTACAAGAGACCTTTCCAAACTGTCCACTTTACTGTTTAGTTGTTTCTCAAAGGTTGAACTCATACCGTCTATTTTGTCATTGATCCGTTTCAGCTCATGCATCAAAGCAGCCATGTCAGGATTAGAGCCCATCTTTTCTGTCTCTTTCTTGTCTTTTGCTCTGGTGAATCTTGGTTCTTTTTCACTCATATTGGTCCCAAACTTGATGTCCAAATGTTGCTTCTAGTTGTTAAGCATTTTAGTAGCAATTTGCAGTCTTTTTTGGTAATTGTTTGCCAACCACTGTCACGAATGAAACGGGCTGCATGTGCTCCTCTTCACACTACACTACACCTAATTACTATGCCACATAGTAGCATCACTCATGTAAACAGAAGGCGTCTCTTAGCCGCAGAGGCCTGTGTACCTATCTATCCAGTGTACCTATCTATCCAGGTGACACTGTTTAGTTTCTCAGAGTGTGGTACCTCTCATTGCAAGGCACAGCACACAGAGCCACACACTGGCCCTGCTGTCCCCTCTCAACATAGGCCTACTCATCATTGTTTACAAAATGCAGAAATGACAGGATGATTTCAAATCTGTTCCTAGATCACTTTGCCAAATCCAGGTGTAAAAGTTGGCCAAAACTGTGCCCAGTAATCCTCAATCTCTGATTTCTCTACCAGCCCCATGGACAAATATCATCCAAAACTTGCTCACAATATAACCTTATGGCAGCCATTTGGCGTTTTTCCAACGCAATAATCTACTCAATTCTGCTGACTCGCTCTCTCAATAACTCTGCTCCGCTCCGCTCAACCCACAACTGAATGAACAGTCATCGTGTGTATTTATAGTAAACGTGAGAGAGGACAAAAACATATCTATAAATATACTGTGCTTACTGTAACTGTACAAAATCATTGTTGTGATTGGTCATAAATTGTGCGCGCGCGATTCATTTGCAGGCTGCTCTTCCTCCGAGCGGCCGCGGTGTCTGAGCTGGAAATATGACGCTATCTAGTCAGACTGGCCGAGTGTCATGGAGAGGAGACTTACCCTCAGCTCTGGGGAAATCGGTTGTAACGTGAACCACGGAATGCGCAGGGCTTCGTCATCTAAATCATTCCCAAATGACCAGGAAAAGTCGCTAGATTTGTCGAGATTATTTTGTTGTACGTGGGATGTCTTATTTGTACAAACACAAAATCTCAACTTTAGATGGTAGGCTATCTTGCAATCGAACTCTCCATCCTGGTATTTTCGAGTAGTTGTAGATCCCCATCCACAGGGATAGACAAAGTAGGCTACTGCACCAGGCAAAGCAACCTATCCCCATTGTTTACAACTTTGTGGTTGGACCTAAATACGGAAGTCGGCTACACAAATGGATAAACCGAAGCTTGCCAGACAGCGCAATTTGTCTACTTTTACAGGTAAAAAACCGCTTGTCTCTAGGTCAAACTATTTCAGAAATATGCCGTCCTAAAGAACATATGGTATTTAGGAGCGCTGGCGCGCCCCGTGTATAAAAGAGGGAACTCGTAATGAGATTTTCTCAAATATATTGCATTGGAAGATGGTGTCATACTGAATCGAGATCAAAGCTATACATGTCTGCCATCTAGTGGTGGCGGGAAAATCGAGGTTTCAGCGTGTAAATATCATAAAATCACTATTTTAATCAGTAACGCAGCTTGTCGCAGAAATGCGACTTTGGCGCTAAGAGGGTTAACCCTTCTGGAATAAACAGCTTTTGATGTCGCTCAAATCCTGTGTTGGAGAGATTAATTTGGAATACATCAGAACAAGGAGACACTGGACTGTGTGGTATTGTGTGAGATTGGGGGCCGTCTTTTATTGTAATCAAAACACAACGCAGAGCTTAATAAGGACAATGATAAAAGACAACGAAAGTCAACACAAGGTACAGGCCATTGCAAGCGCTCCACAGCCAACTGACCAGACACAGTTGAAGTACTTCTTGGGCTTCATGCTTAACTACAGTAGGACCCCACTAATCCCAACTTCAGAGATCCCAACCTACCGGTCTACCGGACAGGCTTAAAAAAGTGTGCCATCTGGTTACTGGTGGGATTTTCATTACAGCACTGTACTTAAATCTGTCATAGTAAACATGTACTGTATCCTACTGTGAATAAAAACTGTATGTAGACCTACATGTTGCCTGTAGGCTATTGTCACGTTTCATTTCTTTGTTACTCTAAAGCGGGAAAATGTCGAGCACAAAACACAAACGAGTCGTACGAACTACTGTATTTGATCTAAGCACGCACTCAAGTGGAAATACGTTTATTTTATTATCCAGACATTTCAGAGATACGAACGACCTTCGGTCCCGTTGGGTTCGGATAAGTGGGGTCCTACTGTACTACTTCCTTGTAGTCTAATAAACATGATGAATCACTTGAATGTCTTTCCTACCTTGTAATTTCTTCGGAAAATGATATTTAGCTAATGTTTTGAAAACAACAAAGATGTGTGAAACGTCACTATTATGTGCTCCACGTATTGACGCAATGACGTAGTACGCGATTTTCAGGGACCACCTCAAATTTGCTCTAGAGCGCATACTAATGGTCAAAAACTACATTGGGTAACTTTAAAGGAGTAGTAAAGGGGAAAATCATGTTTAGCCCCGTTTTAAGGTTACTTATGATCATATACAAGAGTTTAACATATTTTTTGAATGATTTTCCACAGTGCTCACCCACATCCATTGTATGACCAAAACGGTGGTAGAGCAATTATCACACTTTCTCAAAAGTGCTAGTTTTGTCAACTTTTTGATCTGAACCATTGTATATGATCATAAGTAACCTTAAAACAGGGCTAAACATGATTTTTCCCTTTACTACTCCTTTAAGAAATTCCACCAGTATCTGTTTGGGAAACACTGCACCATTGTGACAGACCACAAACCGCTGCTGGATCTCCTGGGAGAGAGTAAAGGCATCCCACACCTCGCTGCAGCCAGAATGCAAAGATGGGCACTGATTTTGGCAGCTTATGAGTACACCTTGGAGTATAAGGAGGGCTCAAAACACGGGAACACGGATGCACTGAGCAGGCTCCCCCTGCCGATCACGTCCGCTGCCACACCACGGGAAGAAGAGGTGGTAATGCTCATGGAGCACATGAATGGCACACCACTACAGGTAACGCAGATATGGGAGGGGACCCGGCGAGACCCCATTCTGTCCAGAGTACATCAGGCGCTGCTGCAGGACTCCTGGCCCTCAGAGTACTGCAACAACCCAGAAATGCAGCAGAAAAGAAGAAAAAAGGAAGTGAGCGTGGAGGAAGGGTGCATACTGTGGGGAAGTAGAGTGATAATCCCACCTCAAGGAAGATGAATCATGATTGAGGAGCTTCATGAAGCTCATCCGGGGGTCCGGGGGTCTCACCAATAGTCTTTGGCCCGCAGCTACGTATGGTGGACAAACATGGACGCGGATTTAGAGTCCGCTGTGCGGGAATGTCATGCATGTCAGTCCTACCAAGCCACCCCTGCAACAGCACCGCTACACCCGTGGGAGTGGCCAGACCAACCATGGATGAGGCTGCCTCTGGACTTCTGTGGGCCTGTATTGGGGAAGATGCTCCTCATCGTCGTAGATGCCTATTCAAAATGGATCGAGGCTCACCCAATGTCGTCTATTACTTCATCCATGACTATCGAGAGACTGAGAAGCATTTTTGCCACACCTGCAGTGATTGTCAGTGAAAATGGGCCTAGTCTGGTCAGTGCAGAGTTCAAGAACTTCCTACAAAAGAATGGCATACAGCATGTCACAACAGCACCATACCACCCGTCCTCAAATGGCTGTGCAGAGCGGGCGGTGCGGGTGGTCAAGGAGGGACTCAAGAAGGTGGGGGAAGGTAGTCTGGAGACAAAGCTATCCAGGTTCCTGTTCAAGTACAGATCAACCCCCCAGACCACCACGGGAGCCACGCCAGCTGAGCTGCTCATGAACCGCAGGATCAGGACTCGGCTAGATCAGGTGCGTCCCTCGCTATTTACAAGTGTCTGATTCAGTCTATGTGAGGGGATACTCAGGCCAGAAGTGGATTCCGGCAACTTATAGAGAGGACCGGTCCAGTCTCTTGGAGAGTGAAAACACTGGATGGGAAACTGGTGAGACGACATCAGGATCAGATACGGCCATGTTATGATCCCAACCTGGCTGACCCCTGTCTCTAAGAGGAGAGTGTTCCTGTGGACACAGCAGAGCAAGAACTAGAAAATCAGGCACATGAGGTAGTATGGGCACCGCCACAAGAAGCAGAGGATCCAGGCATACTGGTGCCGCCAGCAGAACTAGAGAATCCAGCACCAGATGCAGTGGCACCGGGGCCTCCAGACATTGGGGTTTTGGGATGTTGTTACCCAGTGAGAGTTAGACAGGCACCCACGTATCTCAAGGACTAAGTGGTAGCAGGGGCAGAATAATCCCCTCGTAGAATCAGACTAGGTTTAAGTGAATTTGTTCAGCACATAAAAGAAGGATTTTTGTAGACTATGGGGGGAGGAATGTTGTAATGTTCTGATTCATGTTGTATGTTATATTCAGTCAGACAGTCAGGTGATATAAGGAGAGGGGCTTAATGTAGAGGGGGACCGGAAGAAACGTTCAGCAGGGAGATAACCACCAGAATGCGTAGTAATGGAGTCTGAAGTGCAGAATGCAATAAAGAGTAAATAACTTTGAGAGTGTATCATCCTTGACTTTATTACAGTAATTGTATAGCAACATGTAAACCTCAGTTGCTGGCGGTCCATCTGATGCCTGACCAGCCTCAGTGCAAATGTATAACTATGTGTGTGTTTATTCTATCCAGAATAAATCAGCCTTCAGCAGCAAGAAGTGGTCCAGCTATTTAATACACAATGCAGAAACACATGCGTACAAGACCAGACCGGTCAAATCAGCATTTTTTTTTGAGTCAGCACAGGTGGTGGCCTCTAGATTTGCTTATGAATTACGTTATACGGCCATGCTCTCCACTTAATGTCACCAGCGAATAAAAGAAGTGAACGCACGCAGCAACGACCAGCAACAGCGAAATTCACTGAAAACAGACCGCATGTTGGTATGTTCGCTTCACGCGCTTCCCTTTCAACATGGTCATACAAAACAGCTTGTTGAATTCCGAAAAGATGAATAAACTATTCTGTTTTTGATTCAAATGTGTAGCTATATGACCCTCCCCTGGACTCAAATTAAAAAGAACAGTAACCCTCTCCTGGACTCAAATTCAAAAACAGTCGTCTGAAGCCCCCCGCAGACCGCATCCGCCACGATGTCGTACGACGGCGCACGGCGCTGTGTCCGGCTAGCCCCGCACACAGGCTGCGACATTCGACGCATTTTCTAGTGCACTTTAAAAAAACAAACTCCAATTGATCAGTAAATGACAAATGGCCAACAACCTCGCAATGGGTAAGTTAATCTTATAATTTCTTCAATAAAATAATGGTGATAGTAGCTAAGCTATAGCCTTACAAGTGATTTTGTATCTTTCAGAAACAATTACTTTGATGCTGTCTGTATCAGTCACATAACGGTTTTTGTGTCTGTTTAAGTAGGCAACATTGTGGCAAAACATTGTAGCTAGCCTATCTGGCACTCGCAACATTGTGCTAACGTTAGCCTAGATAACATAGTTAACAGACCTTATGTATGTATGTTATGTAACATAACGTAGTTAACAGACGTTAGTATAGGCTATGTAACGTTGTGTTATGCACCAACCGCAGTGTTTGAGTGTTTTCAAGCAGGCAACATTTTATGGCAAAACATTGTAACTGGCACTCATAACGTAGCTAGTGCTACATAGTTAACAGACGTTAGTAGGCTAATATGTAGCCTAACGTTTCGCTATGCATCAACCGCAGTGTTTGAGTGTCTGTTTTCAAGTAGGAAAAACAATGTAGCTAACAAGAACATCTGGTGAACAGATTAGTAATATGCACCAACCGCAGTTGGTGTGTTTCTTTTCAAGTTGGCAACAGTAAGAACATAGTTAACAAATGTTAGTAGGCAAATTAGGCTATGTATAAGATATGCAAGTATCAATGAGCATGCCACATAATGCCATATACCTACAACATTTTAGCAGTGTAGCCTATATGCAGGTAATATTATTCTTGATTTTATTAAGACACATACAACCTTTCTCCCACACAAGCTAAATATTTACTATTGATATTGTTTTGTCCCTTTTCCTTGAGATAAACAGATACTTGGGTGTAACAGAGGACCCAGGGATGCCTACATTCTCTCTGACAAGCTGGCTGCATACTTCAGCTCCCCAGAGGGCAGTTTGGCCTGGCAGGATGGGTGTAAGCAAACCAAGCCCTCCTCTCCAGCCTACACCACCTGGCAGTCCCTCTCACCAGCCTATACCACCTGGCAGTCCTCCTCACCAGCCTATACCACCTGGCAGTCCTCCTTCAGTCTATACCACCTGGCAGTCCCTCTCACCAGCCTATACCACCTGGCAGTCCTCACCATCCTATACCACCTGGCAGTCCTCCTTCAGTCTATACCACCTGGCAGTCCTCCTTCAGTCTATACCACCTGGCAGTCCTCCTCACCAGCCTATACCACCTGGCAGTCCTCCTCACCAGCCTATTCATGGGTTTCAAATGTAGTCCTAGACCTGCCATATTGGGGACCAACGCAGGTGTTTCAATTTATCTGATTGGCTCGACTGCATAGAATCCTATGCAGTAGAACTAATTCATTCATTTGAAACACCTGTGTTGGGTCCCCAACATGGCAGGTCTAGGACTACATTTGAAACCCATTAATACTATCTGGCTCTCCTCACCAGCCTATACCACCAGGCAGTGGAGACACGCATAGCTCGGAGTGGATGACGACACATCACCTCAAGCTCAATCTGGACAAGACTGAGCTGCTTTTCCTTCCGGGGAAAGGCTGCCCGCACCGGTAACCGACCATCACCATTGAAGACACAGTGGTGACCCCGACTCGGACTGCGAGGAATCTGGTTGTGACCCTAGATAACCAACTGTCGTCTTCCGCACATGTCACATCCATCACACGCTCCTGCAGATTCATGCTCTACAACATCAGGAGGATTCGCCCTTTCCTCACTGATGAAACGGTGCAGGTACTCATCCAGGCCCTGGTCATCTCCCGCCTGGACTACTGCAACTGCCTCCTCGCTGGGGCCCCAGCGTCAGCCATTAAACCTCAGGAACTTGTCCAGAAAGCTGCTGCTCGCCTGGTGTTCAACCACCCCAAGTTCTCCCACACAACTTCCCTCCTCCGTTCCCTACACTGGCTCCCTGTAGCGGCTCCCATCCAGTTTAAAACTCTGGCGCTAACCTACAGGGCAATGAAAGGAACAGCCCCCTCCTACCTCCAGGCCATGGTCAAACCCTACACCTCCTCCCGACCGCTACGCTCTGCTACCTCGGGGCGACTGGTTTCCCTGTCACTCCGAGGCCCCTGCGGTCGATCGACACGGTCATGGCTCTTCTCTGTCCTGGCCCCGCAGTGGTGGAATGAACTGCCCACTGATGTCAGGACAGCAGAGTCGCTGCCCATCTTTCATCGCAGGCTCAAAACTCATCTCTTCAAGAAGTACTACAACAATCCTCCCTCCTAAGCACTTATTGTATTTTATTGTATTGCACTGTACTTTAGATTGCTATTCTTGAACTTTGCCTTCAACACTAGATTATGCTCTTAGTCACTTGTTTTGGAGAGAAGATGCACTTGTGAGTTCTGGCAAGTAGTAGTACATTGGCTTTTCCTACGTTAAATGCAATTATTGTTAGTCGCTTTGGATAAAAGTGTCTGCTAAATGATTGTAATGTAATGTAAATGTAATGCAGTCCTCACCAGACTATACCACCTGGCACCTCTGTGACAAGCTGACTGCTTTCTTCAGCTCCCCAGAGGGCAGTCTGTACTGGGGGATGGAAGGGTGTAGCCAAACCAATCCCCCCTCACCCCTCCCTCACCACTACAGACTCACTCACACACTCTCACACTCTCACACCACCAGTAGTATTAAACAATAAATTCATTATATAAATACATGCACTCATGCCATTTTTTATTCAAAATGGACATGACTACAGTTATGCTACTATGGAAGGAGTATTGATTTAGCAGTTTAGTTTTTTGGTCATAGTTCAACCCCAGGATTACTTATTATAGCTATGTACATAACACACCCATGTTATGTAATTGCACTGACTATGTCATGGACACAAACAGTCATCGGTTGGGATAAGTAGGGAAGGGATAAGTAGATGAGGATGATACTGATAGACTGCTAGATTAGTAGCAGATAGTAATGTAAATTGTCCGTTTGGGAACCTTTACGTCTAGTGGAGTACCTAGGACTGGACTGAGGAACTGGTTTGTACTGACACTGTAAGGACAAGCGATTACAAGAATTCCAATGTACCTGTAGGCTACTCATACTTATTTTACACATAGCAAATATTATAATAGTTATAACGTTATTTTATTCTGTACAGTAGGCACCACTAGAGGGCAGTCTGGTATAGCCTACCATATAGACACAGCCTGCACCTGGGCCAATCTATAAACCGGTGTGCACCGTTTTGTTACGGTTCCCACTTTAACCCAATCAGCAGTGATTCAATCCACCACTTGAGGCAACGTTTCCCAGATTCGCCGAACTTCTCCGCGCTACGACGCTTCTCAAGGTATACCTTAAGGTGCGCCTAGAGGCAGAGCACCGTGCCTTCCCTCACCCCGGAGGAGGAGAAGGCCCTATCGGTCAAGCCTCCCAGCCCTCAGCTGAGTCACCCCAAGCCTCCCAGTCCTCTGAAGAGGAGACCCCAGCACGGTCAGACCGCTCCACCCCGTCGACACGCTCTCCCCCCACCCCCCATAACGTCCCACCCCCCGTGAGAGGCAGCTGAACACCACGGATGCGAGGTGCGACTGCAGTGAGGAGCTCCTGGAGGTGGGGAGGCAGAGGCTGGCTGTGCAGCGTGAGAGGCTGGACCTGCAGAACAGGCAGCAGGCCCTAGCAGAGGCACAGTTTGTGTGGCCCTGCATATCAGTGCCCATCATTCTGCCAACTCCAGGTAGGCTAAGTGTTTATTTTGTATACTCTGTCTATTCCCAAACTGCATGCATTCCATTCAGTGTCGCTAATTGAATTTTCCTCCCTTGCAGATGATGCAGATGCCAGAGACACACTGCACACACTCACCACACACACTACATACACTTACCACACACTGCACACTCACCACACACACTACATACACTTACCACACACTGCACACACTCACCACACACACTACATACACTTACCACACACTGCACACACACCACTGTACACTGCGTGCACACACTACATACACTCACAACACCACTCATCCTTCCTACGTGTTGCTACCTTGTCGTGGTGGGAAGGCTTGTGCCCCTCCATGACCATGAAGGCTATATTGGTGGGGGGTCACCCCCCCCAGCAGGTTCAACCATGCCGGGCAGGTTCAGGGTAGAGGCCAGACGAAAAGCAACAACTGGCCCTCCAGGTTGGGGGTTGGGCATGGGTCTAACAACCCCACCCCGGAAAAAGACAGCCTGTTACAGGACAAAAGTCTGAAGAACAAACCTGCCCATGTTTTTTCCCAACCAATATTAAACAAGTTCCCTTTATCCTGTATATTTGTTGTTTCTTGCCACATTACAACAGTAGAGGTTTTGAAGAAGGCACACAATATAACAAACAGTATTTGTAAGATCACTAAATACTGTGAATCTGTTAGCAAAGTACACTATACGGATAACAGTATTGGGCCACCTACACATTACACCTACAGGAACCTTCATGACATCCCATTCTAAATGAATAGGCATCATATGGAGTTGGTCACCCCTGTGCAGCTATAACAGCCTCCACTGTTCTGGGAAGGCTTTCTACAATATTCTGGAGCGTGTGTGAGGATATTTGACTATTCATCTAGATGGCCTCATTGGATTAATCAATTCGCCAGGATATCTGTCTGACAATATATAAAGACAGCCAGAAAAGTCATGTCATCAAATTATCCCTTTACATAAGAAAATGTTGTTGTTCACAAAGTGTATTATATTAGGCTATGGATAGTCCGTATATGTTGCTTGGCTCAATGAAAGTTTTAAAAACAACATTCCCATGATGTGTTGTGTAGGCTCCATGACATTATTTTCATCATTCAAGTTAATTGTATTTTGTGTACACTATGTGAATCGCGCAGGTAGGATAGATAGATGTGCGATGTATTGCAACTCTCCTTTTTAAAAGTGTAATTTTGCTCTAATCGAGCTAAAACTATAACGGGATTAACGGAGCGCATCGCCAAGGGACAGTTTACGATGGGGTCCGACCGCCCTTCATAACGTATCCCTTGGCTGTGGTATAACTTGGCTTAAGAAGGCTCTGGGAAACGAATCGCCACCTAGAGGTGGACCTAACGACGTTCTTAAGAAGCACGTAGCGCTACGATGCCTTAACGATGCCTCTGGGAAACCGGCCCAGGTCTATATACGACCATGATCTCCACTAATATCACCAGAGAATAAAAGAAGTGAACGCACGCAGCAACGACCAGCAACAGAGAAATACACTGAAAACAGACCGCATGTCGGTATGTTCGCTTCACGCGCTTCCCTCTCAACATGGTCATACAAAACAGCTTGCTGAATTCCGAAAAGATGAATAAACTATTCTGTTTTCGATTCAAATGTGTAGCTATATGACCCTCCCCTGGACTCAAATTAAAAAGAACAGTAACCCTCTCCTGGACTCAAATTCAAAAACAGTCGTCTAACCCTCCCTTGTTCATTCGAAGTTCACTTCCTAAACCGAAGCCCCAAACGGCTTCGCTCTAATCTTTCAAAAATAAAAAATAACATACAACTTACCGAATTGAGGATTGTCGTAGCCTACAGTGAAAGGCTAGTGAGTAGGTTGTGATGGAAACGTTTGTTTACTCAAAAAGAATAAAGAGCTTGTCTCTTGTTTTCTTCAGATGGATGAAAAAATCTTTGCAATGGGGAATCTTTACAGGCGTGACAAACAATGTTCAACTGTGAAAAGTTTCCAAGGTAGAGAGAGACACAAATTACGAACACAATTTATATACACTTTAGGTCGTGACTGCTAGTCTTTTCAATGCTCTTAACCAATCGGTGAAAGCCGGGAACAATGACGCGTTTCACTGTTCAGACTCTGCAGGCCTGGAGACTTCGAGGGGGCGGGTCAACTGTCAATCAATTTCTACTTTGGCCAATCAGAGGCTGACAATCGTCTTGTCAATCAAAAACTCATTTCGCCTGAAACGGTTGAATCACTTTTTATTTGGCGAATCGCCTTTCTCTTAGGAGAAGGGGTGTGAGACGCAAAGCTAATTTGTCATTAATAAGTGTCAGCTGCAGACGATCAAGCGAACATATTGGACGTCTTTCGAGGTAAGGGAGATTGACACAAGTAACATAACAATAAGCAGTTATTTTAACGTATTTTCAATTAGTTATAACATTGACAGCGCCTAAATGCTCACATTTAAGAACGTAGACGAAGATGCTGAGATGCCTCGTTAGATAAATAGCTAGTTAGTGAATACATCCATGATCCTAGCCGTCACAACGTGGCTAGCTAGGTGTAGGCTATTCTTGACCCAAGTTAACATTAGCAAAGCGGTGTACCTGCGCACATGCACAAACAGAGCAGTGCTTCTACAAAGAAATCTATCATATTTATTTTCTCATGTAAACACTGGGCGTTTGGTGTTGCCAAGCAATTAGGCTCTTTGCACAAGCTCCACTACTTCCTGAAATTCTACAGGCATCCTTATTTCCTGTCCTATACCATTGGATGGAAGTTATTAATCAGGTGTGCCGCTTATATAGATAAACAAATAGACAGGTAGGTGTGTATATATATACACAGTATGCATGATTATGTTCTGTTAAAAATATATAATTTGTTGACAGGAAACCAAGAGGTACAAGAGAGTGGAAGAGAGGGGACAGGAGGAGAGGACATAGAGATGAGAGGTGAGATACCTGATGTTAGCCAAAGAGACACTAAATTAATTAGATCCTGGCAAGTTTAAAAAATAATGTGGATGGATGGGTGGGTGGGGGGGGGGGGTGTTTATAGCTTATGTTTATGTTTTGTTAATTTGTGGACAGGAGATGAAAATGGACACCACAGTGGAGGAGAGGTGACAGGAGGAGACCAACATGGACACCACAGTGGAAGAGAGGTGACAGGAGGAGACCAACATGGACAAGAGTGGAAGAGAGGTGACAGGAGGAGACCAACATGGACAACACAGTGGAAGAGAGGTGACAGGAGGAGACCAACATGGACATCAGAGTGGAGGAGTCCAGGCTGGGAGAGAGGTGACAGGAGGAGCTAGTCTCATGTTTCTAATAGATGGTGTGTTCTCATCAACATTCACTTAAGTTGTGTCCTCTCTGGATGACCTCCACTGCTCTCAGTTAAAGATGATATTAATCCAATATGATGCGTGTTGTTCTTTATAGATCTAGCCTCTTAATTCTGCTCTCAAAGTGCACCAGATTGAAGCACCACAACTAAATGACCTCGGTATTACAAAAATCCTGCGAACAGCCCTGGTCCTGAATGTTTCAGAGGGCAGATGATAACCTCCTTCTAATCAAGGAGCAGGTGTTCATAACTCTGTCTGCATCACTACACTGTGGTGACATTTTGGTTGTACCGTCTGATCACAACACTAACTGTTCTAATTTTTAACCTATCTGTCTACATGTCTGTCTGTCTCTATCTTTAATTGTCTGCCCCTGTTTTATTATTGTATCTGAGGCTTCACGTTTGGTGATGGGACCTCAGTGGGTGAGAACAGACATGCTGAATAGACATAAAGATCTAGGCATGGGCAGCATCTTTCCATCCATTTAAAAATAAATATGTATTATTTTATGCCAACCTACATTCAGTCTAGCCCTAACCCTAACCTCTTAGAGTGCAGGAAGTGTCGGCCAGCTGTGTCGTGTGTGTGTCTCCATTCTCAGCGTCAGTACATCCAGTTTGATGGTTCACCTGGGCCAGCAGACTAAGCAGAGCCTCGACCCAAACAAGGTGTCCTGAATGGTCTCCCAGGTCCGCCTTGTACAACTGAACTGTCAGCCCAGTGTTTCAGTGTGGTCTACAAGCTATTCAATAAAACCTGGAGAAAATGATCTGTATCTTGTCTTTACACTTACAGCACACATGCTGCACAAATGATAACCTTAATTGTATGACACTTGTTTTGTCAAATGCACAAGGGTATCTCTAACTTGGCTAGACTGTGGATGTGGTGACTAGTCCAGGCCAGTCAGCATGGTATAAGCTGCATACAGGTGAGCGGAAGCTGAAACGCTTGTTCCTTGGCTAGGACCAAGGCAGCTTGCCAGCAGGGTCAGGCCTGTGCCGGGAGGTCAGTACATTAGAACCCCCTTAGGTGGGCTGTATGTATCCTAGGTTCTCAAACTTATATTTGTGGTATAGAAAGGTAGAACTTGCTTGGTTGGTTATGCAAGTGTGTGTGTGTGTGTGTGTGTGTGGTACTGTTGATTTTCCTCCACACTCCTCTCTCAGCCACATGTTTCCCCTATGTGGATCTGAAAACAGTGATAGTGATTAAATTAGGTTGCTAAGAGAACTGCTAGTCACCAGAAGCATTCAAGAACATAACCCGTGCTGGAATACTAGTGTATGAACAAATCAATACAAGTAGAGCACATCTACTGACAGGCTGGCTGAATGACTGGAAGACTGACTTGGGACCTCCACTGAGGGCATCCCAGTCCTGGCTATGGATCAGTAGGCTAGTGATGCTCCCCTGCACCTGGGCTAGTGTAGACCATTGCTAGCCTTTACCCACAAGCCATTACATTGATCATAGGCCTACTAAGAGAATACCAAGGGGAGTCTTGGTAAGGCTTTTATCAGGGAGGTTGATGGATGCCGTCTTTCAAGCTACATGATTTGCATTAAAAATATAATCTCTCTCTCACACACAGTCATGTAATCCAGTCAATCTAACTCCATAACAAATTGCATAAGGCCTACGTAACTAGCAAGCTAGCAAACGAAGTCAATGTAGACAGCTATCTAACTAGCTAGCGTCATTTCCACCATGCCCCTTCTCCTAAGAGAAAGGCGATTCGCCAAATTAAAAAGATGATTTACAACCGTTCAGGCGAAATTAGTTTTTGATTGACAAGACGATTTTCAGTCTGATTGGCCAAAGTAGAAATTGATTGACAGTTGACCCGCCCCCTGGAAGTCTCTGGGCCTGCAGAGATACACACTTGGAAAATTGAGGGGTCTTCTACAGGGCAATAAAGTGGGATCTCTGTATAAAAACGCCTAATGAGAAGCAGGGGGCTTGATACCACAAGGGAACATGCATAATGGGTGGGGGACAACATGTTTACATGTGTACAGTACTTGTTGTTGTTGGCAACCCCGCCCCAATAGCGGACCTAGGACTACAACTGGCTAAATTGGCTCTGATTGAGAGACCTGTGCCACTGATTGTTTGATTGGTTTCCATCTGCCTCGTTAGTATGTGTACAGTATTTCTAGCCTACATGTACAGTAGCTCCCATCTTGTTCTTTGTCTGTTCCATTTGCTGTAGCTGTGCATAGTCCCTGGTGTTTCCGGTGCCATCTTGTAAGTCTGTAAGTTTATAAGCTCTGTCTTTTCTTCTTCACTTGTCGAGTGTATACCGTGGTTTTATTGTTTGGTCTTTGGTTTTGTGAAAACTGCTGAAACCTAAATGCACCTGTGACAGTTACATGCAGCCCTTGTGATTGCTTAAGTCAGTATGAAACCATCTATGTCTTCTCACATGGCAGGTAACTCAACAAGAGTTCAAGCCCAGGGGGGATGCAGAATAAATATGCTAATACATGTACAGTACATACTCAGGCATTGTGCTGTGACATGATTTTTTAAAACTTATTTATGTATTTATTTGTAGCTGTTACCGTTTCTTCATTTTGTTTACATCTCTTCATCTGACCAGCCTGTTGTCTGCTTACATCTCAATCAGTCCCACCTGTGTTCAATTCAGTCAATCAGTGAATCCATGCTCAGTCCAGAGTCCCACAACTCATTCCCATCACAGTATGTAGGCCTACTAATATGTTCATCCAGGATTGCTACAGTGTAAATAAGCTTCGACATTTATCATTTTTTACTTAGAGCCATCTGAAGCCAGCCATGCTCTCCTCATATTCACTGCACATTCCTGCTCAATAAATCTCTAATGTTCATGATTTAAAAAATGACATTTTCATGACATGGTAGATGTAGTGTGAAATGTATTGTGTGCCAGAAACAACCACAAACAACCTCAGATCACAACACCAGATTTAACTTTTCTCCATTTCCATGGTGGCCTGCTATACACTGTCGAACAGTGTCACAATATGGATTAGAGCAGGGGTTCCCAACCTTTCTTCCCCAGAGCCCCCCACTTACACCTGATGGAATTTGCCCCCCCCCCCTCAATCGGTGTGAACGTCCAGTCTGTGTATGTTTGTGTGTGCAAATTACATCAGGTGTACGTTAGGGTACAATTAAGTGCTTCGCCAATGTAGCAGGAATATTAATGTTGACACGATTCATAGTCTCTGATTAATTTGTTGAATTTATATGATATTGTAGTGCCGTACATACAAGGCTTTTTGGCCCTTCATCAGATATAATCATGTATTTTGCTGTGTGACATGTCAATAACATGATTCTTTGACAAATATTTGTCTAGCTAATATTAGGGCCTCAAATTATCTGAGGTCTGGCGCACCAAACAGAACAATAACAAGACAAGACTGGCTCACTAGTCACCAGACACCAGTCGTCTAACAGGGTTCTTATCACAAACATGCATCAGCAGGTATGTGTGTTCTGATTGGCTGTGTGACAAGCCGCTGTGTGTGTGTGCCTTGTTTTCTCTTCCACAGTTCAAGTTCTGCAGCCTGTTCAGCTATGAGGACTGGGGGAATCATCCCAAACTCCTGCTTCTGCCCGGAAAGGCCAAGCAGCAGGGACGCTGTCAGGGGACTTCACAGTGAGCCATCTATCAATACACACACACACACACACACACACACACTCACAGAGACACCAACAGACACACACACACAGGCCAACACACACACACACACACACACACACACACAGACAGACACATGCACACACACACATAGACTGATACACACTCACACACACATGGACACACACAAACACATACTGTAGGAGCAGCAACCTTAGCTGGCAGCATCATCTGTCTCTCTCTCTGTCTGTCTCTTTCTCTCTCTCAATAAACAGTATAAAGGAGAGTTCCCTATGGTGACAAAGAAAGGGGCACCATCTTTTATCTTCCGTTGATTAAACCCACCCCCCTCATTTCTCTTCTATCTCAGTACATGCTCAGTTATGGGGTTGGCAAGGAGGTCTACAAACAGGTGAACACTAGACTTCTGTACAGACTTATTAAGGAAATTATCAATCAATCAATGATGTGCATGTGTGTGTATGTGTGTTTGTTTGTGTGTGTGTGTTTGTTTGTGTCTGTGTGTGTGATTGAAACGTCTAGTATGTCCCTAGCACGTCTGTAACGTCTCTCTCTCTGTCTGTCTCTCTCTCTCTCTCTCTCTCTCTGTCTCACAGACATGCTCCTCCATCCTCATGGCTTCCTCTCCATGGCCGATGACATCATAGTGGGGATCTTGTTGGGGTTTGCGTCCCTGTCTGAGTAGCCAGTTCTTCACTGGCCTGCCGTCCTAACGGTCACCTGGCTACATAGTTCTGAAGCTGTGCCCACAGACCATAACAAGCACATTTGCTGTATTGAAATATGGTATAAAGCCTGATTTACCTTGAGCTGCTGTGTACAGGAAGTCACAGATTCAAAACACAACAAAATATGTACAGTAAGGGTTATGGTTCACCTCACGATAACAGAAACGTATGTGAGAGACTGGGGGAAATTCTACTGATGTAACTGAAATTGTTAGATATGAAGTGAATGGAAAAGAATGTTAAATCCATTGGGTGTTAATCAAAAAATTACATAAATGTGATGCATTTTGATTTAATTAGGTTTATTGCATAAGCCTCATTATTATGTATTTCAAACAAATATATTATTAATCTTGAATAGATAACCTGATTATTATGCATTTCAAACAAATATAGGCTACGTTATGTATTTTGAATACATAATCTGATTATTATGCATTTAAAGCAAATAGACTTTATTTATACTGAATACATAAACCTGGTGATTATGCATTTCAAATAAATAGGTTTTATTACACTGACAAATATGCATCATGTAAAGTTTATTAGGTACATTTATGTTAAAACTACCTAAAGCAAATTCATGGAAATTTGTCATGCAATTAAATTACATAAATCTTAAAAGTTAGGCTTAAATATTTCTGTGAGTGCAGTGTACCAGTAGAGACCAGTGTATCTGGAGGAGCCCAGTGTACCAGTAGGCAGGGCTGGACTGGGACAAAAAATCGGCCCTGGCATTTTTGGCCCAGACCGGCCCACCACAATCGGCCGGACCCAGGGCTGGACTGGGTGAATATTTCCTACCGGGAAATGTAGCCCCAGTCAGGCCACTAGCCGAGCCGACGCGGTGAGATGGAACACCTTCAGTTTCGTTTTGTTGACGGGGGGGGGGGGGGGTGCTTCGCGATTTGTTGACGGGGGGGGGGGGGGGGGGGTGCTTCGCGATTTGTTGACGGGGGGGGGGGGGGGTGCTGCTGCGCGATTTGTTGACGGGGGGGGGGGGGGTTGCTGCTGCGCGATTTGTTGACGGGGGGGGGGGGGGGGGGGGGGGGGGGGGGGTGCTGCTGCGCGATTTCTTGACGGGGGGACAGGCCAGCTGGCTCTCTAACGGCCCACGCAAATGACACCTGAAACTAACAGAGGGAGGGGTGGGGCCTACATATGATTGGGCCAGCCCAGTGTCAGTATAGAAAATGGACCAATGGGCCGCTGTCCCTGCTCTATGGGCCGTTCGTTAGCTCTTTTTTTTTTTTTAGATCGGCCCACAAGTAGGTCCGGCCCACCGGGCATTTGCCCGGTACGCCACATGGCCAGTCCGGCCCTGGCCTCTACCCACAAGCCATTACATTGATCATAGGCCTACTAAGAGAATACAAGGGGAGTCTTGGTAAGGCTTTTATCAGGGAGGTTGATGGATTACGATTTTCAAACTACATGATTTGCATTAAAAATATAATCTCTCTCTCACACACAGTCATGTAATCCAGTCAATCTAACTCCATAACAAATTGCATTAGGCCTACGTAACTAGCAAGCTAGCAAACTAAGTCAATGTAGACAGCTAGCTAACTAGCTAGCGTCATTTCCACCATGCCCCTTCTCCTAAGAGAAAGGCGATTCGCCAAATTAAAAGGTGATTGACAACCATTTCAGGTGAAATGAGTTTTTGATTGACAAGACGATTGTCAGTCTCTGATTGGCCAAAGTAGAAATTTATTGACAGTTGACCCGCCCCCTGGAAGTCTCTGGGCCTGCAGAGATACACACTTGGAAAATTGAGGGGTCTTCTACAGGGCAATAAAGTGGGATCTCTGTATAAAAACACCTAATGAGAAGCAGGGGGCTTGATACCACAAGGGAACATGCATAATGGGTGGGGGACAACATGTTTACATGTGTACAGTACTTGTTGTTGGCAACCCCGCCCCAATAGCGGACCTAGGACTACAACTGGCTAAATTGGCTCTGATTGAGAGACCTGTGCCACTGATTGTTTGATTGGTTTCCATCTGCCTCGTTAGTATGTGTACAGTATTTCTAGCCTACATGTACAGTAGCTCCCATTTTGTTCTTTGTCTGTTCCATTTGCTGTAGCTGTGCATAGTCCCTGGTGTTTCCGGTGCCATCTTGTAAGTCTGTAAGTTTATAAGCTCTGTCTTTTCTTCTTCACTTGTCGAGTGTATACCGTGGTTTTATTGTTTGGTCTTTGGTTTTGTGAAAACTGCTGAAACCTCAATGCACCTGTGACAGTTACATGCAGCCCTTGTGATTGCTTAAGTTAGTATGAAACCATCTATGGCTTCTCACATGGCAGGTAACTCAACAAGAGTTCAAGCACAGGGGGGATGCAGAATAAAAATGCTAATACATGTACATACTCAGGCATTATGCTGTGACATGATTTTTTAACTTATTTATGTATTATTATTTGTAGCTGTTACCGTTTCTTCATTTTGTTTACATCTCTTCATCTGACCAGCCTGTTGTCTGCTTACATCTCAATCAGTCCCACCTGTGTTCAATTCAGTCAATCAGTGAATCCATGCTCAGTCCAGAGTCCCACAACTCATTCCCATCACAGTATGTAGGCCTACTAATATGTTCATCCAGGATTGCTACAGTGTAAATAAGCTGCAACATTTATCATTTTTTACTTAGAGCTATCTGAAGCCAGCCATGCTCTCCTCATATTCACTGCACATTCCTGCTCAATAAATCTCTAATGTTTAAAAAATGACATTTTCATGACATGGTAGATGAAGTGTGAAATGTATTGTGTGCCAGAAACAACCACAAACAACCTCAGATCACAACACCAGATTTAACTTTTCTCCATTTCATGGTGGCCTGCTATACACTGTCGAACAGTGTCACAATATGGATTAGAGCAGGGGTTCCCCACCTTTCTTCCCCAGAGCCCCCCACTTACACCTGATGGAATTCCCCCCTCAATCGGTGTGAACGTCCAGTCTGTGTATGTTTGTGTGTGCAAATTACATCAGGTGTAAGTTAGGGTACAATTAAGTGCTTCGCCAATGTAGCAGGAATATTAATGTTGACACGATTCATAGTCTCTGATTAATTTGTTGAATTTATTTGATATTGTAGTGCCGTACATACAAGGCTTTTTGGCCCTTCATCAGATATAATCATGTATTTTGCTGTGTGACATGTCAATAACATGATTCTTTGACAAATATTTGTCTAGCTAATATTAGGGCCTCAAATTATCTGAGGTCTGGCGCACCAAACAGAACAATAACAAGACAAGACTGGCTCACTAGTCACCAGACACCAGTCGTCTAACAGGGTTCTTATCACAAACATGCATCAGCAGGTATGTGTGTTCGGATTGGCTGTGTGACAAGCCGCTGTGTGTGTGTGCCTTGTTTTCTCTTCCACAGTTCAAGTTCTGCAGCCTGTTCAGCTATGAGGACTGGGGGAATCATCCCAAACTCCTGCTTCTGCCCGGAAAGGCCAAGCAGCAGGGACGCTGTCAGGGGATGAGCTTCACAGTGAGCCATCTATCAATACTGTCGACCTGGCCGCCAAAACCGAAGGGTCGCCTGCCTGGGGATCAACCGTCGGTGCGCCCGGTACGGGGGTGGCACCAGCAAAAGGTTCCAAGAAAAGATCAGTGAAGGCTGACAGGAGTAGTCTCCGAGATAATGCCGGTTCAAAGAGGCCTTACACCAGAATTCCTCAGAACGTCTGGGTTAAGATGTCCCCAGGGGAAAAGGCAGGTATCTTAGAGGTGAGGAACAGAGAGGCTAAGGCGAGGAAGTTATCAGAAAAGGCTGGTAAGCCTACCATTGGCCTGGTCGAAGTCAAAGAAGAACCAGGTCAGCCAACCTGGACGGCGGCTCTTGTGAGCGGCTCGCCAGATCCATTCCTGAGCTATACAGGGGAAGAAACCATGGGTCAGAGTCCAGGGCAACTGGTGATTGACCTCTCCGCTGAGGAGGCCACCGAACATGCTCAAGGAGAGACAGATGAGTGTCTTAACGCCTTGAAAGGGATGATGGCAGATCCTTTCGAATAAGTACCCTTTTGAATACAAACCTGATCTGTTGAAACATGCTGATCATATTGTGCTTTGCTACACGCTTACAGTACTTTTAAATGCAGACATGAACACACACACCTACACTCAAACACCCATAAAGAACACACCTCACTCACACAGGCATTCACACACCGAGGAAGAACATATATATATATATATACACATACACATAGACTGGAAATATACATTTAAGATTTGAGAGAAATGTTATTATGTTTAGTTTTAAGTAAATGATTTGTTTGAAAGTAATGATGTGATAGAAATAATAGAACAAAGCCATAAGAATCAGTTACAGTATGTTTGGTATGGCTGTGTGTGTTTTGTTTCACAATTTGATCCTCAGATAGGCTCGCTGTGAAAGATTGAGTAAGGGGAAGCAGGATGTGGCGGTGGTGAGGAAACAGGCCGTTGCACTTCACTGGTATACTCACAAACATGGCTAAGTGCGTGAATCTCTTGTGAGAGCGCCTTTGCCCTTTGCAGGATAGAACGTTCTACCAACTTAACTGGTTTGGTTGATAAGGAAATATCGACCACAAAGTGCTAAAGATCACGCACACACACACACAGACTGACACACACACACACACACACACACACACAGACAGACACACACACATGCACACACACACATAGACTGATACACACTCACACACACATGGACATGAATAGATAACCTGATTATTATGCATTTCAAACAAATACACGTTATGTATTTTGAAAACATAATCTGATTATTATGCATTTAAAGCAAATAGACTTTATTTATACTGAATACATAAACCTGGTGATTATGCATTTCAAATAAATAGGTTTTATTACACTGACAAATATGCATCATGTAAAGTTTATTAGTTTATTAGTTTATTTATCCATTTATGTTAAAACTACCTAAAGCAAATTCATGGAAATTTCTCATGCAATTAAACTACATAAATCTTAAAAGTTAGGCTTAAATATTTCTGTGAGTGCAGTGTACCAGTAGAGACCAGTGTATCTGGAGGAGCCCAGTGTACCAGTAGGAGACCAGGCCTAGGTCTGTGTGAGTTTCAGAAGAACATCTTCACTCTTCATAGTGTTTATAATCTGATAATCTGCATCCTCTGCTTGCTGTTTGAGGTCTCCTAGCTGAGCTCTGTGCAACACCGCCACTATGTGGTTGACTGCTTTCATTGCATGTTGATGAAGGTCTTCGGGTGGCCAGTTAAATAGTGTTACAGAAACATGACAATAACTAGAATAGCGCTCAGAGAGCACAGACCTCTGCCTGTGATGCATTTCGTCAGCATGTACAGTTCTTTTTTAGTTTAGCAGTTCTATATGGCCAACTTGAAAATGCATGTTGCAGATGAAATATTGATCACCTTGATAAAGCTGAATCTGTTGTAGTGTGAGACCAAGCTGATCAGGGTGCTGTTCTGGGTTTAAAATGACCCGCCATAGGAATTTAATGGGTAAAATGACCCGCTATAGGAAATGAATGGGTAAGACAATATTATGTTCATCCAGCAGATGGAAAACATCCCCATACACACCCACAGCCACAACTCACCTGGGTTCACGGTCTAAAATGAGCCCCCGTTTTATAGTGTTCAAGGCCAAATTTGACTGATCTGTTTTAACTGCTCTTATTTGAACACAAAAACCATAAATCCCCAAATGAATGTGAACCACCTGAAGCATTCAGGTCAATACCATTCTCTTAGTGTACACCACATGCTCCCCCACACGTCCATAGTGTGAAACCACTTGGATACTGAAAGTGTAGAGCCATTACCAGTCAATACAAAGTTATTCTAAGTGATCATCTTTATCCTATTAGTGAAACATATCTAGATGAAAATGATTTATTTCAAAACAGCAATACACCCATCCACAAAACACAAAATCAGCAAATGTTTTGATTTGTATGAACATTATGTCAATATGTTGTAGCCTTCCAATTAATCCACTTAAAACCTAGCTAGCTAGCTACATTACAATATATTACAGTCATTTAGCTGACACTTATCCAAAGATACTTACAATAATAGCATTTAAAGTAGTTGCCGGGACTCACAAGTGCATCACCTTTCTAAAACAAGTGACTAAGAGCATAATCTAGTGCTGAAGGCAAAGTGAAGAATAGCAAACTAAAAATAGAATAGGTGCTTGGTACAGTACTACTCCTGGTAGTACTGTACCTCTTGAAGAGGTGTGTTTTGAGCCTGCAGCGAAAGATGGGCTGCGACTCTACTGTCCTGACGTCAGTGGGTAGTTCATTCCACCACTGTGGGGCCTGGACAGAGAAGAGCCGTGACCGCGTCATTTGACTACAGGGGCCTCGCAGTGACGGGGCAACAAGTCCTCCCGAGGTAACAGAGTGTAGTGGTCAGGCGGGAGTGTAGGGTTTGATCATGGCCTGGAGGTAGGAGGGAGCTGTTCCTTTCATTGCCCAGCAGGCTAGTACCAGAGTTTTAAACTGGATGTAAGCTGCTACAGGGAGTCAGTGTAGAGAACGGAGAAGGGAGGTTGTGTGAAAAAACTTGGGGTGGTTGAAGTCCAGGCACAGAGCAGCTTTCTGGACAAGTTCCAGGGGTTTAATGGTTTAAGGTGAATCTCTGGAGCAGGTTTTTATCAAGGACCTCTCTGTGCATTGCTGCATTCATCTTTCCCTCCATCTTGACTAGTCTTCCAGTTCCTACCGCTGAAAAACATCCCCACAGCATGATGCTGCCACCGCCATGCTTCACTGTACGGATAGTATTAGCCAGGTGATGATACCACCATGCTTCACTGTACGGATAGTATTAGCCAGGTGATGAGTGGTGCCTCATTTCCTCTAGACATGAAACTTGGCATTCAGGCCAAAGCGTTCAATCTTGGTTCCATCAGACCAGAGTTTATTTGTTTCTCATGGTCTGAGAGTCCTTTAGGTGTCTTTTGGTAAACTCAAAGTGGGCTGTCATGTGCCTTTTACTGAGGAGTGGCTTAAGTCTGGCCACTCTACCATAAAGGCCTGATTGGTGGAGTGCTACAGAGATGGTCGTCCTTCTGGAAGGTTCTCCCATCTCCATAGAGGAACGCTGGAGCTCTGTCAGAGTGACCATCGGGTTCTTGGTCACCTCCCTGACCAAGGCCCTTCTCCCCTGATTGCTCAGTTTGGCCAGGCGGCCAGCTCTAGGAAGAGTCCTGGTGGTTCCAACTTCTTCCATTTACAAATGATGGAGACGACTGTGCTTGTTGGGAACTTCATCAATGCTGCAGAGATTTTTTTTTGTACCCTTCCCCAGATATGTGCCTCGATACAATCCTGTCTCTGAGTTCTACAGACAATTCCTTTGACTTCATGGCTTGGTTTGTGCTCTGACATGCACTGTCATCTGTGGGACCACATATATACAGGTGGCTGCCTTTCCAAATCATGTCCAATCAGTTGAATTTACCACAGATGGACTCCAATTAAGTTGTAGAAACATCTCAAGGATGATCAGTGGATCATCACTTAAAGCTGCTGCTCGCCTGGTGTTCAACCACCCAAGTTCTCCCACAAACTTCCCTTCTCTGTTCTCTACACTGGCTCCCTGTAGCAGCTTGCATCCAGACTCTGGGACTATCCTATAGGGCAATGAATTAAACAGCTCTCTCCTACCTCCAGGCCATAGTCAAACCCTACACTCCCTCCCAACCACTATGCTGTGTTACCTTGGGGTGAGTGGTTGCCTTCTCACTCCGAGGCTCCAGCGGTCGATCGACACGGTCACGGCTCTTAACTGTCCTGGCCCTGCAGTGATGTAATGAACTGCCCACTGACATCAGGACAGCAGAGTCGCTGCCCATCTTTTG
Organism: Borostomias antarcticus; assembly: GCF_949987555.1. NCBI lineage: Eukaryota > Metazoa > Chordata > Actinopteri > Stomiiformes > Stomiidae > Borostomias > Borostomias antarcticus. Next base: position 9,474,287 of record NC_140234.1, read on the forward strand.
CCGCAGGCTCAAAACTCACTTCTTCAAGAGATACAGTAGTACCACCATCCTCCCTCTTAGGCGCCTATTATATTTTTTGTTTGCTATTCTTGCACTTTGCCTTCAGCACGAGACTATGCACTAGTCACTTGTTTTAGAAAGGAGATGCACTTGTGAGTTCTGGCAAGTAGTGCATTGGCTTTTCCTACGTTAAATTAAATTATTGTAAGTCGTTTTTTTAGAAAAGTGTCAGCTAAGTGAGTGTAATGTAAAGTAATATAATGTTTACTTCCCAAATTAAATGCATTTGAACATTAGATCTCTGTGGTTATCCCCTACTAGTTTTTCTCTTGTTCACTTTCCTGTGAGTTCTTGGTGGCCAATGAGCTGTTTTTGAGCATTGATCTCTTCCTTCAACCTTAATAAAAAGACAGAAACTCTCATTACCATCACATCATTTGGCAAGAATTGAGAAAGTGCATCCAGATGCATTTGCTCCTACCCAAGTATCTCCCTCTCTTGGGAGGTGAGTAAGCGCTCCAAGGTGCTGTTTTTGAGCTCTGTCTGTATCAGACTTCTCTTTAGACCGTCTCTCTCCCTCAGTCTGAATGTGTCCAGGCGCTCTGCCTCTCTCCCCTGTTTTTGATGGGCATTAATCTCTTCCTTCAACCTTAATAAACAGACAGAAACTCTCATTACCATCAAATCATTTGGCAAGAATTGAGAGGCCCCTCCCCTCGACACGCCTCTGTCTCCACCCCGACGCGGCTCTGAGTCGTGGCAGCGCTAGAATGAAAATAAAGTTCCTGCCTGCCGTGAGGCCCTCTAAAGCGTGAGGCCCGGGACAACCGCCATCTTTCACCCCCCCCCTAGCGGCGGCCCTGTTCAGATGCATTTGCTCCTACCCAAGTATCTCCCTCTCTGTGGAGACAAGTAAGCGCTCCAAGGTGCTGTTTTTGAGCTCTGTCTGTATCAGCCTTTTCTTTAGACTGTCTCTCTCCCTCAGTCTGAATGTCTCCAGGCGCTCTGCCTCTCTCCCCTTTTTTTGTTGGGCATTGATCTCTTCCTTCAACCTTAATAAACAGACAAACTCTCATTAACATCAAATCATTTGACAAGAATTGAGAAGGTGCATCCAGGTGCAGGGCCGTCTGGGATATATGAGAGGCCCTGTGCGAAATAGGCATTGCAAGCCCCCCCCGACACGCCTCGGTCTCCCCCCCGAAACGCCCCCCCCCCGACACAGCTCTGAGTCATGGCAGTGCTAGAATGAAAATAAAGTTCCTGCCTGCCGCGAGGCCCTCTAAAGCGTGAGGCCCGGGGCGACCGCCACCTTTCACCCCCCCTGGTGGCGGCCCTGACCAGATGCATTTGCTCCTACCCAAGAATCTCCCTCTCTGTGGAGACAAGTGAGCTCTGTAGGTTGCTGTTCTGGATCTTTGTCTGTATCAGACTTTTCTTTAGACCGTCTCTCTGCTCCCTCAGTCTGAGTATTCCCAGGCGCTCCGTCTCTCTCCCCTGTTTTTGAGCATTGATCTCTTCCTTCAACCTTAATAAACAGACAGAAACTCTCATTATCATCACATCATTTGGCAAGAATTGAGAAGGTGCATCCACATGCATTTGCTCCTACCCAAGTATCTCTCTCTCTGTGGAGGTGAGTGAGCGCTCCAAGGTGCTGTTTTTGAGCTCTGTGTGGATCAGACTTTTCTTTAGACCGTCTCTCTCCTCCCTCAGTCTGAGTGTCTCCCGGTGGGCCACCTCTCTCCCCAGGCAATCAGCAACCCGGGACGTCTCCATGCCTCGCAGTCTCTCCACCTCTCTCTCCAGACCTCCCAGTCTCTCCAGCTCTCTTGCCAGACCTCCCAGTCTCTCCACCCCTCTCTCCAGACCTCCCAGTCTCTCCACCTCTCTCTCCAGACCTCCCAGTCTCTCCACCTCTCTCTCCAGACCTCCCAGTCTCTCCACCTCTCTCTTCAGACCTCCCAGTCTCTCCACCTCTCTCTCCAGACCTCCCAGTCTCTCCACCCCTCTCTCCAGGCCTCGCAGCCTCTCACTGAGCGCTCTGTTCTCCTTATACTGTGGGAAGACACACAAGCTTTCCATGTGACACAGCAAAACTCCCTGGCTTTGTTCCAAATCGCATACTTCTTCTTTTTACTGTTAGTACGTATTACAGCTGCCCTTATGAAGTATGTACTTTGAATGCAGTATGCATACGAATGGGACATACTAGCCTACTTCAAGCTAAGTATCATAGGGGATGTAAAGGCAGGCTAAAAGACTTGTGTGACGCGCTGTGTGACAGGACATATGGTGCATTCAAGACAATGCAGGACTCAGGAATTCCCAAGTTGGGAATCCCAACCCCCGATGTCATTGCATTCATGACGATTTTAACGCGGGAGAAAAAAGTAAGTAACGAATCTAGCTAGCTCTGAGCTAGCAAACGTTAGCTATGTTATGTTAGCCAGCAAAACAGCTGGCTAACTAATTTCGCCAGTAAAATAGCTGTTAAAGTCCACATATTGCTATAATCAGAGAGACATATATAGAATACAAACATATATTGCCCAATCAGACATCAAATTACATGTAAAAACGTCAACAAACACTTTATAATAATTAAATTCTTATAGTCAACGTTATAAATACTAGCTACTCAGCTGACACTGGCACATTTACTATGAGTGCTCATTTACTAAAATGTTCCTAAAATTATTGATTTGAGGCATTGTCCCTGTAAAAAAATTAACTGAAACTATGCCGCCATGTTGTGACGTCAACTGGCTCAAAATAATACCAAGTTCCCGATTTGTTATCCTGAGTTGGACGAGCGTTCAATTCGTTTTTCACAAGTTGGAGTTCCTGAGTCCCGAGTTGTCTTGAATGCACCAATAGTAGGCTAGTTCATTTAGGTAGGCCCCTAATAGGCTATTTTAAGTAGGCTAGTGATTGTGGTGCTTTCTTTACTTGGTGGTAGGATTGTACTGTTGTAGTGTTGTAGTATTTAAAAAAAGGTTTGTAATATTTCCTGTCATGCTCTGTTGTGTAAGTGGGGGATCAGTTGAACTTTGACAAATTCTTGGCGGTTAATATCATTTCATTATGTTTTTTTTTTATGTGTGTTTTTTTTTACCTCTCAAATCAAGATTCAGCTTGGGTACAAATATGTTAACTTAGCTCCTAATAAACATCCATATTCACAGCCACAGCGCTCACCTGCTCATTGATCCTGCGCTGCAGCTGCATGATCCTCTTGCTCTTGGCAACATCCAGCTTCCTGAGGCGCTTCTCCCGCCTCCTCCTGCCCATGAGGCGACGGACGCAGCTCTGTCGCAGGACCACGGACGCCACAATTCATTGTTTTAAGGTTCAAATATTGAAATGAAAAGACAAGAATCTCCCAAAGTGAGGTTAAGATACAGCTGGCTCACCTGAACGTTCAGGGCCTTCTCTTGTTTTTGGAGGAGCTGCTTCAGGGTGTCCTGCTGGTGTTTCTCTGTGTTGAGGGGCAGGTCGTGGCGGTGCTTCTCTGTGTTGAGGGGCAGGTCGTGGCGCTCCAGATGGCTGTTGATCAACTTGCTAAATGCAAGGCTCACCTTTTGTCCTGCTCTCAGGGTGCATCTCCACGACAACTTAAGGACGACACTAGTGATGACCTCTAAGATTATGTCCTTGAAAGCGGTCCATTCCGGCACGACAAAAGGGAGCAAGTCCAATAACCCTTCACAAAAAAGTATGTAGAGCAGACCGGCCACGTACAGCTGGGAGAAGGGAACCCGATGCCTTCCATGCACCACCTCTCTGATTCTCAGGAGGATGCTGCTCCATGGAAGCTTGAAAACCTTGGTAGTCATGACCTTGATGACTATGATCCGAAGAATGATCCATGGCAACGCTCTTAACCTGGACCCTGGCCTCCATTTCACTGCCATGACAGAGCTGTGCATGTCCTGTGTTGTGCACGCCTGTGCCTCTAGAGATCCTATAGACACAGAATGAGTTAATTAGTGACAAAGTGCACATAAATGAAGGCTAGCATATCTCAACACTTTCAAAATGTTTGGACATAACACATACCGTTACATACTCCAGCAGGAACTGCTAGATTAGTCCCTCTAACAAGGTCCTTCTAGAGACTCAGTAGTGGAAATGTAGCATTGCCCACCTGTGACTCCAGAGATCCTATACACACAGAATGAGTTCATTAGCGACAATGTGCACATAAATTAAGGTTTGCACATCTCAAGACTTTCAAAATATTTGGACAGAACACATACCGCCAACTACCCCAGCAGGAAGCTCTAGAGCAGAATCGAGGGTATCGTGATGGCTCCCATTGTCACAACCCATGCCTCTAACCCTGCCTCTCTGCCTGCCCCTAACCCTATCTCCGAGAACGAGTCCCCTGGCACCTCCCAGAGGCCGCAGAGGGAACTGCGGGCTCGTCGGCGTGAGCAGCTGCCGGTCATTCCGGTGATTGCACCCCATCCTGGCCAGCCACCACCTGCAGCCCATCAGCCCAGGAGGTTAAGAAGCCACTCCACACAGCATGCGGCGCCAGATCGTTGACCAACCAACCTAGTGGGTACACGTCTCTAGCTCCCTGCCTCGTCTGTCTTTTGAACCTTGCCTTACCCTGTTCTCCCTGTCTTCCCAGTTCCTGCCTGACCCACGCTTGTACGATTACCCCGCTCCTGCCTGACCCACGCCTGTACGACAACCCTGCTCCTGCCTGACCCACGCCTGTACGACAACCCTGCTCCTGCCTGACCCACGCCTGTACGACAACCCCGCTCCTGCCTAACCATCGCCTGCACGACTACCACGCTCCTGCCTGACCATCGCCTGTACGACTACCACGTCCCCGCCTGACCCACGCCTGTCTACGGATCACGTTACTGCCTGCCTCTCCCCGGATCGCAATAAACGCGCCATCTTGGCTTTTCCCCCTTATCCTGCCGTCGTGTCTGCTCTTGGGTTCACCTCCTGACCCCCTAACAGAACGATCTGGCCAAGACATGGACCCAGCGGACGTCGACGCCATACGCACTGCCATCGCCTGCCAAGGTACGCTGATTGGGAGACACGACTCTGACCTCCAACATGCGGCCAGTGCCATGCAGGGCCTCTCCACCAGCGTGAACGCGCTCGCCACCCAGGCAGCCCAAACCGACCAGGGCCTGCAGGCTCTCTCCCAGGAGTTCCGGCACCTGATCGCCCACCTTACCCCTCTCCAGGCCCCAGCACCACCCCAGGACCCAGCACCACCCCAGGACCAGCCCGCCGCTCCAGCTCCTGGCGAGGCCGCTTCCCCCGCTCTGCCCCGGAGAGAGCCCAAGCTCTCCAACCCCAGATTGCCTTCGTCTCCAACCTGTTGACCGGCCAACCCCTCCGCTGGTTTGAAGCAGTCTGGGAGTCAGGGGCGGCCTGTTTCGGGTCCTTCGAGACTTTCTGTGTGGAGTTTAGAAAAGTTTTCGACCATCCAGCCCACGGCCGCGACTCCGCCTCACGCCTGCTCCATCTCCAGTAGGGCACCCGGAGTGTGGCAGAATTCTCTGTGGAGTTCCGCATCCTGGCTGCGGGGAGCGGGTGGAACGATGCAACCCTCCAGACCGCGTTCCGCTCAGGCCTCACAGAGACTATTAAGGATGAGCTGGCGCTCAGGGAAGATGCCACCTCCCTGGACAACCTCATCTCGCTCGCCGTGAAGATGGACAACAGGCTCCAGGAGCGCAGGAGAGAAAGAGCCACCCGTCCCTCTGGCTCTGTCCGGCCCCCCAGTCACCGTCCCCCAGGCCAGCCGGCCCCCTTCTCGTCTCGCCCCGACTCCGCCCCCCTGCGCTCCTCTGCTCTGTCTGCCTCTCCATCCCCTGAGGACGAGCCCATGGTATTGGGCGGGGCTCATCTGACCGCTGAGGAGCGCCTCCGGAGGGTTACAGAGGGGCTCTGTTTCTATTGTGGCGGCCCTGGACACACCCGGAACACCTGCCCGAACCGCCCAAAAGCTCCAGCCCGTCGGTGAGAGGGGTGTCACTGATGGGCGGCGTACTCACCCCCAGCCACCAGGGGCGCCTGCACTTGGAAGCCGTGGTCACATCTAACAACCGGCCATTCCCCGTACCTGCTCTGATTGACTCGGGCGCGGACGACTGCTTCATCGATGCCACGCTCGTCCGTCAGGCCGGCATCCCCACACAACCCCGGGACACGCCCCTTGCCGTTCACGACCTCAGCGGGAGACTGCTGGCCGAGGTCACCCAGGTCACAAAGCCCTTGGAGATCCGTCTGTCTGGCAACCACCACGAGACCCTCTCCCTGCTGGTGATCTCTTCACCCCAGAGTCCCCTCGTCCTGGGGCAGACCTGGCTCCGGCGCCACAACCCCCACATCGACTGGGAGACCAACAGGGTGATTGGCTGGAGTCATCACTGCCACAGGACCTGTCTCACCTCTGCCACCCCGCCTACAGAGGGCGTCAGCGCCTCACTGGAGCCACCTGACCTGTCCACGGTTCCCTCCATCTACCATGACCTCGGAGAGGCGTTCAGCAAACAGAGGGCCCTCTCCCTGCCTCCTCACCGCCCCTACGACTGTGCCATTGAACTGCTTTCAGGAGCGCCCCTGCCCTCCGGCCGTCTGTTCAACTTGTCTCGTCCTGAGAGAGAGGCCATGGAGAAATACATCCACGAGTCCCTGAACGCCGGCCTCATCAAGCCCTCCAGCTCACCCGTAGGAGCGGGCTTCTTCTTCGTGGGCAAGAAAGACGGCACCCTACGCCCGTGCATCGACTACCGGCGATTGAACGACATTACAGTCAAGAACCGCTACCCCCTGCCGCTCATCGCCTCCGCCTTCGAACCGCTCCAGGGCGCCACAGTGTTCTCCAAGCTCGACCTCAGGAACGCTTACCACCTAGTGCGCATCAGGAAAGGAGACGAGTGGAAGACGGCCTTTAACACCCCCCTCGGACACTTTGAGTACCGCGTCATGCCCTTCGGCCTAACCAACGCCCCGGCCGTGTTCCAAGCCCTAGTGAACGACGTCCTCAGAGACCTCCTCAACCACACCGTCTTCGTCTACCTGGATGACATCCTCGTCTTCTCGCGCACCATGGAGGAGCACACCGGGCACGTCAGGCAGGTCCTCCAGAGGCTCATGGAGAACAGGCTCTACCTCAAGGCGGAGAAATGCGAGTTTCACGTGCCCACGATCCAGTTCCTGGGTTTCGTCATTGAGGCCGGGAGGGTGAGGGCTTCCCCAGAGAAGATCAGGGCGGTGGTTGAGTGGCCGGTCCCCACCACCCGCAAGGAGCTCCAACGGTTCCTGGGGTTCGCTAACTTTTACCGGAGGTTTATCCGGAACTACAGCCGGGTGGCGAGCCCCATGACAGCGCTGACATCCCCGGCCATCCCCTTCGCCTGGACCCCTGCGGCGGACGTGGCCTTCAAGGCCCTCAAGGCCCTGTTCACCTCCGCACCTGTCCTCATCCAACCGGACCCCTCACTCCAATTCGTCCTGGAGTTTGACGCCTCCGACACGGTGGTTGGGGCGGTCCTGTCCCAGAGGGCCGTGACGGACGGCAAGCTCCACCCCTGCGCCTTCTTCTCCCGCCGCTTGGAGCCGGCCGAGAGGAACTACGACGTAGGAAACAGGGAGCTTCTCGCGGTCCAACTCGCACTGCAGGAGTGGAGGCACTGGCTGGAGGGGACGGAGCAGCCGATCATCGTGTGGACTGACCACAAGAACCTGATCTACATCCGGGACGCAAAGAGGCTGAATCCCCGGCAGGCCAGGTGGGCTCTGTTTTTCGGCCGCTTCAATTTCACCCTGACCTACCGACCAGGGTCCCGCAATGTGAAGCCAGATGCTCTCTCACGCCAGTTCTCGCCCCCGGAGCGGAGTGCAGAGCTGGACACTATTCTGCCCTCCTCCTGTGTGGTGGGTGCTCTCACTTGGGAGGTAGAGGGGATCGTGAGGGAGGCCCAGAGGACTCAGCCAGACCCAGGCGGTGGTCCGGCAAACCGCCTCTTTGTGCCTGACCGGGTCCGTACCCAGGTCCTCCAGTGGGCCCACACGTCCCAGTTCGCCTGTCACCCAGGAGCCAGCCGCACGCTAACCCTGCTTAGGCGCCGGTTCTGGTGGCCCACCATGGCCGTCGACACCACCAAGTACGTCCAGGCCTGTACGGTGTGTGCCCGGAGTAAGTCCTCCCACCAGCCCCCTTCAGGACTTCTGCGTCCCCTGCCTGTTCCCGGCCGACCCTGGAGCCACATTGGGTTGGACTTCGTCACCGGTCTCCCCCCATCCCAGGGAAACACGGTGATCCTGACCATCATTGACCGTTTCTCGAAGGCTGCCCACTTCGTGCCGCTGCCTAAGCTCCCCTCTGCCTCTGAGACTGCGGACCTGCTGGTGACTCACGTGGTCCGTCTCCATGGCATCCCCCTCGACATTGTGTCAGACAGGGGGCCGCAGTTCACCTCTCGGGTCTGGAGGGAGTTCTGTCGGGCTATGGGGGCCACTGTCAGCCTGTCCTCGGGCTTCCACCCCCAGACCAACGGGCAGGCGGAACGGGCCAACCAGTACCTGGGCACTGCCCTGCGGTGCATCACGGGCCGGAGCCCGGCCTCTTGGAGCGAGCGCATCTCCTGGGTCGAGTACGCCCACAACACCCTGCCCAACGCCTCCTCAGGTCAGTCCCCGTTTGAGTGCTCCCTGGGTTACCAACCGCCCCTTTTTCCTGAGCAGGAGGAGGAGCTGGCTGTCCCGTCAGTCCAGGCCCACATTGACCGCTGCCGCAGGATCTGGAGGACCGCCCGCTCGGCCCTGCTCCGCTCCACCCGCAGAAGCCAGCGGTATGCCGACCAGCGTCGGACCCCGGCCCCCAACTATGTGCCTGGCCAGGAGGTCTGGCTCTCCTCCAGGGACATTCCGCTGCAGGCAGGTTGCAGGAAGCTGGTCCCCCGCTTCCTCGGCCCCTACGTCATTGAGAGCGTGGTCAACCCTGTGGCGGTCAAGCTCAGGTTGCCCCCCGCCATGAGGATCCACCCGGTCTTCCACGTCTCCAGGATCAAACCTGTGAAGGTCAGTCCCCTTTGCCCCCCAGGCGATGCTCCTCCCCCCGTCCGCCTCATCGACGACCATCCGGCCTGGACTGTCCGGCGGTTGCTGAGGGTCCGTCGCCGGGGCCGGGGTCTGCAATACCTTGTCGATTGGGAGGGTTATGGGCCTGAGGAGCAAAGCTGGGTGCCCCGCAGGCACATCCTGGACCCCTCTCTTGTCCGGGATTTCCACCGGGCCCACCCTGGCCTGCCTGGTCGGTCGCCGGGAGTCGCCCGTAGAGGGGGGGGTCCTGTCACAACCCATGCCTCTAACCCTGCCTCTCTGCCTGCCCCTAACCCTATCTCCGAGAACGAGTCCCCTGGCACCTCCCAGAGGGCGCAGAGGGAACTGCGGGCTCGTCGGCGTGAGCAGCTGCCGGTCATTCCGGTGATTGCACCCCATCCTGGCCAGCCACCACCTGCAGCCCATCAGCCCAGGAGGTTAAGAAGCCACTCCACACAGCATGCGGCGCCAGATCGTTGAATCCCCATGTGGTAACCTCACGGCTCTAGCTCCCTTTACCTTGCCTGTTTTTGACCTTGCCTGTTTTTGACCTTGCTACTGTAACCACCGTTTTTGTCCCCTGAGCTTTTTATTTACCTGTCTTGTTTTTGGTTTACCCTTCCAGGACTCCCGCCATTGCCTGAACCCAGCCTGCCTGCCTACCCTGCCCGTCTACCAAACCCAGCCTGTCCGACTACCCTGCCTGTGTAACAAACCCAGCCTGCCTGACTACCCTGCCCGTGTACCGTACCCTGCCTGGATTATTGACTATTCTCTGCCCAACCCTGGACTGTACCTTGAACCAATTAAACGCGCCATCTTGGCTTCTCCCCTTTATCCTGCCGTCGTGTCTGCTCTTGGGTTCACCTCCTGACCCCTTAACACACGAACTTGAAGGAGAGGTGGCTGGTGGCCATGGTGGCCGAGAGCAGGACAGGGAAGCCGAGGAGGGACAGAGACATGACAGGGCCGAGGAGGGACAGAGACATGACAGGGCCGAGGAAGGACAGAGACATGACAGGGCCGAGGAGGGACAGAGACATGACAGGGCCGAGGAAGGACAGAGTGAGCAGGAGGAGTGTGTAGTTGAAACGGTAAGGAAATATAGCTGAAAGCTAAAAAAGCTATAGCTAAATATGAATATGGGTGACGGCTATCTGCTGGCTAGCGCCAGCTAGCATTAGCTAGGTACAGCTAGCTAGCATTATCTAGCTACCCACCTCCCTGCCAAGCAAATCGGGTCGTAGCTAGCTACGGTTGAGCTAGCTAGCGTTAACACTGTTTGTCTAGGCCAGCCAGATAACGTCAGTACTAGTAGTGCTAACGTTAGCACGTTAGCTTGGCAATTAGCACTAGCGCTATTACTAACGTTATCTATTCTGGCCTAGCCTAGCAGTGTTGCTGCTGCTGGGCTACTTAACGTTATATCTTCGAAGAAAAAGAGGAGCAGGCTAACGTTAGCTGTGTGTGGCCATGGTCCAAAATTAACCCTAGCCATTTACTAGCCAATGGCTGGCTGCTAAAAATCTATTGGTAATGGATAATTTACCAGCCAGTTGACTGGTAAGCCTAGCTCCTTTCAGGACTGTTACTAAGGGGCTAGGTTAAAAAAGTCATTCTCAACACTGAAATATATCAAAAGCAGACTGAGGAGCAGCCTGTCTGCCAGCAAATTGGAAGCCTTCATGTTGATGGCCACTGAAAAAGACGTTCTTGTTGCTTTGGACACAGACACTGTCATTGACAAAGTGTCAGAGAAGAGTGAGCTACTGAGGAAACTTATAGTAAGTTGATATGAAATTGTTGTTATTATTATAAAATTATTCATAATAATGTAGCAGCTTTTTAGACTGAAGATGGTGTGATCATGTGACTCATTATTACCCCCCCTCCCCTGTCTCTCATAGGATGCCCGGCCCTAACTTGTGTGGTTCATTGTCCATTGTTGATGAGGGTATTCAGAGGGCCATGCAGCCTTTTCCACTAAGTAAGTATACAATACATGCAACTATGTTTTTATATTTTCTAGAATCTGTCATTTAATCATTTATAATTTAAAAATGATCATTGATCATGTCTCATCTCTCTCTCACTCCCCCCCCTCTCTCTCTGTCAGGATATTATTGTTGAGGGTATCCAGAGGGTCATGCAGCCTTTTCCAGTAAAGATAAAGGTATTATGATCATGTAATTACCAGTACTGTGATCAACTCAATCAATTATAATGTCTCAGTCTCACCTTTCTCTCTGTCTCCCCTTTTCTCCCTCTCTCTCTATCAAAGGTTGCCCTCATTTGTTTGAAAAGAAGCACTTTGCTTTTAACTGGAGTGGACTTCACAGGCATCCTTTTTTATGTAAGTAGTGAGTTTACAATCTATGCAACTGCTTACATTTTCTAGAAGATATTGTTACTATCTGAATCTATAGTTTATCTCACTTATCGTGCCTCATCTCTCTTCCTCCCTCTTTCTCACTCAGGATGCAATTGTTGATGAGGGTATTCAGAGGTCCATGCAGCCTTTTTCCAGTAAATAAGTATACAATTCATGCAACTCTGATCATCTGAATCTGTCATTTAATCATGTATGACTTATCATTGATCATGTCTCATCTCTCCCTCTCTCTCTCTCCCCCCCCCCCCTCTCTCTCTATCTCTCTCTTTCTCTCTCTCTCTCTCAGGAGATGCCATTATTGTTGAGGGTATCCAGAGGGCCATGCAGCCTTTATTACTAAGTAAGTATCAAATACATGCAACTATCTCTCTACATTGTTCTCAATTGAAGATACTGGACCAGTACTGTGATCATTTAACTCCATCAATTATCATTCTCACCTTTCTCTCTTTGTCTCTCCCTCTCACTCTTTTAAAGGTTGCCTTGTTTGAGGAGATCTTTTCAGCCCAGTGGAGTTCACAGGCAACATTTTGAGTTACTTGTATACTTTGTACATATATTTCTATACTTACATTTGAATAATAATAATAATAATTTAATAAATAATTTGAAATTATACTTTGACTTCAGTTTTGTGGACTTGGAGAAGGCTTACGACCGAGTCCCCCGAGAGGTCTTGTGGAGGGTTATGCGGGAGTATGGGGTGAGGGGGTCCCTACTTAGGGCCATCCAATCCCTGTACACCCAGAGCGAGAGCTGTGTCCGGGTCCTCGGCAGTAAGTCGTCTTCCTTTCCGGTGGGTGTTGGCCTCCGCCAGGGCTGCGCTTTGTCACCAATCCTGTTTGTGATTTTCATGGACAGGATATCGAGGCGTAGCCGGGGGGAGGTGGGTTTGCAGTTCGGTGAGCTGGGGATCACGTCACTGCTTTTTGCAGATGATGTGGTCCTGATGGCATCAGCTGCCTGCGGCCTCCAGCACTCTCTGGATAGGTTCGCAACTGAGTGTGAAGCGGCTGGGATGAGAATAAGCACTTCTAAATCTGAGGCCATGGTTCTCAGCAGGAAACCGGTGGCCTGTCCGCTCCGAGTAGGAAATGAGTCCTTACCCCAAGTGAAGGAGTTCAAGTATCTGGGGGTCTTGTTCACGAGTGAGGGAACCATGGAGAGGGAGTTTGGCCGGAGAATCGGAGCAGCTGGTGCGGTTCTGCAGTCGCTTTACCGCACTGTTGTGACGAAAAGAGAGCTGAGCCAAAAGGCAAAGCTCTCGATCTACCGGTCTATCTTCGTCCCCACCCTCACCTATGGTCATGAAGGATGGGTCATGACCGAAAGAACGAGATCACGGATACAAGCGGCCAAAATGAGTTTTCTCCGGAGGGTGGCTGGGGTCTCCCTGAGAGATCGGGTGAGAAGTTCAGTCATCCGGGAGAGACTCGGAGTAGAGCCGCTGCTCCTTTGCGTCGAAAGGAGCCAGTTGAGGTGGTTCGGGCATCTAGTGAGGATGCCTCCTGGGCGCCTCCCTAGGGAGGTGTTCCAGGCGTGTCCGGCTGGGAGGAGGCCGCGGGGTAGACCCAGGACTAGGTGGCGGGACTACATCTCCGCACTGGCCTGTGAGCGGCTAAAGATTCCCCAGGCAGAGCTGGTAGATGCTGCTAGGGAAAGGGATGTCTGGGGCCCCCTGCTGGAGCTGCTGCCTCCGCGACCCGACCCTGGATAAGCGGATGAAGATGATGATGATGATGACTTTGACTTCTATCAGAGCTTTTTCTTTGACAATTTCTTGTACTTGTACTGTAACTGTTACTTGAGTATGGAGATTGTGTACTCCACGGCCACGTCTGACCACCAGGGAGTCAAGAGTGAGTGAGTACACTCGTCCATTTGCACTGGTACACTTGTCCACGGAACTTACTCATCTTTGTAGTGGTTTGGGGAAATAGTACGGTGGTATTGCATATTTAAAAGGGCCGCAAGGATTTCGTACTGGTGGGTGGTGTCCGGCCGATTGTGGTGGGCCGGTCTGGGCAAAAAATGCCAGGGCCTATTTTTTGTCCCAGTCCAGCCCTGAGTTCAAGGACTATGCAAACACCTTCCCAGTCCAGTCCGCCTCCCCCTGCTGTTGGCTGTAGCCCTGGTTCTGGACCCGGACTCGGAACTGAATGTTTGATTGATCTTAAAATGACCTCATATTGGTGTAATCACTGGTATGTAGACTATGATTGGTTTGTCAAATAAAGGGAATTATTCGTTTTGTTTTTTCTTGGGTGGACTCAATCTTATTTGGGTCCCTAAATTGGGCCTCAGTCATCAAAACTTTGATTATAGCTTTAGGAGAGCATAATCAATCTTGCTAGAGATAAAAGCAATGGATTAAAATTGATTCAATAAGCATTTGTGCCTATTATTATTTCTCTCAGACTCAATAGCTGCAGCCCATAGATTCCATGTTCTATAGGGTGTGTTAGGGTACTTGTTTTCCAAAGTATGGTAAAATGAGCACTTGCGTTTTCATTTGCGTTTATGGTCTTCCAACGTTACGACTAGTCAAGATCCTGCAATAGCCTATTCATATCTACCTGGTTAGATTTATATCTGGTGTTGGCTAGCTAATGTTAACTGGTGGTGTTATTAGCAAACTGTCTGGATTTGGACCTGATCCAGGGCTCTTGTTCTTGTGCATTCCATTCATTTCAATATGAGAGGTGTGAACGGCCTATTGGTGGTATTTGGCGCAGCTGCTCTGCGTCATGACCTCATTTTCATTGATGAAGCTGGATTCAATCTATCTAAAACCAGGCGTCGAGGCCCAGATGTTACAGGACAAAGAGCTGTTGTAAATGTCCCTGGGCAGCGTGGGGGAAATATCACCTTGTGTTCCTGGAAGAAGAAACAGTGCCCTGTGGTGTGTGGGAGCTGGTCTGTGAGCTTCAAGAATGTTAAGTTGGGGGAGGGGGAGAGCCCTTTCCACTAGCCCAGAGAGATAAGGAGGAGGAGGTCTTAAGATGAGGTCATTTTGGCTGAAGTATGAGACTCATTGTTTTCTGACCACACCTTTGTACTCTGATATCCCTGCTCAGACATACCTTGTGAGCTCACAATAAAATCATTTAAACATGCCTTGGTTTACAGAATATAATTACTAGATTGTTGATAATCACCCTGCAAAAATCTACATTTGGCCTTTGAGGGCTGAAAACATTTTCAAGAGGTTCCTACATCTGCAAGGAGTTCTCCATCACCATGCCACCCTAGGTCCATCCAGTACTGCACACATGATCACGTTCTGAGGGGGCGGCAGCAGCTCAGGAGGTAGAACAGCCGTCTGGGAGCCTCCAGTTCAATTCCAGCTATCTCCTCTGCTTCGTTGACGTGTTCTTGAGTAAGAAACTAATTTATCCCAAAGAGCAGGCTAACACCAGCTGGCCACCATTGGTGAGTGAATGAGAGAAGATATTGTAAAGCGCTCTATGCTTTAGAAGTGCACTCCACTCACAATGACATATCTGGTGCTCTATATAATGCAGTTGTACAGGATGGAGCAGAGCAGCCCAGGTTTGTTGTCATGTGGGATAATGTTAGTTTCCACCGGGCTGCTCTGGTCTGGGACTGGTTCACCAACCACCATACATAACTTCACAGGTGGATACACCGTTACCGCCTTTCCCCCCCAGTCCTCAGTCCCATTGAGGAATTATTTTCACTTTGGCGTTGGAAGGTTTATGAACACCAACCATATACCCGCATGACTCTCCCTGGGAACAATGGAAGAGGCATGCAGAGACACTGAGGGGGGGTCAGTCCAGGGTTGGATACTGAGGTGGGGTCAGTCCAGGGTTGGATACTGAGGTGGGGTCAGTCCAGGGTTGGATACTGAGGTGGGGTCAGTCCAGGGTTGGATACTGAGGGGGGGTCAGTCCAGGGTTGGATACTGAGGGGGGGTCAGTCAAGGGTTGGATACTGAGGGGGGGTCAGTCCAGGGTTGGATACTGAGGGGGGGTCAGTCCAGGGTTGGATACTGAGGGGGGGTCAGTCCAGGGTTGGATACTGAGGCAGGCACACAAATGAACACACTCTCTACAGTACCTCTCTCAGGTTACACAATGTTTATTAAAAAGGCTAATGAAAAAAAAAACATTCTGAAAAGTTAGGGTTAGAGTTTAAAATGCAGCTGTCCAGCCATCCAACCAACGCCAACAGTCACAACAAATACATTTCCATCCCAGTTTGTGTTCCATGTGTGGAGCGCATCCACTGCTTTTAAAATAATCTCAAATCCAAAAAGTTAGGCTACTTATTCCAATCTAGATCCAATCTTCCAAAGAGATACAGTTGTAAGCCATGAACTCAACCAGGTATATTGGAATTCATTTAAACAGTCCCTTTGCAATCACCATTTCATCTACTTTGTGTTGCAGTATTTTTTGTTTTATTCTTTCATGTTTTTAAAGCAATCGACTTTGACCAAGAGGACGAAATTAAGTCCATCCATTCACCCAACGTCATCCTTGAGCGCAGCATTCCATAGGCCTATAGGATAAGGCCTGCCGTATTATTCAGTTCACCAAGGATCTTCCTCAAGTTCCTCTTTTCATTTTCTCCAGTAATCCAAACTCCATATCACACCTATTTTTTCACACCTGAAAAAAACAATTGCTTGTAGAATGATTACAGATCTGATTTCAGAATATTATTCCAGATTAAACTGTATAACATATTTGAGGGGTTCTCCGTTTACTGGCCTAATAGGCAACCTAAATCATGTTTGCCCATATCTGTGGTGTGGTTTAAAATAGTAGGCTTATTCATCTCTTGATGGTGATGTTTTAGAACGACACCATGCGGAACAGACAGTTGGCATATTCGTAAAAACATTCACATACCCTGATAGATATTAATTATTATTATCAAGTCTCATCATAATACGGGAGATATCGTGAGGGAATGGATGAAGGACTTAAAACTAAATGATTGTAAGGACTATATATCGGAACATTTGGACTGTATTTGAGTATTGAATAGAGATATTATTGAAAAAGAAAAGGGCAGGAGTGCTGGGAAGTTCAGACAGGTGTGATCAAGGTGATATTTGGTCAGGAACAGGAAAGGCTGAGCTGGGGAGTCTACCCACACGTGTAGCAGCATACCTTAATATATATCTTATATAGCTATAGCTCAATAAAAATATTGTAACTTTTTGCTAGTTACTTTTCTTTGAACAAGAGAATATTATTATTTGAGGTGTCTATTCTTATGTAGGTTATGATTTGAAGTGTCTACTTTTTGGGGGGAACATGTAAACATGGAATACAGTGAAATTCCTCCTATGATATTATCCGCTTGTCTGATTAACTATAGTATACAGTAAGACACTATGTAGCTCAAACTCGTAAATCATCTGTTTAATTGTTATAAGGTGAAGTGAACACAGAGTTACAATGTAAACCTATTCCTATAGTTTTTTTTTTCTCAAAGGCCTCCGGATCTGCCTATTACACTAGAACGCATCTCCGGATTTCAAGCACCAAAACGTGGCCCCGGACGTATCGATCTGCCTCCAGAAAAACTCAGTAGTGTAATCCAGTCCTAAGGCTATGGCTATGACTTCTCTCCTGTATGAACACGCTGGTGTGTCTTTAACTCTCCTGACCTAGTAAAGTTCTTTCCACACTGGACACAGTGGTATGGCTTCTCCCCTGTATGAAAACGCTGGTGTGTCTTTAAATATCCTGACGCAGTGAAGTTCTTTCCACACTGGTCACAGTGGTATGGCTTCTCTCCCGTATGAACACGCTGATGTGTCTTTAAATCTCCTGACGCAGTAAAGTTCTTTCCACACTGGTCACAGTGGTATGGCTTCTCTCCTGTATGAGCACGCTGGTGTGTCTTTAAATTTCCTGACGCAGTAAAGTTCTTTCCACACTGGTCACAGTGGTATGGCTTCTCTCCTGTATGAACACGCTGGTGTGTCTTTAAATCTCCTGATGTAGTGAAGTTCTTTCTACACTGGACACAGTGGTATGGCTTCTCCCCTGTATGAACACGCTGGTGTGTCATTAAATATCCTGACGTAGTGAAGTTCTTTCCACACTGGTCACAGTGGTATGGCTTCTCTCCCGTATGAACACGCTGGTGTTTCTTTAAATTTCCTGACGCAGTAAAGTTCTTTCCACACTGGTCACAGTGGTATGGCTTCTCTCCTGTGTGTACACGCTGATGTGTCTTTAAATCTCCTGACGTAGTGAAGTTCTTTCCACACTGGTCACAGTGGTATGGCTTCTCTCCTGTATGAAAACGCTGGTGTGTCTTTAAATCTCCTGACGTAGTGAAGTTCTTTCCACACTGGTCACAGTGGTATGGCTTCTCTCCTGTATGAACACGCTGATGTGTCTTTAAATCTCCTGACGTAGTGAAGTTCTTTCCACACTGGTCACAGTGGTATGGCTTCTCTCCTGTATGAACACGCTGGTGTGTCTTTAAATATCCTGACGTAGTGAAGTTCTTTCCACACTGGTCACAGTGGTATGGCTTCTCTCCTGTATGAACACGCTGGTGTGTCTTTAAATATCCTGACGTAGTGAAGTTCCTTCCACACTGGTCACAGTGGTATGGCTTCTCTCCTGTATGAACACGCTGGTGTATCTTTAAATCTCCTGACGTAGTGAAGTTCTTTCCACACTGGTCACAGTGGTATGGCTTCTCTCCTGTATGAACACGCTGATGTGTCTTTAAATCTCCTGACGTAGTGAAGTTCTTTCCACACTGGTCACAGTGGTATGGCTTCTCTCCTGTATGAACACGCTGGTGTGTCTTTAAATCTCCTGACGTAGTGAAGTTCTTTCCACACTGGTCACAGTGATATGGCTTCTCTCCTGTATGAACACGCTGGTGTCTCTCTAAATTTCCTGACGTAGTGAAGTTCTTTCCACACTGGTCACAGTGGTATGGCTTCTCTCCTGTATGAACACGCTGATGTGTCTTTAAATCTCCTGACGTAGGGAAGTTCTTCCCACACTGGTCACAGTGGTGTGGCTTCTCTCCTGTATGAACACGCTGGTGTGTCTTTAACTGTCCTGACGTAGTGAAGTTCTTCCCACACTGGTCACAGTGGTATGGCTTCTCTCCTGTATGAACACGCTGGTGTGTCTTTAAATCTCCTGACGTAGTGAAGTTCTTTCCACACTGGTCACAGTGATATGGCTTCTCTCTTGTATGAACACGCTGGTGTTTCTCTAAATTTCCTGACGTAGTGAAGTTCTTTCCACACTGGTCACAGTGGTATGGCTTCTCTCCTGTATGAACACGCTGATGTGTCTTTAAATCTCCTGACGTAGGGAAGTTCTTCCCACACTGGTCACAGTGGTGTGGCTTCTCTCCTGTATGAACACGCTGGTGTGTCTTTAACTGTCCTGACGTAGTGAAGTTCTTCCCACACTGGTCACAGTGGTATGGCTTCTCTCCTGTATGAACACGCTGGTGTGTCTTTAAATTTCCTGACTTAGTGAAGTTCTTCCCAAAATGTTCACAGTGGTACCGTCTTGGCTTGTCTGTGTCTCTGTCTCTGGGCAGTAGCTGGGGTGAGGGGGGTGTTGGAGGTGGTGATAGGGAGTGATTGAGAGGAGGAGGAGGAGGAGTGAATCTCTGGTCTGATCTGTCTAATCGAGAGACGAGGGAGAGAGATGTAGAGGTTGTCATGGCTCCTCTTGAGGTGCGTGTGGAGGTAGATCTGGGCGGTGTAGGTGAATGGGCACTCAGAGCAGGAGAACACCTGAGTCTGTGACATCACTCCTGGGATAGTGAATGAAAAAGAGACAAACATTAAAAAGGATTCTCACACCTGTATTACAAGTGCAAATACTGTATAGAGTGTTTATACGTAGCTAGTTGGGGAGAAACACAACGACACCAGAACTTCAAATTGAGGACAGGAGAGAGAAAGATATGCAAGGGATTCCTCTGGCTGAGAGAGAGGGAGAGTGAAAGCAGGATGATGCATTACATCTTAAATGGTGTTGAGAGACTCGCGTTGATGTATCTGATTGGCGAGAGAACATTTACGCTGAGTTATTAACTATGGGAAATTTTAAACTTTAAAACATGTAAATAAAACATGTAAATAATGTAATGTCATACATCATCCCCAACATGGGCGGCAGCAGTGAGTAGGCTAAACAAAGGGGAGAGTGCAGAATCGCCGGTAGAAGAAGACAGTCGATGCGCTGTGGATATTAGCCATTTAAGTGTACAAATTTGCCTCTTTTTTTTTTAAAGGTGGGGGCCTACAAACTGTAGCAACCTAGGAGAAAAGGCTGTCATCTTTCCAACGATGTTTTTACTTTGGTGAGTAACAAAACGGTTTTGTCTGTAGACTCGGACGAGCGGGCCGAGGAAGCGCATTCATAGGTCAATTGCTTTGAGAGTAACAGGGCGTTGGATATCTGTTGGATATCGCCCTGGACCAGGTCTAAATACGGCCATGCTCTCCACTTAATATCACCAGCGAATAAAAGAAGTGAACGCACGCAGCAACGACCAGCAACAGCGAAATTCACTGAAAACAGACCGCATGTCGGTATGTTCGCTTCACGCGCTTCCCTCTCAACATGGTCATACAAAACAGCTTGCTGAATTCCGAAAAGATGAATAAACTATTCTGTTTTCGATTCAAATGTGTAGCTATATGACCCTCCCCTGCACTCAAATTAAAAAGAACAGTAACCCTCTCCTGGACTCAAATTCAAAAACAGTCGTCTAACCCTCCCTTGGACATTCGAAGTTCACTTCCTAAACCGAAGCCCCAAACGGCTTCGCTCTAATCTTTCAAAAATAAAAAATAACATACAACTTACCGAATTGAGGATTGTCGTAGCCTACAGTGAAAGGCTAGTGAGTAGGTTGTGATGGAAACGTTTGTTTACTCAAAAAGAATAAAGAGCTTGTCTCTTGTTTTCTTCAGATGGATAAAACAAATCTTTGCAATAGAGACTCTTTACAGGCGTGACAAACAGTGTTCGACTGTGAAAAGTTTCCAAGGTAGAGAGAGAGACAAATTACGAACACAATTTATATACACCTTTGGTCGTGACTGCTAGTCTTTTCAATGCTCTTAACCAATCGGTGAAAGCCGGGAACAATGACGCGTTTAACTGTTCAGACCCGGTCTAGAGCCCGCCTCCTGCAGAAACTACCTGACGCCCTTTTCTGGATATGTAATTTTAATATCTTGTACTATATTACATAATCAAGGTCGGACAGCGGATTAACCATTTACTGACATTTACTGATATACTTTGGATTAGTGCATTACAGGGCATGGCCATCACTGACTAACTGACACTGCACTGCTATATCTACCTAGGTGATTAACACTAGAATAGCTGAGGGTGGGTCAAGGTGACCCATGCAACTACATTAAAAAATAATTCTCTGCAACCGTTCAAGTTACAGCGCCCTGCTTTCACGACTTTTCCTAGATATGTGCGTTTTACGTGTCAGTGTTTTTGAAACTTCGAAATCCCACCAGGAAAAGGTAGTTTGGTCATTTCTTTAGTGTATTCTGGCTAAAAGCCGGTCAGCCATCTTTTTTTACCTGACTTTAAGGCTGCAATGCTACTTTCTCCCAGCAGATGTCGCCTAGGTTCATCAATATGTTTTTTTTTTAATAGGAATCAAGGTTGAATGAATAATCCATCCTTACATATGGATATAAGAATGTGCACAGCAATAATATTTTTGTGGTAGACTATATGTGACTTCAACAATGAATGCAAAAGGTTACACTCACTCAATGGCTCATTTAGATAAAACTATGTTTAATCTCAAAACGTATGCCATCAGCTCAACACAGGTCAAACGTCTTCAAACGAATAGCACTCAATAGTCTATGATGCAAATGTTGAATTTTGAAATGCTGTGAATGTCTTGAAAACACAGCCTTATGTTTATGGATGTGAATGCTTATGTAGGCTATTGAATGAATGCAAAATTACTAGGGGTGCAGGCTATTCAACCCTCTAGACCGTTTGCATTGGTTCAGGGAATAATATGTTACAATGTTGCACTTGGCACTTGGATCGTTTTTGTTCAACTGGCAATCTGGACAAAGCAAATATATAATATAACTGGGAGTATAATATAATTATAATTATATAGGAGCATTGGTGTGAGTAAAAAGAACTGTGCTTTATCCCTCTGGAGTCTGCGCCCGCGGTGGCGCGGCGTCATACGTTTTTATAGATTTTTCCGCCTTATCAACACGCACAGAAATCATATACATAATTTTACACCGTTGTTTTGTGTATAAGGTCTGTTTCGTGTCTTGAGATTTACAGCGTTTATGATTGGTTCCTGAAGGCATCATACGCCGCCTTCTCTGAATCCATTGGTTGGAGCTTTCCCCATGGATTCAGCTGTCTATCAGTCTCAGACATAATAAACCAATGACCATCCACATTATTCACCACTTTCTATCAAGCGAGCCCCCCATTGGATAAACCTGGGCCATGTGGTTTGCAAACAACTAGGGAGGATGTTTTGAAGCCGGCACGTTACCTGAATGAACTTAGGCTACCGGAGGAGATAAAATGAGCAAACAAACAAAAACAGGAGATGTGCTGAGGTTTGAGAGGCTGTATTTGAGTCCAGCTCATCAGAAGAGGAGCTTGGGGGATTTGGAGACGTGACAACAATTTGGATCTCGTCGATGATGTAAGTTTGGCTAGCTTCGCTAACGTTAGCCCATTCTTACCCGTAATGTTGACGTTACTGTAATGTTGCCGACTGCTTATGTTAGCTAGCACTGTTTATGTTAGCACTGTATGTTAGCTAGCTCTGTGTGTTTGTTTTATGCTTAGCCACTGTTTATGCACACAAAATGATCAATCCTACTGTAAGTTACCTCATGAACTTATCAAGAATAAATATCCGCTCATTATATTTGTGCGTAAAGGGAGTAACTTAGGGTGGTTTCACACATAAGCTGTGTTCGGAATCGCTCCCTCGTTCAGCCCAAAATGGCTGACGCCCTATATAGTTCAATATATAGTGAATAGGGAGCGATTCCGAACACAGTTTGTGCGCACCAAACGAGCTTTGGGCCCGAGAGCTCTCTGTATGGGCCTGTGTGAACACAACAATCGCAGACAAGTGTGCACTAAAACAGCCACTCCGAGACCCTCCTGAAGAGGTGTTTTCGGAGCGGTCCCAACCTACATCCATGGGTCGCAACCGATTTCTAGGGCGCTCCAGTTGTGTGAAACTGCCCGTTCTCGGACGGATGTTTGACCTAAAAAGACCCCGTAGTCAGATGCGCTGTGCATTGTGGGGCGCACTGTTTGTTTACTTGACTCTCCAGTGGAGTGCGAGCTAGCTATCGAGCTAGCGCAAAGGTGATGAGGGACTGAATAACTGAAATATTATAACTTTAATAACCGAAATAAGAGGACAAGAGACATAAATAAGCACTAGTGCTATGAGCAACAGGCGTTGTAACATCTCCATGTTTAAGTCTTGTTTACATCTCAAGCCGGTCTACTCCTGTTTACAGCCGTCGTCATGGAAACATCATTGGTGCGCACTACATCTTGCATGGCCTTGCTTATGTAGTTTGCTTATAAAGTTTGCGTCGACTATGAATCTGGCCTAGGCGCGGCTGTGCTTCTCCAAAGTGCGCCGACTTCTTGTTTCAGTCAAAACCAAATCTAAAGTAGGCCTAATGATTTACGTCCTGCAAAATATACATCTTTCTATCCAACAATGCATGTTTAATTTGCCAGTGAATGTCTGTTTTGCCAGTGCTCTACTAGAGTATGTGTGTGTGTGTGTGTGTGTGTGCGCGCGCGCCAGGCCCAGGCCTTAGTTGGCCAGTTTACCTACTCGGTTAGCTTACCCTGTGTTGTTAGTCCTGCCTGTTGTTTTGTCTCATTGGTCTTCTCTGTTCTTGTAAAGCGTCCTTGGGTGTATTGAAAAGCGCTTTATAAATCTAATTTATCATTAATGTTGTTTCTCTGTTTTGTATTTTTCAGAAAAGAGAAGCACACACCAGCCACGTTATCCACGCCAGTTTCCATCCTAGTTGGTTCTGCTGAGATGCGTTCAAGACCACCGGCTTTGCTATCAGATATCTTGTTCATAGCTTGATACACTCATGAGATGGTTTATTTATTGATTTTATTAATTTATGGAGTAACAAGTCCATTGTTTGTTTGTTCATTCCAGTGAAAAATTACAAGTAAATGATACGTTTGGAGAAAGAGAACCTGTTTCCTTGGTCTTTTTATTTCCAGATATTCCATGAAGGTTTATGTGGTGTGTAGTCATTATTCAGTATTATTACATCCCAGTATTACATTTGGGGAAAGTAAAGTGAAAAACAATTTACTAAAAAATGTATTTTACATAATTGTATTTTAGGCTTTGATTATAGATGAATTTGGCTATTTTAACTAACTTTTCTATGCTATTTCATTTATATATATATACACCCAAATTTGACAAGGTGGAGCTTCTTTATAGCAACATCCATGTTGGAGGCATTGTCAACTGTGGCTGCCACAACCTTCTCTTGGATGCTGAAGTCCTCCATGATCTCATCTATCTCCTCAGCCACAGCATGCCCTAACCAAGCCATACGTTGTAGCCCTCCCCAACCCCCACTGGTTTACATTGACATGCAAATAGGCCTAGCTGTCTGTTTGCTGGTAGCGAATGTCAAAGGACAGGGAGCAACCTTTTATTGCAGCCAACTCTCCTAAGTGATGAGATGATGTTTACTTTGTGGCATCTGATGTGGCATTTTATTGGAACATGTATGTTTTTATATCACTATAATATATATCACTTATCACCCAATTGAATTGGTTTCGGTGTAGGTAGGCTACCCTCGTGATCCATGAAGGAACGGTGCGTGAGATTGAAATCACAACGGGGTTGACTGGCTGTTCAGCCACACATTAGGCTAGGCTAGGCTAAGCCTAAAACAACAACAAAAAAACAACAACATTGCACTGGAAACTGGCACTGTCTCGTTTTTCCACACACAAAATTACATCGAGAGCAACAGTCATGGGCGGTCACCACTACTGAGTTAGACAATACGATTCTGCTAATTTCACATTTGTCAGGCACACTCGTCCACTAACCCAACGTTTTGCACAGTCAGTGGGCAGGCTCACTACAACCCCCACCATTCACAGAATTCTCAATGAGCCTACATTGACATGCAAATAGCCTAGGATGGTAGGTGACACGTTTGCAGCAGTTTTGCAAATAGGCTAGGCTGCTAGCTGCCAGTTTTAGACTGCTAGCTGACAGTTTTAGACTGCTAGCTGACAGTTTTGCAGTGACTGGTTGCAAGATCGCTCGTCGTCACTGTAAATGAGGGCAACCTCAGTGCCTCTCGAGCATAAATAAAGGTTTGAAAGATCTATAAATCCACAAGCCGGCCAAGTCCAATGCATCTTGATCACAACTTTCACATCTATTCTTGGCTGTGATATTTATTGTACTGAGTAAATGTTTACATTGTATATTGTCTTGACCCATTGAGGAAGCTACAGTAAATGTGAATATAGGCTAAGCAATACCTGAATTTTAATGTGCAACATGGACAAACTCTAGCCTACTAGAATAGTCGATATTTTCCCATTGCACTTGCAGACCCTTATTCTAAGCCACAAGAGCCACTTATTCAAAAATAAAGTGTTAACTGAATCAGATTATTGTTGGAGTCAATTTATTTTTCAGTTGCCTTTATATTGCATAGAAAACTGTGCTCATGTGTCACGCTGTGTTTGTAGCCCTCTGCAAATACCAACCCCACCCATACAGCAGCACCTACAACTACATTACATTGGTTGTATAGGCTAATAATAGCCTAATAAAAAACTACGTTTGAGCTAGCTAACGTTACCTACCATTAGCTCAACCGGGACAGTTTCCAGTTAGCGATGAGAGGCAAAGTCCCAAGCCCAGTTCATAGCCTCCATCGTGGGATGAGGGTGGTGCAATCATGGCCACTATCCAGCTTCATACACCCAACGTTAGGCTAGCTAAGCTAGCTAGCAAGCAAGCAGTTGCAAAGTCGAACAATACAGGTTGTAAAATGATGCGGGGGCATATCTCTCGCTAGCTATGCATGCCGTATTATATTATTTTAAGAGTTTGCCCCAAAAGACAAAAACGTTAATTTGAAGTTAAAAGCTAACAAAAGCTGGGGCCGTCTCTAAAGTGGGGCTGTCTCATTCATAACGGCGACAGGCACTAGCCTGGCAGACTGCATCGAATAGTTATCAAACAAGTTTGGGAACTAACGTTAGCTGGCATAATCCAATAATTCCCCCAAAAGAACCCCTCCACTGCACAAGCGTTTTACCAAACCTAGCTAATAAGCACAAGCTACTGAGTGCAACGTTAGCCCTGCTAACGGAGAGAACGGATTTGGAGGAGATTGTTGCAGCTGGTGCTAAATGAGGCAAAGGAACATGTCAAATAGAATATAACAAACATGCGGAAAATGTATTCAATCACTTCTTCTTTCCAGCAGTGTCGATGCAACTATTACTGCCCTCCACAGAATGTTGCTACATACTTCACGTCCGGATGTAAACAAGCTGGATTGCCAGATTGGTGCTGCAGCCCCAACGAGTGCTCCAAATCCCCCCAATGCGATAAAAACCCGCCCAAATATTATATATTTATTTAGTATAATATATATCTATATATCATAATACATGTTAAGAAAAATGCCTTTCAGCTCAAATTCCGAAAATAAAACTGCAACACAAGCCTACCCCAGCGGCTTAGCCAGAAATCCGACCGGGCCTGAGTAAACATAGAATTCATCCATAAATCTATCCATAAATTGCTCAATAGGTGAATAGTCCTACATCATACTGCGCCAATGTGTTCTTATTTTTCAAGTGTTATCAGTGATATGCTTTCTATTTGATAATAGGGCTTGGGAAAACGTAGTCCCAGACACGACCATCTTATTTCTAGACAGGTGTATCTATTTGTAGCCCAAGCCGATACAGCCGCATTTGGTGTCACAAACACACACACGAGCGCCATCTAGCGGCCATTGTGTGTCAATAACAGCCTCCCATTCTAAAGACTGCGGGGGCATTTGACCCACCCCCCAGCTATGCTGGTAAGTTTCAAATGCTTGGCGCTGCTAGTGTTAACAAGTAGTAGTGCTTAGGTGAACCTCTGTTGCCACCTACTGGACATTGTTAAGAACACATAACCCAACCATAGCATATAGTACAGTAATGGTAGTGACCAGTTCTGACATTACTATGACATTATTATTCTGACATGCATAATGCGTGACCTCTTCATTTATGTGAGGTCTTATATTGAATGTCCAGTGCTGACCATGTTCCTCCTTGTTTTCCAAAGATAAAAAGGTGCAGTCTCTTCTTGTTCTTTAGTCCTGGACCTGGATCAGGGCTACTTCTTTCCATTCATTTGAATATGAGAGGTGTGAACACAAGACTACTGACGACCACTTCAGCCAGACAATACGTAGAAGATGGTTCCCAAGTGTGAATGTGTCTGCTCTCCATCTTTAGCGCTATTGAAAACCTGAAGGCCTCCTCATTCTAACTATAAGTGCCCACAGTCTAAATCGCCAGCAACTGAAACTGTCTTCTTAGGTACCTGGATCTGGAGGAAAAAAGAAGGGAGCAGAGTTCAAGGACTATGCAAACACCTTCCCAGTCCAGTCCGCCTCCTCCTGCTGTTGGCTGTAGCCCTGGTTCTCGACCCGGACTCGGAACTGAATGTTTGATTGATCTTAAAATGATCTCATATTGGTATAATCACTGGTATGTAGGCTATGATTGGTTTGTCAAATAAAGGGAATTATTCGTTTTGTAATTTTTTTTTCTTGGGTGGACTCAATCCTATTTGAGTCCCTAAATTGGTCCTCAACATCAAAACTTTGATTATAGCTTTAGGAGAGCATAATCAATCTTGGTAGAGATAAAAGCAATGAATTAATGGATTAATTAAATGGATTTAATAAGGATTTGTGCCTATTATTATTTCTCTCAGACTCAATAGCTGCAGCCCATAGATTACATGTTCTATAGGGTGTGTTAGGGTACTTATTTTCCAAAGTATGGTAAAATGAGCACTTGCGTTTTCATTTGCGTTTATGGTCTTCTAACGTTACGACTAGTCAAGATCCTGCAATAGCCTATTCATATCTTCCTGGTTAGATTTCTATCTGAAGTTGGCTAGTTAATGTCTGCCCTCACACTTTATTTGATAGGTTCAGTCGTCGTTCATATTTTGTAATAATACAATTGTTATCTGTGAATCCCTGTCTCTGTGCTTCATTTAGTTGAAGGCTCGTGTGTAGGAAACATTATGGCTATAGTTCCTGTGGAAGTCCCTAGGCGGCGCTGTCGCTCCACTACCACTCACTACACTGGCGCTGTCCGCAGCATCAGTGATCAGAGACGGTGGTGAGTGGAGATGTATGACGTTAAGGCTAAAAAGTTGGCATTTCTGCCATTATGGGGTGCAGTCTAAAAAATACCCAAAACAACTCACACAATAGTTTTGTTCTAAAAGTTCAAATACATTATTGAAGATGAGCAATAGGCCTATGCTTAACCCTCGCCAGACCACGCCCGCGCCGGCGCGGGCAATCACATGACTATTTTCCAGAGTCCATAGAATCGAAACGAATGCACCTAAAGTGCTCCGGGCAACTGTTCCCGAAGCTCCAGGCATGAGTCTCTAACATACTTTTGTGTGATGTCAATAGACCAAGGGAAACAACGATTTTAATTTAGATGCATAAATCATATTATTTGTGTGCCTTTACGCGCAGTTTCTATAGCAGGCGTTGCATGTTTTTGATTATCT
Organism: Borostomias antarcticus; assembly: GCF_949987555.1. Lineage (NCBI taxonomy): Eukaryota > Metazoa > Chordata > Actinopteri > Stomiiformes > Stomiidae > Borostomias > Borostomias antarcticus. The sequence continues at coordinate 9,502,644 of NC_140234.1, forward strand.
CTGGCATATTTCGTCCTATTTTGATGCGGTAAAAAATGCCAGAATCGACTGTGTCCCACCTGAGCCAATGGGAGAACGAATACAGCGTCACGTGACCAAAAACTCAGACACTGTTTGAAAGTTCACGCGCTGAATACATGCCGGCTGAAGAGACACGAAGAGACGAGAGATAGAGATATAGAGAGGAGAAGAGAAAGAGAGAAAGAGATATAGAGAGGAGAAGAGAAAGAGAGAAAGATAATTTTATTCTAGCTAGGATAGTTTTGATTATATATTTGTGTTTTGGAATCGTTTTGTTTTGTTTGTAGCATTTGGTAACGTTACCACAAAAATGGAATGGAAGGTAAATGTCCGTCCGCGTCGAACACTATGCGTCCCTCGAGCGCTCCAGTTCTGCGTCCAAGAGGCTCAAATTGATTTCTTACTGTCCGAGTCTGAAAGTGAGGATGAACAACATGATCTACCGGTAGATGAAGATGAATCGGATGACCCAGATTTTGATCCTCGTCATAGGTAAGAAAGACAGGTGTTTGTTTACTTGTCTGTTTACCTAGCTAGCTACACTTACAATGCCATGGTCAAGTAGTGCTGAGTTGAGTTGCTTTTTGTTGCTTTTGAATTGGTGATGTATGTCAGAAATATTTCTGTTGTCTGGCTTGTAACCTTGTATTTTCCTGTCTATCTTCACAGTGATTATTCGTTCAACTTCAGTGATCCAGACAATGAGCCTTCTACTAGCACTGGGAGGGGGAGAGGGAGGGGCAAGGGTGCCAAGCCTGCAAGCACTGGCAGTCCTACTGCTACTGTTACTAACAGGAGGTAAGCAAAAACAAGATGTAGCTATTGATAGGTTTTACACATTACATTTATCACTTTCGATCAGAGTCTCCTACCTACTACTCCAAGCATAGTGTAAAAAAGTGGCTCATTGAGAACCAACAGTGTCAGCACTGATGTGACCTACCCTTGTCAGTAGCAGGTAGACATAGCCTACCCTTGTCAGTAGCAGGTAGACATAGCCTACCCTTGTCAGTAGCAGGTAGATATAGCCTACCCTTGTCAGTAGCAGGTAGATATAGCCTACCCTTGTCAGTAGCAGGTAGATATAGCCTACCCTTGTCAGTAGCAGGTAGATATAGTGGTGTCTGAGTGAGGGGTGTGTGTGTGTGTGTGTCATGTGCGAATTAGCAAGAGGGTTTGAGAGAATGAGTCAGTTTTACTCCCTTTGCAAATGTTGTAAATTCTCCTTTCTCTTTTTTTGTCATATAGCACACCTTCAACAGCTGCAAAGGGGAAGCGCAAGCGCCAGACAGACAGGGCAGTGTCTCCGCAAGGCCAAGCTGCAGCAGGAGAGCCCTGGAGAACTGAGGAGGATCCCGACATTACCCCACAGCACCCACAATGGAGGCACACAAGGGATCCAGGACCCCAGGTAGACCTTCATGTGGATTTCACTCCAAAGGAACTCTTCCTGTTGTACTTTTCCACTGACTCAATGCTGACCGTTGTCCGAAACACCAACAAGTATGCTTCAGAGCAGACCAAGAGCAAGAAGTACGAGTGGGAAAATATTGATCTAGAGACTCTTTGTCACTTTCTTGGTCTCCTCCTGTACACTTCCATTGTGCACCTGCCATGCCTCCAGGACTACTGGAAAACCAATCACATCATGTCAGTGCCCTTTCCCAGAATGATTATGTCCAGGGACAGATTCAGGAGGATATGGTGGAACATTCACCTCAGTGATCCAGAGAAGGATGTTGCAAACGATCGCCTGAAGGGACAACCACGGTATGACAAGCTGTTTCGCATGAAGCCGCTGTATGAAGAGATCCGCACAGCCTGCATGGCACACTATCATCCAGAGCTGAACCTGTCTATTGATGAGAGAATGGTGGCCACAAAGGCAAAAACAGGTATGACTCAATTCATGAAAGACAAGCCAACACGCTGGGGGATGAAACTATTCGTACTGGCTGACTCTTCCAATGGCTACACCATCAACTTTGAGATGTACACAGGCAAGTCGCACATTCCAACCAGCGAGCATGGAGTCTCTTATGATGCAGTGATGAATCTCATATGTCCGCGGTGGCTGGGGAGTGGATACCATATTTATATGGACAACTGGTACACCAGCCCAAAACTGTTCACTGACCTGCACACCATGAACTACGGAGCCTGCGGCACGTACAGAGAGAACAGGAAGGACATTCCCAGAGGCAGAGAGAATGCCATACCGAAGAACGCAGAGAGAGGCAAACTGAGGTGGATCCGGGAGGGGGCCCTGGTCTTCGTGAAGTGGATGGACACAAAGGTTGTGTCTATCTGCTCCACTCTACATCCTGCTTACACTCTTGGTGACACGATCCCGAGAAAGGTGAAGGAAGATAACATCTGGTCGGTGAAAGATGTGCAATGCCCCACCCCTATCAAAGCTTATAATAAGTTTATGGGTGGAGTTGATCTGTCAGATCAGCTCACAGGGTACTACTCAACCCACCGTAGAGCCGGCCGGTTCTACCGCACAATGTTCCTGCACTTTGTAGATATTGCTACAACGAATGCCTACATCATGCACTGTGAAATCTGTGAGAGAAGAACGCCCAAAGAAACCCCCATGTCCCACAAGGACTTCATCACTGAGCTTGTGGCCGGACTGTGTGGGGTGGAGGTCACAGGAGTTCCCACTCCCACCAACAGGAACGCTCAGCATATTCCTGTGCCCACTGCCACGCCTGAAGAGCTCGCAGAAAACCCGAGCAAGAAGAACACCATCGGGCGCAAGGTGTGCAGGCTCTGCGCAAAAAATGGCGAGAGGAAAGACACTTCCTGGAAGTGCAACGCATGCGATGTGGCCCTCTGTCTCAGTGTTGACAGGAACTGTTTCTTTGAATTCCACAACTCCGGTTGACTGTCCTTCTGTCCTACTGACTCCCCATACGGAAATGAAATATATTGCAATATAATAATATATTTTGAATACATTTGTAATATATTCCGTATGGGTCACTCTGTCCAGTCCAGCTGTATCTGAGAGACACTGCACCTGCTTTACAGTTTGTAGACTATAAATAAAATACCATTTTGCTAATCTGATTTTGTTTATTTCTTGGGAATACAGTATGCAGAGTCCAGTGTACAGCATGTACAATTGAAATATTGTCAGGTCACATATAGCAGTCACTAATTGTCAGGTCAAATACAGCAAGTCCTCACACCCAGAGAATGCAAATCTTATCTAGATCTCTAATTGTAGACATGGTCTGTTGTTGAACAAGTGTTGAAGAAAGGCACAGCTAAAAAGAGGTAAAAACGCCTATGATTATTACATGTTACATGTCAAAATAAGATGGTATATAGCTTGATTTATCTTTATTTGACATCTGTATGTTCATACATACAACCTGTGGGTGCATTTGCACCCTTCCATAGGCTAGAATATCACATTCACATTTTTCAAGTACAAAAAACACACAAAATTTGAATCCGATTTTGAAATTCTTATAGTATAATATACAATATGGTGACAATACAGTAAGTCATAATCAAAAACTGAATGTCAGATCAGGTAGCTGAACATGTCAGGAAAAAATGGTACCAAGCATGGCATGGTACCATGTTGTTAATGTGGTATATGAGGTCAAAATCCTAAGTATGACAAAAACGGCTCAAATAGCCCCAGCCCTCTGAGGGTTAAAGAGCATTTCAACAAAGTTTTGTGTTGCAATGTTATTGTACTTTTTGACACCAAGATTTTAATTTTTACAGCAAATGTAGAAAATTATTATTCTTATTTTCTTCTTCTTCTGTCCACTTAATGTCACCAGCGAATAAAAGAAGTGAACGCACGCAGCAACGACCAGCAACAGCGAAATACACTGAAAACAGACCGCATGTCGGTATGTTCGCTTCACGCGCTTCCCTCTCAACATGGTCATACAAAACAGCTTGCTGAATTCCGAAAAGATGAATAAACTATTCTGTTTTCGATCCAAATGTGTAGCTATATGACCCTCCCCTGGACTCAAATTAAAAAGAACAGTAACCCTCTCCTGGACTCAAATTCAAAAACAGTCGTCTAACCCTCCCTTGGACATTCGAAGTTCACTTCCTAAACCGAAGCCCCAAACGGCTTCGCTCTAATCTTTCAAAAATAAAAAATAACATACAACTTACCGAATTGAGGATTGTCGTAGCCTACAGTGAAAGGCTAGTGAGTAGGTTGTGATGGAAACGTTTGTTTACTCAAAAAGAATAAAGAGCTTGTCTCTTGTTTTCTTCAGATGGATGAAAAAATCTTTGCAATAGGGAATCTTTACAGGCGTGACAAACAATGTTCAACTGTGAAAAGTGAAAAGAGAGAGACACAAATTACGAACACAATTTATATACACTTTTGGTCGTGACTGCTAGTCTTTTCAATGCTCTTAACCAATCGGTGAACGCCGGGAACAATGACGCGTTTCACTGTTCAGACTCTGCAGGCCCGGAGACTTCGAGGGGGCGGGTCAACTGTCAATCAATTTCTACTTTGGCCAATCAGAGGCTGACAATCGTCTTGTCAATCAAAAACTCATTTCGCCTGAAACGGTTGAATCACTTTTTATTTGGCGAATCTTCTTTCTCTTACGAGAAGGGGTGTGAGACGCAAAGCTAATTTGTCATTAATAAGTGTCAGCTGCGGACGATCAAGCGAACATATTGGACGCCTTTCGAGGTAAGGGAGATTGACACAAGTAACATAACAATAAGCAGTTATTTTAACGTATTTTCAATTAGTTATAACATTGACAGCGCCTAAATGCTCACATTTAAGAACGTAGACGAAGATGCTGAGATGCCTGACGTTAGATAAATAGCTAGTTAGTGAATACATCCATGATCCTAGCCGTCACAACGTGGCTAGCTAGGTGTAGGCTATTCTTGACCCAAGTTAACATTAGCAAAGCGGTGTACCTGCGCACATGCACAAACAGAGCAGTGCTTCTACAAAGAAATCTATCATATTTATTTTCTCATGTAAACACTGGGCGTTTGGTGTTGCAAAGCAATTAGGCTCTTTGCACAAGCTCCACTACTTCCTGAAATTCTACAGGCATCCTTATTTCCTGTCCTATACCATTGGATGGAAGTTATTAATCAGGTGTGCCGCTTATATAGATAAATAAATAGACAGGTAGGTGTGTATACATATACACAGTATGCATGATTATGTTCTGTTAAAAATATATAATTTGTTGACAGGAAACCAAGAGGTACAAGAGAGTGGAAGAGGGGACAGGAGGAGAGGACATAGAGATGAGAGGTGAGATACCTGATGTTAGCCAAAGAGACACTACATTAATTAGATCCTGCAAGTTTAAAAAATAATGTGGATGGATGGGTGGGTGGGTGGGTGGGGGTGTGTGTGTTTATAGCTTATGTTTATGTTTTGTTAATTTGTGGACAGGAGATGAAAATGGACACCACAGTGGAGGAGAGGTGACAGGAGGAGACCAGCATGGACAAAAGACAGGAGGAGAGGTGACAGGAGGAGACCAACATGTACACCACAGTGGAAGAGAGGTGACAGGAGGAGACCAACATGGACAAGAGTGGAAGAGAGGTGACAGGAGGAGACCAACATGGACACCACAGTGGAAAAGAGGTGACAGGAGGAGACCAACATGGACATCGGAGTGGAGGAGCCAGGCTGGGAGAGAGGTGACAGGAGGAGCTAGTCTCATGTTTCTAATAGATGGTGTGTTCTCATCAACATTCACTTAAGTTGTCCTCTCTGGATGACCTCCACTGCTCTCAGTTAAAGATGATATTAATCCAATATGATGCGTGTTGTTCTTTATAGATCTAGCCTCTTCATTTTGCTCTCAAAGTGCACCAGATTGAAGCACCACAACTAAATGACCTCGGTATTACAAAAATCCTGCGTACGGCCCTGGTCCTGAATGTTTCAGAGGGCAGATGATAACCTCCTTCTAATCAAGGAGCAGGTGTTCATAACTCTGTCTGCATCACTACACTGTGGTGACATTTTGGTTGTACCGTCTGATCACAACACTAAGAGTTCTAATCTAATTTTTTAACCTTCTAATCTAATTTTTTAACCTATCTGTCTACATGTCTGTCTGTCCATCTCTATCTTTCATTGTCTGCCCCTGTTTTATTATTGTATCAGAGGCTTCACGTTTGGTGATGGGACCTCAGTGGGTGAGAACAGACATGCTGAATAGACATAAAGATCTAGGCATGGGCAGCATCTTTCCATCCATTTAAAAATAAGTATGTATTTTATGCCAACCTACATTCAGTCTAGCCCTAACCCTAACCTCTTAGAGTGCAGGAAGTGTCGGCCAGCTGTGTCGTGTGTGTGTCTCCATTCTCAGCGTCAGTACATCCAGTTTGATGGTTCACCTGGGCCAGTAGACTAAGCAGAGCCTCGACCCAAACAAGGTGTCCTGAATGGTCTCCCAGGTCCGCCTTGTACAACTGAACTGTCAGCCCAGTGTTTCAGTGTGGTCTACAAGCTATTCAATAAAACCTGGAGAAAATTATCTGTATCTTGTCTTTACACTTACAGCACACATGCTGCACAAATGATAACCTTAATTGTATGACACTTGTTTTGTCAAATGCACAAGGGTATCTCTAACTTGGCTAGACTGTGGATGTGGTGACTAGTCCAGGCATGGTGTCAGCTGCATACAGGTGAGCGGAAGCTGAAACGCTTGTTCCTTGGCTAGGCCCAAGGCAGCTTGCCAGCAGGGTCAGGCCTGTGCTGGGAGGTCAGTACATTAGAACCCCCTTAGGCGGGCTGTATGTATCCTAGGTTCTCAAACTTATATTTGTGGTATAGAAAGGTAGAACTTGCTTGGTTGGTTATGCAAGTGTGTGTGTGGTGCTGTTGATTTTCCTCCACACATCTCTCAGCCATATGTTTCCCCTATGTTGATCTGAAAATGGTGATAGGGATTAAATTAGGTTGCTAAGAGAACTGCTAGTCACCAGAAGCATTCAAGAACATAACCTGTGCTGGAATACTAGTGTATGAACAAATCAATACAAGTAGAGCACATCTACTGACAGGCTGGCTGAATGACTGGAAGACTGACTTGGGACCTCCACTGAGGACATCCCAGTCCTGGCTATGGATCAGTAGTGATGCTCCCCTGCCCCTGTAGTCCAGGCATTTTATGACATAACCTTGAACAAATTGCAACAGAAATTATTTCAACTGTTTTAGTGTCATACATATGTTCTTTATAACATATCAGATAGTCCCCCAAAATCCCAGTGGTGGAAAGTAATGAAAAATGCAGATGGAAGGTATGTGACAAATATACCAATTTCCAATTTTCGCCTATGTAAAAGAAAAAGGTTTATGCATGTTTTCTTGTCTGATGTCCACACAACACTGTCCCCAATCAACCAGAAACTATATAGGATGCATCACAGTGCATATACAGAAATATATTTTTAATTCATTTGGCATTTGGTGAAGAGAAAAGGGGTGAATCTCACATATTGCAACAGAAAATCTGACATTAATCAAATAGCTTAAGAGTCTAGAACCCTGGAGAGGACGGTCTACAACCCTGGAGAACAGTCTACAGCCCTGTAGAGAACTGGAGAACAGTCTACAGCCCTGTAGAGAACAGTAGAACCCTGGAGAGGACAGTCTGAGACGTAGAACCGTCCATAGCAGTGGACTACCTAATCACACGCGCGAGGGGGGTAACATACAGGCGAAATCGCAGACACTTACTCAAGGTACCTAAAAATGAAGACAGTACTGAAGACACAAATGCAGAGGGCGCTAGTGCAGGGTCACCGGTGTGTGACACGCCCATACGTGAGTGTGGTGAACACATTGACATAGAGAGGAGGTTGGGTAGACAGACCAAAGCGCCAAAGAGACTCATTGAGGAAATGTGATGGGGCAGTAATGAGGTGATGGGAGCTTGGTGATATGAGGTGATGGGACAGTAACAAGAGTTTGTTTTTGTTTGTCATGTTATGTTATTATTTTATTCTCTACAGTTGTAATTGTTACAGGCTCTGAAACTGTTAATTGAGGGTTAAAGCTGAAACACTGTTTGGCGTTTAAGAGAAATTGTTTATGTTTCCAGACACTGTAAACATAGTTCTTGACAGGAGAGATGTGTCATACGTGATGACGTCACGGACGTCAAGGTTGATCGAGGCAGTGATGCGGGAGCCAGCGAGAGTGATGGCCGCCTGTAATGGGAGCTGTGAATAAAAGTATAGCCGTATGCACACTGTTGTCCGGTTCCATTATTAAGTGTTAGCAGCCGAACACAACACTAGCTAGGTTTTAAGTGGATTAATTGGAAGGCTACAACATATTGACATCATGTTCATACAAATCAAAACATTCACTGATTTTGTGTTTTGTGGATGGGTGTATTTCTGTTTTGAAATAAATCATTTTCATCTGGATATGTTTCACTAATAGGATAAAGATGATCACTTAGAATAACTTTGTATTGACTGGTAATGGCTCTACACTTTCAGTATCCAAGTGGTTTCACACTATGGACGTGTGGGGGAGCATGTGGTGTACACTAAGAGAATGGTATTGACCTGAATGCTTCAGGTGGTTCACATTCATTTGGGGATTTATGGTTTTTGTGTTCATATAAGAGCAGTTAAAACAGATCAGTCAAATTTGGCCTTGAACACTGTAAAACGGGGGCTCATTTTAGACCTAGAACCCGGGTAACCCAGGTGAGTTGTGGCTGTGGGTGTGTATGGGGATGTTTTCCATCTGCTGGATGAACATAATATTGTCTTACCCATTCATTTCCTATAGCGGGTCATTTTACCCATTCAATTCCTATGGCGGGTCATTTTAAACCCAGAACAGCAACCTGATCAGCTTGGTCTCACACTACAACAGATTCAGCTTTATCAAGGTGATCAATATTTCATCTGCAACATGCATTTTCAAGTTGGCCATATAGAACTGCTAAACTAAAAAAGAACTGTACATGCTGACGAAATGCATCACAGGCAGAGGTCTGTGCTCTCTGAGCGCTATTCTAGTTATTGTCATGTTTCTGTAACACTATTTAACTGGCCACCCGAAGACCTTCATCAACATGCAATGAAAGCAGTCAACCACATAGTGGCGGTGTTGCACAGAGCTCAGCTAGGAGACCTCAAACTGCAAGCAGAGGATGCAGATTATCAGATTATAAACACTATGAAGAGTGAAGATGTTCTTCTAAAACTCACACAGACCTAGGCCTGGTCTCCTACTGGTACACTGGGCTCCTCCAGATACACTGGTCTCTACTGGTACACTGCACTCACAGAAATATTTAAGCCTAACTTTTAAGATTTATGTAGTTTAATTGCATGAGAAATTTCCATGAATTTGCTTTAGGTAGTTTTAACATAAATGGATAAATAAACTAATAAACTAATAAACTTTACATGATGCATATTTGTCAGTGTAATAAAACCTATTTATTTGAAATGCATAATCACCAGGTTTATGTATTCAGTATAAATAAAGTCTATTTGCTTTAAATGCATAATAATCAGATTATGTTTTCAAAATACATAACGTGTATTTGTTTGAAATGCATAATAATCAGGTTATCTATTCATGTCCATGTGTGTGTGAGTGTGTATCAGTCTATGTGTGTGTGTGCATGTGTGTGTGTCTGTCTGTGTGTGTGTGTGTGTGTGTGTGTGTGTCAGTCTGTGTGTGTGTGTGCGTGATCTTTAGCACTTTGTGGTCGATATTTCCTTATCAACCAAACCAGTTAAGTTGGTAGAACGTTCTATCCTGCAAAGGGCAAAGGCGCTCTCACAAGAGATTCACGCACTTAGCCATGTTTGTGAGTATACCAGTGAAGTGCAACGGCCTGTTTCCTCACCACCGCCACATCCTGCTTCCCCTTACTCAATCTTTCACAGCGAGCCTGAGGATCAAATTGTGAAACAAAACACACACAGCCATACCAAACATACTGTAACTGATTCTTATGGCTTTGTTCTATTATTTCTATCACATCATTACTTTCAAACAAATCATTTACTTAAAACTAAACATAACATTTCTCTCAAATCTTAAATGTATAGTTCCAGTCTATGTGTATGTGTATATATATATGTTCTTCCTGGGTGTGTGAATGCCTGTGTGAGTGAGGTGTGTTCTTTATGGGTGTTTGAGTGTAGGTGTGCGTGTTCATGTCTGCATTTAAAAGTACTGTAAGCGTGTAGCAAAGCACAATATGATCAGCATGTTTCAACAGATCAGGTTTGTATTCAAAAGGGTACTTATTCGAAAGGATCTGCCATCATCCCTTTCAAGGCGTTAAGACACTCATCTGTCTCTCCTTGAGCATGTTCGGTGGCCTCCTCAGCGGAGAGGTCAATCACCAGTTGCCCTGGACTCTGACCCATGGTTTCTTCCCCTGTATAGCTCAGGAATGGATCTGGCGAGCCGCTCACAAGAGCCGCCGTCCAGGTTGGCTGACCTGGTTCTTCTTTGACTTCGACCAGGCCAATGGTAGGCTTACCAGCCTTTTCTGATAACTTCCTCGCCTTAGCCTCTCTGTTCCTCACCTCTGAGATACCTGCCTTTTCCCCTGGGGACATCTTAACCCAGACATTCTGAGGAATTCTGGTGTAAGGCCTCTTTGAACCGGCATTATCTCGGAGACTACTCCTGTCAGCCTTCACTGATCTTTTCTTGGAACCTTTTGCTGGTGCCACCCTCGTACCGGGCGCACCGACGGTTGATCCCCAGGCAGGCGACCCTTCGGTTTTGGCGGCCAGGTCGACAGTATTGATAGATGGCTCACTGTGAAGCTCATCCCCTGACAGTGTCCCTGCTGCTTGGCCTTTCCGTGCAGAAGCAGGAGTTTGGGATGATTCCCCCAGTCCTCATAGCTGAACAGGCTGCAGAACTTGAACTGTGGAAGAGAAAACAAGGCACACACACACAGCGGCTTGTCACACAGCCAATCAGAACACACATACCTGCTGATGCATGTTTGTGATAAGAACCCTGTTAGACGACTGGTGACTGGTGACTAGTGAGCCAGTCTTGTCTTGTTATTGTTCTGTTTGGTGCGCCAGACCTCAGATAATTTGAGGCCCTAATATTAGCTAGACAAATATTTGTCAAAGAATCATGTTATTCCTGCTACATTGGCGAAGCACTTAATTGTACCCTAACTTACACCTGATGTAATTTGCACACACAAACATACACAGACTGGACGTTCACACCGATTGAGGGGGGGGGGGGGGGAATTCCATCAGGTGTAAGTGGGGGGCTCTGGGGAAGAAAGGTTGGGAACCCCTGCTCTAATCCATATTGTGACACTGTTCGACAGTGTATAGCAGGCCACCATGAAATGGAGAAAAGTTAAATCTGGTGTTGTGATCTGAGGTTGTTTGTGGTTGTTTCTGGCACACAATACATTTCACACTACATCTACCATGTCATGAAAATGTCATTTTTTAAATCATTAACATTAGAGATTTATTGAGCAAGAATGTGCAGTGAATATGAGGAGAGCATGGCTGGCTTCAGATAGCTCTAAGTAAAAAATGATAAATGTCGCAGCCTATTTACACTGTAGCAATCCTGGATGAACATATTAGTAGCCCTACATACTGTGATGGGAATGAGTTGTGGGACTCTGGACTGAGCATGGATTCACTGATTGACTGAATTGAACACAGGTGGGACTGATTGAGATGTAAGCAGACAACAGGCTGGTCAGATGAAGAGATGTAAACAAAATGAAGAAACGGTAACAGCTACAAATAAATACATAAATAAGTTAAAAAATCATGTCACAGCATAATGCCTGAGTATGTACATGTATTAGCATTTTTATTCTGCATCCCCCCTGGGCTTGAACTCTTGTTGAGTTACCTGCCATGTGAGAAGCCATAGATGGTTTCATACTGACTTAAGCAATCACAAGGGCTGCATGTAACTGTCACAGGTGCATTGAGGTTTCAGCAGTTTTCACAAAACCACCGGAAACACCAGGGACTATGCACAGCTACAGCAAATGGAACAGACAAAGAACAAGATGGGAGCTACTGTACATGTAGGCTAGAAATACTGTACACATACTAACGAGGCAGATGGAAAACAATCAAACAATCAGTGGCACATGTCTCTCAATCAGAGCCAATTTAGCCAGTTGTAGTCCTAGGTCCGCTAATGGGGCGGGGTTGCCAACAACAAGTACTGTACACATGTAAACATGTTGTCCCCCACCCATTATGCATGTTCCCTTGTGGTATCAAGCCCCCTGCTTCTCATTAGGTGTTTTTATACAGAGATCCCACTTTATTGCCCTGTAGAAGACCCCTCAATTTTCCAAGTGTGTATCTCTGCAGGCCCAGAGACTTCCAGGGGGCGGGTCAACTGTCAATCAATTTCTACTTTGGCCAATCAGAGACAGTTTGCGAGCTTGCTAGTTAAGTAGGCCTAATGCAATTTGTTATGGAGTTAGATTGACTGGATTACATGACTGTGTGTGAGAGAGAGATTATATTTTTAATGCAAATCATGTAGCTTGAAAGACGTAATCCATCAACCTCCCTGATAAAAGCCTTACCAAGACTCCCCTTGGTATTCTCTTAGTAGGCCTATGATCAATGTATTGGCTTGTGGGTAGAGGCTAGCAATGGTCTACACTAGCCCAGGGGCAGGGGAGCATCACTAGCCTACTGATCCATAGCCAGGACTGGGATGCCCTCAGTGGAGGTCCCAAGTCAGTCTTCCAGTCATTCAGCCAGCCTGTCAGTAGATGTGCTCTACTTGTATTGATTTGTTCATACACTAGTATTCCAGCACGGGTTATGTTCTTGAATGCTTCTGGTGACTAGCATTCTCTTAGCAACCTAATTTAATCCCCATCACTGTTTTCAGATCCACATAGGGGAAACATATGGCTGAGAGAGGAGTGTGGAGGAAAATCAACAGTACCACACACACACACACACTTGCATAACCAACCAAGCAAGTTCTACCTTTCTATACCACAAATATAAGTTTGAGAACCTAGGATACATACAGCCCGCCTAAGGGGGTTCTAATGTACTGACCTCCCGGCACAGGCCTGACCCTGCTGGCAAGCTGCCTTGGTCCTAGCCAAGGAACAAGCGTTTCAGCTTCTGCTCACCTGTATGCAGCTTATACCATGCTGACTGGCCTGGACTAGTCACCACATCCACAGTCTAGCCAAGTTAGAGATACCCTTGTGCATTTTACAAAACAAGTGTCATACAATTAAGGTCATCATTTGTGCAGCATGTGCTGTAAGTGTAAAGACAAGATACAGATCATTTTCTCCAGGTTTTATTGAATAGCTTGTAGACCAGACTGAAACACTGGGCTGACAGTTCAGTTGTACAAGGCGGACCTGGGAGACCATTCAGGACACCTTGTTTGGGTCGAGGCTCTGCTTAGTCTACTGGCCCAGGTGAACTATCAAACTGGATGTACTGACGCTGAGAATGGAGACACACACACATGACACAGCTGGCTGACACTTCCTGCACTCTAAGAGGTTAGGGTTAGGGCTAGACTGAATGTAGGTTGGCATAAAATACATATTTATTTTTAAATGGATGGAAAGATGCTGCCCATGCCTAGATCTTTATGTCTATTCAGCATGTCTGTTCTCACCCACTGAGGTCCCATCACCAAACGTGAAGCCTCAGATACAATAATAAAACAGGGGCAGACAATGAAAGATAGAGATGGACAGACAGACATGTAGACAGATAGGTTAAAAAATTAGATTAGAACTCTTAGTGTTGTGATCAGATGGTACAACCAAAATGTCACCTCAGTGTAGTGATGCAGACAGAATTATGAACACCTGCTCCTTGATTAGAAGGAGGTTATCATCTGCCCTCTGAAACATTCAGGACCAGGGCCGTACGCAGGATTTTTGTAATACCGAGGTCATTTAGTTGTGGTGCTTCAATCTGGTGCACTTTGAGAGCAAAATGAAGAGGCTAGATCTATAAAGAACAACACGCATCATATTGGATAAATATCATCTTTAACTGAGAGCAGTGGAGGTCATCCAGAGAGGACAACTTAAGTGAATGTTGATGAGAACACACCATCTATTAGAAACATGAGACTAGCTCCTCCTGTCACCTCTCTCCCAGCCTGGCCTCCTCCACTCTGATGTCCATGTTGGTCTCCTCCTGTCACCTCTTTTCCACTGTGGTGTCCATGTTGGTCTCCTCCTGTCACCTCTCTTCCACTGTGGTGTCCATGTTGGTCTCCTCCTGTCACCTCTCCTCCTGTCTTTTGTCCATGCTGGTCTCCTCCTGTCACCTCTCCTCCACTGTGGTGTCCATTTTCATCTCCTGTCCACAAATTAACAAAACATAAACATAATCTATAAACACACACACCCCCACCCACCCATCCATCCACATTATTTTTCAAAACTTGCCAGGATCTAATTAATGTAGTCTCTTTGGCTAACATCAGGTCTCACCTCTCATCTCTATGTCCTCTCCTCCTGTCCCCTCTCTTGTACCTCTTGGTTTCCTGTCAACAAATTATATATTTTTAACAGAACATAATCATGCATACTGTGTATATGTATACACACCGACCTGTCTATTTATTTATCTCTATAAGCGGCACACCTGATTAATAACTTCCATCCAATGGTATAGGACAGGAAATAAGGATGCCTGTAGAATTTCAGGAAGTAGTGGAGCTTGTGCAAAGAGCCTAATTGCTTGGCAACACCAAACGCCCAGTGTTTACATGAGAAAATAAATATGATAGATTTCTTTGTAGAAGCACTGCTCTGTTTGTGCATGTGCGCAGGTACACCGCTTTGCTAATGTTAACTTGGGTCAAGAATAGCCTACACCTAGCTAGCCACGTTGTGACGGCTAGGATCATGGATGTATTCACTAACTAGCTATTTATCTAACGTTAGGCATCTCAGCATCTTCGTCTACGTTCTTAAATGTGAGCATTTAGGCGCTGTCAATGTTATAACTAATTGAAAATACGTTAAAATAACTGCTTATTGTTATGTTACTTGTGTCAATCTCCCTTACCTCGAAAGACGTCCAATATGTTCGCTTGATCGTCCGCAGCTGACACTTATTAATGACAAATTAGCTTTGCGTCTCACACCCCTTCTCCTAAGAGAAAGGCGATTCGCCAAATAAAAAGTGATTCAACCGTTTCAGGGGAAATGAGTTTTTGATTGACAAGACGATTGTCAGCCTCTGATTGGCCAAAGTAGAAATTGATTGACAGTTGACCCGCCCCCTCGAAGTCTCCAGGCCTGCAGAGTCTGAACAGTGAAACGCGTCATTGTTCCCGGCTTTCACCGATTGGTTAAGAGCATTGAAAAGACTAGCAGTCACGACCAAAAGTGTATATAAATTGTGTTCGTAATTTGTGTCTCTCTCTACCTTGGAAACTTTTCACAGTTGAACATTGTTTGTCACGCCTGTAAAGATTCCCCATTGCAAAGATTTTTTTATCCATCTGAAGAAAACAAGAGACAAGCTCTTTATTCTTTTTGAGTAAACAAACGTTTCCATCACAACCTACTCACTAGCCTTTCACTGTAGGCTACGACAATCCTCAATTCGGTAAGTTGTATGTTATCTTTTATTTTTGAAAGATTAGAGCGCAGCCGTTTGGGGCTTCGGTTTAGGAAGTGAACTTCGAATGAACAAGGGAGGGTTAGACGACTGTTTTTGAATTTGAGTCCAGGAGAAGGTTACTGTTCTTTTTAATTTGAGTCCAGGGGAGGGTCATATAGCTACACATTTGAATCGAAAACAGAATAGTTTATTAATCTTTTCTGAATTCAGCAAGCTGTTTTGTATGACCATGTTGAGAGGGAAGCGCGTGAAGCGAACATACCGACATGCGGTCTGTTTTCAGTGAATTTCTCTGTTGCTGGTCGTTGCTGCGTGCGTTCACTTCTTTTATTCTCTGGTGACATTAAGTGGAGAGCATGGCCGTATACGCGTTTCCCAGAGGCATCGTAGCGCTACGTGCTTCTTAAGAACGTCGTTAGGTCCACCTCTAGGTGCTGATTCGTTTCCCAGAGCCTTCTTAAGCCAAGGTATACCACAGCCAAGGGATACGATATGAAGGGCGGTCGGACCCCATCGTAAGCTGTCCCTTGGCGATGCGCTCCGTTCATCCCGTTATAGTTTTAGCTCGATTAGAGCAAAATTACACTTTTAAAAAGGAGAGTTGCAATACAGCACACATCTATCTATCCTACCTGCGCGATTCACATAGTGTACACAAAATACAATTAACTTGAATGATGAAAATAATGTCATGGAGCCTACACAACACATCATGGGAATGTTGTTTTTAAAACTTTTATTGAGCCAAGCAACATATACGGACTATCCATAGCCTAATATAATCCACTTTGTGAACAACAACAACATATTCTTATGTAAAGAGATAATTTGATGACATTACTTTTCTGGCTGTCTTTATATATTGTCAGACAGATATCCTGGCGAATTGATTAATCCAATGAGGCCATCTAGATGAATAGTCAAATATCCTCACACACGCTCCAGAATATTGTAGAAAGCCTTCCCAGAACAGTGGAGGCTGTTATAGCTGCACAGGGTGGACCAACTCCATATGATGCCTATTCATTTAGAATGGGATGTCATGAAAGTTGTAATGTGTAGGTGGCCCAATACTGTTATCCGTATAGTGTACTTTGCTAACAGATTCACAGTATTTAGTGATCTTACAAATGCTGTTTGTTATATTGTGTGCCTTCTTCAAAACCTCTACTGTTGTAATGTGGCAAGAAACAACAAATATACAGGATAAAGGGAACTTGTTTAATATTGGTTGGGAAAAAACATGGGCAGGTTTGTTCTTCAGACTTTTGTCCTGTAACAGGCGGTCTTTTTCCGGGGTGGGGTTGTTAGACCCATGCCCAACCCCCAACCTGGAGGGCCAGTTGTTGCTTTTCGTCTGGCCTCTACCCTGAACCTGCCCGGCATGGTTGAACCTGCTGGGGGGTGACCCCCCACCAATATAGCCTTCATGGTCATGGAGGCAAACAAGCCTTCCCACCACGACAAGGTAGCAACACGTAGGAAGGATGAGTGGTGTTGTGAGTGTATGTAGTGTGTGCGCGCAGTGTACAGTGGTGTGTGTGCAGTGTGTGGTAAGTGTATGCAGTGTGTGTGCAGTGTGTGGTAAGTGTGTGGTAAGTGTATGTAGTGTGTGTGGTGAGTGTGTGTAGTGTGTCTCTGGCATCTGCATCATCTGCAAGGGAGGAAAATTCAATTAGCAACATTGAATGGAATGCATGCAGTGTGGGAATAGACAGAGTATACAAAATACACACTTAGCCTACCTGGAGTTGGCAGAATGATGGGCACTGATATGGAGGGCCAAACAAACTGTGCCTCCGCTAGGGCCTGCTGCCTGTTCTGCAGGTCCAGCCTCTCACGCTGCACAGCCAGCCTCTGCCTCCCCACCTCCAGGAGCTCCTCACTGCAGTCGCACCTCGGTGTTCAGCTGCCTCTCACGGGGGGCGGACGTCATGGGGTGCGTGGGGGGTGGGGGGAGAGCGTGTCGACGGGGTGGAGCAGTCTGACTGCGCTGGGGTCTCCTCTCCAGAGGACTGGGAGGCTTGGGGTGATTCAGCTGAGGGCTGGATGTTGGAGGGGCCCTCTCCAGACTCCAAATCATGGCCACCAGTGATGCCTTGGGAGGCTGTGAGGCCGATGATCGATAGGGCCTTCTCCTCCTCCGGGGTGAGGGAAGGCACGGTGCTCTGCCTCTCGGCGCACCTCAAGGTATACCTTGAGAAGCGTCGTAGCGCGGAGAAGTTCGGCGAATCTGGGAAACGCGGCCTCAGGTGGTGGATTGAATCACTGCTGATTGGGTTAAGTGGGAACCGTAACAAAACGGTGCACACCGGTTTATAGATTGGCCCAGGTGCAGGCTGTGTCTATATGGTAGGCTATACCAGACTGCCCTCTAGTGGTGCCTACTGTACAGAATAAAATAACGTTATAACTATTATAATATTTGCTATGTGTAAAATAAGTATGAGTAGCCTACAGGTACATTGGAATTCTTGTAATCGCTTGTCCTTACAGTGTCAGTACAAACCAGTTCCTCAGTCCAGTCCTAGGTACTCCACTAGATGTAAAGGTTCCCAAGCGGACAATTTACATTATTATCTGCTACTAATCTAGCAGTCTTATCAGTATCATCCTCATCTACTTACCCCATCCCTTCCCTACTAATCCCAACCGATGACTGTTTGTGTCCATGACATAGTCAGTGCAATTAAATAACATGGGTGTGTTATTTACATGGCTAGAATAAATAATCCTGGTGTTGAACTATGACCAAAAAACTAAACTGCTAAATCAATACTCCTTCCATAGTAACATAACTGTAGTCATGTCCATTTTGAATAAAACTAAACTGCTAAATCAATACTCCTTCCATAGTAGCATAACTGTAGTCATGTTCATTTTGAATAAGAAACGGCATGAGTGCATGGATTTATATAATTAATTTATTGTTTAATACTACTACTACTGCTGCTGGGGGTGGTGTGTGTGTGTGTGTGTGTGTGTGTGTGTGTGTGTGTGTGTGTGTGTGTGTGTGTGTGTGTGTGTGTGTGTGACTGTAGTGGTGAGGAAAGGGTGAGGAGGGATTGGTTTGGCTACACCCTTCCATCCCCCAGTACAGACTGCCCTCTGGGGAGCTGAAGAAAGCAGTCAGCTTGTCACAGAGGTGCCAGGTGGTATAGTCTGGTGAGGACTGCATTACATTTACATTACAATCATTTAGCAGACACTTTTATCCAAAGCGACTAACAATAATTGCATTTAACGTAGGAAAAGCCAATGTACTACTACTTGCCAGAACTCACAAGTGCATCTTCTCTCTAAAACAAGTGACTAAGAGCATAATCTAGTGCTGAAGGCAAAGTTCAAGAATAGCAATCTAAAGTACAGTGCAATACAATAAAATACAATAAGTGCTTAGGAGGGAGGATTGTTGTAGTACTTCTTGAAGAGATGAGTTTTGAGCCTGCGACGAAAGATGGGCAGCGACTCTGCTGTCCTGACATCAGTGGGCAGTTCATTCCACCACTGCGGGGCCAGGACAGAGAAGAACCATGACCGTGTCGATCGACCGCAGGGGCCTCGGAGTGACGGGGAAACCAGTCGCCCCGAGGTAGCAGAGCGTAGCGGTCGGGAGGAGGTGTAGGGTTTGACCATGGCCTGGAGGTAGGAGGGGGCTGTTCCTTTCATTGCCCTGTAGGTTAGCGCCAGAGTTTTAAACTGGATGGGAGCCGCTACAGGGAGCCAGTGTAGGGAACGGAGGAGGGAAGTTGTGTGAGAGAACTTGGGGTGGTTGAACACCAGGCGAGCAGCAGCTTTCTGGACAAGTTCCAGAGGTTTAATGGCTGACGCTGGGGCCCCAGTGAGGAGGCAGTTGCAGTAGTCCAGGCGGGAGATGACCAGGGCCTGGATGAGTACCTGCACCGTTTCATCAGTGAGGAAAGGGCGAATCCTCCTGATGTTGTAGAGCATGAATCTGCAGGAGCGTGTGATGGATGCTACATGTGCGGAAGATGACAGTTGGTTATCTAGGGTCACAACCAGATTCCTCGCAGTCCGAGTCGGGGTCACCACTGTGTCTTCAATGGTGATGGCCAGGTACCGGTGCGGGCAGCCCTTCTCCGGAAGGAACAGCAGCTCAGTCTTGTCCAGATTGAGCTTGAGGTGATGTGTCGTCATCCAGTCCGAGCTATGCGTGTCTCCACTGCCTGGTGGTATAGGCTGGTAAGGAGAGCCAGATAGTATTAATGGGTTTCAAATGTAGTCCTAGACCTGCCATGTTGGGGACCCAACACGGGTGTTTCAAATGAATGAATTAGTTCTACTGCATAGGATTCTATGCAGTCGAGCCAATCGGATAAATTGAAACACCTGCGTTGGTCCCCAATATGGCAGGTCTAGGACTACATTTGAAACCCATGAATAGGCTGGTGAGGAGGACATCCAGGTGGTATAGGCTGGTGAGAAGGACTGCCAGGTGGTATAGACTGAAGGAGGACTGCCAGGTGGTATAGGCTGGTGAGGAGGACTGCCAGGTGGTATAGGCTGGTGAGGAGGACTGCCAGGTGGTATAGACTGGTGAGGACTGCCAGGTGGTATAGGCTGGTGAGAGGGACTGCCAGGTGGTGTAGGCTGGAGAGGAGGGCTTGGTTTGCCTACACCCAGCCTGCCAGGCCAAACTGCCCTCTGGGGAGCTGAAGTATGCAGCCAGCTTGTCACAGAGAATGTAGGCATCCCTGGGTCCTCTGTTACACCCAAGTATCTGTTTTGCTCAAGGAAAAGGGACAAAACAATATAGTAAATATTTAGCTTGTGTGGGAGAAAGGTTGTATGTGTCTTAATAAAATCAAGAAAAATATTACCTGCATATAGGCTACGCTGCTAAAATGTTGTAGGTATATGGCATTATGTGGCATACTCATTGATACTTGCATATCTTATACATAGCCTTATTTGCCTACTAACATTTGTTAACTATGTTCTTACTGTTGCCAACTTGAAAACAAACACACCAACTGCGGTTGGTGCATATTACTAATCTGTTCACCAGATGTTCTTGTTAGCTACAATGTTTTTCCTACTTGAAAACAGACACTCAAACGCTGCGGTTGATGCATAGCCAAACGTTAGGCTACATATTAGCCTACTAACGTCTGTTAACTATGTAGCACTAGCTACATTATGAGTGCCAGATACAATGTTTTGCCATAAACTGTTGCCTGCCTGAAAACACACTCAAACACTGCGGTTGGTGCATAACACAACGCTACATAGCCTATACTAACGTCTGTTAACGACGTTATGTTACATAACATATATACATAAGGTCTGTTAACTATGTTATCTAGACTAACGTTAGCACAATGTTGCGAGTGCCAGATAGGCTAGCTACAATGTTTTGCCACAATGTTGCCTACTGAAACAGACACAAAAACGGTTATGTGACTGATACAGCATCAAAGTAATTGTTTCTGAAAGATACGAAATCACTTGTAAGGCTATAGCTTAGCTACTATCACCATTATTTTATTGAAGAAATTGTAAGATTAACTTACCCATTGCGAGGTCGTTGGCCATTTGTCATTTACTGATCAATTGGGATTTGTTTTTTTAAAGTGCACTAGAAAATGCGTCGAATGTCGCAGCCTGTGTGCGTCCTAGCTGGACACAGCGCCGTGCGCCGTCGTACGACATCGTGGCGGATGCGGTCTGCGGGGGGCTTCAGACGACTGTTTTTGAATTTGAGTCCAGGAGAGGGTTACTGTTCTTTTTAATTTGAGTCCAGGGGAGGGTCATATAGCTACACATTTGAATCAAAAACAGAATAGTTTATTCATCTTTTCGGAATTCAGCAAGCTGTTTTGTATGACCATGTTGAAAGGGAAGCGCGTGAAGCGAACATACCGACATGCGGTCTGTTTTCAGTGAATTTCGCTGTTGCTGGTCGTTGCTGCGTGCGTTCACTTCTTTTATTCGCTGGTGACATTAAGTGGAGAGCATGGCTGTATAACGTAATTCATAAGCAAATCTAGAGGCCACCACCTGTGCTGACTCAAAAAAAAATGCTGATGTGACCGGTCTGGTCTTGTACGCATGTGTTTCTGCATTGTGTATTAAATAGCTGGACCACTTCTTGCTGCTGAAGGCTGATTTATTCTGGATAGAATAAACACACATAGTTATACATTTGCACTGAGGCTGGTCAGGCATCAGATGGACCGCCAGCAACTGAGGTTTACATGTTGCTATACAATTACTGTAATAAAGTCAAGGATGATACACTCTCAAAGTTATTTACTCTTTATTGCATTCTGCACTTCAACATTACTATGCATTCGCATTCTGGTGGTTATCTCCTTGCTGAACGTTACTTCCGGTCCCTCTCTACATTAAGCCCCTCTCCTTATATCACCTGACTGCCTGACTGAATATAACATACAACATGAATCAGAACATTACAACATTCCTCCCCCCATAGTCTACAAAAATCCTTCTTTTATGTGCTGAACAAATTCACTTAAACCTAGTCTGATTCTACGAGGGGATTATTCTGCCCCTGCTACCACTTAGTCCTTGAGATACGTGGGTGCCTGTCTAGCTCTCACTGGGTAACAATTTCCCAAAACCCCAATGTCTGGAGGCCCCGGTGCCACTGCATCTGGTGCTGGATTCTCTAGTTCTGCTGGCGGCACCAGTATGCCTGGATCCTCTGCTTCTTGTGGCGGTGCCCATACTACCTCGTGTGCCTGATTTTCTAGTTCTTGCTCTGCTGTGTCCACAGGAACACTCTCCTCTTAGAGACAGGGGTCAGCCAGGTTGTGATCATAACATGGCCGTATCTGATCCTGATGTCGTCTCACCAGTTTCCCATCCAGTGTTTTCACTCTCCAAGAGACTGGACCGGTCCTCTCTATAAGTTGCCGGAAACCACTTCTGGCCTGAGTATCCCCTCACATAGACTGAATCAGACACTTGTAAATAGCAAGGGACACACCTGATCTAGCCGAGTCCTGATCCTGCGGTTCATGAGCAGCTCAGCTGGCGTGGCTCCCGTGGTGGTCTGGGGGGTTGATCTGTACTTGAACAGGAACCTGGATAGCTTTGTCTCCAGACTACCTTCCCCCATCTTCTTGAGTCCCTCCTTGACCACCCGCACCGCCCGCTCTTCACAGCCATTTGAGGACGGGTGGTATGGTGCTGTTGTGACATGCTGTATGCCATTCTTTTGTAGGAAGTTCTTGAACTCTGCACTGAGCAGACTAGGCCCATTATCACTGACAATCACTGCAGGGGTGGCAAAAATGCTTCTCAGTCTCTCGATAGTCATGGATGAAGTAATAAACGACATTGGGTGAGCCTCGATCCATTTTGAATAGGCATCTACGACGATGAGGAGCATCTTCCCCAGTACAGGCCCACAGAAGTCCAGAGGCAGCCTCATCCATGGTTGGTCTGGCCACTCCCATGGGTGTAGCGGTGCTGTTGCAGGGGTGGCTTGGTAGTACTGACATGCATGACATTCCCGCAAAGCGGACTCTAAATCCGCGTCCATGTTTGTCCACCATACGTAGCTGCGGGCCAAAGACTTCATTGGTGAGACCCCCGGATCCCCGGATGAGCTTCATGAAGCTCCTCAATCATGATTCGTCTTCCTTGAGGTGGGATTATCACTCTACTTCCCCACAGTATGCACCCCTCCTCCACGCTCACTTCCTTTTTTCTTGTGTATGGCTGCATTTCTGGGTTGTTGCAGTACTCTGAGGGCCAGGAGTCCTGCAGCAGCGCCTGATGTACTCTGGACAGAATGGGGTCTCGCCGGGTCCCCTCCCATATCTGCGTTACCTGTAGTGGTGTGCCATTCATGTGCTCCATGAGCATTACCACCTCTTCTTCCCGTGGTGTGGCAGCGGACGTGATCGGCAGGGGGAGCCTGCTCAGTGCATCCGCATTCCCGTGTTTTGAGCCCTCCTTATACTCCAAGGTGTACTCATAAGCTGCCAAAATCAGTGCCCATCTTTGCATTCTGGCTGCAGCGAGGTGTGGGATGCCTTTACTCTCCCAGGAGGTCCAGCAGCGGTTTGTGGTCTGTCACAATGGTGCAGTGTTTCCCAAACAGATACTGGTGGAATTTCTTAAAGGAGTAGTAAAGGGAGAAATCATGTTTAGCCCTGTTTTAAGGTTACTTATGATCATATACAATGGTTCAGATCAAAAAGTTTACAAAACTAGCACTTTTGAGAAAGTGTGATAATTGCTCTACCACCGTTTTGGTCATATAATGGATGTGGGTGAGCACTGTGGAAAATCATTCAAAAAAATATGTTAAACTCTTGTATATGATCATAAATAACCTTAAAACAGGGCTAAACATGATTTTTCCCTTTACTACTCCTTTAAAGTTACCCAATGTAGTTTTTGACCATTAGTATGCGCTCTAGAGCAAATTTGAGGTGGTCCCCGAAAATCGCGTACTACGTCATTGCGTCAATACGTGGAGCACATAATAGTGACGTTTCACACATCTTTGTTGTTTTCAAAACATTAGCTAAATATCATTTTCCGAAGAAATTACAAGGTAGGAAAGACATTCAAGTAGGCATGTAACGGTAACCGCGTATTACGGTAACCGCAGTATTTTTTGGTCACGCGGTAACCTTGGGACTGGCTCGGTAAAGCCGTAGGCTAAACTCACTGTTCTGGACTGGTCAGATGCCTTAGTTATATCAAGCTAACTATTGGCATCGGTGTGCTTATCGGTGTCATATTTATTCCGTTTGTAATTTACAATCGAGCTAGCTAATCACCTTTAGCTCAATCGGCTCAGTTACTGGTTAGCGATGAGAGGCGGAGTCCCAGCCCAGCTGATAACCCTCCGTTGCAGGTTGGGGGATGCAACGGTCGGCTAGGATCATGCCTCTCATAGCTAACCAGCAACTGGTCACGTAGTGCGCATGTTCAATCCACACTAGTCAGGTAGCTTTCCGTTGCCCTGGAGGTCCACCCGTCTGTGAGCGCAACAGAGGATGCCTGGGATAATTCAGACAACTTTTGCCTTTTCATGCTCATAAAGATTTGGCACGATCTTCTCAGCAAAGTGGGTGCGCGACGGGATCTCGTAGCGTGGCTCAAGCACATCCAGCATATGTTTAAACCCCTCGTTTTGCACAACGGAATATGGCCTCATGTCTGCAGCTATAAACACCCCAATAATACCTTTTGTAATAGCTTTAGCCCGGTCGGATTCTTTAGCTAAGTGCTGCTTAAATGCCGTGGTGATGAGCGGTTGTTGAGCTCCTCTGCTAGCCATGTCTACCGCTGGCAGCGCCTGACTAGTGTGAATTGAACATGCGCCCTACATGACCACGTCGCCTACATCCTTTTTTTTTTTTTTTTTTTTTTAACCTATCCGCGGACCACGTGCGAACCGTAGAGGGATTTTCTGTAACAAGATGTCAGAACCATCTAGCCTAGATCTGCAGCCCCCCCCCCTCTTGTCCTCCCATTGTTTCCATTCTCTCCTTCCTCATCTCTTCTTTCTCTTCCTCTTGTCGTTTCTTTTCATTTATTATTATTATTATTATTATTTTTTTACCTATAACTTCTTTCATCCAGTCTCCTGCCATAGAAGCGCAGCATCAGAGATCAGACCTGGGCTCTCTGCTCAGCCTCTCTCCCTCTTCTTCTAACTGCTCAACACACCATCTATAGCCTACCCACAGACCTCCTCTATCACTGCTCAACACACCATCTATACCCACAGACCTCCTCTATAACTGCTCAACACACCATCTATACCCACAGACCTCCTCTATCACTACTGAATAGTGGTGCAACGGATCATCGTTGATCCGTGATTGTAAGGAAAGCAGAAGCACTTTAAATTAAAAGAAAAAAACTGTACACATCAGAAATGTGTTTAATAAATGCTATGGTGTTTTTTCCAAAGTACAAATCTTCTTCCTCTTTAAATTTTGTGTTTAAACCGTTTAATAACGTGATATACCGTACCGTGGACCTAGGGCTGCTCGATTAATCGGATTTTAATCTAGATTACGATCTGGGCTGTCAACGATCATTAAAACAAAATAATCGCCATAAAACGATTTTGCACAAATCAAGTGCACCCTACACTGCAGAGCTATACTGTGCTTGACCCCTCCCCCACCCCCCAAAGCCCCAAAACAAACACTTTAGTTCAGAGAGAGTTGTCAAGCGAGGCGCACGCATGCTCCTCTCGAACAAAACACGACAAGAATTATGGCAGCAGAACGAGAGCCGCTGGTGGACGAGAGCTAAAACCACGTCAGTGGTGTGGAAACACTATGGGTTCGCGGAGACAGATTTGGACCAAGTTGACACGGTGTGTAAAATTTGCTACGCAGTCGTAGCTGCCCCTCAAAGTAGCCCTTCTCAGTCCCGTTGTGGCATTCCGCTCGCTCATGCCAGACAACAGTCCTTTGCTGGTCCATTCACTTTGCCGTCAAAATAAATCGGTGTCGGCCTATTTAGGAGAGGCGCTCATATTTACAAGTGTCAGATAAACATGAAACTTCACTTACCTAAGCAAAAGGGTCTATTTTAACAAATGCTGGGTTTTGAAGCCTAGGCGCTACCATTAAATAACTTATTTAGACGCGTTCTGTCATAGTGAAATTATTTTTCCGAGGTAGTCTTCTTCTGTGGTGGTGGCGGGGCTTTTAAGCTTCTTTATTTATCAGTTTTGGCACTTTTATTTATTTATCAAGGTCAAGGTTAACAATTTGTCTCCCATGGGAGAAATGTATCTAATCCAAAGAACATTTTTAAAAAGAAAAGCCAGTTAACATTTAATAAATTAATTGTTATCAAAGTCAATGTATAATTTGATATGTTAAGAAAATGTTAACTTTTGATTTAAAAAAAAATAATTCAATGAATAATCGTGTTGAATAATCGTGATCTCAATATCAATCAAAATAATCGTGATTATGATTTTTGCCATAATCGAGCAGCCCTACGTGGACCTTGATACTGTGATATTACCGTACCGTGAGTTTTTGATACCGTTACATGCTTACGTTCAAGTGATTCATCATGTTTATTAGACTACAAGGAAGTAGTACAGTAGGACCCCACTTATCCGAACCCAACGGGACCGAAGGTCGTTCGTATCTCTGAAATGTCCGGATGACTGAAACGTATGTTAAAATGCACCAAATTCAATAAGTGGTATACTTGTTTCATATAGACTCATAATACACCGATAAATACCCTTAATTACTTGTGAAAATGCATCAAAATTGCAATCAAATAGCCAACTAAACTCATATAGCCTAGCCTATAATAAAATAAACGAATTTCCACTAGAGTGCGTGCTTTGATCAAATACAGTACTTCGTACGACTCGTTTGCGTTTTGTGCTCGACATTTTCCCGCTTTAGAGTAACAAAGAAATGAAACGTGACAATAGGCTACAGCCTAAAGGCAACATGTAGGTCTACATACAGTTCAGTTTTTATACCCAGTAGGATACAGTACATGTTAATGAAAATCCCACCAGTAACCAGATAGCAGGCAAAAAAAAAGAAGAACGTTTTTTAAGCCTGTCCGGTAGACCGGGAGGTTGGGATCTCTGAAGTTCGGATTAGTGGGGTCCTACTGTAGTTAAGCATGAAGCTCAAGGTCAAGGTCAACTTTATTTATAAAGCACGTTTAAAATCAACCGAAGTTGCACCAAAGTGCTGTACAATATATAAAATAAACTAAAACAAAAAACAGAATAAAGTGCACATAATCACAGAACAATAAAAGGACAGGACACAAAACAGGACAGGGGATGTAGGACACAAAACAGGACAGGGGATGTAGGCTATCAGGCCTCAAAAGCCAGTGAAAACAAGTGCGTTTTAAGCTGAGACTTAAAGAGCCCTAGGTTCTGTGCGTGTCTAATGTGTGGAGGGAGGCTGTTCCAGAGCTTTGGGCCAGCCACCGCAAAAGCTCGGTCACCCTTGGTCTTAAGTCTCGATCTAGGGACTATTAAAAGAGTCTCGGAGGAGGACCTCAGGGTTCTAGATGTCGCACGAACTTGAATCAGTTCAGCCAGATAGTGGGGGGCCAAACCATGTAGAGCCTTAAAAATAAACATTAAGATTTTAAAATCAATCCTGAAGCGAACAGGAAGCCAGTGGAGGGAGGCCAGCACCGGTGTGATGTGGTCCCGCTTCTTGGTTCCAGTCAGGAGGCGTGCAGCAGCATTCTGGACCAATTGCAGGCGCCTCAGTGACCGCTGGTCAAGGCCCACATACAAGGCATTACAGTAGTCCAATCTTGAAGAAATAAAAGCATGGATGACTGTCTCCAGGTCCTTAAGAGAGAGGTACGGTTTCAGTTTGGATAAGAGCCTCAGCTGGAAAAAAGAGCCTTTAACCACAGAGCCAATTTGTCGCTCAAAATTAAAACCAGTATCAAAAGTGACACCAAGACTTTTAATAAAAGAGCGATTCTTGGCAGCGAGGGGCCCTAGGTTGCTAACATGGCTGTCTTTATGACCATAAAGACAGAAGTACTTCAACTGTGTCTGGTCAGTTGGCTGTGGCGCGCTTGCAATGGCTTGTACCTTGTGTTGACTTTCGTTGTCTTTTATCATTGTCCTTATTAAGCTCTGCGTTGTGTTTTGATTACAATAAAAGACGGCCCCCAATCTCACACAATACCACACAGTCCAGTGTCTCCTTGTTCTGATGTATTCCAAATTAATCTCTCCAACACAGGATTAGAGCGACATCAAAAGCTGTTTATTCCAGAAGGGTTAACATACAAAAGACGATGGCATAAAGTCTAATGTACACTTGACCTCTCTGTATGCTGTCTGAACTCAAATTAAAGCATTGGTCTCGTTGCAACGTTCTTATGGTTCGGGTGTCCCCCCCCCTCGTCTCTTCTCCGATAAGACTGTCTTTCTCGTCTCTTCTGTGGCCTTGTTTGGTCAAGATAAGCTACGCCGCCTCGGCGCTAACCACAACAATTGCTGTTTAGCACAGAATGTACCAGCCCTAAGAATGTCATCTTTATCTCATAAGTCTATGGAAGAGGGACACCGTTTTCTTACAGAACACACCAGCTACAGCCATACTCAAGAGGTCGATCATAATAATTTAGAAATAGCTAACAGGATCAGATTAAATCAATATTTCTTTGAAAATCAGCCAGATTCAACACTTATCTGCTACGGAATGAATTCCTTTCACTCAACTCCTGCTGCTGACCTGTATGTAGTCTGAAAATGGCCCTCCAGTCTAGCCTAATGGCCTCTAGCCAATTTATCCCCAAGAGATTTGGCCCCTCCCCTCTTACCACTATCAATGGCAACTGTCTGGTCTGCCCCTTGTAACTGACTTGTGTGTACATCTTGCCTAGCACCCCTACACTATCTCTGGTGTACATATACAGCTTTGTTCTTGTATGGTGGAGTTTCCCCCCTCCCATCTTCCTGTATGTTTTCTCATTCACTATAGTCAGGGTTGCCCCAGTGTCTACTTCAAACTCAATGGTGCATCCATTCACTGCCATCTGCTCTCTGTATGGCTCTACTCTTTTTTCATCATCGATATTGTACATCATGTGGGCATACTCCTCTTCCTCTTCTTCCAGTCTGTGGCGCGCTATGGCTTCTACCATACGGACTTGTGGTCACGATTGATCAGATAGCTCGTTGGCTTGGTTCCACGATTGAAAATCTTCAATCGGTATCCCTGCACACCGCACTGATCACTATACACACTGTACATACAAACTTACCATTTAAATACATTTGTAAATATTACACTTACTTATTCATTCAATTCAACCATAACATTTCTGTGACCTTTTGGGATGTTTGCTTTGGCATTGTAAATGTATGTTTCCCATGCCAATAAAGCCCTTTGAATTGAAATAAAATATAGAAGACATACAGATAGTTATCCATTCATACTTGGATGGATGGATGGATAGATGGATAGGGATTTGTGTTAGTGAAAATGTGCTTTACTGAGACGGGAAGCACAGGGTGTAATCTTACCAGTCTCAATATGCTCTCCTGTGAAATGTATCGCAATCCCAATATTTGTACATGTTTGGCATGGCTTGGACTTGAGCATTCCCCTGGCCCTTGTTTTCACTGCTCCCACGGAGGACTTTGTGCAAGTCATGCCAGATGCCTACAAATAGATGGACTCCACTTTGCGCGTGTAAACTGGAGAATAATTAGGCATTACAATCAGGTGAAGAAATATGAACACATGCTCATTTCTCAGATTTCCAGAATCTATTTGGCTGCGCTCACGCTATATTGTTATAAGTAGGCCTAGGCTATATTGATAGAAGTAGGCCTAATCTATATTGTTAGAAGTAGGCCTAATCTATATTGTTAGAAGTAGGCCTAATCTATATTTTTAGAAGTAGGCCTAATCTATATTGATAGAAGTAGGCCTAATCTATATTGATAGAAGTAGGCCTAATCTATATTGTTAGAAGTAGGCCTAGGCTATATTGATAGAAGTAGGCCTAATCTTTATTGTAAGAAGTAGGCCTAGGCTATATTGTTAGAAGTAGGCCTAGGCTATATTGATAGAAGTAGGCCTAATCTATATTGTTAGAAGTAGGCCTAATCTATATTGTTAGAAGTAGGCCTAGGCTATATTGTTAGAAGTAGGTCTAGGCTATATTGATAGAAGTAGGCCTAGGCTATATTGATAGAAGTAGGCCTAATCTATATTGTTAGAAGTAGGCCTAATCTATATTGTTAGAAGTAGGCCTAGGCTATATTGTTAGAAGTAGGTCTAGGCTATATTGATAGAAGTAGGCCTAATCTATATTGATAGAAGTAGGCTGGGACTGACTGCCCCCCTGATCAAAAAGTCAAACTGCGCATATGAACATCATGTCACTAGAGAGACAGAAACAGCAGGATCCAGAGATGGTAAGGGACTGTGGTAGAACTAACAGAAGGAAGTTCATAGAGAAGCAACTAGAAATGAATCCAGAGGCCTATAAACGATGAGATGCAAATAAAAAGGCTATGTTAAGGGAAAGACTTCATGAACAATTAAACAGTACAACAATAGGAAGGCTTTTCAGAGATCGTGTCAGGGATGGACCCATCTTTGCATGTGTAAACTGTAGAATAATTAGGCATTACAATCAGGTGAAGAATTATGAACACATGCTCATTTCTCATATTTCCAGAATCTATTCTTCTGCTCTCACTCCAAATAAACCATCTCTCCAGTCTTGAAAGTTTCCCTCCCTCCCTTCCTTCCTCCATACAGTCAGTCCCTATATCTCACCCACTTTTTCTCCCTCCCTCTCTTCCTTCATCCTTCCTTCCTCCCGTCTGTCCCTCCCTCACCTGTTGTTTCTTATGAAACCACCCCCTCTCTCCCCCAGGTATGTGAACTGTGCCCGTACTGAGGAAGAGCAGAACCCTGTAGCGTTTCAGTACCGTGGAGGGATCCTGTTTCGCTGCTGGCTGTCGGGGAGGAGCTGCTGGTCTGGTACGGACAGGAGTACAGATACAAGAGCATCTCCTTCAACTACGTCTGGGAAGAAAAGAGCACCGCTAGAGGTATCTGTCCTCAACTTTTCTTCCCTCTGTCTTCTCCATCTCTCCCTCATCCACCTCTTTCCTTAAAGCTGAAAGAACAAGAGGTCTGCTGGTCATAATAATAACCGCTGTCCAAGTAGCTCTCCTCTACCATCCTTCCTCTCCTCTGTCTTTTTCCCATGGCGCCAGCCAGCAGGCAAGACATGGGCATACAGCGTGAAATTCAGGACACTCATGGATGCAACGATACAGAGGGCACTATGTCATGAACTGCAATGGTGCCTGTGCAAATCGCTTTTGTGAGGCACGCAAATTGCCAATATTAGGCAGGCACACTTGCTCAGAACAAAATGGAATGCTGTTAGTTGCCATGGAACATGGTAGCTTGACTTATCTTTAGGAGTGATAGCTTACTCTAGCTATCTAAGGTAGCTATTGCCGTGGGCTTCAATGTATTCATGCTTGTTTTCTCTCCTTTCTCCTCTTTTCTTTTTCTCACTCCTCTCTCTCCTCTGTCGCTCTCCTTCACTCGAGCTCAGCCAGAGGAACCTCTTACATATCTTTCTCTCTCCTGTCCTCAATCTGAAGTTGTGGTGTCGTCGTGTTTCGCCCCCCACTAGTTACATACGTATAAACACTCTATACAGTATTTGCACTTGTAATACAGGTGTGAGAATCCTTTTTAATGTTTGTCTCTTTCTCTTTCACTCTCCCAGGAGTGATGTCAGACTTGTCCCAGACTCGGGTGTTCTCCTGCTCTGTGTGCCCATTCACCTACACCTCCCAGATCTACCTCAACAAGCACCTCAAGAGGAACCATGACAACCTCTACGTCTCTCTCTTTCGTCTCTCGAGCAGACAGATCAGACCAGAGATTCTCTCCTCCTCCTCCTCTCAATCACTCCCTATCACCACCTCCAACACCCCCCTCACCCCAGCTCCCGCCCAGAGACAGAGAGACACAGACAAGCCAAGACCGTACCACTGTGAACAGTGTGGGAAGAACTTCACTACGTCAGAACATTTAAAGAAACACCAGCGTGTTCATACAGGAGAGAAGCCATACCACTGTGACCAGTGTGGAAAGAACTTCACTAGGTCAGAAAATTTAAAAACACACCAGCGTGTTCATACAGGAGAGAAGCCATACCACTGTGACCAGTGTGGAAATAACTTCACTCAGTCAGGAAACTTAAAGACACACCAGCGTGTTCATACGGGAGAGAAGTCATACCACTGTCACCAGTGTGGAAAGAACTTCACTACGTCAGGAGAGTTAAAGACACACCAGCGTGTTCATACAGGAGAGAAGCCATACCACTGTGACCAGTGTGGAAAGAACTTCACTACATCAGAAAATTTAAAGAAACACCAGCGTGTTCATAGAGGAGAGAAGCCATACCACTGTGACCAGTGTAGAAAGAACTTCACTACATCAGAAAACTTAAAGATACACCAGCGTGTTCATACAGGAGAGAAGCCATACCACTGTGACCAGTGTGGAAAGAACTTCACTACATCAGAAAATTTAAAGAGACACCAGCGTGTTCATAGAGGAGAGAAGCCATACCACTGTGACCAGTGTAGAAAGAACTTCACTACATCAGAAAACTTAAAGATACACCAGCGTGTTCATACAGGAGAGAAGCCATACCACTGTGACCAGTGTGGCAAGAACTTCACTACATCAGAAAATTTAAAGACACACCAGCGTGTTCATACAGGAGAGAAGCCATACCACTGTGACCAGTGTAGAAAGAACTTCACTACATCAGGAAACTTAAAGATACACCAGCGTGTTCATTCAGGAGAGAAGCCATACCACTGTGTCCAGTGTGGAAAGAACTTCACTATGTCAGAACATTTAAAGATACACCAGCGTGTTCATACAGGAGAGAAGCCATACCACTGTGACCAGTGTGGAAAGAACTTCACTAGGTCAGGAGAGTTAAAGACACACCAGCGTGTTCATACAGGAGAGAAGCCATACCACTGTGACCAGTGTAGAAAGAACTTCACTACATCAGGAAACTTAAAGATACACCAGCGTTTTCATTCAGGAGAGAAGCCATACCACTGTGACCAGTGTGGAAAGAACTTCACTACGTCAGGATATTTAAAGACACACCAGCGTTTTCATACAGGGGAGAAGCCGTAATAATAATTAATATCTATCAGGGTATGTGAATGTTTTTATGAATATGCCAACTGTCTGTCCCGCATGGTGTCGTTCTAAATCGTCACCATCAAGAGATGAATCAGCCTACTATTTTAAACCGCACCACAGATATGAGCAAACATGATTTAAGGTACCTATTAGGCCAGTAAAAGGAGATGTTTGCTTTTGCAAAAGAACCCCTCAAATATGTTATACAGTTAAATCTGGAATAATATTCTGAAATCAGATCTGTAATCATTCTACAAGCAATTGATTTATTCAGGTGTGAGCCAATGATCAAAATAGGAATTGGATATGGAGTTTGGATTACTGGAGAAAATGAAAAGAGGAACTTGAGGAAGATCCTTGGTGAACTGAATAATACGGCAGGCCTTATCCTATAGGCCTATGGAATTCTGCGCTCAAGGATGACGTTGGGTGAATGGATGGACTTAATTTCGTCCTCTTGGTCAAAGTCGATTGCTTTAAAAACATGAAAGAATAAAACAAAAAATACTGCAACACAAAGTAGAAGAAATGGTGATTGCAAAGGGATTGTTTAAATGAATTCCAATATACCTGGTTGAGTTCATGGCTTAGAACTGTATCTCTTTGGAAGATTGGATCTAGATTGGAATAAGTAGCCTAACTTTTTGGATTTGAGATTATTTTAAAAGCAGTGGATGCGCACCAGACATGGGACACAAACTGGGATGGAAATGTATTTGTTGTGACTGTTGGCGTTGGTTGGATGGCTGGACAGCTGCATTTTAAACTCTAACCCTTACTTTTCAGAATGTTTTTTTTTCATTAACCTTTTTAATAAACATTGTGTAACCTGAGAGAGGTACTGTAGAGAGTGTGTTCATTTGTGTGCCTGCCTCAGTATCCAACCCTGGACTGACCCCCCCTTAGTATCCAACCCTGGACTGACCCCCCCTCAGTATCCAACCCTGGACTGACCCACCCTCAGCATCCCACCCTGGACTGACTGGAGGCTCCCAGACGGCTTCTCTACCTCCTGAGCTTCTGCCGCCCCCTCAAAGCGTGATCATGTGTGCAGTACTGGATGGACCTAGGGTGGCATGGTGATGGAGAACTCCTTGCAGATGTAGGAACCTCTTGAAAATGTTTTCAGCCCTCAAAGGCCATATCTAGGTTTTTGCAGGTTGATAATCAATCTAGTAATTATATTCCGTAAACTAAGGCATGTTTAAATGATTTTATTGTGAGCTCACAAGGTATGTCTGATCTCCAGAGCAGGGATATCAGAGTACAAATGTGTGGTCAGAAAACAATGAGTCTCATACTTCAGCCAAAATGACCTCATCTTAAGACCTCCTCCTCCTTATCTCTCTGGGCTAGTGGAAAGGGCTCTCCCCCTCCCCCAACTTAACATTCTTGAAGCTCACAGACCTGCTTCCACACACCACAAAACACTGATTCTTCTTCCAGGAACACAAGGTGATATTTCCCCCACGCTGCCCAGGGACATTCACAACAGCTCTTTGTCCTGTAACATCTGGGCCCCGACGCCTGGTTTTAGATAGATTGAATCCAGCTTCATCAATGAAAATGAGGTAATGACGCAGTGCAGCTGAGCCAAATACCACCAATAGGCCGTTCACATCTCTCATATTGAAATGAATGGAATGCACAAGAACAAGAGCCCTGGATCAGGTCCAAATCCAGCCAGCTTGCTAATAACACCAGCTAACATTAACTAGCCAACTTCAGATAGAAATCTAACCAGGTAGATATGAATAGGCTATTGCAGGATCTTGACTAGTCGTAACGTTAGAAGACCATAAACGCAAATGAAACGCAAGTGCTCATTTTACCATACTTTGGAAAATAAGTACCCTAACACACCCTATAGAACATGTAATCTATGGGCTGCAGCTATTGAGTCTGAGAGAAATAATAATAGGCACAAATCCTTATTAAATCCATTTTAATTCATTGCTTTTATCTCTAGCAAGATTGATTATGCTCTCCTAAAGCTATAATCAAAGTTTTGATTACTGAGACCAAATTTAGGGACCCAAATAAGATTGAGTCCACCCAAGAAAAAACAAAACGAATAATTCCCTTTATTTGACAAACTAATCATAGCCTACATACCAGTGATTATACCAATATGAGGTCATTTTAAGATCAATCAAACATTCAGTTCCGAGTCCGGGTCCAGAACCAGGGCTACAGCCAACAGCAGGGGGAGGCGGACTGGACTGGGAAGGTGTTTGCATAGTCCTTGAACTCTGCTCCCTTCTTTTCTCCTCCAGATCCAGGTACCTATAGCTGTCACAACGTGGCTAGCTAATTGTAGGCTATTCTTGACCCACGTTAACATTAGCAAAGCGGTGTACCTGCGCACATGCACAAACAGAGCAGTGCTACAAAGAAATCTATCATATTTATTTTCTCATACACTGGGTGTTTGGTGTTGCCAAGCAATAGGCTCTTTGCTTTGCACAAGTTCCACTACTTCCTGAAATTCTACAGGCATCCTTATTTCCTGTCCTATACCATTGTGCCGCACACCTGATTAATCACTTCCATCCAATAGTACAGGACTGGAAATAAAAATGCCTGTAGAATTTCAGGAAGTAGTAGAGCTTGTGCAAAGAGCCTATTGTCAGACAGTACTTCAGGAACAGTGTAAATCACACAAGTCAACTGCTGGCACGTTGCATGTCTGTGACTGATAAATCGTCAATGACGTGTAAATGGTTGAAATTCATGTTGAAATGAAGCCCCCTCTTTTCCATTGCAACTAAAGCAGAGGCCGTTTTTCACATAACAGTTGACCGTGTTTGCTTTCTTCACTGACAGAGAGAGAGAGGGGGAAAGAGAGGGAGAAGATGAAAAGATTTCATCAAACAAAGCTCAGCTTTGGAAAGCGAACTGTTGAGGACAAGATCAAAAAGAAAGAGGTGATGATGGTGGTACACTGCCTACTCTTTACTTAACATTATGGGAAAAGTACATTGACGGGATAAATTGTATGTCTGTATATAGATAAACTAATAGACAGGTATGTAGGTGTGTTTAAATATACACAGTATGCATGATTATGTTCGGTTAAAAATATATTAATTGTTGACAGGAAACCAAGAGGTACAAGAGAGTGGAAGAGAGGGGACAGGAGGAGAGGACATAGAGATGAGAGGTGAGATACCTGATGTTAGCCAAAGAGACACTACATTAAGTTAGATCCTGGCAAGTTTAAAAAATAATATGGATGGATGGATGGATGGATGGATGGATGGATGGGTGGGTGGGTGGGTGGGTGTGTGTGTGTTTATAGCTTTTGTTTATGTTTTGTTAATTTGTGGACAGGAGATGAAAATGGACACCACAGTGGAGGAGAGGTGACGGGAGGAGACCAACATGGACAAAAGACAGGAGGAGAGGTGACAGGAGGAGACCAGCATGGACAAAAGACAGGAGGAGAGGTGACAGGAGGAGACCAACATGGACACCACAGTGGGGGAGAGGTGACAGGAGGAGACCAGCATGGACATCAGAGTGGAGGAGGCCAGGCTGGGAGAGAGGTGACAGGAGGAGCTAGTCTCATGTTTCTAATAGATGGTGTGTTCTCATCAACATTCACTTAAGTTGTGTCCTCTCTGGATGATCTCCACTGCTCTCAGTTAAAGATGATATTAATCCAATATGATGTGTGTTCTTTATAGATCTAGCCTCTAAATTCTGCTCTCAAAGTGCACCAGATTGAAGCACCACAACTAAATTACCTCGGTATTACAAAAATCCTGCGTACGGCCCTGGTCCTGAATGTTTCAGAGGGCAGATGATAACCTCCTTCTAAGCAAGGAGAAGATGTTCATAATTCTGTCTGCATCACTACACTGAGGTGACATTTTGGTTGTACCGTCCGATCACAACACTAACTGTTCTAATTTTTAACTGTTCTAATTTTTAACCTATCTGTCTACATATCTGTCTGTCTGTCTCTCTCTATCTTTCATTGTCTGCCACTATTTTATTATTGTATCCGAGGCTTCACGTTTGGTGATGGGACCTCAGTGGGTGAGAACAGACATGCTGAATAGACATAAAGATCTAGGCATGGGCAGCATCTTTCCATCCATTTAAAAATAAATATGTATTATTTTATGCCAACCTACATTCAGTCTAGCCCTAACCTCTTAGAGTGCAGGAAGTGTCGGCCAGCTGTGTCATGTGTGTTTGTCTCCATTCTCAGCGTCAGTACATCCAGTTTGATAGTTCAACTGGGCCAGCAGACTAAGCAGAGCCTCGATCCAAACAAGGTGTCCTGAATGGTCTCCCAGGTCCGCCTTGTACAACTGAACTGTCAGCCCAGTGTTTCAGTGTGGTCTACAAGCTATTCAATAAAACCTGGAGAAAATGATCTGTATCTTGTCTTTACACTTACAGCACACATGCTGCACAAATGATGACCTTAATTGTATGACACTTGTTTTGTCAAATGCACAAGGGTATCTCTAACTTGGCTAGACTGTGGATGTGGTGACTAGTCCAGGCCAGTCAGCATGTTATAAGCTGCATACAGGTGAGCAGAAGCTGAAACGCTTGTTCCTTGGCTAGGACCAAGGCAGCTTGCCAGCAGGGTCAGGCCTGTGCCGGGAGGTCAGTACATTAGAACCCCCTTAGGCGGGCTGTATGGGTTCTCAAACTTATATTTGTGGTATAGAAAGGTAGAACTTGCTTGGTTGGTTATGCAAGTGTGTGTGTGTGTGTGTGGTACTGTTGATTTTCCTCCACACTCCTCTCTCAGCCATATGTTTCCCCTATGTGGATTTGAAAACAGTGATAGGGATTCAATTAGGTTGCTAAGAGAAATGCTAGTCACCAGAAGCATTCAAGAACATAACCCGTGCTGGAATACTAGTGTATGAACAAATCAATACAAGTAGAGCACATCTACTGACAGGCTGGCTGAATGACTGGAAGACTGACTTGGGACCTCCACTGAGAGCATCCCAGTCCTGGCTATGGATCAGTAGGCTAGTGATGCTCCCCTGCCCCTGAGCTAGTGTAGACCATTGCTAGCCTCTACCCACAAGCCATTACATTGATCATAGGCCTACTAAGAGAATACCAAGGGGAGTCTTGGTAAGGCTTTTATCAGATGGATTACGTCTTTCAAGCTACATGATTTGCATTAAAAATATAATCTCTCTCTCACACACAGTCATGTAATCCAGTCAATCTAACTCCATAACAAATTGCATTAGGCCTACGTAACT
This sequence comes from Borostomias antarcticus, assembly GCF_949987555.1. Classification (NCBI taxonomy): domain Eukaryota; kingdom Metazoa; phylum Chordata; class Actinopteri; order Stomiiformes; family Stomiidae; genus Borostomias; species Borostomias antarcticus. The sequence continues at coordinate 9,541,264 of NC_140234.1, forward strand.
AGCAGGCTAGCAAACTAAGTCAATGTGGACAGCTAGCTAACTAGCTAGCGTAATTTCCACCATGCCCCTTCTCCTAAGAGAAAGGCGATTCGCCAAATTAAAAAGTGATTGACAACCGTTTCAGGCGAAATTAGTTTTTGATTGACAAGACGATTGTCAGTCTCTGATTGGCCAAAGTAGAAATTGATTGACAGTTGACCCGCCCCCTGGAAGTCTCTGGGCCTGCAGAGATACACACTTGGAAAATTGAGGGGTCTTCTACAGGGCAATAAAGTGGGATCTCGGTATAAAAACGCCTAATGAGAAGCAGGGTGTGAGCAAGGGAACATGCATAATGGGTGGGGGACAACATGTTTACATGTGTACAGTACTTGTTGTTGTTGGCAACCCTGCCCCAATAGCGGACCTAGGACTACAACTGGCTAAATTGGCTCTGATTGAGAGACCTGTGCCACTGATTGTTTGATTGGTTTCCATCTGCCTCGTTAGTATGTGTACAGTATTTCTAGCCTACATGTACAGTAGCTCCCATCTTGTTCTTTGTCTGTTCCATTTGCTGTAGCTGTGCATAGTCCCTGGTGTTTCCGGTGCCATCTTGTAAGTCTGTAAGTTTATAAGCTCTGTCTTTTCTTCTTCACTTGTCGAGTGTATACCGTGGTTTTATTTTTTAGTCTTTGGTTTTGTGAAAACTGCTGAAACCTCAATGCACCTGTGACAGTTACATGCAGCCCTTGTGATTGCTTAAAGGAAAATGCTCGTTTTTGACAACCTGGACCTTATTTACGACATATTATAAGAAGTTTGACTCACCGAGATCACTTTTGTGTTGTTCGGAGGCCTGTAGAAGAAATTTAAAATCCAGCGCGAGCCAGTATATCCATGTAATGGCGTCGGACGGGGCAACGGGAATGCAGTTTCTCAAAATCCATTTTCGGCCGCTAAACGGTTGTTTTCATCAATCAGATTGGATGAATCGACAGTTGAGATTCCTCAACGCGAGGCATTGTAGTGGTTTTCAAATACAGGGTCTTTAGCCTCTGTAATATGATCTTTACACGCCTCTCCCCCACTTGCTCCAGCACGCATGCGCACAGGCCAGCGCGCAGACTGGCTATTCTCCCTCACATTCTCTGCGCTACGATCGGATTGTTGCTGACGAATGACGACGACAATATTCTCGGCACCAACAACGATCGTAGCGCAGAGAATGTGAGCCGGAGAATAGCCAGTCTGCGCGCTGGCCTGTGCGCATGCGTGCTGGAGCAAGTGGGGGAGAGGCGTGTAAAGATCATATTACAGAGGCTAAAGACCCTGTATTTGAAAACCACTACAATGCCTCGCGTTGAGGAATGTCAACTGTCGATTCATCCAATCTGATTGATGAAAACAACCGTTTAGCGGCCGAAAATGGATTTTGAGAAACTGCATTCCCGTTGCCCCGTCCGACGCCATTACATGGATATACTGGCTCGCGCTGGATTTTAAATTTCTTCTACAGGCCTCCGAACAACACAAACGTGATCTCGGTGAGTCAAACTTCTTATAATATGTCGTAAATAAGGTCCAGGTTGTCAAAAACAAGCATTTTCCTTTAAGTCAGTATGAAACCATCTAACGACAAACACCGCCTCTTTATATGTGCACGCGCTCATAGCTAGATTAGATCAGCTGGGTCGAGTTAACGAGTTGATAACCACCTTCGTGGTTCCGTTTATCCGTGATTGCGGTTGTCTCGTTTACTCGAGCGAGAAGTTTATCTGGATGAGTTGAACTAGTTTCGCGCGTGCACATATAAAGAGGCGGGGTTTACCGGTTTGGCCAATCACAAACATGGAGCGATCTAGAGCCGCCTACTTCACACAAGAGTAGCAGACGCTCATTCAGAAATATGAAGACTACAAACATTATTATTCTGGCCAAGAGTAACACGGTTGCTGCAACCAAATCGAGGAAGGAAAGCTGTCTGACTTTGAATGCGTAAGTTAATAGGCTTATCAATATTACATTTAATTAATATAGCTGTTTGGTCAATAGCCATATAACTTGCTACATGCCCCATGATGAACGCACTAGGCTGGCCTAGATATGACGTTTGCATGCCTTAACATGAATGAGTTGCATAGATGTAACGTTAGGACTATTCTTATATATACCTTCAGTGCAAACCCTGGCAATGGAAAACGTTCATGGGAGCAAGTGAAGAACAAACATAAAAACATAATCCAAACCGGTAAGTAGCCTAGGCATAGGCTTACTTGAATTTCTCCAATAAACAGCCTACATGGTTGTAATGTTTAATACAAAAATCACTGTTTTAGGATGATGTTCTGTAGTGTACAAAGGCATATAGAACAATTACAATTCCTTTTAAATTGCTTGAAGCAAATAGGAAGAAAAATGAGTCCAGAAAGACTGGAGGAGGCCCTGCTCCAAAGGACTACACCCCTGCAGAGGAGCTGGCCCTCTCCAACAACGAGGGTCGCCCTGTGATGGACGGGGTGAAGGGGGGGGTCCCCTTCGACCCTGGTGCCAGTTGCAGCTCCCAACAGTATGTACAGGGTAGGTATTTCAATTACTCAATAATAAAATACAGGGTTGCTAATAAAACGAATCACAATTTCATTGCAAACTTTTATTAATAATAGTCATTGTGCGAGTAAGTAGTAGAATGCATTAACTTTCTCTACAGTCCATGGGGATACTCTGGTGTTGCTGCCACCACCCACACACACAGCCCAGTCCCATACATGGGTAACAGTGGAGGCAACCTGTCATATAGCCTACACTGGCAGTTAATCTGTGGTCACGTATGTATTAAATACACCATTGACATATTTTCTTCCCATCAGTTGGAGCCAGTAGATGACGCTACAGTGTCTGTATGCTCACAGAGGGCATTGGAGGCTCTGACACAGAGGGTGAGTGTGGACATTTGTCTGGAACTGAGTTGCATTGGGATGGGACACAATTGGTTCTAGTGCTCCCTATCTAAAGATGACTCAATTGCTTCCATCGCTATGATGTTCCTTCTCCAGGAAGAGGCCATTTACCCATCACCTGAGCCCATAGCCTCCACATCTAGGGCCTCCACTTCTAGGCCCTATTGTCATAGGCCGCTGAGGCGATCACAAGGGGTAAAGTATGAAGCCTAATTCAAACAGGGTAGTCAAATGTTGCAGTTGCATCTTAAGTGAGCCTGGCCAAGGGACTGCTCTTGTTAAACCAAGTGTATGTGTGTTTCAGGTTGGAGCAGACAATGTGAGGGCCCTGTACAAGAGGCAGCTGGAGGTAGACATACGCCTGAAAGAGGCTGACATCCTCCTAAAAGAGAAGCAGCGGCTGAAAGTGATCCTGGAGATTAAGAAACTGAGGCTGGAGGTGGAGAAACTGGAGTATGAAAAGAAGGTATATCAGTAAGAACGTCATTTATTTCCCGGCATGGATGACAATTCAACTAACATGTCTCTCTCTTTGTTCTTAGCAACGAGAGGACATCTGATTTACATTTCAATAAAAAGTTGTTACTTCACAAAATGCCTCCTGTTCAATGTTCATGCAAAAAATTGCTGGGTGATGGCCTCTCACAGCCCTGCCAGTAGGGTAATCCAAAGTGATGGGGTCCACGACATCAGGGGGTTGCATGGTGACCGGTGGGGCTCTCTCCTTCCTAATGCCAGCTATGTTGTGGAGTACAACACATGCCGACACAATTTGGCAGGCTCTCTCTGGGGCCACCCTGAGCCCGCGCAGGCAGCTGAAGCGGGCTTTCAGAACCCCAAAAGCCATCTCTATCCTGACCCTCGTCTTGGTAAGGGCCACATTGAATGTGTTTTGTGGCTCTGGGTTAGGATAGGGTGTCATCAAGAAGGGCATGCACACATACCCCCTGTCCCCAAGCAGCACTCCATTGAAAAGCCCTGAAGGTGAAGAGGAATATTGCCATGGTCAGTATCGCACATGCATTGTGGGAAATAACATGAGAAACACTATGTAGGCTACAGTTGCCATACCTTGCTCAAACTTGTGGCACAGTGTAGACTCCCTAAAGATCCGGGAGTCATGCACTGACCCAGGCCACTTCGCATCAAGGCTGGTGATCATGCCGTTGTGGTCACGTCATCTGCAAATGTATTTGTGGTTCACAACATAAAACCATAGAATTTAAAGTGAATGTAGCATGTGCATTTGACTGAATTACTGCTACATGTCTGCTGACTATTTATTATTGAATGAACACAGAGACTGCACTAAACTGTTGATGTGTGTGTGTGTGGGGGGAGTATGATGGTTTCTTTTTTGATATGTGATGATGTATAGTTGTTCTGTACTGCTCCTGTTGACACTAATTTGGTTGTACATGTGCTTTTCTCATTATGACATTAAATTGAATTTGGAAGGTGGGGGTGATATTTATTGATGTGAATATTTCCATATGTGCCATGAAGGAATTAACTTTCATCAGCTCCTACAACAATCATATCAAGGAATGAGTAGGCCAAATACTGAAGTGTCTTTACCTGCACATTGATGCTATGAAATGACTTGCGCTTCACATAATCCCCCTCATTTTCTCCAAGGGCGGCGGAGATTGGGATATGTGTGCAGTCTATAGCACTGATCACTCTGGGGAAACCAATGCAAAGAGTGGGCAGCATTGGCTACAACAGTAAACGTCATATTGGTTTCCAGTAGGCTATATCAAGTAGGTTCTTACCTGCCATTTCATAAAAGCCCTCTTTTATGGACTGCATGGGCAAGTGGCCTGGGAAGGTCACAAACGCGTCAAGCAGCTGTAAGGGCAACGACCACCTTGCGTATTGCGCGACAGACCGTGTTCTTACTCAGGTTTTCTGCATCGCCGACAGCATCCATGTAGCTACCTGTAGCAAGAAACCGCAAAGCAATACAAACAGTCTGTGGGACTGTAAGCGCATGACTTCACTGTAGCTACATGTGGCTCAAGCAGCTGACAGATATAAATGATCCCTTCTGCCGAAAATCGGTATCTTTCATATAAATAGTCATCCGAAAACTAATGGGTTTTGTCGGTTCTTAAATACTCTCGCCTTCCTTAGAGACCCTCTAACTATTCGCGCACCGAGCTCCACGGGATCCTCTAAGAAAGGACAAGCCATTCTCCGCATGTATTGACTGGTTGATACCGGTGTTTTTATAGCGTCGAGCCGTAATCTGGAACTTAACCTGCCACCGAGCAGGTTAGCTCGCCAGCATAATGGAGATATAACGCGGTGAAAAGAGATCCACCTTCGTGATACGGATGAACCAGTCTTGAACCTGAAGTTATCGCGCTAACCCCGTAATCCAGCTTCGTAGTAGGCCTACAGGGCTCAGCTAATGACCAGCTAAGGTTTGTAGCTGGTTCTAGCTGGATTTACCAGAAGGGTTTGAGCGCCATCTAACCTATATTGAGGTCATTGTGTCACACATTTACATTGGGCACAATTTTTATATAAACCACCCAGCGGCCACAGGGAGCTGTGTGCACATTTTGAATGGGCACTGTGGCACCTAGTATCAAGTAGGCTACCCCCAAATAGCAAACATTTAATTTAATGTAATTTATTGCTTTATAAATGTTCTTAGCTGTTAGACAAACATACTCCAGGAGCTTGCTCGATCACCTTGTTGAGAGGGGTTAGGGAAGAATTTTTACAGCTCACTTATCTGGCCCCCGGGTGATTACTGTTTTTTTGCTTCCCTCTGGAATATGTAGGGGTGGGACGTATACCCACCTCCCTTGTTCTCTGCACTGTAGGTTGACACTGAGTGCCCATGTATTCAAGGGCTGCCAGCTGGCAGAATGGGAGTCGCTGCACACTCTAGCTCCGATGCAACATATTTATTTAGGCTTCCGACTTTGTTTGTACTGCAAAACAAAGCCTGGTTAAACAGACAGCTTTTCCCTGCTAGATTAACAGTCTTATTTTATCTGTCCCCAACCTCACCCCTCTCTAGCGTACTGTAGACTAAGACTAAGTTCCACTGATTGTCACACACCTGAGTGTGTGAAATTTGTTCTCCGCATTTGACCCATCCTGGGGGAGCGGTGAGCAGCAGCGGTGCCGCGCTCGGGAATCGTTTGGTGATGTAGCCCCCCAATTCCAACCCTTTGATGCTGAGTGCCAAGCAGGGAGGCAATGGGTCCCATTTTTATAGTCTTTGGTATGACTCGGCCAGGGATCGAACCCACAACCTCACAGTCTCTGGGCGGACACTCTACCACTAGGCCACAGAGCTGGTATATAACAACCTCACCCCTCTCTAGCGTACTGTAGCTACTATTCCACCACAGTCTCTGGCATGTGTGTACATAAGGCTGCATCTCCTTTCTCTTCCTCTTCTGAGTGAGCACTTGTTGACGTCCCGTCATGGATCTGAAAGGGATGAACAGGTATAAGAAAGTGTCAGATCACTCTAAATAGCCATTGCATGTGTGGGCACAAGTGGACAGCTGAGGGTGAAGTGTTATGAACTGCCAAGCACCAAAGGTTCGTTCGTTCTAATGACAAGACTGCCGCTACAGTGGTAAACCACATGGGGTCCCTCAAGGGAAATGTTAGGCCCTCTGTTAGAAACCTGGGTGTCTTCTTTGATCAAGCTATGCACTTGGACAAACATGTCAAATCCGTAACGCGTTCCTGTTTTTTCCACCTCAGAAATATTGCCAAACTCTGTATCACATACTGAATTAGAAATCTCTGTCCATGCATTTATTTCATCACGACTTGACTACTGTAATTCACTGTTTACCTGCCTCAACAAATCCTCTGTGGGACAACTTCAGCTAGTCCAAAATGCTGCTGCAAGACTACTCACTAGGTCAAAGAAGACATGCCACATCACCCCCATCCTGGCCTCCTCGCATTGGCTCCCAGTTCACCTCCGGATCCAGTTCAAAGTCCTGGTGTTCACCCACCGAGCTCTTCACGGACGGACCCCGGCCTACATCTCAGAACTTTTACACCCTCACTCTCTGAGTCGGTCTCTGAGGTCATCCGACCAGGGTCTCCTGGCGGTGCCCCGGACCAGACTAAAAACCCAGGGTGACAGAGCATTTGAGGCGGTGGCGCCAAGATTCTGGAACGCTCTTCCCCAGGCCCTGAGAGAGCCATCCACTGAACTCATGTTCAAAAAAACTTCTTAAGACACACATGTTCAGACAGGCCTTCGGCCATCTATAACGCCTTGCTGCTCGCAATGTTGTTGTTTTTTTTCTGTTCTGTGTCGTTTTAATTTTGTCTCGAGTTGTATTGCCATTTTAATTTATTACTGTAAAGCACTCTGTGCATCCGTGCTGTGAAGAGCGCTATATAAATAAAGCTTACTTACTTACTTACTTACTTACTTACTTACTTACTTACTTACTTACTTACTACAATATAAAAGTAAATTCATTGCAGATGCATCCATACATACACTTGGTTCCCTCTGGTATTCAGGGCCTCAAAGATGAGCGTCAGGATAAACATGTAATACTTCCTGGGGTGGCACAAAGCAGGGAGTAGCATGTTACCAAACAGTCTCACTAGCAAACAGATACCAACACAAGGAGGCAACCGACACCAACCCAGAGAAGACAAACTCTGGATCCTCCCCAGCTCCCACTGAAACTGTCTTTCTCTCTCTTCCTCTACAAGCTCCCTGTCTTTCTCCTCAAGCTCAAATTGCTGCTCTCTCCCTCTCTTTCCTCTGCTCTACCCACAGAGCCACTAGAGAAAATTGCTCATTCAGCAATGCTATCAAATCACTCCTTGTCATAGGGGAGGCCTCCATTGCGCCACGCGCCTTAGCCAACTCAGCTAGCCATGATGACCCAGTAAGGCTTATGAACTGCCATTTAGTAAGCTGATTCAGAAACGCGCCCGCAGAAGCCAAGGAGGCCCTTCCTACTGTAGGTCAGCTTACACCAGCCATAGCTGCTCCCCCTAGCATCCAAGCTAGCACAGTACTCTGCTGGTCTGAAAAAATTACAGGGGGGGTCTTTATTTTGCCATACAGTGACACACGCATTACATAGTGAACGGCGACACGGCACACACACACACATGCAACTTTCGGGGGCCGCCGGTGGAAACTGTTCCCTGTTTTTATCACATCCCAAGCCTACCTCTCCCAGGGGGAGCCAGGAGCAGTGGGCAGCCATCGTTCATGGCGCCCGGAGACCAAGTCCAAGTACTCAGTCCACGTCCTGGTCAGGCACCGGATGGTGATCAGTGGACAGCTCTGCCCCTCTCTTTACCCGAGTGTCCAAAACACATGGCCTCAGATCAGATGTTACGATAACGAAATCGATCATCGACCTTCGGCCTAAGGTGTTCTGATACCAGGTGTTCTTGTGGGCATCCTTGTGTTCGAACATGGTGTTTGTTATGGACAAACCGTGACTAGCATAGAAGTCCAACAACAAAGATAATAAATCTAGTAATTATATTCCGTAAACTGAGGCATGTTTAAATGATTTTATTGTGAGCTCACAAGGTATGTCTGATCTCCAGAGCAGGGATATCAGAGTACAAATGTGTGGTCAGAAAACAATGAGTCTCATACTTCAGCCAAAATGACCTCATCTTAAGACCTCCTCCTCCTTATCTCTCTGGGCTAGTGGAAAGGGCTCCCCCCCTCCCCCAACTTAACATTCTTGAAGCTCACAGACCTGCTCCCCCACACCACAAAACACTGATTCTTCTTCCAGGAACACACGGTGATATTTCCCCCACGCTGCCTAGGGACATTCACAACAGCTCTTTGTCCTGTAACATCTGGGCCCTGACGCCTGGTTTTAGATAGATTGAATCCAGCTTCATCAATGAAAATGAGGTCATGACGCTGTGCAGCTGCGCCAAATACCACCAATAGGCCGTTCACACCTCTCATATTGAAATGAATGGAATGCACAAGAACAAGAGCCCTGGATCAGGTCCAAATCCATCCAGCTTGCTAATAACACCACCAGCTAACATTAGCTAGACAACACCAGATATAAATCTAAGCAGGCAGATATGAATAGGCTACAGCAGGATCTTGACTAGTCTAATGCTAGAAGGCCATAAACGCAAATGAAAACGGATCATGGATCCTTTTACCCGCCCCAAGACCTCATTGTACCATACTTTGGAAAACAAGTACCCTAACACACCCTATAGAACATCTCATCTTTGGGCTGCAAGGATTGAGTCTGAGAGACATAATAATAGGCACAAATCCTTATTAAATCAATTTTAATCCATTGCTTTTATCTATAGCAAGATTGATTATGCGCTCCTAAAGCTATAATCAAAGTTTTGATGATTGAGGCCCAATTTAGGAACTCAAATAAGATTGAGTCCACCCAAGAAAAAAAAAATACAAAACGAATAATTCCCTTTATTTGACAAACCAATCATAGCCTACATACCAGTGATTATACCAATATGAGATCATTTTAAGATCAATCAAACATTCAGTTCGAGTCCGGGTCCAGAACCAGGGCTACAGCCAACAGCAGGAGGAGGCGGACTGGACTGGGAAGGTGTTTGCATAGTCCTTGAACTGCACCCTTCTTTTCTCCTCCAGATCCAGGTACCTAAGAAAACAGTTTCAATTGCTGGCGATTTAGACTGTGGGCACTTATAGTTAGAATGAGGAGGCCTTCAGGTTTTCAATAGCGCTGAAGATGGAGAGCAGACACATTCACACTTGGGAACCATCTTCTACGTATTGTCTGGCTGAAGTGGTCGTCAGTAGTCTTGTGTTCACACCTCTCATATTCAAATGAATGGAAAGAAGTAGCCCTGATCCAGGTCCAGGACTAAAGAACAAGAAGAGACTGCACCTTTTTATCTTTGGAAAACAAGGAGGAACATGGTCAGCACTGGACATTCAATATAAGACCTCACATAAATGAAGAGGTCACGCATAATGCATGTCAGAATAATAATGTCATAGTAATGTCAGAACTGGTCACTACCATTACTGTACTATATGCTATGGTTGGGTTATGTGTTCTTAACAATGTCCAGTAGGTGGCAACAGAGGTTCACCTAAGCACTACTACTTGTTAATCACCTAGGTAGATATAGCAGTGCAGTGTCAGTTAGTCAGTGATGGCCATGCCCTGTAATGCACTTCTCCAAAGTATATCAGTGAACGTCAGTAAATGGTTACGCCGCTGTCCGACCTTGATTATGTAATATAGTACAAGATATTACAATAGAGGCGTCAGGTAGTTTCCGGTCTCAGGAGGCGGGCTCTAGACCGGATCTGAACAGTGAAACGCGTCATTGTTCCCGGCTTTCACCGATTGGTTAAGAGCATTGAAAAGACTAGCAGTCACGACCAAAAGTGTATATAAATTGTGTTCGTAATTTGTCTCTCTCTACCTTGGAAACTTTTCACAGTCGAACACTGTTTGTCACGCCTGTAAAGATTCCCTATTGCAAAGATTTTTTCATCCATCTGAAGAAAACAAGAGACAAGCTCTTTATTCTTTTTGAGTAAACAAACGTTTCCATTACAACCTACTCACTAGCCTTTCACTGTAGGCTACGACAATCCTCAATTCGGTAAGTTGTATGTTATTTTTTATTTTTGAAAGATTAGAGCGCAGCCGTTTGGGGCTTCGGTTTAGGAAGTGAACTTCGAATGTCCAAGGGAGGGTTAGACGACTGTTTTTGAGTCCAGGAGAGGGTTACTGTTCTTTTGTTTGTTTGTTTTTTGGTCCAGGGGATCATATACACATTTGAATCGAAAACAGAATAGTTTATTCATCTTTTTGGAATTCAGCAAGCTGTTTTGTATGACCATGTTGAGAGGGAAGCGCGTGAAGCGAACATACCGACATGCGGTCTGTTTTCAGTGAATTTCTCTGTTGCTGGTCGTTGCTGCGTGCGTTCACTTCTTTTATTCGCTGGTGATATTAAGTGGAGAGCATGGCCGTATATAGACCTGGTCCAGGGCGATATCCAACAGATATCCAACGCCCTGTTACTCTCAAAGCAATTGACCTATGAATGCGCTTCCTCGACCCGCTCGTCCGAGTCTACAGACAAAACCGTTTCGTTACTCACCAAAGTAAAAACATCGTTGGAAAGATGACAGCCCTTTCTCCTAGGTGGCTACAGTTTGTAGGCCCCCACCTTTCAAATAAAAGGCAAATTTGTACACTTAAATGGCTAATATCCACAGCGCATCGACTGTCTTCTTCTACCGGCGATTCGGCACTCTCCCCTTTGTTTAGCCTACTCACTGCTGCCGCCCATGTTGGGGATGACGCATTACATTACATTATTTACATGTTTTAAAGTTTAAAATTTCCCATAGTTAATAATTCAGCGTAAATGTTCTCTCGCCAATCAGATACATCAACGCGAGTCTCTTAACACTATTTAAGATGTAATGCATCATCCTGCTTTCACTCTCCCTCTCTCTCTCAGCTAGAGGAACCTCTTGCATATCTTTCTCTCTCCTGTCCTCAATCTGAAGTTCTGTTGTCGTTGTGTTTCCCCCCAACTAGCTACGTATAAACACTCTATACAGTATTTGCACTTGTAATACAGGTGTGAGAATCCTTTTTAATGTTTGTCTCTTTTTCATTCACTCTCCCAGGAGTAATGTCAGACTTGTCCCAGACTCAGGTGTTCTCCTGCTCTGTGTGCCCATTCACCTACACCTCCCAGATCTACCTCAACAAGCACCTCAAGAGGAGCCATGACAACCTCTACGTCTCTCTCTCTCGTCTCTCGAACAGACAGATCAGACCAGAGATTCACTCCTCCTCCTCCTCCTCCTCCTCTCAATCACTCCCTATCATCACCTCCAACACCCCCCTCACCCCAGCTACTGCCCAGAGACAGAGAGACACAGACAAGCCAAGACCGTACCACTGTGACCACTGTGGGAAGAACTTCACTACGTCAGGAGATTTAAAGACACACCAGCGTGTTCATACAGGAGAGAAGCCATACCACTGTGAACAGTGTGGGAAGAACTTCACTAAGTCAGGAAATTTAAAGACACACCAGCATGTTCATACAGGACAGAAGCCATACCACTGTGACCAGTGTGGAAAGAACTTCTCTACGTCAAGAGATTTAAAGACACACCAGCGTGTTCATACAGGAGAGAAGCCATACCACTGTGACCAGTGTGGAAAGAACTTCACTACGTCAGGAAATTTAAAGACACACCAGCGTGTTCATACAGGAGAGAAGCCATACCACTGTGTCCAGTGTGGAAAGAACTTCACTACGTCAGAAAATTTAAAGATACACCAGCGTGTTCATACAGGAGAGAAGCCATACCACTGTGACCAGTGTGGAAAGAACTTCACTTCGTCAGGAGATTTAAAGACACATCAGCGTGTTCATACAGGAGAGAAGCCATACCACTGTGACCAGTGTGGAAAGAACTTCTCTACGTCAAGAGATTTAAAGACACACCAGCGTGTTCATACAGGAGAGAAGCCATACCACTGTGACCAGTGTGGAAAGAACTTCACTACGTCAGGAAATTTAAAGACACACCAGCGTGTTCATACAGGAGAGAAGCCATACCACTGTGTCCAGTGTGGAAAGAACTTCACTACGTCAGAACATTTAAAGATACACCAGCGTGTTCATACAGGAGAGAAGCCATACCACTGTGACCAGTGTGGAAAGAACTTTACTGCGTCAGGAAATTTAAAGAAACACCAGCGTGTTCATACAGGAGAGAAGCCATACCACTGTGACCATTCTCAGCGTCAGTACATCCAGTTTGATAGTTCACCTGGGCCATCAGACTAAGCAGAGCCTCGACCCAAACAAGGTGTCCTGAATGGTCTCCCAGGTCCGCCTTGTACAACTGAACTGTCAGCCCAGTGTTTCAGTGTGGTCTACAAGCTATTCAATAAAACCTGGAGAAAATGATCTGTATCTTGTCTTTACACTTACAGCACACATGCTGCACAAATGATGACCTTAATTGTATGATGCTTGTTTTGTAAAATGCACAAGGGTATCTCTAACTTGGCTAGACTGTGGATGTGGTGACTAGTCCAGGACAGTCAGCATGGTATAAACTGCATACAGGTGAGCAGAAGCTGAAACGCTTGTTCCTTGGCTAGGACCAAGGCAGCTTGCCAGCAGGGTCAGGCCTGTGCCGGGAGGTCAGTACATTAGCACCCCCTAAGGCCGTCTGTATGTATCCTAGGTTCTCAAACTTATATTTGGGGTATAGAAAGGTAGAACTTGCTTGGTTGGTTATGCAAGTGTGTGTGTGTGGTACTGTTGATTTTCCTCCACACTCCTCTCAGCCATATGTTTCCCCTATGTGGATCTGAAAACAGTGATAGGGATTATTAAATTAGGTTGCTAAGAGAACTTCTAGTCACCAGAAGCATTCAAGAACATAACCCGTGCTGGAATACTAGTGTATGAACAAATCAATACAAGTAGAGCACATCTACTGACAGGCTGGCTGAATGACTGGAAGACTGACTTGGGACCTCCACTGAGGACATCCCAGTCCTGGCTATGGATCAGTAGGCTAGTGATGCTCCCCTGCCCCTGGGCTAGTGTAGACCATTGCTAGCCTCTACCCACAAGCCATTACATTGATCATAGGCCTACTAAGAGAATACCAAGGGGAGTCTTGGTAAGGCTTTTATCAGGAAGGTTGATGGATTACGTCTTTCAAGCTACATGATTTGCATTAAAAATATAATCTCTCTCTCACACACAGTCATGTAATCCAGTCAATCTAACTCCATAACAAATTGCATTAGGCCTACGTAACTAGCAAGCTAGCAAACAAAGTCAATGTAGACAGCTAGCTAACTAGCTAGCGTCACTTCCACCATGCCCCTTCTCCTAAGAGAAAGGCGATTCGGCAAATTAAAAAGTGATTGACAACCGTTTCAGGCGAAATGAGTTTTTGATTGACGACGATTGTCAGTCTCTGATTGGCCAAAGTAGAAATTGATTGACAGTTGACCCGCCCCCTGGAAGTCTCTGGGCCTGCAGAGATACACACTTGGGAAATTGAGCGGTCTTCTACAGGGCAATAAAGTGGGATCTCTGTATAAAAACACCTAATGAGAAGCAGGGGGCTTGATACCACAAGGGAACATGCATAATGGGTGGGGGACAACATGTTTACATGTGTACAGTACTTGTTGTTGTTGGCAACCCCGCCCCAATAGCGGACCTAGGACTACAACTGGCTAAATTGGCTCTGATTGAGAGACATCTGCCACTGATTGTTTGATTGGTTTCCATCTGCCTCGTTAGTATGTGTACAGTATTTCTAGCCTACATGTACAGTAGCTCCCATCTTGTTCTTTGTCTGTTCCATTTGCTGTAGCTGTGCATAGTCCCTGGTGTTTCCGGTGCCATCTTGTCAGTCTGTAAGTTTATAAGCTCTGTCTTTTCTTCTTCACTTGTCGAGTGTATACCGTGGTTTTATTGTTTAGTCTTTGGTTTTGTGAAAACTGCTGAAACCTCAATGCACCTGTGACAGTTACATGCAGCCCTTGTGATTGCTTAAGTCAGTATGAAACCATCTATGGCTTTTCACATGGCAGGTAACTCAACAAGAGTTCAAGCCCAGGTGGGATGCAGAATAAAAATGCTAATACATGTACAGTTCATACTCAGGCATTGTGCTGTGACATGATTTTTTAAAACTTATTTATGTATTTATTTGTAGCTGTTACTGTTTCTTCATTTTGTTTAAATCTCTTCATCTGACCAGCCTGTTGTCTGCTTACATCTCAATCAGTCCCACCTGTGTTCAATTCAGTCAATCAGTGAATCCATGCTCAGTCCAGAGTCCCACAACTCATTCCCATCACAGTATGTAGGCCTACTAATATGTTCATCCAGGATTGCTACAGTGTAAATAAGCTGCAACATTTATCATTTTTTACTTAGAGCTATCTGAAGCCAGCCATGCTCTCCTCATATTCACTGCACATTTTTGCTCAATAAATCTCCAATGTTCATGATTTAAAAAATGACATTTTCATGACATGGTAGATGTAGTGTGAAATGTATTGTGTGCCAGAAACAACCACAAACAACCTCAGATCACCAGATTTAACTTTTCTCCACTTCCATGGTGGCCTGCTATACACTGTCGAACAGTGTCACAATATGGATTAGAGCAGGGGTTCCTAACCTTTCTTCCCCAGAGCCCCCCACTTACACCTGATGGAATTTGCCCCCCCCCCCCCCCCAAATCGGTGTGAACGTCCAGTCTGTGTATGTTTGTGTGTGCAAATTAATTAATTAAATTAATGTTGACACGATTCATAGTCTGATTAATTTGTTGAATTTATATGATATTGTAGTGCCTTACATACAAGGCTTTTTGGCCCTTCATCAGATATAATCATGTATTTTGCTGTGTGACATGTCAATAACATGATTCTTTGACAAATATTTGTCTAGCTAATATTAGGCCCTCAAATTATCTGAGGTCTGGCGCACCAAACAGAACAATAACAAGACCAGACTGGCTCACTAGTCACCAGACACCAGTCGTCTAACAGTGTTCTTATCACAAACATGCATCAGCAGGTATGTGTGTTCTGATTGGCTGTGTGACAAGCCGCTGTGTGTGTGTGCCTTCTCTTCCACAGTTCAAGTTCTGCAGCCTGTTCAGCTATGAGGACTGGGGGAATCATCCCAAACTCCTGCTTCTGCCCGGAAAGGCCAAGCAGCAGGGACGCTGTCAGGGGATGAGCTTCACAGTGAGCCATCTATCAATATATACACACACACACACACACACACACACACACACACACACACACTCACAGAGACACCAACAGACACACACAAACACACACGCCAAAACACACACACACACAGACAGACACACACACACATGCACACACACACATAGACTGATACACACTCACACACACATGGACACACACGAACACACACATACTGTAGGAGCAGCAACCTTAGCTGGCAGCATCATCTCTGTCTCTCTCTCTGTCTGTCTCTTTCTCTCTCTCCCAATAAACAGTATAAAGGAGAGTTCCCTATGGTGACAAAGAAAGGGGAACCATCATTTATCTTCCGTTGATTAAACCCACCCCCCTCATTTCTCTTCTATCTCAGTACATGCTCAGTTATGGGGTTGGCAAGGAGGTCTACAAACAGGTGAACACTAGACTTCTGTACAGACTTATTAAGGGAATTATCAATCAATCAATGATGTGCATGTGTGTGTATGTGTGTTTGTTTGTGTGTGTGTGTGTGTGTGTTTGTTTGTGTCTGTGTGTGTGATTGAAACGTCTAGTATGTCCTTAGCACGTCTGTAACGTCTCTCTCTCTGTCTCTCTCTCCCTCTCTCTCTCTCTCTCTCTCTCTGTCTCACAGACATGCTCCTCCATCCTCATGGCTTCCTCTCCATGGCCGATGACATCATAGTGGGGATCTTGTTCGGGTTTGCGTCCCTGTTCATTGCTGCATTCATCTTTCCCTCCATCTTGACTAGTCTTCCAGTTCCTGCCCCTGAAAAACATCCCCACAGCATGATGCTGCCACCGCCATGCTTCACTGTACGGATAGTATTAGCCAGGTGATGATACCACCATGCTTCACTGTAGGGATGGTATTATTATATATTATATTATATTATATTATATTATATGTATATATAATATATAAGGTCTCTGATCACTGATACTGCGGACAGCGCCAGTGTAGTGGAGCGACAGCGCCGCCTAGGGACTTCCACAGGAACTATAGCCATAATGTTTCCTACACACAAGCCTTCAACTAAATGAAGCACAGAGACAGGGATTCACAGATAACAATTTTATTATTACAAAATATGAACGACGACTGAACCTATCAAATAAACTGTGAGGGCAGAGACGCTCCATTCAAATCCAAGAAACGAATACAAAAAGGACACTATCAAGACCCTGAAGCTTGATTTCTAGAAATGTTGTATTTTGCACAATTTACAGTAGGCTCAACATATGTTTGCATTACTAGCCAACCTATTTAGACTTGTTTATTCATTCTTACCCTTTCTATATTTTGATATGTTTACTGTACGTTTGTATTTAACTACACCTGTTTTTGTCAGCGCTTTTTGTATTCTTGTTGCTGTACCATTGTGATTTCCACTCAGGGATCAATACCTACCTACCTACCTACACCTACCTACCTACCTACCTACCTACCTACCTACCTGCCTACCTACCTACCTACCTAAATACCTACCTACCTACCTACCTAAATACCTACCTACCTACCTACACCTACCTACACCTACCTACCTACCTAAATACCTACCTACCTACCTACCTACCTACCTACCTACCTAAATACCTACCTAAATACCTACCTACCTACCTAACTAACTACCTACCTACCTACCTACACCTACCTACCTACCTACCGACCTACCGACCTACCTAAATACCTACCGACCTACCTACACCTACCTACCTACCTAAATACCTACCTACCTACCTAAATACCTACCTACCTAAATACCTACCTACCTACCTACCTAAATACCTACCTACCTACCTACACCTACCTACACCTACCTACCTACCTAAATACCTACCTACCTACCTAACTACCTACCTACCTACACCTACCTACCTACCTAAATACCTACCTAAATACCTACCTACCTACCTAACTACCTACCTACCTACCTACACCTACCTACCTACCTACCTACCTACCTACCTAACTAAATACCTACCGACCTACCTACACCTACCTACCTAAATACCTACCTACCTACCTACCTACCTAAATACCTACCGACCTACCTACACCTACCTACCTACCTAAATACCTACCTACCTACCTACCTACCTAAATACCTACCTACCTAACTACACCTACCTACCTACCTACCTACCTACCTACCTACCTACTACAGTAACTACCTGCTGTCAGCTAACCCCCCCCCCCCATTTCCCAGGATATACTGATCATCTCTCTCTCTCTCTCTCTCTCTCTCGGTTCCTACCAGGACTTTGAAGTCAGCAGGGAGGCGGCCCCCAAGGTTCTGTCACTCACTCCTAAATGTCGGAGGCTGGAGTATTGAACAATCTAATCTAGGAAAGATACAGCACAGTGCAAGTATGTCAGTAGGCTGCATTTAATCTGAATAGTGTTATGTCAGTAGGCTAATCTGCATAGTGCTGTATGTAACCTCTCATGTTAGTGGATTGAAACCTGGGTAATGAGTAATGAGGTGATCTGGGTTTCTCCTGACATAAGATATCTGGACCTCAAGCCCTCATCTGATGTCCTGCCTGCATAACAGGGGTTCTATGTGTAACATGTGGGTGAGGAGGGGATTGAACCGCTGACCTTCCTCATCCCAAACATCTACCGCTAGACCAAAGAGGAATTCCCTGAGATCCATGGGCCAACGTGAAGACCGTCCTTCTCTACGGCTCCGATATGTTGAAAACAACCGAGGGCCTCTCAAGAAAGATCCAGGTTCTTGTTAACAAATGCCTGCGTTACATCCTCAAGCTATGGTGGCCCATCAAGACCACAAATGATTAGCTGTGAGGGATCACAAACCAGGACGACATAGCTACCACCGTCAAAAGGAGAAAGTGGAATTAAGATAGGTTGCACCCTTAGGAAGGACTCAAATAACATCACGAGACAGGCCCTGGACTGCAATCCACAGGGAAAGAGGAAACAGGATAGGCCAAGAAACCTGGAGACGCTCCACACTCCAAGACCTGAAGAACATTGGAGTGAGCTGTCAGGAAGCACTTGCCCAGGCCCAGAAGAGAGGGAGATGGAGAGCTCTGGTGGGCGTCCTATGCCCCTGAACGGGGTCAAGAGGACTAAGTCACTAAAACAATGTACTTTCTACATCTGCAGAGAGTAGAGCTTGAGGTGTTTAGTAGAGCTAGATATGTCTGTATTTCAACATTCATTACAGTATATGACTTTAGACCATACAGGAGCATGGACTTGTTTGCCCACTAGATGGAGACGTTATTGTACTCTTATTCACTCTACCATGGTTTGTAGGGAGCTTACTTTGGTCAATCATTGATACAAATAATGTGACATTAGTAGCATCAGATATGTCTGTATTTCAACATTCATTATAGGACTTTTGACCATACAGGTGCATGGATTGGTTTAACAACTAGTGAATGTTGCGTCCAAGGGTCATGCCTCTCGATTCCAGATTGCCGGCATGCTATATAAAATCACACATTATGCTGTCTTTCTTTGGTTCATTATAAACAAACAAAGCCAGAAAATTGAGGGGTCTTCTACAGGGCAATAAAGTGGGATCTCTGTATAAAAACGCCTAATGAGAAGCAGGGGGCTTGATACCACAAGGGAACATGCATAATGGGTGGGGGACAACATGTTTACATGTGTACAGTACTTGTTGTGGTTGTTGGCAACCCCGCCCCAATAGCAGACCTAGGACTACAACTGGCTAAATTGGCTCTGATTGAGAGACCTGTGCCACTGATTGTTTGATTGGTTTCCATCTGCCTCGTTAGTATGTGTACAGTATTTCTAGCCTACATGTACAGTAGCTCCCATCTTGTTCTTTGTCTGTTCCATTTGCTGTAGCTGTGGAGGTGTGAGGTGGAGAAACTGGAGTATGAAAAGAAGGTATATCAGTTAGAACGTCATTTATTTCCCGGCATGGATGACAATTCAACTAACATGTCTCTCTCTTTGTTTCTAGCAACGAGAGGACACCTGAGTTACATTTCAATAAAAAGTTGTTACTTCACAAAATGCCTCCTGTTCAATGTTCATGCAAAAGATTGCTGGGTGATGGCCTCTCACAGCCCTGCCAGTAGGGTAATCCAAAGTGATGGGGTCCACGACATCAGGGGGTTGCATGGTGACCGGTGGGGCTCTCTCCTTCCTAATGCCAGCTATGTTGTGGAGTACAACACATGCCGACACAATTTGTCAGGCTCTCTCTGGGGCCACCCTGAGCGCAGGTAGCTGAAGCGGGCTTTCAGAACCCCAAAAGCCATCTCTATCCTGACCCTCGTCTTGGTAAGGGCCACATTGAATGTGTTTTGTGGCTCTGGGTTAGGATAGGGTGTCATCAAGAAGGACATGCACGCATACCCCCTGTCCCCAAGCAGCACACTATTGAAAAGCCCTGAAGGTGAAGAGGAATATTGCCATGGTCAGTATCGCACATGCATTGTGGGAAATAACATGAGAAACACTATGTAGGCTACAGTTGCCATACCTTGCTCAAACTTGTGGCACAGTGTAGACTCCCTAAAGATCCGGGAGTCATGCACTGACCCAGGCCACTTCGCATCAAGGCTGGTGATCATGCCGTTGTGGTCACGTCATCTGCAAAAGTATTTGTGGTTCACAACATAAGACCATAGAATTAAAAGTGAATGTAGCATGTGCATTTGACTGAACTACTGCTACATGTCTGCTGACTATTTATTATTGAATGAACACAGGGACTGCACTAGACTGTTGATGGTGTGTGTGTGTGTGGGGGGGGGGGTATGATGGTTTCTTTTTTGATATGATGTGATGATGTATAGTTGTTCTGTGCTGCTCCTGTTGACACTTATTTGTTTGTACATGTGCTTTTCTCATAATGACATTGAATTGAATTTGGAAGGTGGGGGTGATATTTATTGATGTGAATATTTCCATATGTGCCATGAAGGAATTAACTTTCATCAGCTCCTACAATCATATCAAGGAATGAGTAGGCCAAATACTGAAGTGTCTTTACCTGCACATTGATGCTGTGAAATGACTTGCGCTTCACATAATCCCCCTCATTTTCTCCAAGGGTGGCGGAGATTGGGATATGTGTGCAGTCTATAGCACCGATCACTCTGGGGAAACCTATGCAAAGAGTGGGCAGCATTGGCTACAACAGTAAACGTCATATTGGTTTACAGTAGGCTATATCAAGTAGGCTAGGTTCTTACCTGCCATTTCATAAACGCCCTCTTTTGGACTGCATGGGCAAGTGGCCTGGGAAGGTCACAAACGCGTCAAGCAGCTATAAGGGCAACGACCACCTTGCGTATTGCGCGACAGACCGTGTTCTTACTCAGGTTTTCTGCATCGCCGACAGCATCCATGTAGCTACCTGTAGCAAGAAACCGCAAAGCAATACATACAGTCTGTGGGACTGTAAGCGCATGACTTGACTGTAGCTACATGTTGCTCAAGCAGCTGACAGATATAAATGATTCCTTCTGCCGAAGATCGGTATCTTTCATATAAATAGTCATCCGAAAACTCTAATGGGTTTTGTCGGTTCTTAAATACTCTCGCCTTCCTTAGAGAACCTCTAACTATTCGCGCACCGAGCTCCACGGGATCCTCTAAGAAAGGACAAGCCATTCTCCGCATGTATTGACTGGTTGATACCGGTGTTTTTATAGCGTCGAGCCGTAATCTGGAACTTAACCTGCCACCGAGCAGGTTAGCTCGCCAGCATAATGGAGATATAACGCGGTGAAAAGAGATCCACCTTCGTGATACGGATGAACCAGTCTTGAACCTGAAGTTATCGCGCTAACCCCGTAATCCAGCTTCGTAGTACAGGGCTCAGCTAATGACCAGCTAAGGTTTGTAGCTGGTTCTACCTGGATTTTCCAGAAGGGTTTGAGCGCCATCTAACCTGTATTGAGGTCATTGTGTCACACATTTACATTGGGCACAATTTGATATAAACCACCCAGCGGCCACAGGGAGCTGTGTGCACATTTTGAATGGGCACTGGGGCACCTAGTATCAAGTACCCCCAAATAGCAAACATGTAATGCTTTATAAATGTTCTAAGCTGTTAGACAAACATACTCCAGGAGCTTGCTCGATCGCCTTGTTGAGAGGAAGAATGAGGAGGAAGCAGGGAGGCAATGGGTCCCATTTTTATAGTCTTTGGTATGACTCGGCCAGGGATCGAACCCACAACCTCACAGTCTCTGGGCGGACACTCTACCACTAGGCCACAGAGCTGGTATATAACACCCTCACCCCTCTCTAGCATACCTACTGTAGCTACTATTCCACCACAGTCTCTGGCATGTGTGTACAAAAGGCTGCATCTCCTTTCTCTTCCTCTTCTGAGTGAGCACTTGTTGACGTCCCCTCATGGATCTGAAAGGGATGAACAGGTATAAGAAAGTGTCAGATCATTCTAAATAGCCATTGCATGTGTGGGCACAAGTGGACAGTTGAGGGTGAAGTGTTATGAACTGTTGGGAAAAGCTGCCCTGACTGACCATCCGCCAACAAGGCATCGCAACGTTTATTAGGGGGCCAAGCACCAAAGGTTTGTTCGTTCTAATGACAAGACTGCCGCTACAGTGGTAAACCACATGGGGTCCCTCAAGGGAAATGTTAGGCCCTCTGTTAGAAACCTGGGTGTCTTCTTTGATCAAGCTATGCACTTGGACAAACATGTCAAATCCCTAACGCGTTCCTGTTTTTTCCACCTCAGAAATATTGCCAAACTCCAATTCATTGTATCACATACTTGCATTTATTTCATCACGACTTGACCACTGTAATTCACTGTTTACCTGCCTCAACAAATCCTCTGTGGGACAACTTCAGCTAGTCCAAAATGCTGCTGCAAGACTACTCACTAGGTCAAAGAAGACATGCCACATCACCCCCATCCTGGCCTCCTTGCACTGGCTCCCAGTTCACCTCCGGATCGAGTTCAAAGTCCTGGTGTTCACCCACCGAGCTCTTCACGGACGGACCCCGGCCTACATCTCAGAACTTTTACACCCCCACTCTCTGAGTCGGTCTCTGAGGTCATCTGACCAGGGTCTCCTGGCGGTGCCCCGGACCAGACTAAAAACCCAGGGTGACAGAGCATTTGAGGCGGTGGCGCCAAGACTCTGGAACGCTCTTCCCCAGGCCCTGAGAGAGCCATCCACTGAACTCATGTTCAAAAAACAGGGGGGGGTCTTTATTTTGCCATACAGTGACACACGCATTACATAGTGAACGGCGACACGGCACACACACACACACATGCAACTTTCGGGGGCTGCCGGTGGAAACTGTTCCCTGTTTTTATCACATCCCAAGCCTACCTCTCCCAGGGGCAGCCAGGAGCAGTGGGCAGCCATCGTTCATGGCGCCCGGAGACCAAGTCCAAGTACTCAGTCCACGTCCTGGTCAGGCACCAGATGGTGATCAGTGGACAGCTCTGCCCCTCTCTTTACCCGAGTGTCCAAAACACATGGCCTCAGATCAGATGATACGATAACGAAATCGATCATCGACCTTCGGCCTAAGGTGTTCTGATGCCAGGTGTACTTGTGGGCATCCTTGTGTTCGAACATGGTGTTTGTTATGGACAAAGCGTGACTAGCACAGAAGTCCAACAACAAAGATAATAAATCTAGTAATTATATTCCGTAAACTGAGGCATGTTTAAATTATTTTATTGTGAGCTCACAAGGTATGTCTGATCTCCAGAGCAGGGATATCAGAGTACAAATGTGTGGTCAGAAAACAATGAGTCTCATACTTCAGCCAAAATGACCTCATCTTAAGACCTCCTCCTCCTTATCTCTCTGGGCTAGTGGAAAGGGCTCTCCCCCTCCCCCAACTTAACATTCTTGAAGCTCACAGACCTGCTCCCACACACCACAAAACAATGAATCTTCTTCCAGGAACACAAGGTGATATTTCCTCCACGCTGCCCAGGGACATTCACAACAGCTCTTTGTCCTGTAACATCTGGGCCCCGACACCTGGTTTTAGATAGATTGAATCCAGCTTCATCAATGAAAATGAACTCATGATGCAGTGCAGCTGCGCCAAATACCACCAATAGGCCGTTCACACCTCTCATATTGAAATGAATGGAAAGCACAAGAACAAGAGCCCTGGATCAGGTCCAAATCCAGCCAGCTTGCTAATAACACCACCAGTTAACATTAGCTAGCCAACATCAGATAGAAATCAGACCAGGTAGATATGAATAGGCTACAGCAGGATCTTGACTATTCTAATGCTAGAAGGCCATAAACGCAAATGAAAACGGATCATGGATCCCTTTACCTGCCCCAAGTCCTCACCATACTTTGGAAAGTACCCTAACACACCCTATAGAACATCTCATCTATGGGCTGCAAGGATTGAGTCTGAGAGAAATAATAATAGGCACAAATCCTTATTAAATCCATTTTAATGCATTGCTTTTATCTCTAGCAAGATTGATTATGCTCTCCTTAAGCTATAATCAAAGTTTTGATGATTGAGGCCCAATTTAGGGACTCAAATAGGATTGAGTCCACCCAAGAAAAAAAGATTTACAAAACGAATAATTCCCTTTATTTGACAAAGCAATCATAGCCTACATACCAGTGATTATACCAATATGAGGTCATTTTAAGATCAATCAACCATTCAGTTCCGAGTCCGGGTCCAGAACCAGGGCTACAGCCAAAAGCAGGAGGAGGCGGACTGGACTGGGAAGGTGTTTGCATAGTCCTTGAACTCTGCTCCCTTCTTTTCTCCTCCAGATCCAGGTACCTAAGAAGACAGTTTCAGTTGCTGGCGATTTAGACAGTTTGCACTTATAGTTAGAAGAATGAGGAGGCATTCAGCTTTTCAATAGCGCTGAAGATGGAGAGCAGACACATTCACACTTGGGAACCATCTAGTCTACGTATTGTCTGGCTGAAGTGGTCGTCAGTAGTCTTGTGTTCACACCTCTCATATTCAAATGAATGGAAAGAAGTAGCCCTGATCCAGGTCCAGGACTAAAGAACAAGAAGAGACTGCACCTTTTTATCTTTGGAAAACAAGGAGGAACATGGTCAGCACTGGACATTCAATATAAGACCTCACATAAATGAAGAGGTCACGCATAATGCATGTCAGAATAATAATGTCATAGTAATGTCAGAACTGGTCACTACCATTACTGTACTATATGCTATGGTTGGGTTATGTGTTCTTAACAATGTCCAGTAGGTGGCAACAGAGGTTCACCTAAGCACTACTACTTGTTAATCACCTAGGTAGATATAGCAGTGCAGTGTCAGTTAGTCAGTGATGGCCATGCCCTGTAATGCACTTCTCCAAAGTATATCAGTGAACGTCAGTAAATGGTTACGCCGCTGTCCGACCTTGATTATGTAATATAGTACAAGATATTACAATTACATATCCAGAAAACCGAAAGTTTCCCGTCTCAGGAGGCGGGCTCTAGACCGGGTCTGAACAGTGAAACGCGTCATTGTTCCCGGCTTTCACCGATTGGTTAAGAGCATTGAAAAGACTAGCAGTCACGACCAAAAGTGTATATAAATTGTGTTCGTAATTTGTGTCTCTCTCTACCTTGGAAACTTTTCACAGTTGAACATTGTTTGTCACGCCTTTAAAGATTCCCCATTGCAAAGATTTTTTTTATCCATCTGAAGAAAACAAGAGACAAGCTCTTTATTCTTTTTGAGTAAACAAACGTTTCCATCACAACCTACTCACTAGCCTTTCACTGTAGGCTACGACAATCCTCAATTCGGTAAGTTGTATGTTATCTTTTATTTTTGAAAGATTAGAGCGAAGCCGTTTGGGGCTTCGGTTTAGGAAGTGAACTTCGAATGAACAAGGGAGGGTTAGACGACTGTTTTTGAATTTGAGTCCAGGAGAGGGTTACTGTTCTTTTTAATTTGAGTGCAGGGGAGGGTCATATAGCTACACATTTGAATCGAAAACAGAATAGTTTATTCATCTTTTCGGAATTCAGCAAGCTGTTTTGTATGACCATGTTGAGAGGGAAGCGCGTGAAGCGAACATACCGACATGCGGTCTGTTTTCAGTGAATTTCTCTGTTGCTGGTCGTTGCTGCGTGCGTTCACTTCTTTTATTCGCTGGTGACATTAAGTGGAGAGCATGGCCGTATAACGTAATTCATAAGCAAATCTAGAGGCCACCACCTGTGCTGACTCAAAAAAAATTGCTGATGTGACCGGTTTGGTCTTGTACGCATGTGTTTCTGCATTGTGTATGTTGGCTTTTGGCGTTCTTCTTCTGTTGCTCTGCGTTGTGTAATTCTTTGTAAGCCTTGATAAGAGTTGCAGCACCATCTAATTATGAACCACGATGTTGATAGCCTTCTTTGTTGTGATAGTATTGATAAAATCACCCCAACACGGGATTGGAAGCGGCGACAGATGATAGATTTATTGTACAAAGATACAATCACATGGAACAATGGGATGTTTCCCTCGTCTCTCTCTCTCCCTGCTTCTCTGGGATGTTTCCCTCGTCTCTCTCTCTCCCTGCTTCTCTGGGATGTTTCCCTAGTCTCTCTCTCTCCCTGCTTCTCTGGGATGTTTCCCTCGTCTCTCTCTCCCTGCTTCACTGGGATGTTTCCCTAGTCTCTCTCTCCCTGCTTCTCTGGGATGTTTCCCTCGTCTCTCTCTCTCCCTGCTTCTCTGGGATGTTTCCCTCGTCTCTCTCTCCCTGCTTCACTGGGATGTTTCCCTAGTCTCTCTCTCTCCCTGCTTCTCTGGGATGTTTCCCTCGTCTCTCTCTCCCTGCTTCTCTGCTGGCTGCGGCTGTGGCGCGAAGTCAAGGTCTTAGACTTCCCTCCCCGCATGGTGTTATCAGCGGGCCTGCCTGCTGGGAGCAGCGAATCTGTCCGTCCGAGTTGCCTACCGTTTCCAAATCAAAGTCTCAAGGTTTGGTTGAGACGTTAAATAGTGCTCTCTCGGCCCAGCCCCCACGCCTAAGCCTGCCCGTTTAGATGAAGCTAGATTGGTGGAGGAGTGACCATACAGATGTCGCCTGTCACCCTAACTTGATATCTTAATCACCATTTTTGTCTGTCTAGGTTGTGTCTGTTTAGTGTCCCATAGAGATGCGTCATTAATACCCCAGAGGAGAGGCCCCCCCTGTGGCCTAAGTGTGACCTCTTGACACCCACTACCCTGAACGGCCACAGCAGCATCAGCTGTCTCCTTCTATCCCTTCCACTGCACATTCCAGACTGTTTACATGAGCACAAAAACACACAAACAAGCATTCCATTGACTTTAAGACTGTGGACTTTTACCTATATTCTTCAATGTATTAAATAGCTGGACCACTTCTTGCTGCTGAAGGCTGATTTATTCTGGATAGAATAAACACACACATAGTTATACATTTGCACTGAGGCTGGTCAGGCATCAGATGGACCGCCAGCAACTGAGGTTTACATGTTGCTATACAATTACTGTAATAAAGTCAAGGATGATACACTCTCAAAGTTATTTACTCTTTATTGCATTCTGCACTTCAGACCCCATTACTACGCATTCTGGTGGTTATCTCCTTGCTGAACGTTACTTCCGGTCCCCCTCTACATTAAGCCCCTCTCCTTATATCACCTGACTGCCTGACTGAATATAACATACAACATGAATCAGAACATTACAACATTCCTCCCCCCATAGTCTACAAAAATCCTTCTTTTATGTGCTGAACAAATTCACTGAAACCTAGTCTGATTCTACGAGGGGATTATTCTGCCCCTGCTACCACTTAGTCCTTGAGATACGTGGGTGCCTGTCTAACTCTCACTGGGTAACAATTTCCCAAAACCCCAATGTCTGGAGGCTCCCGGTGCCACTGCATCTGGTGCTGGATTCTCTAGTTCTGCTGGCGGCACCAGTATGCCTGGATCCTCTGCTTCTTGTGGCGGTGCCCATACTGCCTCGTGTGCCTGCTTTTCTAGTTCTTGCTCTGCTGTGTCCACAGGAACACTCTCCTCTTAGAGACAGGGGTCAGCCAGGTTGTGATCATAACTTGGCCGTATCTGATCCTGATGTCGTCTCACCAGTTTCCCATCCAGTGTTTTCACTCTCCAAGAGACTGGACCGGTCCTCTCTATAAGTTGCCGGAATCCACTTCTGGCCTGACTCTGCACTGACCAGACTAGGCCCATTATCACTGACAATCACTGCAGGGGTGGCAAAAATGCTTCTCACTCTCTCGATAGTCATGGATGAAGTAATAGACGACATTGGGTGAGCCTCGATCCATTTTGAATAGGCATCTACGACGATGAGGAGCATCTTCCCCAATACAGGCCCACAGAAGTCCAGAGGCAGCCCCATCCATGGTTGGTCTGGCCACTCCCAAGGGTGTAGCTGTGCTGTTGCAGGGGTGGCTTGGTAGGACTGACATGCATGACATTCCCGCACAGCGGACTCTAAATCCGCGTCCATGTTTGTCCACCATACGTAGCTGCGGGCCAAAGACTTCATTGGTGAGACCCCCGGACCCCCGGATGAGCTTCATGAAGCTCCTCAATCATGATTCGTCTTCCTTGAGGTGGGATTATCACTCTACTTCCCCACAGTATGCACCCCTCCTCCACGCTCACTTCCTTTTTTCTTCTTATGTATGGCTGCATTTCTGGGTTGTTGCAGTACTCTGAGGGCCAGGAGTCCTGCAGCAGCGCCTGATGTACTCTGGACAGAATGGGGTCTCGCCGGGTCCCCTCCCATATCTGCGTTACCTGTAGTGGTGTGCCATTCATGTGCTCCATGAGCATTACCATCTCTTCTTCCCGTGGTGTGGCAGCGGACGTGATCGGCAGGGGGAGCCTGCTCAGTGCATCCGCGTTCCCGTGTTTTGAGCCCTCCTTATACTCCAAGGTGTACTCATAAGCTGCCAAAATCAGTGCCCATCTTTGCATTCTGCCCGCGGCGAGGTGTGGGATGCCTTTACTCTCCCAGGAGGTCCAGCAGCGGTTTGTGGTCTGTCACAATGGTGCAGTGTTTCCCAAACAGATACTGGTGGAATTTCTTAAAGGAGTAGTAAAGGGAAAAATCATGTTTAGCCCTGTTTTAAGGTTACTTATGATTGTATACAATGGTTCAGATCAAAAAGTTGACAAAACTAGCACTTTTGAGAAAGTGTGATAATTGCTCTACCACCGTTTTGGTCATACAATGGATGTGGGTGAGCACTGTGGAAAATCATTCAAAAAATATGTTAAACTCTTGTATATGATCATAAGTAACCTTAAAACAGGGCTAAACATGATTTTTCCCTTTACTACTCCTTTAAAGTTACCCAATGTAGTTTTTGACCATTAGTATGCGCTCTAGAGCAAATTTGAGGTGGTCCCCGAAAATCGCGTACTACGTCATTGCGTCAATACGTGGAGCAAATAATAGTGACGTTTCACACGTCTTTGTTGTTTTCAAAACATTAGCTAAATATCATTTTCCGAAGAAATTACAAGGTCCTTTAAAGTTACCCAATGTAGTTTTTGACCATTAGTATGCGCTCTAGAGCAAATTTGAGGTGGTCCCCGAAAATCGCGTACTACGTCATTGCGTCAATACGTGGAGCACATAATAGTGACGTTTCACACTTTGTTGTTTTCAAAACATTAGCTAAATATCATTTTCCGAAGAAATTACAAGGTAGGAAAGACATTCAAGTGATTCATCATGTTTATTAGACTACAAGGAAGTAGTACAGTAGGACCCCACTTATCCGAACCCAACGGGACCGAAGGTCGTTCGTATCTCTGAAATGTCCGGATGACTGAAACGTATGTTAAAATGCACCAAATTCAATAAGTGGTATACTTGTTTCATATAGACTCATAATACACCGAAAAATACCCTTAATTACTTGTGAAAATGCATCAAAATTGCAATCAAATAGCCAACTAAACTCATATAGCCTAGCCTATAATAAAATAAACACATTTCCACTTGAGTGCGTGCTTTGATCAAATATAGTACTTCGTACGACTCGTTTGCATTTTGTGCTCGACATTTTCCCGCTTTAGAGTAACAAAGAAATGAAACGTGACAATAGGCTACAGCTAACAGGCAACATGTAGGTCTACATGCAGTTCAGTTTTTATTCACAGTAGGATACAGTACATGTTTACTATGACAGATTTAAGTACAGTACTGTAATGAAAATCCCACCAGTAACCAGATAGCAGGCTAAAAAAAAAGAAAAAGTTTAAGCCTGTCCGGTAGACCGGGAGGTTGGGATCTCTGAAGTTGGGATTAGTGGGGTCCTACTGTAGTTAAGCATGAAGCCCAAGAAGTACTTCAACTGTGTCTGGTCAGTTGGCTGTGGAGCGCTTGCAATGGCCTGTACCTTGTGTTGACTTTCGTTGTCTTTTATCATTGTCCTTATTAAGCTCTGCGTTGTGTTTTGATTACAATAAAAGACGGCCCCCAATCTCACACAATACCACACAGTCCAGTGTCTCCTTGTTCTGATGTATTCCAAATTAATCTCTCCAACACAGGATTTGAGCGACATCAAAAGCTGTTTATTCCAGAAGGGTTAACATACAAAAGACAATGGCATAAAGTCTAATGTACACTTGACCTCTCTGTATGCTGTCTGAACTCAAATTAAAGCATTGGTCTCGTTGCAACGTTCTTATGGTTCGGGTGTCCCCCCCCCTCGTCTCTTCTCCGATAAGACTGTCTTTCTCGTCTCTTCTGTGGCCTTGTTTGGTCAAGATAAGCTACGCCGCCTCGGCGCTAACCACAACAATTGCTGTTTAGCACAGAATGTACCAGCTAAGAATGTCATCTTTATCTCATAAGTCTATGGAAGAGGGACACCGTTTTCTTACAGAACACACCAGCTACAGCCATACTCAGAGGTCGATCATAATAATTTAGAAATACCTTACAGGATCAGATTAAATCAATATTTCTTTGAAAATCAGCCAGATTCCACACATCTGCTACGGAATGAATTCCTTTTTCGTTGATCCTGTATCCCAGGTACACCACCTCTGGTGCCATTAAGACACATTTCTCTCTCCTATGCCTGGGGCTGATGACACCCCATAGGGTAGCCTGGTGTACTGGTATAAACCGCGGTGGGTGTTAATTGTTGTGAACTTCTTAGATTCTTCATCCCGTGGGAGTTGCTGGTATGCCTGAGACATGTCTAGTTTGGTGAATTTCTGTCCCCCCCCAGTACTGCCAACAAGTCCTCAGTTTTTGGAATTGGGTAGTTATCTATCTTAGACACTGGATTCACGGTAACTTTATAGTCCCCACATATTCTAGTTGTTTTGTCTGGTTTAAGTATAGGAACTATGGGAGCAGCCCACTCGGAAACTCACAGGCTCTATGATGCCTTCCTTCTCTAATCTAACCAACTCTGTCTCAACTTTGTCCTTGAGGGCATATGGCAGAGGCCTGGCTTTGAAATACCTTGGCTTGGCCTCGGGGTCAACAAGAGATCTTTGCTGTAGCTCCCACTAAACTGCCCAGCTCACCTTAAACACCTCTCCGTGTTGTGAGTAGCTCACTCAACTCCTACTGCTGACCTGTATGTAGTCTGAAAATGGCCCTCCAGTCTAGCCTAATGGCCTCTAGCCAATTTATCCCCAAGAGATTTGGCCCCTCCCCTCTTACCACTATCAATGGCAACTGTCTGGTCTGCCCCTTGTAACTGACTTGTGTGTACATCTTGCCTAGCACCCCTACACTATCTCTGGTGTACATATACAGCTTTGTTCTTGTATGGTGGAGTTTCCCCCCTCCCATCTTCCTGTATGTTTTCTCATTCACTATAGTCAGGCTTGCCCCAGTGTCTACTTCAACTCAATGTTGCATCCATTCACTGCCATCTGCTCTCTGTATGGCTCTACTCTTTTTTCATCATCGATATTGTACATCATGTGGGCATACTCCTCTTCCTCTTCCAGTCTGTGGCGCGCTATGGTTTCTACCATACGGACTTGTGGTCACGATTGATCAGATAGCTGGTTGGGTTGGTTCCACGATTGAAAATCTTCAATCAGTATCCCTGCACACCGCACTGATCACTATACATATACACACTGTACATACAAACTTTAAAGTTACCATTTAAACATTTGTAAATATTACACTTACTTATTCATTCAATTCAACCATAACATTTCTGTGACCCTTTGGGATGTTTGCTTTGGCATTGTAAATGTATGTTTCCCATGCCAATAAAGCCCTTTGAATTGAAGTAAAATATAGAAGACATACAGATAGTTATCCATTCATACTTGGATGGATGGATGGATAGATGGATAGGGATTTGTGTTAGTGAAAATGTGCTTTACTGAGACGGGAAGCACAGGGTGTAATCTTACCAGTGTTGGCTTTTGGCGTTTTTCTTCTTTGTTGCTCTGCGTTGTGTAATTTTGTATAAGCCTTAATAAAGTTGCAGCACCATCTAATTATGAACCACGATGTTGATAGCCTTCTTTGTTGTGATAGTATTGATAAAATCACCCAACACGGGATTGGAAGCGGCGACAGATGATAGATTTATTGTACAAAGATACAATCACATGGAACACTGGGATGTTTCCCTAGTCTCTCTCTCTCCCTGCTTCTCTGGGATGTTTCCCTAGTCTCTCTCTCTCCCTGCTTCTCTGCTGGCTGCGGCTGTGGCGCGAAGTCAAGGCCTTAGACTTCCCTTCCCGCATGGTGTTATCAGCGGGCCTGCCTGCTGGGAGTAGCGAATCTGTCCGTCCGAGTTGCCTACCGTTTCCAAATCAAAGTCCCAAGGTTTGGTTGAGACGTTAAATAGTGCTCTCTCGGCCCACCCCCCACGCCTAGGCCTGCCCGTTTAGGTGAAGCTAGATTGGTGGAGGAGTGACCATACAGATGTGTCGCCTGTCACCCTAACATGATATCTTAATCACCATTGGTTGTCAGTCTAGGTTGTGTCTGTTTATAGTGTCCCATAGAGATGTGTCATCAATGCCCCAGAGGAGAGGCCCCCCCTGTGGCCTAAGTGTGACCTCTTGACACCCACTACCCTGAACGGCCACAGCAGCATCAGCTGTCTCCTTCTATCCCTTCCACTGCACATTCCAGACTGTTTACATGAGCACAAAAACACACAAACAAGCATTACATTGACTTTAAGACTCTGTGGACTTTTACCTATATTCTTCAATCCCTCCTGTGATTCTATACAATCGCACAGAATCATACCAATCTAGATAAAATGTCACACAGAGATACATAGGGAAATAAACACATGATAAAACACCTTCTTTCTCCAATGTTGCCTGACCACGTAACACGGACCGGCTGGCTTAAGACCCTCTGTACCTGGAACCATCCTCAAAGATAACAACACTCAATATAACAAAACAAAACACCCCACCCCATGCATCATTTATTAAAAAACACACCCCTAAAAGCAAAGCAAAAACAAAGTTGACTGAAAGAACATATCTGAACCTAGCATTCAGACAGGCACCTTAACAAATTAAGCATTACTGCAATCAAATCATAATCTGGGTATAGAGACGTAGTCTCTCGCCCTGGACCCCTCCTGACCCTGCGGACCTGATAGCGGTGGCGCGCCTCACTGGTGCAAGCCTGAATCCGGATTCCAAGCCCACACCAGCAGCCACGCCCAACACTACCATCCCCACGGGTCCGGCCATCTCTAATAATAAGAACAGTAAAGGATTTCCCTGCAACTATTCGAACCCGTCCCCCTGGGTGAGGAACGGCGCTGATATGGAGAGTCAGTCCTAACCCTGATCTTATCAATGAAATTTGATCTGAAACTTCAAAACGTTATGAATGACAGTTAGCTTTACCCGTCCACTGATTGGTCAGATAAACTGTCCTGTAATGTCCCTGCTTCAGCTCTAATGAATATGTCTCAACTGTAATCTGAGGATTCACCTGTACAGAATAACTCTGCTTAACACACTTGACCACTATTGGCATGACCACTCCCTACAACCTGTGGATGAAAGGATGTGATTAGGGTGTGGTGTGAGTGAACTGTGTGAAAGTGTCCCGTCTTCCACCCGAGGTAGCGCTGTCCGTCCCCTCGAGGTGCTGCACGTGATCACTCGCGTCCAGAGTAAACCGGAAGGCCTTCTCCAACTCCATCTGTGGTACAGGAAACAAAAAGGAACTATCACAGTATCAGACGTTCTACAAGGTATATTGGTTATAATGCCCTGATGGAAGATGAAAATAAAGGATTAATTATCATGAAACACTGTCAGACTTTGGCTTGTCGGCTCAGGATCTACGCAATTACTAAAGCCCTAACACTCATTTCTGTCCCTTTCAGCAGAACTACAGTCATTGAACAGTGGCACATATTGGGATATTTCAGAGAATGCCCCAAAATGCGTTCTTCACCCCGAGTTTGCCCTCATGCCTAAGACGCATGATTCTTTAGCTCAAGGGCTCTGTTCGAACAACACTGCCATCGATGTCCCTGACTTTTGGAGTGTTAGGCCACTGATGTTATTTGATGATAGTCTACGTTCTGAATTCCCTGAGAGTGTTTCAACCTGAGTGTCATGACCTGTGGTGCCTTTAATCTTCAGAGGGCGGTGGTTCAACCACCTTGCATTGGCTAGCATGAATCCAATTTGGTTTGGCTGCTACCTTGACTGCAGTGTTGGTGATGAGCAATACCTGGTGCGGCCCATCCCACTTTGCGTCTAATATCTCTCTTTGATCTTTTTGATCATGACGTACTGGCCTGGGATCAGAGTGTGCCCTCCTTCTGGGACATCACTCCATGCCATACGCACTTGGAGATGAGCTCTGGCTAGTGCCACGCTCAACCTCTCACAGTAACCGATCAATGAGTCACTTGTGAGATGAATGTCTGCTTTTCTGAGGTCGATGGCTCTGGGGAGTGACATTGGTCTCCCACAGACGACCTTGAACGGACTGAGGCCCGTTTCTCTGTTGTGTGTTGCTCGAATGGAGCAAAGAACGATGTTCAAAGCGTCTGGCCAAGGCACACCCTCCTGGTGATACTTGGTGAGCCTCTCCTTGATGACGCGATTCATGCGTTCTATCTGACCACTGCTCTGGGGATGATAGGGACAGTGGAGTGATGGTATCAATCTGATAAGGTGGAGACGTTTGGACTTGTGACAGATGTTTTGGACTGGGTTCTTGATTTCGGGCCGCATTCTGGCCTGCTTGGTCCGCCAAAGCGTTCCCTCGGCTGTCAGCGGTATCACCACGCGTGTGGCCCTTGACCTTCAGCACCGTCAGTTCTTGTGGGAGGCGGATCGCCTCAATCAGTTCTCCATCAGTGTGCTCTGGGTCTAGGGCACTGAAGATGGTGGACGGGTCCGCCACTAGGGGCGCCAATTTGTCCACGTACTCGTTTGCCACTCTGTAGTCCACGCAGAGGCGCCATTCTCCCGAAGGTTTCAAGACCGGCCATGCCGGGCTGTTGGAGGCGCTGCGGGCTTTCTTCAGGACTCCCCGTTCTTCAAAGATTTTGAGGAGTCGTTTGATCCCCTCGATTGCTTGGGGAGAGAGTGGATATTGACGAGTGCATGGTGGCGGCCTGCCTGTGTAGGTGACCGGGTCCATTTTCAGAAGTCCACAATCATTTTTGTCTTTTGCCCATATGGGATGCCGGGTTAGGTCCGGTTTAGTCACTCGTCTCAGTTTTGTGAGTCTGATTTTTCCCCCTTGGAATTCAAGAGATGAGTTAATTTAAGTCAGGACGTCTCAAGTCCTAAGAGAGGATCTCCTACGAACCCCACCCAGATTGATGTTTGGAACTTGTGTTGTAACCGGAGGGGGCCTTTGACCCTAGGGAAGTATGTTCCCATTGGAGCGGGAGTCAAGAGAGATTCTGGAGGTGGGGGCCGAGTAGCCCCCCCCCCCGAAGCAGAGCCGGAGACTGATGGGTGTGTGTGGGCTGCCGACAGAAAGAGCTCAAGGTGACAGACAGCTCAGAGAGAAGCTCAGTTTGTGTTGAGTTTGTTGGTTCTCGGAGTCCTTTAGTATCTGTTGAAAGGGAGAGCAAGGCCCTTTTGATTCTGTCGCACGTCAATGGTAAGACCTGCTCTTGGGCCTGTACTGCCCCTGTAATCTCTCCTCTGTCTCTCGTGATTGTTGGTATGGCAGCTTCAGGTCAGCCTGCCCTCTCGATAACTCTGTCGTTTCCAATTTAGTTACAAGCTCCTGTTTTGCTTCCTTTAAGCATGTGATGCGGGCTTTCAAATCCTGTCTCATTCTTTCTGACTGGATTTTCTCCATCTGAGACTCATATTCTGATCTGCTAAGAATCAGGGAACACCATTGGAGGCGTTCATGTGAGTCTCTGGGGAGACAAGTAGTCTTCCCCCAGGCCCTTGTGATGTCGGCTAAGGGCCATCCCCCCTCCCCCTTTGCTTGAATATCATATTTAGCCAACACCTCATCCTGTAACTTGATTAAGTTAAGCCTTTCCCAGATAGCCTGTGACATATCGTTACTTATTTCCCTTAAAGTGACATTAGGCGTTCTGTGTCACCTTTCTCTTGTCATTTTGGGGGGCGCTGGGCTCCCCCGCAGCATCCGAATCTGGGATCTGCTTAGGTGGACTGGGAGACATTATGGGACAGAATGTTGTGCCAAGTCCTTTAAGGAAATAAAGATGTTGAGACTTTCTGGAGACTGGGAGTGAAGTGTGTGTGGTAAAAAGCACCCTCAATCTATTTATTTCGTCCCAAGCTGTCATGCCTACTTCCCGTGGGTGCCGGATCATCTGGGACCATCGTTCAAGATGCTCGGGTTTGGCCGGTATGAAACGAATGACAGGTTCCCGGCCCCTCCCCGTGGTCCAGCGCACAGGGCGCAAGCGGTTAGACCTCTCCCCTGGGGGATTTTGACTTCTTAGCACCATTCGTGGTGGGGACTGAGTGAGGAGGGTGCGGGTCAGATCGGGCACCGTACCATCTGTCTCGGTATCGGATGTCTCGTCCTCCCAAGGCTGCCCTTGGGAGGGGGAAGGGTGTCGCGTTTCACTGGAGGCTGGTGTAGTACCAAACGTCACCTCCTGGGAAGATGGTTTCTCCTTCAGAGCTGGAGGCGGAGGAATTTCTGAAGGTGGGGGCCGAGCGGCTCCCCTTTGAGCAGGGTCTGTGAGCGCAGGCTGCTGGACCAGAGAGCTAAGTGTGTGAGAAGGCTGTGAAAGAAACTCAGTTTGGGATATCATCATGTCCTGTAGCCCTTTAAGATCTGTTGAAAGTGAGAGCATGGCCCGTTCTTGAGCATGTTGTGCGTCAATAGCCAGCTGGGATAAGACCTGCCCTTGGGCGTGTTGTTCTTTCGCAATCTCGACTCTTTCGCTCATTACGGCCTGTATGGCGGCTTCCAAGTCAGCCCGACCTCTTGATAGCTCGGTTATGGCGGAGGTTGTCTCTGCCCTACCCTTCTCCATTTCCTCTCTCCACTGCTCCATGGTTTCTAATCTGGTTGTGAGCTCATACATTCTCTCCTGTAGGGCTGCTGAACGAGTTTTAAAGTCCGATTTTGTCCTTTCTAAATGGCTTTTCTCCGTCCGGGATTCATAGATCCTAATCTGACCCAGAATCAAGGAACACCATTGTAAACGTTCATTTGAGTCCCTGGGGAGATGCGTGGTTTTTCCCCCACGCTCGTTTAATATCAACTAACGGCCAGCCTCCCTCCTCATCCTCTTCGATGTCATATTTAGCCACAACTTCAGCCTGCAATTTAACCAGGTTAAGCTTTTCCCAGACAACCTGGGCTATGTCCTGGCTCATGTTTTGTAAGGTGATCTCAGGCGGTTCTGTGCCTCCCTTTTCAGTTGTTACTTTAAGCGGGGGGCACTAGGCTCCCCCGAAGCGTCCGGGCTTGAACCCGGCTTGGTTGGAGTGGGAGACAATGTGTGACAGAATAGTCAGCCAGGCCCTTTAAGGGACTAAGGATGTTTGAGCCTTTCTGGAGACTGGAAGTGAAGCGTGGAGCAACACCCTCAAGGTCGTCTTGAGGAATGCAAGAGATATGAGACTGTCAGGCTAAAAGAGGATAAGAGTAGCCTACCGCTCCCGTGAGCGGATGAAAATAAAATAATAGCAGCTTTGGCCCTTTATTTGTTGGGACCGAAGTGTGTGTCTACGCACCGGGTCTCGGGTCCGGTTTCAACGACAGTTCCTACACCGCTCGGTTTGTCAATGACACTCAAGTCGAGAATAGATAGCTGTATGTGTGCAGTTGAAAAACTGCTGGACGTCTGTTCTACACCACTCGGCCTCTTTAAAAACACACAAGCTGAGAATTAGTCAGGTGTCTATTGCGCACCTGCTCTACCACTCGGTCTCTTATAAAAGGCGCAAGCTGAGACTTAAGCAGACGTCTGATTGGACCCCTGCTCTACCACTCGGTCTCTTTTAAAAGACGCAAGCTGAGAATTAGTCAGGTGTCTATGTGCACATTTAATTGGAGCTCATTAGAATGCATTCATAAATTATTGCAGGTATACCTTTATTGTTATAAATATGTCTAGACATTGAATCATAGTTTAACGTGCTGGTGGCTATGTGTGTGGTTTATTAGATTGGTTCTTTCTTGAGAGACAGAGCACTCACCGCCCGTTGTATGGCTCTGAATGGCTCGAAACCCAGGTCAGTTCCGGCAAGGCTTCCCCCGCCCGTCTGGTCTGTGTTTGGTATTCGGTTGTGCTTGGCTCTGTCTTCATCCGTGTCACGGCACCAATTGTTGGCTTTTGGCGTTTTTCTTCTTTGTTGCTCTGCGTTGTGTAATTTTGTATAAGCCTTAATAAAGTTGCAGCACCATCTAATTATGAACCACGATGTTGATAGCCTTCTTTGTTGTGATAGTATTGATAAAATCACCCAACACGGGATTGGAAGCGGCGACAGATGATAGATTTATTGTACAAAGATACAATCACATGGAACACTGGGATGTTTCCCTAGTCTCTCTCTCTCCCTGCTTCTCTGGGATGTTTCCCTAGTCTCTCTCTCTCCCTGCTTCTCTGCTGGCTGCGGCTGTGGCGCGAAGTCAAGGCCTTAGACTTCCCTTCCCGCATGGTGTTATCAGCGGGCCTGCCTGCTGGGAGTAGCGAATCTGTCCGTCCGAGTTGCCTACCGTTTCCAAATCAAAGTCCCAAGGTTTGGTTGAGACGTTAAATAGTGCTCTCTCGGCCCACCCCCCACGCCTAGGCCTGCCCGTTTAGGTGAAGCTAGATTGGTGGAGGAGTGACCATACAGATGTGTCGCCTGTCACCCTAACATGATATCTTAATCACCATTGGTTGTCAGTCTAGGTTGTGTCTGTTTATAGTGTCCCATAGAGATGTGTCATCAATACCCCAGAGGAGAGGCCCCCCCTGTGGCCTAAGTGTGACCTCTTGACACCCACTACCCTGAACGGCCACAGCAGCATCAGCTGTCTCCTTCTATCCCTTCCACTGCACATTCCAGACTGTTTACATGAGCACAAAAACACACAAACAAGCATTACATTGACTTTAAGACTCTGTGGACTTTTACCTATATTCTTCACCAGTCTCAATATGCTCTCCTGTGAAATGTATCGCAATCCCAATATTTGTACATGTTTGGCATGGCTTGGACTTGAGCATTCCCCTGGCACTTGTTTTCACTGCTCCCACGGAGGACTATGTGCAAGTCATGCCAGATGCCTACAAATAGATGGACTTTGCGCGTGTAAACTGTAGAATAATTAGGCATTACAATAAGGTGAAGAAATATGAACACATGCTCATTTCTCAGATTACCAGAATCTATTTGGCTGCGCTCACGCTATATTGTTAGAAGTAGGCCTAGGCTATATTGTTAGAAGTAGGCCTAGGCTATATTGATATTAGTAGGCCTAGGCTATATTGTTAGAAGTAGGCCTAGGCTATATTGATAGAAGTAGGTCTAGGCTATATTGATAGAAGTAGGCCTAGGCTATATTGATAGAAGTAGGCCTAATCTATATTGTTAGAAGTAGGCCTAGGCTATATTGTTAGAAGTAGGCCTAATCTATATTGTTAGAAGTAGGCCTAATCTATATTGATAGAAGAAGGCCTAATCTATATTGTTAGAAGTAGGCCTAGGCTATATTGATAGAAGTAGGCCTAGGCTATATTGATAGAAGTAGGCCTAGGCTATATTGATAGAAGTAGGCCTAATCTATATTGTTAGAAGTAGGCCTAGGCTACATTGATAGAAGTAGGCATAATCTATATTGATAGAAGAAGGCCTAATCTATATTGTTAGAAGTAGGCCTAGGCTATATTGTTAGAAGTAGGTCTAGACTATATTGTTAGAAGTAGGCCTAATCTATATTGTTAGAAGTAGGCCTAATCTATATTGTTAGAAGTAGGCCTAGGCTATATTGATAGAGGTAGGCCTAATCTATATTTTAAGAAGTAGGCCTAATCTATATTGATAGAAGTAGGCCTAATCTATATTGTTAGAAGTAGGCTGGGACTGACTGCCCCCCTGATCAAAAAGTCAAACTGCGCATATGAACATCATGTCACTAGAGAGACAGAAACAGCAGGATCCAGAGATGGTAAGGGACTGTGATAGAACTAACAGAAGGAAGTTCATAGAGAAGAAACTAGAAATGAATCCAGAGGCCTATACACAATGAGATGCAAATAAAAAGGCTATGTTAAGGGAAAGACTTCATGAACAATTAAACAGGACAACAATAGGCAGGCTTTTTAGAGATCGTGTCATCTTTGATGATCTTTGCATGTGTAAACTGTAGAATAATTAGGCATTACAATCAGGTGAAGAAATATGAACACATGCTCATTTATCATAATTCCAGAATCTATTCTGCTGCTCTCACTCAAAATAAACCATCTCTCCAGTCTTGAAAGTTTCCCTCCCTCCCTTCCTCCCTCCATACAGTCAGTCCCTACATCTCACCCACTTTTTCTCCCTCCCTCTCTTCCTTCATCCTTCCTTCCTCCCATCTCTCCCTCCCTCACCTGTTTGTTCTTATGAAACCACCTCCCACTCTCCCCCAGGTATGTGAACTGTGCCGGTACTGAGGAAGAGCAGAACCTGGTAGCGTTTCAGTACCGTGGAGGGATCCTGTTTCGCTGCTGGCTGTCGGGGAGGAGCTGCTGGTCTGGTACGGACAGGAGTACAGATACAAGAGCATCTCCTTCAACTACGTCTGGGAAGAAAAGAGCACCGCTAGAGGTATCTGTCCTCAACTCTTCTTCCCTCTGTCTTCTCCATCTCTCTCTCATCCACCTCTTTCCTTAAAGCTGAAAGAACCAGAGGTCTGCTGGTCATAATAATAACCGCTGTCCAAGTAGCTCTCCTCTACCATCCTTCCTCTCCTCTGTCTTTTTCCCACGGTGCCAGCCAGCAGGCAAGACATGGGCATACAGCGTAAAATTCAGGACACTCATGGATGCAACGATACAGAGGGCACTATGTCATGAACTGCAATGGTGCCTGTGCAAATCGCTGTTGTGAGGCACGCAAATTGCCAATATTAGGCAGGCACACTTGCTCAGAACAAAATGGAATGCTGTGAGTTGCCATGGAACATGGTAGCTTGACTTATCTTTAGGAGTGCTAGCTTACTCTAGCCATCCTAGGTAGCTATTGCCGTGGGCTTCAATGTATTCATGCTTGTTTTCTCTCCTTTCTCCTCTTTTCTTTTTCTCACTCCTCTCTCTCCTCTGTCGCTCTACTTCACTCGAGCTCAGCCAGAGGCACCTCTTACATATCTTTCTCTCTCCTGTCCTCAATCTGAAGTTGTGGTGTCGTCGTGTTTCGCCCCCCACTAGTTACATACGTATAAACACTCTATACAGTATTTGCACTTGTAATACAGGTGTGAGAATCCTTTTTAATGTTTGTCTCTTTCACTCTCCCAGGAGTGATGTCAGACTTGTCCCAGACTCAGGTGTTCTCCTGCTCTGTGTGCCCATTCACCTACACCTCCCAGATCTACCTCAACAAGCACCTCAAGAGGAGCCATGACAACCTCTACGTCTCTCTCTCTCGTTTCTCGAGCAGACAGATCAGACCAGAGATTCTCTCCTCCTCCTCCTCCTCCTCTCAATCACTCCCTATCACCATCTCCAACACCCCCCTCACCCCAGCTACTGCCCAGAGACAGAGAGACACAGACAAGCCAAGACCATACCACTGGGAACAGTGTGGGAAGAACTTCACTAAGTCAGAACATTTAAAGAAACACCAGCGTGTTCATACAGGAGAGAAGCCATACCACTGTGAACAGTGTGGGAAGAACTTCACTCAGTCAGGAAATTTAAAGACACACCAACGTGTTCATACAGGAGAGAAGCCATACCACTGTGACCAGTGTGGGAAGAACTTCACTACGTCAGAACAGTTAAAGACACACCAGCGTGTTCATACAGGACAGAAGCCATACCACTGTGACCAGTGTGGGAAGAACTTCACTACGTCAGGAGAGTTAAAGACACACCAGCGTGTTCATACAGGAGAGAAGCCATACCACTGTGTCCAGTGTAGAAAGAACTTCACTACGTCAGAACATTTAAAAATACACCAGCGTGTTCATACAGGAGAGAAGCCATACCACTGTGACCAGTGTGGAAAGAACTTCACTAGGTCAGGAGAGTTAAAGACACATCAGCGTTTTCATACAGGAGAGAAGCCATACCACTGTGACCAGTGTGGAAAGAACCTCACTACGTCAGAACATTTAAAGATACACCAGCGTGTTCATACAGGAGAGAAGCCATACCACTGTGACCAGTGTGGAAAGAACTTCACTAGGTCAGGAGAGTTAAAGACACATCAGCGTGTTCATACAGGAGAGAAGCCATACCACTGTGACCAGTGTGGAAAGAACTTTACTACGTCAGAACATTTAAAGATACACCAGCGTGATCATACAGGAGAGAAGCCATACCACTGTGAGCAGTGTGGAAAGAACTTCACTAAGTCTGAAAATTTGAAGACACACCAGCGTGTTCACACCGGAGAGAAGCCATACTACTGTGACCAGTGTGGAAAGAACTTCACTCAGTCAACACACTTAAAGACACACCAGCGTGTTCATACAGGAGAGAAGCCATACCACTGTGTCCAGTGTAGAAAGAACTTCACTACGTCAGAACATTTAAAAATACACCAGCGTGTTCATACAGGAGAGAAGCCATACCACTGTGACCAGTGTGGAAAGAACTTCACTAGGTCAGGAGAGTTAAAGACACATCAGCGTTTTCATACAGGAGAGAAGCCATACCACTGTGACCAGTGTGGAAAGAACCTCACTACGTCAGAACATTTAAAGATACACCAGCGTGTTCATACAGGAGAGAAGCCATACCACTGTGACCAGTGTGGAAAGAACTTCACTAGGTCAGGAGAGTTAAAGACACATCAGCGTGTTCATACAGGAGAGAAGCCATACCACTGTGACCAGTGTGGAAAGAACTTCACTAGGTCAGGAGAGTTAAAGACACATCAGCGTTTTCATACAGGAGAGAAGCCATACCACTGTGACCAGTGTGGAAAGAACTTCACTACGTCAAAAGAGTTAAAGACACACCAGCGTGTTCATACAGGAGAGAAGCCATACCACTGTGACCAGTGTGGGAAGAACTTCACTCATTCAACAAGCTTAAAGACACACCAGCGTGTTCATACAGGAGAGAAGCCATACCACTGTGACCAGTGTTGAAAGAACTTCACTACGTCAAGAGAGTTAAAGACACATCAGCGTGTTCATACAGGAGAGAACCCATAGCTCTAGCCTTAGGCCTGGATTACACCACTGCTTTTTCACTTACCTCTGCGCCTAGCAGTTACACTACTGAGGCCAAAATGAGGCTCGAACCCGGAGGCAGATCGATACATCCGGGGCTACGTTTTGGTGCTTGAAATCCGGCGATGCGTTCTAGTGTAATAGGCAGATCTGGAGGCCTTTGGGAAAAAAACTATAGGAATAGAGCTACACTGTAACTCTGTGTTCACTTCACCTTATAACAATCAAACAGATGATTCATGAGTTTGAGCTACATAGTATCTTACTGTATACTATAGTTAATCAGACAAGCAGATAATATAGTAGAAGGAATTTAACTGTATTCCATGTTTGCAGGTTCCACCCAAAAAGAAGACATTTCAAATCATAACCTACACAAGAGTAGACACCTCAATTATCTTGTTAAAAGAAAAGTAACTAGCAAGAAGTTTTCTTGTTAAACCTTTTTATTGAGCTATCGCTATATAAGATATATATTGAGATATGCCGCTACACGTGTGGGTAGGATCCCTAGCTCAGTCTTTTGTGTTCCCGACAAACAGTAACTTGATCACACCTGTCTGAACTTCCCAGCACTCCTGCCCTTTTCTTTTTCAATAATATCTCTATATGCCGCTACACGTGTGGGTAGGATCCCTAGCTCAGTCTTTTGTGTTCCCGACAAACAGTAACTTGATCACACCTGTCTGAACTTCCCAGCACTCCTGCCCTTTTCTTTTTCAATAATATCTCT
This sequence comes from Borostomias antarcticus, assembly GCF_949987555.1. NCBI lineage: Eukaryota > Metazoa > Chordata > Actinopteri > Stomiiformes > Stomiidae > Borostomias > Borostomias antarcticus. The sequence continues at coordinate 9,585,540 of NC_140234.1, forward strand.
ATTCAATACTCAAATTCAGTCCAAATGTTCCAATGTATTGTTCACAATCATTGTGTACAATCAGTTTGTTTTAAGTCCTTCATCCATTCCCTCACGATATAGCTCCCATATTATGACGTAATATGTTTTTACGAATATGCCAACTATCTGTCCCGCATGGTGTCGTTCTAAAACATCACCATCGAGATGAATAAGCCTACTATTTTAAACCGCACCACAGATATGAGCAAACATGATTTAGGGTACCTAATAGGCCAGTTAAAGCAGATGTTTGCTTTTGCAAAAGAACCCCTCAAATATGTTGTACAGTTTAATCTGGAATAATATTTCATATATGTATATAATGTTTACATGCATAAACCTTGCTTAAACGGAATATTGACAATGGCCATGTAAACATCAACAAACCGTTTGAATAAACGGAATATGGGCATATTCCGAATATAAAAAAAACAAATAAGTCCCCTGGTTTATTCCTTTTCCAAACCGAATATTGAGTCATGTATACGCTTATCGGTTTATTCCCACCAAAAGGAACATGAATTTGTGCTCTGCGCATGTTTTATTCGCAAGGAATCTTGGTTCTAGATTGCTGAACTAACGTTAGCCATTCTCAAAATGCAATACAACACAAATCTATAGTATATTTCATAGGTAGGCCTACAGTTTATTTATTCTGCAAAATCAATTCTGTTATGTCTAAACAAACTAGTTTTGTACTGACTTCTATTTGTTGCTGCTGTTTTGATTGTATTTCTGCTTGTTATGTTCTCTCCTGTTCTGTGATTGTATTTATGTATTTCCCACCAATCCTAGCTGCGAATCTTCATCCAAAGGGCCCGGGGGGCTCTGGTGTGAACGAGTGGCATATGAAAGAGAGCCACAGCACCGGCGTTTAACATTTCCTCTCGTTTTTTCCTTTCAGTAAGGAAGTGAATGAGGAGGAGTGTGAATTGGTGTTGCTGGATGAGAGCAAGCACTATAGCGCACCACAAACATATTGCTATCGTTTCCATTCTTTGCTGTCTGGGGAGATGGGCTAAACAGGAAGAAGAAACACGCCGAAAAACTTTCATTGCGATGACGTTCTCCGTGCGTCGCTGGTTTAAATTCGGAATATACCGAATGATTACAATTACCATACAGGAATATTCCTTTTTGCTTGCGCATGTAAACTCCTTATTCCTAATGTTTCAATAACCGGAATATGGACAATAAACCGAATATTGAGTGCATGTAAACGTAGTCAGTGATAAAAAATCTAAATAGGAATTGGCTATGGAGTTTGGATTACTGGAGAAAATGAAAAGAGGAACATGAGGAAGATCCTTGGTGAACTGAATAATACGGCAGGCCTTATCCTATAGGCCTATGGAATGCTGTTCAGGAAGTTGGGTGAATGAATGGATTTAATTTTGTCCTCTGGGTAAAAGTCAATTGCTTTCAAAACATGAAAGAATAAAACCAAAAAGTACTGCAACACGAAGTAGATGAAATGGTGATTGCATAGGGAACTGTTTAAATTAGCCTGGTACCTGGTTGAGGTCATGGTTTACAACCATTCATCTCTTACAATATACATGAATAAATTATCAGATGAACAGTAGTAATGGTAATCTATACTATTATCACAGCAGTGCAGATTGCAATTAGAGATTGGAATAAGTAGAGTATCTTTTTGGATTTGAGATTATTTTAAAAGCAGGGGATGCGCTCCACACATGGAATACAAACTGGGATGGAAATGTATTTGTTGGTGACTCTTGGCGTTGGTTGGATGGTATTTTAAACTGTTTTGTTTTTTTCATTAGCCTTTTTAATAAACATTGTATAACCTGAGATAGGTACTGTAGAGTGTGTTCATTTGTGTTCCTGCCTCAGTATCCAACCCTGGACTGACCCCTCCTCAGTATCCAACCCTGGACTGACCCCTCCTCAGTATCCAACCCTGGACTGACCCCCCCTCAGTATCCAACCCTGGACTGACCCCCCCCCTCAATATCCAACAATAAAAGACGGCCCCAGATCTCACACAATACCACACAGTCCAGTGTCCCTTCTTTAGGTGTATTCCAAATGAATCTCTCCAACACAGGATTGGAGCGACATCAAAAGCTGTTTATTACAGAAGGTTTAACATACAAAAGACGATGGCATATAGTCTAATGTACAGCTGACCTGTCTGTATGCTGTCTGGACTCAAATCAAATCATCTGAGCTCGAGCACGGTTCCTATGTGGTTTGAGTGCCCCCACCCCCTCCTCGTCTCTTCTCCGATAAGACTGTCTTTCTGGTCTCTTCTGTGGCCTTGTTTTGTCAAGTCAACCTACGCCGCCTTGGCGCTAACCACAACAATTGCTGTTTGGCACAGAGTGTACCAGCCATGGAATGTCATCTTTATTTCATAAGTCTATGGAAGAGGGACACCATTTCTTACAGAAAGCTCCAGCTACAGCCATACTCAGAGGTCAATCATTATAATTAGGAACAGCTAACAGGATCAGATTAAACCAATATTTCTATGAAAATCAACCAATATTCAATACCTTCCAACACCAAAGTGAAAATAATTCCTCAATGGGACTGAGGAATGGGGAGTAAGGGGGTAACGGTGTATCCACCTGTGAAGTTATGTATGGTGGTTGGTGAACCAGTCCCAGACCAGAGCAGCCCGGTGGAAACTAACATAATCCCACATGACAACAAACCTGGGCTGCTCTGCTCCATCCTGTACAACTGCATTATATAGAGCACCAGATATGTCATTGTGAGTGGAGTGCACTTCTAAAGCATAGAGCGCTTTACAATATCTTCTCTCATTCACTCACCAATGGTGGCCAGCTGGTGTTAGCCTGCTCTTTGGGATAAATTAGTGTCTTACACAAGAACACGTCAACGAAGCAGAGGAGATAGCTGGAATTGAACTGGAGGCTCCCAGACGGCTACTCTACCTCCTGAGCTGCTGCCGCCCCCTCAGAACGTGATCATGTGTGCAGTACTGGATGGACCTAGGGTGGCATGGTGATGGAGAACTCCTTGCAGATGTAGGAACCTCTTGAAAATGTTTTCAGCCCTCAAAGGCCATCTAGGTTTTTGCAGGGTGATAATCAATCTAGTAATTATATTCCATAAACTAAGGCATGTTTAAATTATTTTATTGTGAGCTCACAAGGTATGTCTGATCTCCAGAGCAGGGATATCAGAGTACAAATGTGTGGTCAGAAAACAATGAGTTTCATACTTCAGCCAAAATGACCTCATCTTAAGACCTCCTCCTCCTTATCTCTCTGGGCTAGTGGAAAGGGCTCCCCCCCTCCCCCAACTTAACATTCTTGAAGCTCACAGACCTGCTTCCACACACCACAAAACACTGATTCTTCTTCCAGGAACACAAGGTGATATTTCCCCCAAGCTGCCCAGGACATTCACAACAGCTCTTTGTCCTGTAACATCTGGGCCCCGACGCCTGGTTTTAGATAGATTGAATCCAGCTTCATCAATGAAAATGAACTCATGACGCTGTGCAGCTGCGCCAAATACCACCAATAGGCCGTTCATACCTCTCATATTGAAATGAATGGAATGCACAAGAACAAGAGCCCTGGATCAGGTCCAAATCCAGCCAGCTTGCTAATAACACCAGCTAACATTAACTAGCCAACTTCAGAAAGAAATCTAACCAGATAGATATGAATAGGCTATTGCAGGATCTTGACTAGTCGTAACGTTAGAAGACCATAAACGCAAATGAAAACGCAAGTGCTCATTTTACCATACTTTGGAAAATAAGTACCCTAACACACCCTATAGAACATGTAATCTATGGGCTGCAGCTATTGAGTCTGAGAGAAATAATAATAGGCACAAATCCTTATTAAATCAATTTTAATTCATTGCTTTTATCTCTAGCAAGATTGATTATGCTCTCCTAAAGCTATAATCAAAGTTTTGATGACTGAGGCCCAATTTAGGGACCCAAATAAGATTGAGTCCACTCAAGAAAAAACAAAACGAATAATTCCCTTTATTTGACAAACCAATCATAGTCTACATACCAGTGATTATACCAATATGAGGTCATTTTAAGATCAATCAAACATTCAGTTCCGAGTCCGGGTCCAGAACCAGGGCTACAGCCAACAGCAGGGGGAGGCGGACTGGACTGGGAAGGTGTTTGCATAGTCCTTGAACTCTGCTCCCTTCATTTCTCCTCCAGATCCAGGTACCTATAGCCGTCACAACGTGGCTAGCTAATTGTAGGCTATTCTTGACCCACGTTAACATTAGCAAAGCGGTGTACCTGCGCACATGCACAAACAGAGCAGTGCTACAAAGAAATCTATCATATTTATTTTCTCATACACTGGGCGTTTGGTGTTGCCAAGCAATAGGCTCTTTGCTTTGCACAAGTTCCACTACTTCCTGAAATTCTACAGGCATCCTTATTTCCTGTCCTATACCATTGTGCCGCACACCTGATTAATCACTTCCATCCAATAGTACAGGACAGGAAATAAATATGCCTGTAGAATTCCAGGAAGTAGTAGAGCTTGTGCAAAGAGCCTATTGTCAGACAGTACTTCAGGAACAGTGTAAATCACACAAGTCAACTGCTGGCACGTTGCATGTCTGTGACTGATAAATCGTCAATGACGTGTAAATGGTTGAAATTCATGTTGAAATGAAGCCCCCTCTTTTCCATTGCAACTATAGCAGAGGCCGTTATTCACATAACAGTTGACCGTGTTTGCTTTCTTCACTGACAGAGAGAGAGAGAGGGGGAAAGAGAGGGAGAAGATGAAAAGATTTCATCAAACAAAGCTCAGCTTTGGAAAGCGAACTGTTGAGGACAAGATCAAAAAGAAAGAGGTGATGATGGTGGTACACTGCCTACTCTTTACTTAACATGGTGGGAAAAGCACATTGACGGGATAAATTGTATGTCTGTATATAGATAAACAACTATACAGGTATGTAGGTGTGTATAAATATACACAGTATGCATGATTATGTTCGGTTAAAAATATATAATTTGTTGACAGGAAACCAAGAGGTACAAGAGAGTGGAAGAGAGGGGACAGGAGGAGAGGGTATAGAGATGAGAGATGAGATACCTGATGTTAGCCAAAGAGACACTACATTAAGTTAGATCCTGGCAAGATTAAAAAATAATGTGGATGGATGGATGGATGGATGGATGGATGGATGGGTGGGTGTGTGTGTGTGTTTATAGTGTGTGTGTTTATAGCTTATGTTTATGTTTTGTTAATTTGTGGACAGGAGATGAAAATGGACACCACAGTGGAGGAGAGGTGACGGGAGGAGACCAACATGGACAAAAGACAAGAGGAGAGGTGACAGGAGGAGACCAGCATGGACAAAAGACAGGAGCAGAGGTGACAGGAGGAGACCAGCATGGACATCAGAGTGGAGGAGTCCAGGCTGGGAGAGAGGTGACAGGAGGAGCTAGTCTCATGTTTCTAATAGATGGTGTGTTCTCATCAACATTCACTTAAGTTGTGTCCTCTCTGGATGACCTCCACTGCTCTCAGTTAAAGATGATATTAATCCAATATGATGTGTGTTCTTTATAGATCTAGCCTCTTAATTCTGCTCTCAAAGTGCACCAGATTGAAGCACCACAACTAAATGACCTCGGTATTACAAAAATCCTGCGTACGGCCCTGGTCCTGAATGTTTCAGAGGGCAGATGATAACCTCCTTCTAAGCAAGGAGCAGGTGTTCATAATTCTGTCTGTATCACTACACTGAGGTGACATTTTGGTTGTACCGTCTGATCACAACACTTACTGTTCTAATTTTTAACCTATCTGTCTACATATCTATCTGTCTGTCTGTCCATCTCTATCTTTCATTGTCTACCCCTGTTTTATTATTGTATCCGAGGCTTCACGTTTGGTGATGGGACCTCAGTGGGTGAGAACAGACATGCTGAATAGACATAAAGATCTAGGCATGGGCAGCATCTTTCCATCCATTTAAAAATAAATATGTATTATTTTATGCCAACCTACATTCAGTCTAGCCCTAACCCTAACCTCTTAGAGTGCAGGAAGTGTCGGCCAGCTGTGTCATGTGTGTGTGTCTCCATTCTCAGCGTCAGTACATCCAGTTTGATAGTTCACCTGGGCCAGCAGACTAAGCAGAGCCTCGACCCAAACAAGGTGTCCTGAATGGTCTCCCATGTCCGCCTTGTACAACTGAACTGTCAGCCCAGTGTTTCAGTGTGGTCTACAAACTATTCAATAAAACCTGGAGAAAATGATCTGTATCTTGTCTTTACACTTACAGCACACATGCTGCACAAATGATGACCTTAATTGTATGACACTTGTTTTGTAAAATGCACAAGTGTATCTCTAACTTGGCTAGACTGTGGATGTGGTGACTAGTCCAGGCCAGTCAGCATTGTTACGGCCCCTCTCAGGCTGTTATGTCTAGGAGTGTAAAGGGAGAGGGGCAACCGCAACAAGCGGTGCCTGCGTGTGGCTAAGTATGGGTAATGTTTAAACAGACTAATGGAAGCAGTGGCTAAAACAAACAACACAACTAACAACCAAAAAGGTAGACGGACAACCAAGGAACAATAACCTTATTAGGTTTATTGTGGTACCAAAAAGGTGATGTAAGAGACGGATAACATGAATAACAATGAAAACAAGAGGACAAGCTCTCCTCGGGACAAGCTAAGGGGAGGGGCGGTACAGGTGCCAAAATAATAAAGTACCTAAACCCGTTCCTATTCTAGTCCCTTGAACACTACCCTAACCACTTACTTACCTAGATGTACAAACCATCGTCCTCACTATCTATCCCTAAACTATCCCTCCTAGACTAAGCCCGCTAAAATACAAAAGGTAGCACCTGACCAAAGAAGCTTACCTGGTGTATTTAGACATCGAGTTACCTACGTGTGTAAATGTAAACCCATGGGCCGCTAGCCTACCTCCCTAACCCTCCCCTGGAACTAACTATGGGGGGGGAACCGGAGCAACAGGACAGACATAAACCCATAACAAAAGACAAGGGGCTACAAAGACAGAACAGAACGTAGGGTAAATAACCGAAGTCTAGGATTAACAAACAGAATAGACAGCCTACCTAACAAAAATCAAATGCCACTACCTGAACATACAGGGGAGACGAAGGTTTAAATAAACAGCAAAACACCCTGATTGGACAACAGTAAAGTGACACAATGATACGATTGGCTGACAGGACGAGACGATTAGCTGGCGGCACATGGAACAGGAATGATTGCCAGCACAGCTAACGATGACGGACAGGACAGACGGCCAATGGGGGACAGGAGCGCCTAGAACTCAAGGAGAGCAAAAAAAGAGGGAACAAAAACACGAAACGGACAAACACATGGATTGTAGGCCTAATAACTAAAGTGAAACGTAACACCCCCACCCATAAAGAGCAAACCTATAGGATTTGTGACAAACCATAAATGAACAAAAAAAACATGCATAGTAAATAATGCATAATAGTTTTACCAAATGAATTACATGGATGAACTAAAGCAATCAAAATAAACAAGCAAAACAGAAAAGGGACCTAAGCACGCGACAGCGCGTCCGCCAAGACATTCTCAGACCCTTTCTTGTGCTTGATGACCAAATTGTAACCCTGGATCACCAAGGCCCACCGCATGAGGCGGTGGTTGTGGTTGTACATTCGATGTAAGAAAACCAGCGGATTATGATCCGTGTACACCACTACAGGGAGAGGAGATGAACCAACATAAACCTCAAAAAACTGTAAAGCAAATAATAATGCTAGCGTCTCCTGTTCAATCGTGGAGTAGCGCGACTGACACGCGTTAAACTTATGAGAAAAATAACAAACGGGGTGATCAATCCCATTAGCATCCTCTTGTAGTAATACGGCACCAGCGCCAACCACACTAGCATCTACCTCCAGCTTAAATGGCTTACTGAAGTCAGGCGCAGCCAGGACTGGTGAAGAGCTGAGGAGAGTCTTCACGGCTGCGAACGCACCCTGGCACTCAGGGGACCAGCGGAATGCTACGGTCGGACTGAGTAGAGATGTTAATGGGGCAACAACAGAGGAGAAATTACGACAGAACCCGCGGTAATAGCCACCCATCCCGAGGAATCTGCGCAACTCACGGCGGGTTGCAGGAGGAGGGTACCTGACGATAGCTGCCACTTTATCAGCCAGCATACGGACCTTACCCTGCCCTACCTGCTTGCCAAGATAGGTCACAGTAGCTCTCGCGAACTCGCACTTAGCGAGGTTCAAAGTCAAGGACGCCCTGGCTAGACACTCAAACACGGTTCTCAGTGATTGGAGATGTCCGGACCAGGTCTCGGAGTGAACCACTAGGTCGTCCAGATAGGCGGTGCAGTTTGGGACATCTGCCAGCACGATGTTCACTAGGCGCTGGAATGTAGCTGGAGCATTACGCATCCCAAACGCCATTACTGTATACTGACAGAAGCTATCTGGGGTCACAAAAGCAGAGATGTTAGAAGCACGAGGACTAAGTGGGACCTGCCAGTATCCTTTGAGCAAGTCTAATTTGCTCACGAACTGGGCTGAGCCGATGGTATCAATACAGTCATCCAGTCGTGGCAACGGGAAACAGTCAGGTACAGTCACAGCATTCACCTTTCTGTAGTCGGTACAAAACCTGGCTGTACCATCAGGCTTTGGAACCAGGATGCATGGAGAACTCCATGAGCTGGAGCTGGGCACTGCCAAATTATTCTCCAGCAAATACTGAACCTCACGTTTCATAGCTGAGCGTTTTGTCACGTTGACGCGGTATGCGTGCTGCTTAATGGGCACCGCGTCACCCACGTCCACGTCATGTTCCAGCACGTTAGTGCAGCTAGGAACATCACTGAAAAGACAGGGGAAATCATTAATCAAGCGGATGACATCGGATTTTTGCTCTTCACTTAAATGTTCTAAATGAGAGGAGAGAGACCTGAGCATGTCGGAGTTCCTCAAACGCGCACACTGCTCAGGCACATTTCGCAGCACCAACCCGTCCTCGTCCCCATCAACCATAAAGTCACGCACCAGTGCCGCCGAGGCCACAGACGAGACAGCGGGCCCAGCTGTCTGGTCAGAATGTACAGATAAAACCTCTCTGGCATGGTAACGCTTTAACATGTGAATGTGACAAATCGGGTAGCGCGCTTCCTGTCCGGTGTCTGCACAACATAATCAGTGTCGCTAAGCTTTTTCTCTATCTGGTAAGGACCTGAAAAGCGGGCAGAGAGAGAAGACCCCGGAATAGGTAGGAAGACTAACACACTATCACCAGGCTGGAAAAATCGAAAATCTGCTTTTCTGTCAAAATGCTGCTTCATCTTCTTTTGGGAAGAACCAAGCGCGTCTCTGGCTAGCGCGCATGCACCATGTAGTCGCTCCCTAAACTGGCTAACATATTCCAGCACACTACGCGAGCCAGCGGCGGTGGACATAATCTGGTCTTTCAATACTTTTAACGGACCACGAACCGTATGCCCAAAAACGAGCTCAGCAGGACTAAAACCTAACGACTCTTGAACTGTCTCACGGGCAGCAAATAGCAGCAATGGAACGCCCTCATCCCAGTCTCTCTCTGTGTCCATACAATATTTACGCAGCATAGATTTAAAAGTCTGGTGCCACCTTTCCAAAGCACCTTGGCTTTCGGGATGGTAGGCACTGCTCACACTGTGCGTAATGGAGAGAGATTTTAAAACCTGCTCAAACACTTTCGACAAAAAATTCGTTCCCTGGTCCGTTTGTACCGTTTTCGGGAGACCGAAAGTAGAAAAGAACTTGACCAAAGCTTTCAGCACGGCTTTGGACGTGATATTACGCAGTGGAACAGCTTCAGGATATCGAGTAGCAGAGCACATCATTGTTAACATATATTGATTCCCAGACTTAGTTTTCGGAAGTGGGCCTACACAGTCGACTATCACCCTCTCGAAAGGTTCTCCCATAACGGGAATAGGGTGCAAGGGAGCCGGAGGAATTACTTGGTTCGGCTTCCCAGTGACTTGACAAGTATGACATGTTTTGCAGTAGCGGGTCACATCGGTTTTCAAACCAGGCCAATAAAAATGACGAAGGACCCTGTCATACGTCTTAGTCACCCCTAGGTGACCAGACCACGGGATATCATGAGCTAGGGCCAGCACTCTCAGACGCAGGGCGGAGGGAACGACAACCTGAACCACCACACTCCAGGTATCGTCAACACGGGGAGTCCACCTGCGCAACAGAAGATCATCCTCGATAAAGTAGGCTGCTTGCAATGACATAGCTTCCTCTAGACTAACCGCAGCAGCAAAACACGGCGACAGACTAGTATCCTCCTTTTGGGCCTGAATAAGCTCGTTACGGGTGACGGGTAAATGTAAAGCCGCCTCTTCATAGTTTACCGCTTTCTTATCCGAACCAGAGCTAGGCACCTGAGCCTTTTCGCCTGAGAATACAGGAGCAAACACGGTATCGGTTGGACCAATCGCGTCAGGGCAACGACGTGCCTGGGCACGCGTCACTGCACAAGTGGGGAATACCTCGGGGAACTCCTGGCCTAAATGATCGATGGAATGCTCGATGGGAGTGTCTAACACTTCCAACGTAGGCGTCACTTTGCCCCCTGCTACATCGTTTCCTAAAATCATCGACACACCCTGAATAGGCAGACTAGCCTGCACGCCGACACGGAAACATCCACTAACCAACTCACAATCCAAGTTAACCTGGTGGAGGGGCACAGGTACATAACCCATTTCAATACCTTGCAACACTACATTAGAGCCACTGTACGACTTGTCTGACCACGGCAAGGCATCGGCCAAAATAAGAGACTGCGCCGCACCAGTATCTCGTAAAATCTGAATGGACGTCTTCGTTGGCTCACCAGTGAGCGAGACCAACCCCTGAAATATGAATGGCCGATAACTAGACTCAGGAAGGGCCGACACACTAGAAACCAAACTAGAACCACTCTTAACTGGTTTCACCAAGCCAACACCCTTAGTCTGAGGGGGTGGCTGTTTACGTTTTAAAATGACACAATCGGCGATCACATGTCCTGGCTTATGGCAGTAAAAACAGCTACGCTCCTCTTTCGAGTTACGCACCACGAACACACCCTGACTACTCTGAGAGGGGACACTGACACTCTTACCATTTCGACTGGTCTCAATACGACCTGGGGTGGAAAATACTGTCTTGTGGGTCAAGGTAAACTCATCCGCGAGCACGGCCGCCTGGGCAAGGGACGTCACCTTTTGCTCATTCAAATAAACTGCTAAGCGCTCAGGAAGACAATTTTTAAATTCTTCCAACAAGATTAACTCACGCAAACTAAAAGGCTCCGTAGCCTTACTGGCAGCACACCATCTGTCAAAGAGAGTTTCTTTCTCTCGAGCAAACTCGACAAACGTTTTCCCAGAAACCTTTTTATGGCCCCTAAACTTTTGTCTGTAGGCTTCAGGGACTAACTCGTAAGCGCGTAATACAGCAGCTTTGACCACATCGTACTTTAGACTATCCTCAAGGCTAAGTGCAGCTACAACTTCTTGAGCCTTGCCAACTAATTTGCACTGTAGGAGAATTGGCCAAACATCTCGGGGCCAACAGAGAGTAGTGGCAATACGCTCGAACGCACAGAAATACGATGCAACTTCTGACTCTCTGAACTGAGGTACGAGAACAATGTTCTTACTCACGTTAAACGTGTCAACTGACTGGCCGGATGGCGTAATCACTCGAGGGGTGGAATTCCAAACAGGAGCCGGAACCAAGGCCGCTGCCCCAGCCTCCAACTCGAGCTGGCAAATTCTCACCGCCTTGTCCGCCTCAATCTCAAGTCGTTTGACTTCAAGTCGGTGCGCATTCTCCATCTCCTGCGCCCGATCATCTCTCTCCATTTGGAGACGTGCCAGCCGCACCTTCAGGCGCGCGCCTGGGGATGCCCCACCCACACTCGACATACTAGGAGACTGGGGGTCATACCGTGGCATGGTGGTGGGATGTCGCGGTGGCGACTGCAGACCTACCACAGACACAGCCTCCGCCGGACCCGTAGTCGGACCGTCGTCACCCAACCCCACATCACTCCCTCCCGTCTTAACGGGGACCACATCTACACCCTCGTCAGGAGGAGGAGGCGGAACGACAGGCACACCGGAGACCAACACTCTCATGCCCACCAACCCGGCCAGCACTTCCTGCTTAACCTCAGCCTTCACTAGATGCCTTTGCACCGGGACCTCATAATGCTCAGCAATAGCAATCAAATCTTTTTTATGACACGCGTCCAACAACGCTACCGACGGCGCGTCAATAAACAACTGCACTATGGAGGCAGCCATCACCACAATACCACATCAACAAAAAAAAACAAAAAAAAAAATAAAAAAAAGTCAACACAAAACACTAACCATACCCAACAGAACCCGAATCGCAGACACAAAAAAACGGGAAAACAAATCCGGACGAGCCCCCATTCATGTTACGGCCCCTCTCAGGCTGTTATGTCTAGGAGTGTAAAGGGAGAGGGGCAACCGCAACAAGCGGTGCCTGCGTGTGGCTAAGTATGGGTAATGTTTAAACAGACTAATGGAAGCAGTGGCTAAAACAAACAACACAACTAACAACCAAAAAGGTAGACGGACAACCAAGGAACAATAACCTTATTAGGTTTATTGTGGTACCAAAAAGGTGATGTAAGAGACGGATAACATGAATAACATTAAACAATGAAAACAAGAGGACAAGCTCTCCTCGGGACAAGCTAAGGGGAGGGGCGGTACAGGTGCCAAAATAACAAAGTACCTAAACCCGTTCCTATTCTAGTCCCTTGAACACTACCCTAACCACTTACTTACCTAGATGTACAAACCATCGTCCTCACTATCTATCCCTAAACTATCCCTCCTAGACTAAGCCCGCTAAAATACAAAAGGTAGCACCTGACCAAAGAAGCTTACCTGGTGTATTTAGACATCGAGTTACTTACGTGTGTAAATGTAAACCCATGGGCCGCTAGCCTACCTCCCTAACCCTCCCCTGGAACTAACTATGGGGGGGGAACCGGAGCAACAGGACAGACATAAACCCATAACAAAAGAAAAGGGGCTACAAAGACAGAACAGAACGTAGGGTAAATAACCGAAGTCTAGGATTAACAAACAGAATAGACAGCCTACCTAACAAAAATCAAATGCCACTACCTGAACATACAGGGGAGACGAAGGTTTAAATAAACAGCAAAACACCCTGATTGGACAACAGTAAAGTGACACAATGATACGATTGGCTGACAGGACGAGACGATTAGCTGGCGGCACATGGAACAGGAATGATTGCCAGCACAGCTAACGATGACGGACAGGACAGACGGCCAATGGGGGACAGGAGCGCCTAGAACTCAAGGAGAGCAAAAAAAGAGGGAACAAAAACACGAAACGGACAAACACATGGATTGTAGGCCTAATAACTAAAGTGAAACGTAACAGCATGGTATAAGCTGCATACAGGTGAGCAGAAGCTGAAACGCTTGTTCCTTGGCTAGGACCAAGGCAGCTTGCCAGCAGGGTCAGGCCTGTGCCGGGAGGTCAGTACATTAGAACCCCCTTAGGCGGGCTGTATGTATCCTAGGTTCTCAAACTTATATTTGTGGTATAGAAAGGTAGAACTTGCTTGGTTGGTTATGCAAGTGTGTGTGTGTGTGTGTGTGTGTGTGTGTGTGTGTGTGTGTGTGGTACTGTTGATTTTCCTCCACACTCCTCTCTCAGCCATATGTTTCCCCTATGTGGATCTGAAAACAGTGATAGGGATTAAATTAGGTTGCTAAGGGAGAACTGCTAGTCACCAGAAGCATTCAAGAACATAACCCATGCTGGAATACTAGTGTATGAACAAATCAATACAAGTAGAGCACATCTACTGACAGGCTGGCTGAATGACTGGAAGACTGACTTGGGACCTCCACTGAGGGCATCCCAGTCCTGGCTATGGATCAGTAGGCTAGTGATGCTCCCCTGCCCCTGGGCTAGTGTAGACCATTGCTAGCCTCTACCCACAAGCCATTACATTGATCATAGGCCTACTAAGAGAATACCAAGGGGAGTCTTGGTAAGGCTTTTATCAGGGAGGTTGATGGATTACGTCTTTCAAGCTACATGATTTGCATTAAAAATATAATCTCTCTCTCACACACAGTCATGTAATCCAGTCAATCTCACTCCATAACAAATTGCATTAGGCCTACGTAACTAGCAAGCTAGCAAACTGTCTCTGATTGGCCAAAGTAGAAATTGATTGACAGTTGACCCGCCCCCTGGAAGTCTCTGGGCCTGCAGAGATACACACTTGGAAAATTGAGGGGTCTTCTACAGGGCAATAAAGTGGGATCTCTGTATAAAAACGCCTAATGAGAAGCAGGGGGCTTGATACCACAAGGGAACATGCATAATGGGTGGGGGACAACATGTTTACATGTGTACAGTACTTGTTGTTGGCAACCCCGCCCCAATAGCGGACCTAGGACTACAACTGGCTAAATTGGCTCTGATTGAGAGACCTGTGCCACTGATTGTTTGATTGGTTTCCATCTGTCTGTTCCATTTGCTGTAGCTGTGCATAGTCCTTGGTGTTTCCGGTGCCATCTTGTAAGTCTGTAAGTTTATAAGCTCTGTCTTTTCTTCTTCACTTGTCGAGTGTATACCGTGGTTTTATTGTTTAGTCTTTGGTTTTGGGAAAACTGCTGAGACCTCAATGCACCTGTGACAGTTACATGCAGCCCTTGTGATTGCTTAAGTCAGTATGAAACCATCTATGGCTTCTCACATGGCAGGTAACTCAACAAGAGTTCAAGCCCAGGGGGGATGCAGAATAAAAATGCTAATACATGTACATACTCAGGCATTATGCTGTGACATGATTTTTTAACTTATTTATGTATTTATTTGTAGCTGTTACCGTTTCTTCATTTTGTTTACATCTCTTCATCTGACCAGCCTGTTGTCTGCTTACATCTCAATCAGTCCCACCTGTGTTCAATTCAGTCAATCAGTGAATCCATGCTCAGTCCAGAGTCCCACAACTCATTCCCATCACAGTATGTAGGCCTACTAATATGTTCATCCAGGATTGCTACAGTGTAAATAGGCTGCGACATTTATCATTTTTTACTTAGAGCTATCTGAAGCCAGCCATGCTCTCCTCATATTCACTGCACATTCTTGCTCAATAAATCTCTAATGTTCATGATTTAAAAAATGACATTTTCATGACATGGTAGATGTAGTGTGAAATGTATTGTGTGCCAGAAACAACCACAAACAACCTCAGATCACAACACCAGATTTAACTTTTCTCCATTTCATGGTGGCCTGCTATACACTGTCGAACAGTGTCACAATATGGATTAGAGCAGGGGTTCCCAACCTTTCTTCCCCAGAGCCCCCCACTTACACCTGATGGAATTCCCCCCCCCCCCCCTCAATCGGTGTGAACGTCCAGTCTGTGTATGTTTGTGTGTGCAAATTACATCAGGTGTAAGTTAGGGTACAATTAAGTGCTTCGCCAATGTAGCAGGAATATTAATGTTGACACGATTCATAGTCTCTGATTAATTTGTTGAATTTATTTGATATTGTAGTGCCGTACATACAAGGCTTTTTGGCCCTTCATCAGATATAATCATGTATTTTGCTGTGTGACATGTCAATAACATGATTCTTTGACAAATATTTGTCTAGCTAATATTAGGGCCTCAAATTATCTGAGGTCTGGCGCACCAAACAGAACAATAACAAGACAAGACTGGCTCACTAGTCACCAGTCACCAGTCGTCTAACAGGGTTCTTATCACAAACATGCATCAGCAGGTATGTGTGTTCTGATTGGCTGTGTGACAAGCCGCTGTGTGTGTGTGCCTTGTTTTCTCTTCCACAGTTCAAGTTCTGCAGCCTGTTCAGCTATGAGGACTGGGGGAATCATCCCAAACTCCTGCTTCTGCCCGGAAAGGCCAAGCAGCAGGGACACTGTCAGGGGATGAGCTTCACAGTGAGCCATCTATCAATACTGTCGACCTGGCCGCCAAAACCGAAGGGTCGCCTGCCTGGGGATCAACCGTCGGTGCGCCCGGTACGGGGGTGGCACCAGCAAAAGGTTCCAAGAAAAGATCAGTGAAGGCTGACAGGAGTAGTCTCCGAGATAATGCCGGTTCAAAGAGGCCTTACACCAGAATTCCTCAGAATGTCTGGGTTAAGATGTCCCCAGGGGAAAAGGCAGGTATCTTAGAGGTGAGGAACAGAGAGGCTAAGGCGAGGAAGTTATCAGAAAAGGCTGGTAAGCCTACCATTGGCCTGGTCGAAGTCAAAGAAGAACCAGGTCAGCCAACCTGGACGGCGGCTCTTGTGAGCGGCTCGCCAGATCCATTCCTGAGCTATACAGGGGAAGAAACCATGGGTCAGAGTCCAGGGCAACTGGTGATTGACCTCTCCGCTGAGGAGGCCACCGAACATGCTCAAGGAGAGACAGATGAGTGTCTTAACGCCTTGAAAGGGATGATGGCAGATCCTTTCGAATAAGTACCCTTTTGAATACAAACCTGATCTGTTGAAACATGCTGATCATATTGTGCTTTGCTACACGCTTACAGTACTTTTAAATGCAGACATGAACACACACACCTACACTCAAACACCCATAAAGAACACACCTCACTCACACAGGCATTCACACACCCAGGAAGAACATATATATATATACACATACACATAGACTGGAACTATACATTTAAGATTTGAGAGAAATGTTATGTTTAGTTTTAAGTAAATGATTTGTTTGAAAGTAATGATGTGATAGAAATAATAGAACAAAGCCATAAGAATCAGTTACAGTATGTTTGGTATGGCTGTGTGTGTTTTGTTTCACAATTTGATCCTCAGATAGGCTCGCTGTGAAAGATTGAGTAAGGGGAAGCAGGATGTGGCGGTGGTGAGGAAACAGGCCGTTGCACTTCACTGGTATACTCACAAACATGGCTAAGTGCGTGAATCTCTTGTGAGAGCGCCTTTGCCCTTTGCAGGATAGAACGTTCTACCAACTTAACTGGTTTGGTGGATAAGGAAATATCGACCACAAAGTGCTAAAGATTAACTGTTGAATTTTGGGGACTTTTTAGAGGCATGTTTCCCATGTGGGAGTCTCTCTTTTGGGTTCATTGTGGACTTTCCATGACGACATGCTGGGATGGAACAAAATGGCTACGTGGTGAGGGGCTGGAGAATGAGTCACCGTTCAAGGGTATAAAAGACTGTGCGACCGTTAAGTGGTGGAGATGTCTCCACTGCTCGAGCGTCGACCAACCCTCCAAGCAGAAGATTCGGCTGAGAGTCTCCCAGCCCTCCACCAACGGCATCCAGCGGTTGTCCTCCTCACAGAGAAGACCTGAACTCCAGACACTTGTTGCACTGAAGGACCGTTGCGACCGATACCAACTTCCCCCTCGGACCAGAGGGGCCACGCCTTGGTGAGAACTGTACTGTAGCTCTGTGAGAGTGAGTGCCTCGGCCGGGTACTTGCCTTCTCCGCCTACTTCCTATTTTCTCTCTCAATCATATATTCATACATTAACCATGTTTTATATTATGATCCTCAAATTGGTTTACTATTTGATTTATATTATTTACTATTGGATGTTTTAAATCATGCGCTCATTGCAGGCTGTGTGAATTAATTAAATTGTTGTTACCATTTAATCATTTATTAAAATTTCCTCTAAAGGGACTGCGGTCTATTCATTTATTGTTGGATGTCCTGTGATGTAAAATGTTAAGCTATCCAGGTATAACATCTCAAGCTCTTGAAGGTTGATTCTAGACCCAACGTGTTAACACTCCCTTGTACCAAAAGTATACTTGGTGCTAACCAAATTCCCAGCGAGGTAAGAACTGTCTGATAAGGGGTCGAGCGGTCGTTAATCAGGGTGACCTACAAGTTGATAACTCTCTCTGGGTCACAGGGGGGTATTACAGTAGGTTTAAAGAGGCAGGGCCCTGGGAAGAAGATCGTTAGTAAGACTGGGCGAGTCGACTCGAACACCGGTTTTAGTTCACATATTATAAGAAACCCTCTTATAAGGGTTAAATCCCTGAGGGCTGTGATATAGCGACGCCGTTACTGGCACCGGTGCTGTAACTCTCTTTACAATAGGAGGGTTCAGGGAGACAATACATACACACACAAACACACACACACACACACTCACATAGACACCAACAGACACACACACAGGCCAACACACACACACAAGGCCAACACACACACACACACAGACTGACACACACACACACACACACACACACACACACACACACACACACAAACAGACAGACACACACACATGCACACACACACATAGACTGATACACACTCACACACACATGGACACACACAAACACACACATACTGTAGGAGCGGCAACCTTAGCTGGCAGCATCATCTCTGTCTCTCTCTCTGTCTGTCTCTTTCTCTCTCTCAATAAACAGTATAAAGGAGAGTTCCCTATGATGACAAAGAAAGGGGCACCATCTTTTATCTTCTGTTGATTAAACCCACCCCCCTCATTTCTCTTCTATCTCAGTACATGCTCAGTTATGGGGTTGGCAAGGAGGTCTACAAACAGGTGAACACTAGACGTCTGTACAGACTTATTAAGGAAATTATCAATCAATCAATGATGTGCATGTGTGTGTATGTGTGTTTGTGTCTGTGTGTGTGTGATTGAAACGTCTAGTATGTCCCTAGCACGTCTGTAACGTCTCTATCTCTGTCTCTGTCTCTCTCTCTCTCTCTCTCTCTCTCTCTCTCTCTCTCTCTCTCTCTCTCTCTCTCTGTCTCTCTCTCTGTCTCAAAGACATGCTCCTCCATCCTCATGGCTTCCTCTCCATGGCCGATGACATCATAGTGGGGATCTTGTTGGGGTTTGCGTCCCTGTCTGAGTAGCCAGTTCTTCACTGGCCTGCCGTCCTAACGGTCACCTGGCTACATAGTTCTGAAGCTGTGCCCACAGACCATAACAAGCACATTTGCTGTATATAAATATGGTATAAAGCCTGATTTACATTGAGCTGCTGTGTACAGGAAGTCACAGTTTCAAAACACAACAAAATATGTACAGTAAGGGTTATGGTTCACCTCACGATAACAGAAACGTATGTGAGAGACTGGGGGAAATTCTACTGATGTAACTGAAATTGTTAGATATGAAGTGAATGGAAAAGAATGTTAAATCCATTGGGTGTTAATCAAAAAATTACATAAATGTGATGCATTTTGATTTAATTAGGTTTATTGCATAAGCCTCATTATTATGTATTTCAAACAAATATATTATTAATCTTGAATAGATAACATGATTATTATGCATTTCAAACAAATATACGTTATGTATTTTGAATACATAATCTGATTATTATGCATTTAAAGCAAATAGACTTTATTTATACTGAATACATAAACCTGGTGATTATGCATTTCAAATAAATAGGTTTTATTACACTGACAAATATGCATCATGTAAAGTTTATTAGGTACATTTATGTTAAAACTACCTAAAGCAAATTCATGGAAATTTGTCATGCAATTAAATTACATAAATCTTAAAAGTTAGGCTTAAATATGTCTGTGAGTGCAGTGTACCAGTAGAGACCAGTGTATCTGGAGGAGCCCAGTGTACCAGTAGGAGACCAGGCCTAGGTCTGTGTGAGTTTCAGAAGAACATCTTCACTCTTCATAGTGTTTATAATCTGATAATCTGCATCCTCTGCTTGCAGTTTGAGGTCTCCTAGCTGAGCTCTGTGCAACACCGCCACTATGTGGTTGACTGCTATCATTGCATGTTGATGAAGGTCTTCGGGTGGCCAGTTAAATAGTGTTACAGAAACATGACAATAACTAGAATAGCGCTCAGAGAGCACAGACCTCTGCCTGTGATGCATTTCGTCAGCATGTACAATTGTTGAATGTGTCCTTTTTTAGTTTAGCAGTTCTATATGGCCAACTTGAAAATGCATGTTGTAGATGAAATATTGATCACCTTGATGAAGCTGAATCTGTTGTAGTGTGAGACCAAGCTGATCAGGGTGCTGTTCTGGGATTAAAATGACCCGCCATAGGAATTGAATGGGTAAAATGACCCGCTATAGGAAATGAATGGGTAAGACAATATTATGTTCATCCAGCAGATGGAAAACATCCCCATACACACCCACAGCCACAACTCACCTGGGTTACCCGGGTTCTAGGTCTAAAATGAGCCCCCGTTTTATAGTGTTCAAGGCCAAATTTGACTGATCTGTTTTAACTGCTCTTATATGAACACAAAACCCATAAATCCCCAAATGAATGTGAACCACCTGAAGCATTCAGGTCAATACCACTCTCTTAGTGTACACCACATGCTCCCCCACACGTCCATAGTGCGAAACCACTTGGATACTGAAAGTGTAGAGCCATTACCAGTCAATACAAAGTTATTCTAAGTGATCATCTTTATCCTATTAGTGAAACATATCCAGATGAAATAATTTATTTCAAAACAGCAATCCAGATCCAGATGAAAATGATTTATTTCAAAACATTAATACACCCATCCACAAAACACAAAATTAGCAAATGTTTTGATGTCAATATGTTGTGGCCTTCCAATTAATCCACTTAAAACCTATCTAGCTAGCTACATTACAATATATTACAGTCATTTAGCTGTCACTTTTATCCAAAGTAATAATAACAATAATTGCATTTAAAGTAGTTGCCAGAACTCACAAGTGCATCACCTTTCTAAAACAAGTGACTAAGAGCATAATCTGGTGCTGAAGGCAAAGTGAAGAATAGCAAACTAAAAATAGAATAGGTGCTTGGTACAGTAATACTCCTGGTAATACTGTACCTCTTGAAGAGGTGTGTTTTGAGCCTGCAGCGAAAGATGGGCTGCGACTCTACTGTCCTGACGTCAGTGGGTAGTTCATTCCACCACTGTGGGGCCAGGACAGAGAAGAGCCGTGACCGCGTCATTTGACTACAGGGGCCTCGCAGTGACGGGGCAACCAGTCCTCCCGAGGTAGCAGAGTGTAGTGGTCAGGCGGGAGTGTAGGGTTTGATCATGGCCTGGAGGTAGGAGGGAGCTGTTCCTTTCATTGCCCAGCAGGCTAGTACCAGAGTTTTAAACTGGATGTAAGCTGCTACAGGGAGTCAGTGTAGAGAACGGAGAAGGGAGGTTGTGTGAAAAAACTTGGGGTGGTTGAAGTCCAGGCACAGAGCAGCTTTCTGGACAAATTCCACGGGTTTAATGGCTAACGCCATGGCCCCAGCAAGGAGGGAGTTGCAGTAATCCAGGCGGGAGATGAGAAGGGCCTGGATCAAGGTTATTATAGTTAACGAAAACTAACGAAAAAATGAAAACTAGGTGTGACAATATTGTTACGTCCCCTACTCAGATGTAATAATAAAGGTGTAAAGGTGTAATAACTAGGGGGGGAGAGGGGAACGCAACAGCCTGTGTCTAGACCCACCGGGCCGATGTAACAAGACAGTACTAGGTGATGGAGTGCTGTATGGAACCAGGCAGGGAAAACCAAATATAACGTTCGTCACTAAAAAATGATTTATTACCGCCCACAACAAATGACAATGAACAGAAACACCACAAGACGACAAAACCACAAAGGGGGAAATAAATGAATTAACAGAGGGCAGGTGATAAGGGACCTAGGGAGAAGGACTGTGAACGGTGCCACTAAGAAGCACAGCCCTACCTTCCCTACACCTCTACCCTATATACCCTAACAATATCTAACTGAAAACAGAACTAGAGGCCCTAACTAGCCATCTATCTAAGCCTAAACCGGAACCTTACCTACCTGCTACAAAAAGACGTGGCAGCCGCTCACTCTTACCTAGTGTGTTTAACAGAGGGTTACCTACGTGGTGAAAATGTATACCCCAGGGTATCTTACCTAAAGCCCTTCTCCCAGGAGCGGAAGAACACAAGGGGAGATAACAAGATCACAGTAAACCCAAACACAACTAGAACTAAGGTAGGTAGTCAAACATAAGAAAACTAAGGTCAATCAACAAGTCACAATCACATACAACATACCCCCCTCTGTCTCCCTCTAACAAACAGGGAACACAGCCACACATATATAGGGGGAAGGCCGCCTGCTGATTGGGCAGGAGATGATTGGGGGAGTTGATTGCTGATGGCAGCCAGGTGGTAGCAGTGGCAGCCAGGAGGATGGCAGGAGACAATGATTGACAGGACGAATGACAAGGGAGGGTGCACACAGCATGGACAGACACCTGGGGGAGACAAACATGAACAGTAACAAAGCACAGGACAGACACAATACGTAACAATAACCCGTGCTGGAATACTAGTGTATGAACAAATCAATACAAGTAGAGCACATCTACTGACAGGCTGGCTGAATGACTGGAAGACTGACTTGGGACCTCCAATGAGGGCATCCCAGTCCTGGCTATGGATCAGTAGGCTAGTGATGCTCCCCTGCCCCTGGGCTAGTGTAGACCATTGCTAGCCTCTACCCACAAGCCATTACATTGATCATAGGCCTACTAAGAGAATACCAAGGGGAGTCTTGGTAAGGCTTTTATCAGGGAGGTTGATGGATTACGTCATTCAGGCTACATGATTTGCATAAAAAATATAATCTCTCTCTCACACACAGTCATGTAATCCAGTCAATCTAACTCCATAACAAATTGCATTAGGCCTACGTAACTAGCAAGCTAGCAAACTAAGTCAATGTAGACAGCTAGCTAACTAGCTAGCGTCATTTCCACCATGCCCCTTCTCCTAAGAGAAAGGCGATTCGCCAAATTAAAAAGTGATTGACAACCGAAATGAGTTTTTGATTGACAAGACTAGATCTGACTAGACAAGACTAGATCTGACCGCGGCCTTTGACACTGTGGACCACAAGACCCTTCTTACCCGCCTTGAACAGTGTGCTGGCATTAAAGGTGCTGCTCTCATGTTCCTACAGTCTTACCTGACTGATAGGAGCTTCTCTGTCCAGCTGGGTGAGTTCTCCTCTAGTGTGGCCCCCCTCACCTGCGTGCGTCCCCCAAGGATCCATCTTAGGCCCTTTATTATTTTCTTTATATATGCTGCCCCTGGGTTCCATTCTACGGAAACACAATGTGTCTTTCCACTGTTATGCTGACGATGTCCAACTGTACCTCCCCCTGAAATTGAACTGTAAGGATTCCTTTAAGCCTGTAACATCTGCGCTAAATGACATCAAGACCTGGATGGACTTAAACTTCCTTAGTCTGAATGATGGGAAGACCGAGGTTATTTTGTTTGGTCATAAAGACAGCCATGTTAGCAACCTAGGGCCCCTCGCTGCCAAGAATCGCTCTTTTATTAAAAGTCTTGGTGTCACTTTTGATACTGGTTTTAATTTTGAGCGACAAATTGGCTCTGTGGTTAAAGGCTCTTTTTTCCAGCTGAGGCTCTTATCCAAACTGAAACCGTACCTCTCTCTTAAGGACCTGGAGACAGTCATCCATGCTTTTATTTCTTCAAGATTGGACTACTGTAATGCCTTGTATGTGGGCCTTGACCAGCGGTCACTGAGGCGCCTGCAATTGGTCCAGAATGCTGCTGCGCGCCTCCTGACTGGAACCAAGAAGCGGGACCACATCACACCGGTGCTGGCCTCCCTCCACTGGCATCCTGTTCGCTTCAGGATTGATTTAAAAATCTTCATGTTTATTTTTAAGGCTCTACATGGTTTGGCCCACCACTATCTGGCTGAACTGATTCAAGTTCGGGCGACATCTAGAACCCTGAGGTCCTTCTCCGAGACTCTTTTAATAGTCCCTAGATCGAGACTTAAGACCAAGGGTGACCGAGCTTTTGCGGTGGCTGGCCCAAAGCTCTGGAACAGCCTCCCTCCACACATTAGACATGCACAGAACCTAGGGCTCTTTAAGTCTCAGCTTAAAACGCACTTGTTTTCACTGGCTTTTGAGGCCTGATAGCCTACATCCTGTCCTGTTTTGTGTCCTGTCCTTTTATTGTTCTGTGATTATGTGCACTTTATTCTGTTTTTTGTTTTAGTTTATTTTATATATTGTACAGCACTTTGGTGCAACTTCGGTTGATTTTAAACGTGCTTTATAAATAAAGTTGACCTTGACCTTGACCTTAAGACAATTGTCAGTCTCTGATTGGCCAAAGTAGAAATTGATTGACAGTTGACCCGCCCCCTGGAAGTCTCTGGGCCTGCAGAGATACACACTTGGAAAATTGAGGGGTCTTCTACAGGGCAATAAAGTGGGATCTCTGTATAAAAACACCTAATGAGAAGCAGGGGGCTTGATACCACAAGGGAACATGCATAATGGGTGGGGGACAACATGTGTACAGTACTTGTTGTTATTGTTGGCAACCCCGCCCCAATAGCGGACCTAGGACTACAACTGGCTAAATTGGCTCTGATTGAGAGACCTGTGCCACTGATTGTTTGATTGGTTTCCATCTGCCTCGTTAGTATGTGTACAGTATTTCTAGCCTACATGTACAGTAGCTTCCATCTTGTTCTTTGTCTGTTCCATTTGCTGTAGCTGTGCATAGTCCCTGGTGTTTCCGGTGCCATCTTGTAAGTCTGTAAGTTTATAAACTCTGTCTTTTCTTCTTCACTTGTCGAGTGTATACCTTGGTTTTATTGTTTGGTCTTTGGTTTTGTGAAAGCTGCTAAAACATCAATGCACCTGTGACAGTTACATGCAGCCCTTGTGATTGCTTAAGTCAGTATGAAACCATCTATGGCTTCTCACATGGCAGGTAACTCAACAAGAGTTCAAGCCCAGGGGGGATGCAGAATAAAAATGCTAATACATGTACAGTACATACTCAGGCATTGTGCTGTGACATGATTTTTTAACTTCTTAATGTATTTATTTGTAGCTGTTACTGTTTCTTCATTTTGTTTACATCTCTTCATCTGACCAGCCTGTTGTCTGCTTACATCTCAATCAGTTCCACCTGTGTTCAATTCAGTCAATCAGTGAATCCATGCTCAGTCCAGAGTCCCACAACTCATTCCCATCACAGTATGTAGGCCTACTAATATGTTCATCCAGGATTGCTACAGTGTAAATAAGCTGCGACATTTATCATTTTTTACTTAGAGCTATCTGAAGCCAGCCATGCTCTCCTCATATTCACTGCACATTCTTGCTCAATAAATCTCTAATGTTCATGATTTAAAAAATGACATGGTAGATTTAGTGTGAAATGTATTGTGTGCCAGAAACAACCACAAACAACCTCAGATCACAACACCAGATTTAACTTTTCTCCATTTCCATGGTGGCCTGCTATACACTGTCGAACAGTGTCACAATATGGATTAGAGCAGGGGTTCCCAACCTTTCTTCCCCAGAGCCCCCCACTTACACCTGATGGAATTTGCCCCCCCCCCCCCCAAATCGGTGTGAACGTCCAGTCTGTGTATGTTTGTGTGTGCAAATTACATCAGGCGTAAGTTAGGGTACAATTAAGTGCTTCGCCAATGTAGCAGGAATATTAATGTTGACACGATTCATAGTCTCTGATTAATTTGTTGAATTTATATGATATTGTAGTGCCGTACATACAAGGCTTTTTGGCCCTTCATCAGATATAATCATGTATTTTGCTGTGTGACATGTCAATAACATGATTCTTTGACAAATATTTGTCTAGCTAATATTAGGGCCTCAAATTATCTGAGGTCTGGCGCACCAAACAGAACAATAACAAGACAAGACTGGCTCACTAGTCACCAGACACCAGTCGTCTAACAGGGTTCTTATCACAAACATGCATCAGCAGGTATGTGTGTTCTGATTGGCTGTGTGACAAGCCGCTGTGTGTGTGTGCCTTGTTTTCTCTTCCACAGTTCAAGTTCTGCAGCCTGTTCAGCTATGAGGACTGGGGGAATCATCCCAAACTCCTCCTTCTGCCCGGAAAGGCCAAGCAGCAGGGACGCTGTCAGGGGATGAGCTTCACAGTGAGCCATCTATCAATACACACACACACACACACACAAACACACACAAACACTCACATAGACACCAACAGACACACACAAACACACACGCCAAAACACACACAGACAGACACACACACACGCACACACACACATAGACTGATACACACTCACACACACATGGACACACACGAACACACACTTACTGTAGGAGCAGCAACCTTAGCTGGCAGCATCATCTCTGTCTCTCTCTCTGTCTGTCTCTTTCTCTCTCCCAATAAACAGTATAAAGGAGAGTTCCCTATGGTGACAAAGAAAGGGGCACCATCTTTTATCTTCCGTTGATTAAACCCACCCCCCTCATTTCTCTTCTATCTCAGTACATGCTCAGTTATGGGGTTGGCAAGGAGGTCTACAAACAGGTGAACACTAGACTTCTGTACAGACTTATTAAGGAAATTATCAATCAATCAATGATGTGCATGTGTGTGTATGTGTGTTTATTTGTGTGTGTGTGTGTGTGTTTGTTTGTGTCTGTGTGTGTGATTGAAACGTCTAGTATGTCCGTAGCACGTCTGTAATGTCTCTCTCCCTCTCTCTCTCTCTCCGTCTCACAGACATGCTCCTCCATCCTCATGGCTTCCTCTCCATGGCCGATGACATCATAGTGGGGATCTTGTTGGGGTTTGCGTCCCTGTCTGAGTAGCCAGTTCTTCACTGGCCTGCCGTCCTAACGGTCACCTGGTTACATAGTTCTGAAGCTGTGCCCACAGACCATAACAAGCACATTTGCTCTATGGAAATATGGTATAAAGCCTGATTTACATTGAGCTGCTGTGTACAGGAAGTCACAGATTCAAAACACAACAAAATATGTACAGTAAGGGTTATGGTTCTCCTCACGATAACAGAAACGTATGTGAGAGACTGGGGGAAATTCTACTGATGTAACTGAAATTGTTAGATATGAAGTGAATGGAAAAGAATGTTAAATCCATTGGGTGTTAATCAAAAAATTACATAAATGTGATGCATTTTGATTTAATTAGGTTTATTGCATAAGCCTCATCATTATGTATTTCAAACAAATATATTATTAATCTTGAATAGATAACCTGATTATTATGCATTTCAAACAAATATACGTTATGTATTTTGAATACATAATCTGATTATTATGCATTTAAAGCAAATATACTTTATTTATACTGAATACATAAACCTGGTGATTATGCATTTCAAATAAATAGGTTTTATTACACTGACAAATATGCATCATGTTAAGTTTATTAGGTACATTTATGTTAAAACTTCCTAAAGCAAATTCATGGAAATTTGTCATGCAATTAAATTACATAAATCTTAAAAGTTAGGCTTAAATATTTCTGTGAGTGCAGTGTACCAGTAGAGACCAGTGTATCTGGAGGAGCCCAGTGTACCAGTAGGAGACCAGGCCTAGGTCTGTGTGAGTTTCAGAAGAACATCTTCACTTTTCATAGTGTTTATAATCTGATAATCTGCATCCTCTGCTTGCAGTTTGAGGTCTCCTAGCTGAGCTCTGTGCAACACCGCCACTATGTGGTTGACTGCTATCATTGCATGTTGATGAAGGTCTTCGGGTGGCCAGTTAAATAGTGTTACAGAAACATGACAATAACTAGAATAGCGCTCAGAGAGCACAGACCTCTGCCTGTGATGCATTTCGTCAGCATGTACAGTTCTTTTTTAGTTTAGCAGTTCTATATGGCCAACTTGAAAATGCATGTTGCAGAGGAAATATTGATCACCTTGATGAAGCTGAATCTGTTGTAGTGTGAGACCAAGCTGATCAGGGTGCTGTTCTGGGTTTAAAATGACCCGCCATAGGAATTGAATGAGTAAAATGACCCGCTATAGGAAATGAATGGGTAAGACAATATTATGTTCATCCAGCAGATGGAAAACATCCCCATACACACCCACAGCCACAACTCACCTGAGTTACCCGGGTTCTAGGTCTAAAATGAGCCCCCGTTTTATAGTGTTCAAGGCCAAATTAGACTGATCTGTTTTAACTGCTCTTATATGAACACAAAACCCATAAATCCCCAAATGAATGTGAACCACCTGAAGCATTCAGGTCAATACCATTCTCTTAGTGTACACCACATGCTCCCCCACACGTCCATAGTGTGAAACCACTTGGATACTGAAAGTGTAGAGCCATTACCAGTCAATACAAAGTTATTCTAAGTGATCATCTTTATCCTATTAGTGAAACATATCCAGATGAAAATGATTTATTTCAAAACAGCAATACACCCATCCACAAAACACAAAATCAGTGAATGTTTTGATTTGTATGAACATGATGTCAATATGTTGTAGCCTTCCAATTAATCCACTTAAAACCTAGCTAGCTAGCTACATTACAATATATTACAGTCATTTAGCTGACACTTATCCAAAGATACTTACAATAATTGCATTTAAAGTAGTTGCCAGAACTCACAAGTGCATCACCTTTCTAAAACAAGTGACTAAGAGCATAATCTGGTGCTGAAGGCAAAGTGAAGAATAGCAAACTAAAAATCAGTGATGGGAAAAGTACACGGAATGTTTACTTGAGTAGAAGTAAAGATACCCATGTAAAAACTGACTTGAGTAAAAGTAATAAGTACTGATCCAAATATCTACTCAAGTGAAAGTGAAAGTACAGACTCTGAAATGTACTTTAAAGTATAATACAAAGTAAAAAGTAGTTTTTCGCGATCCAAAGATCACAATTCTAAATTGGTTACCTTTGTGCTGTTAAGATCAATATTGCCAGTTCTGTTCAAGAAGACCTACCAGACAAGATGGTAGTGTAGTTCACTATAATGTTAGTAGCATTACATCCATTTGTTATTCACACATCACACTTCTGTGTACTGGATGAGTTCAGGATTATCTTAACCGGGATGAAATCATACTCATAGGCCCATCTTTTAATCAACATTTTTAATAGTACAATTTCTTCTTGAAGGTTACAGTAGTGCTTTTTGTTATTCTCATGGCGTGAGCATTGAGTGGCAAAGATTTGTATCTGTAACAAAGTGCATCGTCCCATTGAACGCAAATGAATTTAAGCTGCCCACTGTGCAAATTAAATACTTACTGTCCCATTTTAATTAAATAAACAAATATAAAGGCACATATGCATGTCGTGCACATAAAACTTAAACTGCCAATGAATCAAGTTGAAGTACTCAATTACTTTAAAAGTATACTGCGTCTCCTAATTTACACAACCGTGCAATAGAACTCTACTGCATCTCCTCATTTACACAACAGTGTAGAACTCTACTGCATCTCCTCATTTACACAACATTATAGAACTCTACTGCATCTCCTTTTTTACACAACAGTATAGAACTCTACTGCATCTCCTTTTTTACACAACAGTATAGAACTCTACTGCATCTCCTCATTTACACAACAGTATAGAACTCTACTGCATCTCCTTTTTTACACAACAGTATAGAACTCTACTGCATCTCCTCATTTACACAACAGTATAGAACTCTACTGCATCTCCTCATAATGCACGTATGTGTGTGTTTAAGTTGGAGGTGAATGTCATAAGACAAACTAAAACAATAACAAATTACCATGAGAGAGGGAGGTCCGGTAAGGATAAGATCAATCAGCACGTTCAGTTACTAAGTAAGTGAGTCCGTCCGTCAGTCAGTCAGTCTCATTCAGGCAGTCATTGTGTCTCATTCAGGCAGTCAGTCAGTCAGTCTCATTCAGGCAGTCAGTCAGTCAGTCAGTCAGTCAGTCTCATTCAGTCAGTCAGTCAGTCTCATTCAGGCAGTCAGTCTCATTCAGTCAGTCAGTCAGTCAGTCTCATTCATTCAGTCAGTCAGTCTCATTCATTCAGTCAGTCAGTCTCATTCATTCAGTCAGTCAGTCAGTCAGTCTCATTCAGGCAGTCAGTCAGTCAGTCTCATTCAGTCAGTCAGTCAGTCAGTCTCATTCAGGCAGTCAGTCAGTCAGTCTCATTCAGGCAGTCAGTCAGTCAGTCTCATTCAGGCAGTCAGTCAGTCAGTCTCATTCAGGCAGTCAGTCAGTCAGTCTCATTCAGGCAGTCAGTCAGTCAGTCTCATTCAGGCAGTCAGTCAGTCAGTCTCATTCAGTCAGTCAGTCAGTCAGTCAGTCTCATTCAGGCAGTCAGTCAGTCAGTCTCATTCATTCAGTCAGTCAGTCTCATTCAGGCAGTCAGTCAGTCAGTCTCATTCAGTCAGTCAGTCAGTCAGTCAGTCTCATTCAGGCAGTCAGTCAGTCAGTCTCATTCAGGCAGTCAGTCAGTCTCATTCAGGCAGTCAGCCAATCATCAATTAAGTTGATCAGGGAGTTCAGTTAATAAGTAAATGAGTCAGTGAGCAAAAAAGTCAGTCAGGTCAGTCACCCAATCATGTCAGTTACAGTCAGTGTGAAGGCTGGACAAAAAATCTAGAGAAATTTTGTATTCAACTTCATGAGAAGCAAACTCTCAAAGTTCTCAGGTTCCAACCTATTCCTCCGAGGTCTGAAAATCATTCCCCCTGTGCTAAAAAGTCTCTCACAGGCCGCTGAGGCAGGCAGTGGTGTGTTTAGCTTAAGGGACAAGTGACAGACAGATGGAAACATTTTCAGGCAGTCCATGGTGTCACTAGAACTTGACAGGTAGAGCTGCAATTGTTTTGCGTTACCGTCTCGTTGATCTTCTTGGTTTATCGGGAAAAAGAAGTCTTCCTCTTCCAAAGAAGGGGTAGGCTCACCCGGTCGCACTGGACTGCTCTGCTCCTTCATGTTCGCCTTGATGTAGTCCAGACCTATGAGGGGGAAAAAAAAAATGCTATTATACATAAAGCACGGGAGGGAAAGGCCAAGAGGCACCAGGGAGCAAGAGGACCAAGACACAAAAGAAAAGGGGAATAGGGTAGAGACGAGGAGGTACAATGAAGGTGTAGGGTGCTGCAGCATAAACAGGTGGCATAGTCCGTTGTAATTAGTTTGTTCCACATTGTTTGAATCTAGGCCTAAATACAGATTTGAAAGTAATAACTTGTATGGTGATAAGCGCATATGAAACAAAAACATGGTGCAGGACATACCACTTTGGAGGAGACCTTCATCTTTGGTCCAACGGGTCTTGAACTTGGGGACCAGTATTGCTGCAGCAATCAGTTCGGGATCCGCAAGCATGTCTCCGAAGCGGCGGTCAAGGCCTGACTGGAGGGCATCCAACAAGGGCCCACAGTATTTGGAGGTGGTGTGAAGGGTGTCGAGCTTGGACTTCAGCAGTGAGATAGTCGGTACGAGCCACCCCATCTGCACGTTGGTCTCCCCCTGAAGAACGTCAAGCGCCTTTGCGAAGGGTCTCATGGTCTTTACGTATTCGGAGAGGAATGCAATCTCGGCAGGAGTGAGCCTGAGAAACACACAACACCATCAATATATAACCAGTCAAACCATTTACATAATGCATTAATATGAAACTTAAGTCACTTCCCCTAATGGGACTTCCCTTTGTAAAAACTAGTGCAGTGCCCGTGTGTGCTGCTGTTTGCATTAAAGGGCCACTCCACTCAAAATACAAGTTAATTTCTAATGCATCCAATAGGATCTCTGTAACAGTAGCCGTTTTCTTTTTCCATATTAGCTTCCAGGAAGCTAATATGGAAAAAAATACTGTTACAGAGATCCTATTGGGGTAAGGATTCATTAGAAATTAACTTGTATTTTGAGTGGAGTGGCCCTTTAATGCAAACAGCAGCACACACGGGCACTGCACTAGTTTTTACAAAGGGAAGTCCCATTAGGGGAAGTGACTGGTTTCATATTATTGCATTATGTAAATGGTTTGACTGGTGGTGAGGTCTGTCTGTGTTTGGTGTGTGTGTGTGTGTGTGTGTGTGTGTGTGTGTGTGTGTGTGTGTGTGTGTGTGTGTGTGTGTGTGTGTGTGTGTGTGTGTGTGTGTGAGAGAGAGAGAGATCGAGTGTGAGTGTATGGATGGAGCTCGCTGTTGTGTGAATGGAAAGCAAACTTACATGGTAGTCTTCACAAAACTGCAGACAGCTGCGATGGCTCCCTCTCCCTGTTCCCTGATGATCCGGACAATACGCTCAACAGCATAGTAAAGAGAATTCCACCTTAAGCCAAAAATGTACATACAAAAAAAAACATTCATAACAGGGATGTCCCGATCCAGCTTTTTGCTCTTCTGATCTGATACATACGTTGCAGTTTGAGTATCCGCCAATACCACCCAATCTAAGCGTGTATTATAGATACTTATTCTGTTGTCAGACTCCCTGAAATCCGGGTGTGCTCGAGAACAAAACCCAGATTAAAAAAAAAAAAAAATGGATCAGGAGTCTGGATTGGCATTTTTCCATGCAGGCCGATATGCATTTAACAAAAGTTTGAGAACTACTGCTATGGCCCTTTACATTTGTAACTGGTTCAAAGTACTAAACTGATCTCAGGGTGTAATAAGTAGCCTACCTTGTTTCGCATGGCCTGACGAGCTGGAGTTTGCAGTTTTCCTTGATGACCTCTGCAGCTGGGGTGGATCTACTGGTCTTATTCCACAGACCTTGGCACTTGGCGAAGGATGAACGAGAAAGCTTCTTGTACGTTGGATTGGCATCTGCAGCTCTCACGTCAACTGTTGACACCTGTTATCAAAGGATCATGTTAAAGAGGAAACAGGCAACTTTTTTTTTCTTTCTTTCAAAACTTCACCGTGGCCACTAGCCTGTGTCCTCCACATTAACATTTATAATGATACTTGGGATTTTTTTAACAAAAAGTTGCTTTTTGCCTCTTACCAGGTTCATCAGGTGACAGGCGCAGCGGTGATGTTTTGGCAGTTGGTACTGCATCCCATCATCCTCCTCCAACAAGGGACCGACTGCCACAGGCTCAACCCCGGTGTCATCTTGGGCATCTTGTGCTGCTCATTAAAATATCAATATATCAATTTGCGTCCACAGTGCGCTTTTCGGGACACAACTATATTCTCCGACTGATTTTCAAGATAGGTAAACCATGACACGTTCTCATCAAATGTGTAGGCCTCATCATAGAAATGGATGAAATGACTAAAGGAGACATGCGGGAAGGCCACAATTTGTGCATCGGCCATCTTGATAGCAGGGTCTTCCCCCTGGACTTATGGGTATCCCCGATAACTCCATGGGTGTCTCACTTGGTCTGTTTTTCCCCCAGATATTTGGGGGATTTACCCTGACCTATTGAGTTCCATAACCTGGCTTGCCATGTACTTGGTATCATGCCATGACATCTAATCAGTAGGTGGTGGTTATGTTGTGCCTAACCTTTCATGGAGCTGCACTGAAAGAAGACGCTGAGACACCGCCATGATACTCCAGTAAGAATAAAGAATGGGGTCCCACTAAATTGCACAAGTCAATTGTCAATTTATTAACTATCATACATGTGTAAATCATAACAAAATCGAGTAGTCAAAGATAAACCGTGGTTCGTTTAAAAAAGTTAAATGCGCTATTTTGTTGTGAATGTTCTGACCTTTCAACTTGTGCGGTAGAGCGCTGGGCTGGTCAAATCATTGTCCGCGCGCACATTAGCGCGCACATTCGCACGCACGTATGTTCAAACGCAGCTGCCTCCGTAGGCTAATAGACGACAAAACATACCTATCAAGTCTCCCTAATTTACAGATTCTCCCTTATTTCAAACCTGTCTCTGGGATGGGATGGCATGGCGAGTGGAGGGCAAAATCTCCCTTATTTTCAAGACCCATACTTGGTAGGTATTTTACAAAATAGCTTATTTTACTTTTTTAAACGGACCACGGTTTATGTTTGACCACTCAATTTTGTTATGATTTACACATGTATGATGATAGTTAATAAATTGACAATTGACTTGTGCAATTTAGTGGGACCCCTCCCATGTTAATCAAAATAGTTCTCTTGGACTATGACACCCTGCGATCAATATAGAGGATTTTCAATGGATTGTGGGCACCTCCTTATCCCGTATACTTCTAGAGATGTCTGCATGTAATACTCACCTGAAGTTGATTGACCTTCTGGTCCTGGTTCTGCATTGTTGTTCTCATCGTCGGTGTGACTGGTGGGCCCAAACACTCGGAATGCTTTTAAAAAGTTGGATCCACTGTCAGTAGTTGTCCCAACTACCTTCTCTCCGATGTTGTACTCTGGACGGACAGAGTTGGACAAAGAGTCAAGCAGGAAGACAGCTCCAGGGTACCAATACCAAATGTATCCTTTCAATTCTCCCAGGGATCAAAAAAACGTTTTTTATCTTCCGTTACCGAGTGGTTCACACATACTGTGGGTTAAACAATTAGATAGTATTCTAAAATATAAACAGAAGCGTACATAGGCCTACCTGAATGTATTTCCGTTAGAGCGTCAGCTAGCTTAGTGAAGTTGTGAGACCCTTCCAGGTACTTGCATGCTAATGCAGCAGAGCGTCTCTCCATAGTTGTGGGATGGATCCAATGAGCTGTGACACCTATATAACCCTTTCGGTACGCCGTCCAGCAATCTGTTGTAGTTCCAATGAAGTCCACCTCACGCATGGCAGCCTTTAGATTTTTCTTCATTTCCTGGACTCCTTTATTTAGTTTGTTTGTAAAAGTCCCTCGACACATCACATTGGCGCTTGGCTGAAGGTATTTAATAAGTTTTCTAAAATGATCCTCTTCAACAGTACTATTAGCATGTAAGCCATGGACTACGAAGTTCTGGATGTGCTCGTCCACACCCTTCTGTGAGACTCGCCTTGTTTCGTAGACTTTAAGCTGTTTGGGTGGGCAGCTGCCCGCTGTTTCGCTGGAACTTCTTTTGGATGTAAGCCTTGTGTATCGTTCCAAGTGGCTTGCGTGCTTTCTCTAGAGGGAAAACAATGAGAGCCAACATTAGTTAATTCATACAAAAACATGTAAGCAGCTCGTGTTGCCTGTTTGGCACAAAGCATGTTTCCATCTGAAAACAAGGCAGTGTCCTGACATTTTGTGCTACTTTTCAGAAGGACCTATCCACATCATGTTTGCAACTTACACACATTTCAAAGGCAGAAATTTGGACATTGAAAGTAACTAATTAATACAAAAGTTAGTTGCTTTTATCTTAGCTAAGCTAATAATAGCTAGCAAGCTAGCTAGTTAAAACTTACCTCGATGTGTTTCCTGAGATTCGATGGAGAATTCTTGAAGGCAAGCACCTCATGCCGTTTTGGCTTGCACAGCAAGCACACCATTCGCCATGATTGGTTTTTTTCCCCTACAAACCCGAAAAGATCACTAAGATACGGCCATGGGTGAGGTAACTGAGGTTCTGCTCTTTCAGGCTCAGCCTGCTCTGGTTCTTCGCCATTGTCCATGGTGTGATGGATTGATCTGATCGCAGCAAGCTAACACTGACTTCCACTTCAACCCGCTCTGATGTGTCACAGTCACACTACTTATGTCCCTAAGTTACTGACTGACTGCTGGCACTGTCGACTTGCGTGCCGTAGGCTACATGCGCGTTTTGAAATTTTAGCGGCAGCCAGGCTGATAAATCAAATGCGGATTACATGATTTACGCAAAGATACTGAAAAAAAAATATATATATATATATGTCAAAGTAACGAGCCCTTTTTAAAAATGTAGGGAGTAGAAAGTACGATATTTTTGTTTTAAATGTAGGGAGTAAAAGTAAAAAGTTGTCAGAAAAAAAAATACTTCTTAAAAGTACAAAGTAATGGCATTTTGTACTTAAGTACAGTAACGAAGTATTTCTACTTAAGTAAATCCCATCACTGCTAAAAATAGAATAGGTGCTTGGTACAGTACTACTCCTGGTAGTACTGTACCTCTTGAAGAGGTCTGTTTTGAGCCTGCAGCGAAAGATGGGCTGCGACTCTACTGTCCTGACGTCAGTGGGTAGTTCATTCCACCACGGTGGGGCCAGGACAGAGAAGAGCCGTGACCGCGTCATTTGACTACAGGGGCCTCGCAGTGACGGGGCAACCAGTCCTCCCGAGGTAGCAGAGTGTAGTGGTCAGGCGGGAGTGTAGGGTTTGATCATGGCCTGGAGGTAGGAGGGAGCTGTTCCTTTCATTGCCCAGCAGGCTAGTACCAGAGTTTTAAACTGGATGTAAGCTGCTCCCAGGCGGGAGATGAGAAGGGTCTGGATCAAGGTTATTAAAGTTAACGAAAACTAACGAAAAAATGAAAACTAGGTGTGAGAATATATAAACTTTTAGTTTAAAAACGATTTTTTTTTTTACTTTTTGACTGAAATAAAAAAATATATATAAAAAAAAAAACTTACGTCGAGACACTACAAAATAGCATTTTTTCTTCCACTCATCAATTTTTTGTTTTTTCCTCATTCTTCTACTATAAGATGTATACTATCACTATATTAAAGGAGTAGTAAAGGGAAAATGCATGTACCGAGGTGCTCATCTAGGCCCTTGTCATCTCGCGTTTGGACTAGTGCAATTCCCTCCTTGCTGGGGCAGCCCTGCCTCGGCCATTAAACCCCTGGAACTTGTCCAGAAAGCTGCTGCTCGCCTGGTGTTCAACCACCCAAGTTCTCCCACAAACTTCCCTTCTCTGTTCTCTACATTGGCTCCCTGTAGCAGCTTGCATCCAGACTCTGGGACTATCCTATAGGGCAATGAATTAAACAGCTCTCTCCTACCTCCAGGCCATAGTCAAACCCTACACTCCCTCCCAACCACTATGCTGTGTTACCTTGGGGTGAGTGGTTGCCTTCTCACTCCGAGGCTCCAGCGGTCGATGGACACGGTCACGGCTCTTAACTGTCCTGGCCCTGCAGTGATGTAATGAACTGCCCACTGACATCAGGACAGCAGAGTCGCTGCCCATCTTTTGGCGCAGGCTCCAAACTCACTTCTTCAAGAGATACAGTAGTACCACCATCCTCCCTCTTAGGCGCCTATTATATTTTTAGTTTGCTATTCTGCACTTTGCCTTCAGCAAGAGACTATGCACTAGTCACTTGTTTTAGAAAGGAGATGCACTTGTGAGTTCTGGCAAGTAGTACATTGGCTTTTCCTACGTTAAATTAAATTATTGTAAGTCGTTTTTTAGAAAAGTGTCAGCTAAGTGAGTGTAATGTAAAGTAATATAATGTTTACTTCCCAAATTAAATGCATTTGAACATTAGATCTCTGTGGTTATCCCCTACTAGTTTTTCTCTTGTTCACTTTCCTGTGAGTTCTTGGTGACCAATGAGCTGTTTTTGAGCATTGATCTCTTCCTTCAAACTTAATAAACAGACAGAAACTCTCATTACCATCAAATCATTTGGCAAGAATTGAGAAACCCCTCCCCTTGACACGCCTCTGTCTCCACCCCGACACGGCTCTGAGTCGTGGCAGCGCTAGAATGAAAATAAAGTTCCTGCCTGCCGTGAGGCCCTTTAAAGCGTGAGGCCCGGGACAACCGCCATCTTTCACCCCCCCCTAGCGGCGGCCAGATGCATTTGCTCCTACCCAAGAATCTCCCTCTCTGTGGAGGTGAGTAAGCGCTCCAAGGTGCTGTTTTTGAGCTCTGTCTGTATCAGCCTTTTCTTTAGACTGTCTCTCTCCCTCAGTCTGAATGTCTCCAGGCGCTCTGCCTCTCTCCCCTTTTTTTGATGGGCATTGATCTCTTCCTTCAACCTTAATAAACAGACAAACTCTCATTAACATCAAATCATTTGACAAGAATTGAGAAGGTGCATCCAGGTGCAGGGCCGTCTGGGATATATGAGAGGCCCTGTGCGAAATAGGCATTGCAAGCCCCCCCCCCGACACGCCTCTGTCTCCACCCCCCCGACAACGGCTCTGAGTCGCGGCAGTGCTAGAATGAAAATAAAGCTCCTGCCTGCCGCGAGGCCCTTTAAAGCGTGAGGCCCGGGGCGACCGCCACCTTTCACCCCCCCCAGAAGCGGCGGCCCTGTTCAGATGCATTTGCTGCTACCCAAGAATCTCCCTCTCTGTGGAGACAAGTGAGCTCTGTAGGTTGCTGTTCTGGATCTTTGTCTGTATCAGTCTTTTCTTAAGACCGTCTCTCTGCTCCCTCAGTCTGAGTATTCCCAGGCGATCCGCCTCTCTCCCCTGTTTTTGAGCATTGATCTCTTCCTTCAACCTTAATAAACAGACAGAAACTCTCATTACCATCACATCATTTGGCAAGAATTGAGAAGGTGCATCCACATGCATTTGCTCCTACCCAAGTATCTCTCTCTCTGTGGAGGTGAGTGAACGCTCCAAGGTGCTGTTTTTGAGCTCTGTGTGGAACAGACTTTTCTTTAGACCGTCTCTCTCCTCCCTCAGTCTGAGTGTCTCCCGGTGGGCCACCTCTCTCCCCAGGCCATCAGCAACCCGGGACGTCTCCAGGCCTCGCAGTCTCTCCACCTCTCTCTCCAGACCTCCCAGTCTCTCCACCTCTCTCTCCAGACCTCCCAGTCTCTCCACCTCTCTCTCCAGACCTCCCAGTCTCTCCACCCCTCTCTCCAGGCCTCGCAGCCTCTCACTGAGCGCTCTGTTCTCCTTATACTGTGGGAAGACACACAAGCTTTCCATGTGACACAGCAAAACTCCCTGGCTTTGTTCCAAATCGCATACTTCTTCTTTTTACTGTTAGTACGTATTACAGCTGCCCTTATGAAGTATGTACTTTGAATGCAGTATGCATACGAATGGGACATACTAGCCTACTTCAAGCTAAGTATCATAGGGGATGTAAAGGCAGGCTAAAAGACTTGTGTGACGCGCTGTGTGTTCAAGACAATGCAGGACTCAGGAATTCCCAAGTTGGGAATCCCGACTCCCGACGTCATTGCATTCATGACGATTTTAACGCGGGACAAAAAAGTAAGTAACAAATCTAGCTAGCTCTGAGCTAGCAAACGTTAGCTATGTTATGTTAGCCAGCAAAACGGCTGGCTTACTAATTTCGCCAGTAAAATAGCTGTTAAAGTCCACATATTGCTATAATCAGAGAGACATATATAGAATACAAACATATATTGCACAATCAGACATCAAATTACATGTAAAAACGTCAACAAACACTTTATAATAATTAAATTCTTGTAGTCAACGTTATATATACTAGCTACTCAGCTAACACTGGCACATTTACTATGAGTGCTCATTTACTAAAATGTTCCTAAAATTATTGATTGGTGTTCCCTGTAAAAAAATAAACTGAATAAACTGAAACTATGCCGCCATGTTGTGACGTCAACTCGGGGCTCAAAATAATACCAAGTTCCCGATTTGTAATCCTGAGTTGGACGAGCATTCAATTCCTTTTTCACAAGTTGGAGTTCCTGAGTCCCGAGTTGTCTTGAATGCACCAATAGTAGGCTAGTTCATTTAGGTAGGCCCCTAGTAGGCTATTTTAAGTAGGCTAGTGATTATGGTGCTTTCTTTACTTGGTGGTAGGATTGTACTGTTGTAGTATTTTAAAAAACGTTTGTAATATTTCCTGTCATCGTGCTCTGTTGTGTAAGTGGGGGATCAGTTGAACTTTGACAATTTCTTGGCGGTTAATATCATTTCATTATGTTTTGGTTTTTTTGCGTTTTTTTACCTCTCTACCTCTCAAATCAAGATTCAGCTTGGGTACAAATATGTTAACTTAGCTTCTAATAAACATCCATATTCACAGCCAGAGCGCTCACCTGCTCATTGATCCTGCGCTGCAGCTGCATGATCCTCTTGCTCTTGGCAACATCCAGCTTCCCGAGGCGCTTCTCCCGCCTCCTCCTGCCCATGAGGCGACGGACGCAGCTCTGTCGCAGGACCACGGACGCCACAATTCATTGTTTTAAGGTTCAAAATATTGAAATGAAAAGACAAGAATCTCCCAAAGTGAGGTTAAGATACAGCTGGCTCACCTGAACGTTCAGGGCCTTCTCTTGTTTTTGGAGGAGCTTCTTCAGGGTGTCTTGCTGGTGTTTCTCTGTGTTGAGGGGCAGGTCTTGGCGGTGCTTCTCTGTGTTGAGGGGCAGGTCGTGGCGCTCCAGATGGCTGTTGATCAACTTGCTAAATGCAAGGCTCACCTTTTGTCCTGCTCTCAGGGTGCATCTCCACGACAACGTAATGACGATACTAGTGATGACCTCTAAGACTATGTCCTTGAAAGCGGTCCATTCCGGCACGACAAAAGGGAGCAAGTCCAAATACCCTTCACAAAAAAGTATGTAGAGCAGACCGGCCACGTACAGCTGGGAGGTGGGAACCCGATGCCTTCCATGCACCACCTCTCTGATTCTCAGGAGGATGCTGCTCCATGGAAGCTTGAAAACCTTGGTAGTCATGACCTTGATGACTATGATCCGAAGAATGATCCAAGGCAACGCTCTTAACCTGGACCCTGGCCTCCATTTCACTGCCATGACAGAGCTGTGCATGTCCTGTGTTGTGCACGCCTGTTCCTCCAGAGATCCTATAGACACAGAATGAGTGAATTAGTGACAAAGTGCACATAAATGAAGGCTAGCATATCTCAACACTTTCTAAATGTTTGGACATAACACATACCGTTACATACTCCAGCAGGAACTGCTAGATTAGTCCCTCTAACAAGGTCCTTCTGGAGACTCAGTAGTGGAAATGTAGCATTGCCCACCTGTGACTCCAGAGATCCTATACACACAGAATTAGTTCATTAGCGACAATGTGCACATACATTAAGGTTTGCACATCTCAAGACTTTCAAAATATTTGGACAGAACACATACCGCCAACTACCCCAGCAGGAAGCTCTAGAGCAGAATCGAGGGTATCGTGATGGCTCCCATCCTGTATTAATCAAAGAAGCATTTTAGTGGCACTTTTCCTGAAGTTGACATTAATTGGTCCATTAATAACCAACTAGGCATAATAATCAACTTCACCTACCTTTCTGTCGAACATCACGCCATCAATCCAACATTAAATTTAGAGGTCCAAAACTCTATCACTCTATCACTATCACTGAGATCGTCTTCTCAGACAGCTTTTAGAAAGCAACTGAGGGACTATTTAATACTGACATAATAATATAATTTATCATTTTGATCCTTGCAACTATATTCAGTTTCTATGTTGGTTGTTTTTTTTGTCACTCCCATTCATTTGTATTCCTTTTTTTCCCATTACTTTTGGTCTCTTTTTTGTCCCTCTGTTTTGTGCTAGCCTACAGGACAATGGAAGGAACAGCTCCATCCTACATGCATCACGCACGACATGCCTCATACCTCATAACTGAGGGTTGCCAGGTTGGAGGGGGGCTCCTCCTCTACAGCTGGCACCTTGGAAAATCTATCCTGCACAGTGTCTGGCCTGAACTGCTCCGAAAGAACATCATCTGTGGCTCCACTGGCTGTATAGGAAAAAAAACTGTTATCACAGACTACATTTCCCATCTCCCATTGGGGTTATCAGAACTGTTGTGATGAGACTGATTCATGATGATAATGACAATGATGCCAGATTAACTGAACTTCTTCTACAATATCAATATTTCGGTAATGATATTGGGGGACTAATGCTGTTGTGTAATTGATCAATGTTGCATACTGTACGTCATTGCTGAATACGTACAGCCTAGAGCTACAGGACCTAATGGAAATGTAAACATCAGCAAGCGAGACAACAGACACATGGGGGTATTCCAGGAGGTTCAAAAAACTCTGAGTCTAACCCTGAAGTCTGACTGCATTCTGCACTGTACCAGCAGACCCAGACCACTGGTACCAGCAGCTGGACCGAAGAGATGCCTGAGCAGAGCCTCCTGGTAGAGCAGAGCCTCCTGGTTCCAGAGACGTGTGCTCTCTGCTAATCCCCATCATCTGAGGAGCCTCTACACACACCACGTCTCTCCTCTGACTGTCTACACACACACCACGTCTCTCCTCTGTCTCTACAAACACACCATGTCTCTCCTCTGTCTTTCTCTTTCTACACACACACATCACGTCTCTCCTCTGTCTCTACACACATCACGTCTCTCCTCTGTCTCTACACACACCAAGTCTCTCCTCTGTATGTCTCTACACACACACCACATCTCTCCTCTGTATGTCTCTACACACACACACCATGTCTCTCCTCTGTCTGTCTACACACACACACCATGTCTCTCCTCTGTATGTCTCTACACACACACCATGTCTCTCCTCTGTATGTCTCTACACACACACACCATGTCTCTCCTCTGTATGTCTCTACACAAACATCACGTCTCTGCTCTCTCTCTACATAAACCATATCTCTGCTCTGTCTCCCTACAAACACACCATGTCTCTCCTCTGTCTCTATCTACACATACACACCACGTCTCTCCTCTGTATGTCTCTACAGAGACCACGTCTCTGTCTATACGCTTATTTCCCGTGGCTGCCATATTGGTCGAGTCTGACGTAGCCTAATCAGGTGGGAGAATGCAGAAGTCCCCGTTGACTCCAATGTTAAAGGTTCATTATAAAAACACCACTTCAAGAACCAATATAGTCAAAATAACAGGCTGAATACACTAATGGAATTACAAACTCATCATTACTAAACTCCGATTGTTTTTCCCTGCCATAGTTTTCGCGTTTGTAAATACATGGAAGTGAATGAGCCATAGTGAGCGGTCTGTGAGGGTTCGGTTTGGGACCCAGGCGCAACAGGAAAGGAGGAGGCAAGGAACGGTAAAGCCCGGAGGGGCGATTTAATAAGATAACACAAAGGGGGAGCCACAAAAGAGGATGCCAAAAAATATAATAGGATGAAATAATAGGAGCCACTAAACTGCCACTAAATAATAATAAATGTCCTTGGCTCAAGGGAGCCGGAGGGATCGGGAGGTGGAGCAGGGTGAGGGCTCTGCTAGCTGGTACACTCAGCAGAGGGGGTCCGGGAAACTGGAGAGACGAGGAGGAGAGGCAGGGTGAGTGATAGTAATCACGAAACGGGAACGAGAAAAAGCACTATAAAATACAGGTAAGTAAATCGTAGGCTAGGCTATACTTTACCACATAAAGGTTATGGTAAGATCTGGCGATGAGTGGAGTGTAGACCAGGTTCTTGTAGGGGTTGAAGGTGATTGCAGAACGAGGGACAGGTGTGGTGATGATGAATTGGAAACCGGTGAGTAGAGCCGTGCCCGCGTCATCGTCGGAGACGAGCGCGCCGTTCTTGTCGTTGCGCACGGGCCGATGTGCTGGGCATGTCGGGATCCGACTCTTAGTCACCGGAGTGGGAGGAGACTGCCGAGTCCGCGGAGCTGGCCGGAGACGGGGAACGCCCGGTAGTGGGGGGAAACTCCGGAGAGTCAGAGCGTTGCATGCCTGGGCCGATGCGACGTGCGGAAGAGCGCGTAGGACGCCCCGAGCGCGCAGCGGGCCCAGAGGGGAGAGAGGGAGGCGGTTGTGGAGGCGAGGGCATGCGAGCCGTAACACGGTCAGCTGCATTCACTTCCATGTTTCCCAGAGCCTTCGTAGCCAAGGTATACCTTGACCTAAGAAGGCTCTGGGAAACGCATCGCCACCTAGAGGGGGACCTCTCTAGAGGGGGACCGTTCTTACGATGAACGTTGCGCTACGATGCCTCTGGGAAACGCACCCCTGGTGAGTAACAGTAGGCCTACACTGACTACGCTAAATGCTTTGGATAAAAGGGTCTGCTAAATGACTGTAATGTAATGTACTGTAATGTAGACTAAATGTAATTGCATTGTAGTTACTACTATAACAGCCGCGAGTGTAGCCTACAGACGTAACGGAGAATAGCCAGTTTGCGCGCTGTGCGCATGCGTGCTGGAGCAAGTGGTGAAGCTATTTCGTTTCTAAAGACCATGGCCGTGTCCGAAATGCATACTACCTGCTACTTGCTATATAGTAGGCACTATATAGTAGGCATACTACATACTATATAGTACCTACTGTTCCACAAAACGCGTGTAGTATGCGAGAAAATACAGCATGCTACTCGAGTCATCCAGCGGAAGTGACGGGATACGATACTGTTTACTCCCGCGAAGCTGTGGTACAATTATCCGGTGTTTTCTGTGATCATTTTGTGTATTATCCACAAAAATGTAGCCTTTTCCTGGCATGGGATGTGCGGCTGCTGCTGCCGCCAGGAGAAGTCGTGTTAACGCTGCAAGGAGAAGAGCCGTCATGAGATCTTCTCGACATGCTTGTAGTTGAGGTAAATA
Source organism: Borostomias antarcticus (assembly GCF_949987555.1). Classification (NCBI taxonomy): domain Eukaryota; kingdom Metazoa; phylum Chordata; class Actinopteri; order Stomiiformes; family Stomiidae; genus Borostomias; species Borostomias antarcticus. The sequence goes on from NC_140234.1 coordinate 9,629,846, forward strand.
TTGAACGTTAGCTTGCTAGCTACGCTAGTTAGCTAGGTTAGTTGATAGCCCCGCATGTGCTGGCTTGGGGCTAGCTATACTGTTACATTTGTACCAGGGATGTTATATTAAATAGATTCTGAGAGGCAGGTAAGCAAAACAATGAAACTCAACTCATTTTAAAGAAGTGGGTAAACTGAGTTTACCTTGGTTTACTCATCACTACACGCCTGCTTTGTAATGTTACATTTTAGCTCTACAGATAACGACATCTATCTATTATCATATTGTAAAGACAAGTATATGCCATACGCACAAATGAGTTAAAGTTTGCCCTAATAATATTCCCCCTGTAGGCTCACATGGAAGACAGAGGTCCTCACCAAGTCAACCTCCACGTCCCTGCTGAGGACCTATTTTGACGGCGCGGACACAAGGAGGGACTTCAGATTGTCAAAATCGACACAGAGGAACCTTGGTGATGGTCAGGAGGATGTGGCAAGACCATGGAGGTGCTAATAATAGCAATAACAATAACAATAATAATTGCATTGCATTTAGAGCTTTTCTCAGTACTCACCCTTTACAATGGTCTTGTCATTCACAGACAGGTGCTAGTCTTTGGAGGTAACATTACATCAGTCATTTAGCAGACACTTTTGTCCAGCATTACCTTAGTCATTTATTTAGCAGACACTTTTGTGTGTCTGCTAAGCGACTTACAGTAGGCCTAATTGCATTTTACCATTTAAAGGTTGAAGACCTTGATGGTGGCCATGGTCCTGCTGCTGCAGATCATCCCAACCCTGGAGATGGCCTCAGAAAGTGTCTCGCAGCATCAGCACCAGCACAAGCTGCCTGGATCGCAGCTCTTGGTGAGCACGACTACCCCCATCCTGCCATAAGTAGTCAGTCTATCAGTTCATGAGTGTGCTTTGCCTTGTTCCTTATAGACAGCCTTGAGGCTTTAAACACCGATCAGTTGGTTATAGGCAGCCTTGAGGCATTTGTTTAAATGTATTTGTATTTAAATGTATGTGTAACACTGTACATAGTAATCAGTTTAAGTATTTTGGGGGGAGACAACAGATCAGCGTTCTCCTGTCAGTACCTTTTGCAAGGAAAGCTAATGATCTGACCAAATATAAACAAGTCAAAAGTATATTTGAAGACCATTGTGTGATAAAAATATCCAAGAAATGTTTATGGTTGTGTTTCTTCCATTATACATGTAAAGGTTACTTCTTGATGTATTAACATTTCAACAAAGTGTAATATCTACACATCAGACACATTGTCTTGATATGTCTACAGGTCATGTACAGTAACTTGGAAGGTCTTAACACAACACGCAGAGCGCTTTGGACATGTAACTCCCTTATCAAGTAGTCGTTAGTCAGACACATTAAACAGTGATGCTTTCATAACCGTCTCTGAATAATTCCAATGAAGCATTGTGAACCAACATGTGTGTTCCGTCTTTTATGCCTAATTGCAAACTACATGTTGTGGTCCCAGCCCAGGCCCCGCCTCACCCAGGGCCGGGGCGAACGAGCGCTGGGTCACTCCCGGGAACAAGCCCGAGACCGCGGCAGGTGCAGCCTGTTACCAATCAGGCTCACCTGCCGCAATCATCTCGGGCGGCTACAAGAAGCCAGCAGCCCCGCCGCTCAGTGCTTGGTTATACTGAGATCTTGGTAATTCTTTGCTAAGCTCCCAGCTGATTGTACGCCCCTTTGTTGTTTTCCTTGTTCTCGTTAACTCCTCGTGTCCCTCTCTCCGTTTTCCCCTCCAAGACCCCGTCTTCGTCCCGCGCCGCCCTCTGTGACTCGGCTCTCCCGGCTCCACTCCACGCCTCCCTCCCGCTCCGCGATTCCCCCTGCCTACCGCCTCCGCGCCGGCGCCCGCGCCACCAACGCAGCTCCCGGACTTCCCCTCTCCACAGGCTTTTTTTCTCGCTCGCCTCGTGCCCCTCGGACCAGACCTCTTCCCCTGACGCTCCTCCACGGGGATCTCTCCGGCTCGCCAGTTTCCGCGGTAGCCTGACGCACGCACACAGACAACATCCCTCCACATAGCCATTTGCCCTCACGCATCCATACACTTAATTTCACATCCCATTCACACGCACACGCACGCACACATACATACCCCCCACCTTAAAGTGGCAGTCCGTCTGTGTTTTTGTGTTTACTTTTTCTCCCGGTGTGGTCACCGCAGTACCTTAGTTATCCCCCTTTTTTGTTCCTTTGGTTTATCATTTATTAAAACCGCCTTCGGGCTATTATAGTTACTCTGGTGTCCGTCTGCTTCTCTGGGTCTGCTGCCCTGGTCCGGTTCTCTGTTCAGGGGTGCCCCCCCCTTCCCGGGGGCATAACAGAATAACCAAGCCATTATGGACCAAAGCAGACCCAGTGGGCAGGCGGATGCAGCTAAGCCCGCAGTATCCCCACCCCCAGGTCCCTCGGTCCTGGAGACCGTAGTCCGTAGCCACACCGTTCAGCTTAACAAGCTAACCTCGGAGCTCGACACCGCTTTTGCCCGAGTCACATCGGAGATGGGGGAACTGCGGACGGCCTCCCATGCCACGGCGGGCGTGCTCACCTCCCTGACTCATCAGGTCTCCAGCCTGGCGGAGATGGTGGCCAGGCTCACTCATCTGCCACCCCCCGAGTCCGGTCCTCCCCCAGAGCCACGCTCTTCCCTGCCCGGCCTAAACGACCCGGCTCCCCAGAGCTGGTCCCAGCCCCCCGAGCAAACACCCTCTGAGCCCCGGTTTGAGCCCAACCTCCCCTGCCCCAGGCCATTCTCCGGGGAGTTTGATCTGTGTCGAGGCTTCCTGGGGCAGTGCGAACTACTTTTTTGCCACCAGCCCTCAAGATACCGGTCAGACGCCGCCAAGGTGGCGTTAGTAATGTCACTGCTCTCGGGGCGGGCCTTAGCTTGGGCCATGGCGATGAGGAACCACAACAACGGGCTCTCTGCTGACTACCAGTGTTTTGTCACTGAATTCAAGCTGGCGTTCGACCACCCCGCAGAGGGGGCAGACGCGGCCGGGCGGCTACACACCATCCAACAGGGGTCGCGGTCAGTGGCGGACTACACACTGGAGGTCCGCATGCTTGCCGCCGACAGCGGGTGGGATGACGTGGCGCTCCGGAGTGCTTACAGGCGGGGCCTCAGCGAGACCATTAAAGACATGATCATCCGAGACCGTCCCGCCACCTTCGCTGAGCTGGCCACCCTTGCCCTTCAGGTAGACGAGAGGCTGCGGGAGCGGCGTCTGGAGCGCGCCAACCGGCTGGGGCCACCCCACAAACCGCTCGCAAACCGGGTGCCCCCCAGGGATCCTGCCCATCCCTTCCGGGACCCCTCGCCCCCTTCTACGGCCTCTGGGGCCCGCCACCTGTCTCCTCCTGGGGCCGAAGAGGAGGCCATGCAGCTGGGCCGATCACGCCTGTCCCCGGAGGAAAGAGAACAGCGGATGCGTGACCGGCTCTGCCTCTACTGCGGTAAGGCGGGCCACGTCATCCGCGCCTGCCCCTCTCGGCCAAAAGCCCCGGCCCACTAGATGGGGGCATTCTAGTGAGCCTTACCACCCTGCCCCAATCCCGGAGGGAGCCTAACCAACTGTTCCCAGCCACTCTTTCATGGGGAAAAGAGTCGCTCTCTGCAGGGATTCTCCTGGACTCGGGCGCCGACGAGTGCCTAATCGACCGAACCCTGGCCCAGCAGGCAGGCATCCCGCTCGTCCCCCTTGATACCACCCTCTCGGCGCAGGCACTAGATGGTCGCTCTCTGGGTAAGATCACCCATTGCACCGCACCACTCACGTTAACCCTGTCTGGCAATCACGTAGAGACGGCACGGTTTATGGTACTTAACGCACCCACGGCTCCGTTGGTCCTGGGCAGACCTTGGTTAGACAGACACGACCCGCACATTTCATGGTCCTCTGGACGGATTTTGGGCTGGAGCGTGGCCTGTCATGCCAACTGCTTACGCTCCGCCCACTCTCTGTCCAGTGAGATCAAACGCGAACCCTCACCCCCTGACCTCACTGGTGTTCCACCCGCGTACCACGATTTGGCACCCGTTTTCAGTAAGGACAGTGCACTCTCACTCCCTCCTCACCGCCCTTATGATTGCGCCATAGACCTCCTTCCCGGGGCAACCTATCCCGTCGGCCGGTTGTACAACCTCTCCGTCCCGGAGAAGGAGGCTATGCGCAATTATATCACTGAGTCTTTGGCCTCAGGAGTCATAAGGCCGTCGTCCTCCCCGGTTGCCGGGGGCTTCTTTTTCGTCTCGAAGAAGGAAGGCAGCCTGAGGCCTTGTATTGATTACCGCCAGCTTAATGACATCACCATAAAAAATAAGTATCCACTGCCACTCCTTAGTTCGATGTTTGAGCCACTCTCCCACGCCACGGTGTTCACCAAACTTGATCTATGCAATGCTTATCACTTGGTGCGTGTCCGTGAGGGGGATGAATGGAAGACTGCATTCAATACCCACCTGGAGCATTTTGAGTACCGGGTGATGCCCTTTGGCTTAACCAATGCCCCAGCTGTCTTCCAGGCTCTGGTAAACGATGTACTCCGGGACATGCTTAACATCATGGTCGTCGTTTACCTGGACGATATCCTGGTCTTCTCCAGGACGGAGCAGGAACACATTCAACACGTCCGCCTGGTCCTCAACCGACTACTGGAGAATAGGCTCTTCGTCAAGGCGGAGAAGTGCGTCTTCCACTCCGCCTCCATGGAGTTCCTGGGCCACATCGTGGAGAGCGGGCAGGTGCGGGCCGATCCCAAGAAGGTGAGCGCGGTGGTGGAGTGGGCACGCCCAGTCGACCGGACTCAACTCAGGCGTTTCCTCGGGTTTGCCAACTTCTACCGCAGGTTTATCCGAGGATTCAGCCGAGTTGCTGCGCCCCTCTCCGCGCTTACCTCAACCCTCAGCCCCTTCCTCTGGACCCCGGAGGCGGAGAGGGCATTCTCAGCCCTTAAGGGCCTGTTCGCGACAGCTCCGGTACTCATCCTCCCCGACCCCTCTCGACACTTCATCGTTGAGGTGGACGCCTCGGATTTGGGTATCGGGGCCGTCCTGTCCCAGCGGTCGGAAGAGGACCAGTGTCTCCACCCAGTGGCATTCTTCTCCCAACGCTTTTCGCCTGCGGAAAGGAACTATGACGTGGGGAACAGGGAGCTCCTTGCCGTTCATGCCGCCTTGGAAGCATGGAGGCACTGGCTGGAGGGGGCCAAGCTACCCTTTGTGGTCTGGACCGACCACAAAAACCTCCTGTACATACGAACGGCTAAGAGGCTCAGCCCTAGGCAAGCGCGCTGGGCCCTTTTCTTCAGCCGGTTTGACTTTACCCTCACCTACCGCCCGGGCTCCAAGAACATCAAGGCCGATGCCCTTTCCCGACTCTTCCCCGAGAGTGCCCCCAGCACCACCGAACGCCCTGATGCCATCCTCCCCCCGGCCCGGGTGGTGGGTGTGGTCACTTGGGGAGTCGAATCGGTGGTCCGGGCTGCCCAGCGCGCCCAGCCCGACCCAGGCGGTGGGCCCCGGCATCGCCTCTTCGTCCCGTCCGCCGTCCGGAGCAAGGTCCTGGAGTGGGGCCATGCCAGTCGGTTGGCCTGTCACCCTGGGGCCCATCGGACGGCGGAGTTCATCCGACGGCGGTTCTGGTGGCCCACCTTGGGAGCCGACACCCGGGAATACGTGGCCGCTTGTGACATCTGCTCCCGTAGCAAGGCCTCCCACCGCCCTCCAGCCGGCCTCCTCCGCCCCTTGCCCATCCCCGGTCGACCATGGTCACATATCGCCCTGGACTTTGTGACTGGCCTTCCGACATCCCAAGGCAACAACACCATCCTGACCGTGGTCGACCGGTTCTCCAAGGCGGTCCACTTCATCGCTCTCCCGGGACTCCCGTCCGCGGCTGAAACGGCAGACCTCCTCACCACCCATGTGGTCCGGTTGCATGGCATCCCCCAGGATGTCGTCTCGGACCGGGGACCCCAGTTCACCTCTAAGGTATGGCGGGCTTTCTGTCGGGGAATAGGGGCCACAGTTAGCCTCTCGTCGGGATACCACCCCCAGACCAACGGGCAGGCGGAACGGGCCAACCAGGCCTTGGAAACGACCCTCCGCTGCATAACGACAAGCAACCCCGCCTCCTGGAGTCGTTACCTGCCCTGGGCTGAATATTCCCTCAACGCCATGGTGAGTTCGGCTACTGGTTTGTCCCCGTTTGAGTGTTCCCTGGGCTACCAGCCACCCCTCTTCCCCTCTCAAGAACAGGAAGTTGCGGTGCCGTCCACCAGGGCTCACCTCCATCGGTGCCGGCGTATCTGGAAGAATGCCCGCGCCGCCATGCTGCGAGCCAGAGACCGTGCCCAGCGTAGCGCCAATCGGCGGAGGGTGCCGGCCCCTGCCTACCACCTGGGGCAGAGAGTGTGGTTGCTGGCCAGGAACCTCCCCGTCCCTGGCGTCTCCCGGAAACTGGCTCCTCGGTATGTCGGGCCCTACACTGTGGAGAGGATCATCAACCCCTCGGCTCTCCGGCTGCGTCTCCCAGCATCCCTCAGGGTCCACCCAGTTTTCCATATTTCCCAGGTCAAACCAGTAGCTGACTCAGCCCTGTCTCCGCCTGCCCCTGCGCCGCCACCGCCCCGGGTCCTCGAGGGTGGCGACCTGGTCTGGGAGGTCAACCAGATCCTCTCGGTCCGCCGCCGGGGACGGGGGTTCCAGTACCTGGTGGACTGGGTGGGGTATGGGCCGGAGGACCGCAGCTGGGTCCCCCGCTCCTATCTGGCCGACCCTGGCCTGCTGCGGGAGTTCTACCGGGTCCATCCTGACGCCATCGGTCGGTCGCCCGGTGTCTCCCGTAGGGAGGGGGGTCCTGTTGTGGTCCCAGCCCAGGCCCCGCCTCACCCAGGGCCGGGGCGAACGAGCGCTGGGTCACTCCCGGGAACAAGCCCGAGACCGCGGCAGGTGCAGCCTGTTACCAATCAGGCTCACCTGCCGCAATCATCTCGGGCGGCTACAAGAAGCCAGCAGCCCCGCCGCTCAGTGCTTGGTTATACTGAGATCTTGGTAATTCTTTGCTAAGCTCCCAGCTGATTGTACGCCCCTTTGTTGTTTTCCTTGTTCTCGTTAACTCCTCGTGTCCCTCTCTCCGTTTTCCCCTCCAAGACCCCGTCTTCGTCCCGCGCCGCCCTCTGTGACTCGGCTCTCCCGGCTCCACTCCGCGCCTCCCTCCCGCTCCGCGATTCGCCCTGCCTACCGCCTCCGCGCCGGCGCCCGCGCCACCAACGCAGCTCCCGGACTTCCCCTCTCCACAGGCTTTTTTTCTCGCTCGCCTCGTGCCCCTCGGACCAGACCTCTTCCCCTGACGCTCCTCCACGGGGATCTCTCCGGCTCGCCAGTCCCCGCGGTAGCCTGACGCACGCACACAGACAACATCCCTCCACATAGCCATTTGCCCTCACGCATCCATTCACTTAATTTCACATCCCATTCACACGCACACGCACGCACACATACATACCCCCCACCTTAAAGTGGCAGTCCGTCTGTGTTTTTGTGTTTACTTTTTCTCCCGATGTGGTCACCGCAGTACCTTAGTTATCCCCCTTTTTTGTTCCTTTGGTTTATCATTTATTAAAACCGCCTTCGGGCTATTATAGTTACTCTGGTGTCCGTCTGCTTCTCTGGGTCTGCTGCCCTGGTCCGGTTCTCTGTTCAGGGGTGCCCCCCCCTTCCCGGGGGCATAACACTACAATGTCCATTAGGAATGTTCTTTTACTCTAATGACTGGTTTTAGGTATAGTGACATTTGTTCTTTGACTGGGAATACATTACAAGGAATGACACACAAACACCAATTTAATTCAAGAAAATACATTTAATAAAAAATAACAAAAACAATAATGGAACAAGATAAAACAGTTTTTTTTGACTGAGGCTTCTAGAAGCAACATCAGCCGGTCCTCCCTCTCCTTAAACAACCCCCTTTCCTCCCTCCACTCAGCCTTCATCTCTGCCTTCTCTCTCCCCCATTCAACATCAGCCGGTCCTCCCTCTGGAGGACGGCCAACTCTTCCCTGTTTACGGGGAAGAGAAACCCAACGCTGAAAGGCTTGGAGTAAGTTAACTAACGTATGCATTGTTGTTCAGAAGCAATCCAGCGGTCTGTTTACTTTGGATATTGATTTATGTAGGACCTACATCTTAGAAGCTGGGCTTCAGGGGAAGACGGAGGCAGCCGGGATAAAGCACACAGAGAACCTTGTAGCCATGTACAAGGTGATTTTGATCTACAGGCTACATGATAGCAAAGATATTGATAGGGACTCACAGTTTGTATGACACTAGAAAACTGTTATCTAACCTCATAGGACCTAAAGAGCCCCAGAACTGGGGTCAGCACAGAGGGAGGGGAGGCCACAGCCGCTTCGTGGAAGTGGTACGGGGTCTAGGAAGAGGCGATGGGGGCCACCCATGCGGTTACACCGTAAACAGGGAGGAGTTGGCCGTCCTCCAGAGGATCATGTCCCTGGTGTGGTCGTTGGTCCCTGTAATACAGAAGTATTATGGGACAATGAATACTAATATATTATATATGAACAGTTGAACTCGTTTAAATCACGGAATGAACAGACAATTGTTTAAACAACTTCAAGTAACGTTAGGCTCGGTGGCTTAGGTTAGCCATTTAACAACTCATCACAATTTCGACATTTCTTATACATTTCTTAAGCAATCATGGTCATATTACATGGAAATGTTACTCTGTCTTGATTCTAGCTATAATAACATTTAAGCTATGACATTAATACGTTTTGAGCAAGAGCCGTCTGAACACCTGTAACGTTAGTAGCCTATTAACGTTGGCTGGGCTAGCTAGCTAACGTAACGTCCACCAGAGATCAATGCAGGCAGCTAGCTATCATGACATTCTTTTTAAAAATGTCATTTCTACCCCACCTATATACACAAAACTGCATTTGTAGCTCTGTGTCGTTATAACTAAGATATCTGTCAGAAAAAATATTTTTTTCATCGACAAATGAAGTCAATACTTACATTTGAAAGTTTCCGCTGCGGTCCCGGTGACTTGTAGATCCACCATCTTTTTTTATTTTTTATCACTGCCCAGTGACGTATCACGTCTCGACTTCCGGAACAGTATGCTCTGGACTATGCTACATTTTCTCCCACTTTTTCGCTGATTTCGCCTGCTATATAGTACCTACTATATAGTAGGCGAAATACAGTATGCACAGTTTTGATGTAGCATGCTGCAACTCGCCTACTATATAGCAGGTAGTATGCATTTCGGACACGGCCTAGGTACTATATAGTATGTAGTATGCCTACTATAAAGTGCCTACTATAAAGCAAGTAGCAGGTAGTATGCATTTCGGACACGGCCTAGATGGTGTGTTCTCATCAACATTCACTTAAGTTGTGTCCTCTCTGGATGATCTCCACTGCTCTCAGTTAAAGATGATATTGATCCAATATGATGCGTGTTCTTTATAGATCTAGCCTCTTAATTCTGCTCTCAAAGTGCAATAGATTGAAGCACCACAACTAAATGACCTCGGTATTACAAAAATCCTGCGTACGGCCCTGGTCCTGAATGTTTCAGAGGGCAGATCATAACCTCCTTCTAAGCAAGGAACAGGTGTTCATAATTCTGTCTGCATCACTACACTGAGGTGACATTTTGGTTGTACCGTCTGATCACAACACTAACTGTTCTAATTTTTAACCTATCTGTCTACATATCTGTCTGTCTGTCTGTCTCTCTCTATCTTTCATTGTCTGCCCCTGTTTTATTATTGTATCCGAGGCTTCACGTTTGGTGATGGGACCTCAGTGGGTGAGAACAGACATGCTGAATAGACATAAAGATCTAGGCATGGGCAGCATCTTTCCATCCATTTAAAAATAAATGTGTATTATTTTATGCCAACCTACATTCAGTCTAGCCCTAACCCTAACCTCTTAGAGTGCAGGAAGTGTCGGCCAGCTGTGTCATGTGTGTGTGTCTCCATTCTCAGCGTCAGTACATCCAGTTTGATAGTTCACCTGGGCCATCTATGGGCTGCAAGGATTGAGTCTGAGAGAAATAATAATAGGCACAAATCCTTATTAAATCAATTTTAATCCATTGCTTTTATCTCTAGCAAGATTGATTATGCTCTCCTAAAGCTATAATCAAAGTTTTGATGATTGAGGCCCAATTTAGGGACTCAAATAGGATTGAGTCCAGCCAAGAAAAAACATTTACAAAACGAATAATTCCCTTTATTTGACAAACCAATCATAGCCTACATACCAGTGATTATACCAATATGAGGTCATTTTAAGATCAATCAAACATTCAGTACCGAGTCCGGGTCGAGAACCAGGGCTACAGCCAACAGCAGGAGGAGGCGGACTGGACTGGGAAGGTGTTTGCATAGTCCTTGAACTCTGCTCCCTTCTTTTCTCTTCCAGATCCAGGTACCTAAGAAGACAGTTTCAGTTGCTGGCGATTTAGACTGTTGTCACTTATAGTTAGAATGAGGAGGCCTTCAGGTTTTCAATAGCGCTGAAGATGGAGAGCAGACACATTCACACTTGGGAACCATCTAGTCTACGTATTGTCTGGCTGAAGTGGTCGTCAGTAGTCTTGTGTTCACACCTCTCATATTCAAATGAATGGAAAGAAGTAGCCCTGATCCAGGTCCAGGACTAAAGAACAAGAAGAGACTGCACCTTTTTATCTTTGGAAAACAAGGAGGAACATGGTCAGCACTGGACATTCAGAAAGGCCTTAAATAAATGAAGAGATCACGCATGTCAGAATAATAATGTCATAGTAATGTCAGAACTGGTCACTACCATTACTGTACTATATGCTATGGTTGGGTTATGTGTTCTTAACAATGTCCAGTAGGTGTCAACAGAGGTCACCTAAGCACTACTACTTGTTAATCACCTAGGTAGATATAGCAGTGCAGTGTCAGTTAGTCAGTGATGGCCATGCCCTGTAATGCACTTCTCCAAAGTATATCAGTCAACGTCAGTAAATGGTTACGCCGCTGTCCGACCTTGATTATGTAATATAGTACAAGATATTACAATTACATATCCAGAAAAGGGCGTCAGGTAGTTTCCGGTCTCAGGAGGCGGGCTCTAGACCGGGTCTGAACCATAGACATTATAAAGAACTAGACTGGCCACGCCCCCTTTAGACTCGTCCGACGAGACCGCCATGTTACACAGGGCATCATTTGGAACATGTTACTGTTCGGCTTCAGAGCTGCTTGTCGTTTTGTTCGGTAAGTGACTAGTGACTCTTATTATATTTTAGTATCAGCCTAAATACAGTTAGACTAGCCTTTTAAGGTTTTATGAATACTCAGGCGTTTGCGGGAAGAGAATGGTAGCCTAATATGGGTATTGTAATGGTAATTATTTACTTATCTCACAATTAAATTGCATAGCTAACTGGTTAGGATAACAGACTAGTCTAGCTGCCCTAAGCTAACATTACACAGATAACATAATTTATTCCACTCACATCGACTTTTAACACAGTTTTATATAATGTAGTATCTTGACTTGTTTTATGCGGGTATATAGAGATAGTCCCTCATATAGCTAATTGTCAAACTTGTATTTTGCGGTTTAACAGAATTTGCTCATATTTAGGTAAAATGTCCAGTTGGACTCAAGGATTAACTGATTACATTGTGGGGGTCAAAGGTCAAGGGTCACTGACATCACAAAAGGTGTTTTCGGCCTGCTGAACATGATATCTCAAGAACGGCTTGACAGAATTTGTACATATTCGGCCAAAATGTCCAGTTGGCAGGGCTTAAAAACGAAATTATTTTTCAATCGGTTCGCTCCGAGCAGAACCAGCATATTTAACGTTTCCGTTCTCGTGTTCCGCCACCAGAGTAGCGTTCCTGAACCGGTTAAGAACGAAAAATAACGTTCCGTTCACCGTTCCGGGGGTGTTAACCTATTAAGACTCTATAGGCCTACAGTATTTCTTGTAAGGTATAATCAACAAGTCTAGGGTTGTGGTGGCCTTATTGCCAACAATATTAGCCTTGGTGATGTGTGCTGTAGTGAAGCCTTGTTGATTATCTTACAAGAAATACGCAACATTAGTCCTATTCCCGTATGCCCTTAATCCACACCGTAAACAATGTGCAGGTCTATCATAAGTCATCATGATAGCTCATCATCCTTTTAAAAAATATTGCTGCTGCTGCAGGCTATTTTATTCTGCGCCTGTAGGCCTATTGTTTGTTTTTATTTCGTTTTATAATGTTTTATGTCATTTATTTATTATGTATTAACTTATGTCTTGCCACCTACCTGTACAGCACTTTGGCTCGACCACAGTCGTTTTTAAATGTGCTCTATAAATCAAATTTGAGTTGAGTTGAGATAGCAAACAAAAATATTCTCTTGTGGCGATACACATTTCAGAGACATCCACCAGACTGCTGCTGCTTGTATGCCTATAAGACAGCAAATATAATTTAGTGCAAAACATTTAATAGGCCTATCTCTTGATCACTAGGCCGATAAAAAGCCCTTACCTGACTGGAAGTTATAGCCATTGAACGGAGCGCTTCGTTAGGCCTACTCGTGGCCTATTCAGACGGCACTAGGCCTATATGGTATAGGCTACGACTGTATCCACACGCTAATAATCTCTAACCATACCATAAACGTCTGAACTAGGCTATGGTGTGTTTGTAATATCTCAATCTCTTCATTTCGCTAAGAAAGCATTAAGATCCCGACTGTGAAATAACAGATTTAGGGGCCTAGGCTACATTACAAAAACAGGACAAGATGTAGGCTACAAATGTAATAAATTCAATTTTGCCTATTCGGCCATAAAAGGCTCAGCTTTTTTTTTATTTTCTTCTTTAAATTTTTTTTTATTTTAAGCTTTATAGGCCTACTACAAAGAACAAAAAAATAACGTTATTAACCGGTTTTAAAGATTTCAAATTAACGTTTCTGTTCTGGAACAATTAAAGACCATTTTGTTTTCGTTCTTGTTTCTGTTCCTCATAAAATACCGTTCGTTTTCGGTTTTCGTTTCCGTTCCTCGAACCGGTTCGGAGCCTTGCCAGTTGGATTTAATTAGATTATTTGGATTAGATTTTGGTATTCAAATGTCAAAGGTCAGGTCAAACAAAAGGCACTTTTGAATACTAACACTAGCTAGCTAATGCTAACGCTAACAATAAAGCTAGCGCCAGCTAGCTAATGCTAGCTATCTAATGCTAATTAGATACAGCTATTCTAGCTGTAATGCTAGCTAGCATTAGTGTCAGCTAGCATTACAGCTAGAATACCAGCAAGCTAGCGTACACAAGCACCATCCACATCAACACAGGGGCCCTCTCTCAAGACCAACTGAATGTTAACTGCAACTTGCATTGTTGGGCGGAGGCATTTAGCCGCTACGTGGTTTTTCTAGTTGATACTGGTGCTACTGAGAATCAGGGTTCCCATGGTCATCAAGACGTTAAATCAAAATCATGGAAAAGTTGTAATTTGTATTGGTAAAAATTTGTGGGAACCCTGGAGAATACACCAGATACAGAGTAGACCTTAACAGTATACTGGCGGGGGAGGCAGGGGGGCTGCATCTATAATCTCTTGGCAAGTCACAATAAAAAACATTTTTGTCGCAATATAAATATACAAGCATTCCAGCTAATCCCAGTGATAGAAAATGCCACTTATGCACAATTACAGGGACTTTCTCCCAGATGATCTAACATCTACCATTACACAGTGAATCTGTGGGATCATTGACGTCGCATAGTGAGATGCCCTGCACAAGATGGCTGCCACGTCGGACGTGAGTCCATTGGAATTCTACAGCACAATGGCCAGTCTAGTTCTTAATAATGTCTATGGTCAAAACTCGCGGGGGCGTGGTTATGGCAGAAGTTGGTTGGTAAAAAAAATCACGCGGTCTGAACAGTGAAACGCGTCATTGTTCCCGGCTTTCACCGATTGGTTAAGATAATTGAAAAGACTAGCAGTCACGACCAAAAGTGTATATAAATTGTGGTCGTCATTTGTGTCTCTCTCTACCTTGGAAACTTTTCACAGTTCAACATTGTTTGTCACGCCTGTAAAGATTCCCCATTGCAAAGATTTTTTTTTATCCATCTGAAGAAAAAAAGAGACAAGCTCTTTATTCTTTTTGAGTAAACAAACGTTTCCATCACAACCTACTCACTAGCCTTTCACTGTAGGCTACGACAATCCTCAATTCGGTAAGTTGTATGTTATTTTTTATTTTTGAAGATTAGAGCGCAGCCGTTTGGGGCTTCGGTTTAGGAAGTGAACTTCTAATGTCCAAGGGAGGGTTAGACGACTGTTTTTGAATTTGAGTCCAGGAGAAGGTTACTGTTCTTTTGTTTGTTTGTTTTTTAGTCCAGGGGATAATATACACATTTGAATCGAAAACAGAATAGTTTATTCATCTTTTCGGAATTCAGCAAGCTGTTTTGTATGACCATGTTGAGAGGGAAGCGCGTGAAGCGAACATACCGACATGCGGTCTGTTTTCAGTGAATTTCTCTGTTGCTGGTCGTTGCTGCGTGCGTTCACTTCTTTTATTCTCTGGTGATATTAAGTGGAGATCATGGTCGTATATAGACCTGGGCCGCGTTTCCCAGAGGCATCGTTAAGGCATCGTAGCGCTACGTGCTTCTTAAGAACGTCGTTAGGTCCACCTCTAGGTGGTGATTCGTTTCCCAGAGCCTTCTTAAGCCAAGGTATACCACAGCCAAGGGATACGTTATGAAGGGCGGTCGGACCCCATCGTAAACTGTCCCTTGGCGATGCGCTCCGTTCAACCCGTTATAGTTTTAGCTCGATTAGAGCAAAATTACACTTTTAAAAAGGAAAGTTGCAATACTGCGCACATCTATCTATCCTACCTGCGCGATTCACATCATTAGTGTACACAAAATACAATTAACTTGAATGATGAAAATAATGTCATGGAGCCTACACAACACATCATGGGAATGTTGTTTTTAAAACTTTTATTGAGCCAAGCAACATATACGGACTATCCATAGCCTAATATAATCCACTTTGTGAACAACAACAACATTTTCTTATGTAAAGGGATAATTTGATGACATGACTTTTCTGTCTGTCTTTATATATTGTCAGACAGATATCCTGGCGAATTGATTAATCCAATGAGGCCATCTAGATGAATAGTCAAATATCCTCACACACGCTCCAGAATATTGTAGAAAGCCTTCCCAGAACAGTGGAGGCTGTTATAGCTGCACAGGGGGGACCAACTCCATATGATGCCTATTCATTTAGAATGGGATGTCATGAAGGTTCCTGTAGGTGTAATGTGTAGGTGGCCCAATACTGTTATCCGTATAGTGTACTTTGCTAACAGATTCACAGTATTTAGTGATCTTACAAATGCTGTTTGTTATATTGTGTGCCTTCTTCAAAACCTCTACTGTTGTAATGTGGCAAGAAACAACAAATATACAGGATAAAGGGAACTTGTTTAATATTGGTTGGGAAAAAACATGGGCAGGTTTGTTCTTCAGACTTTTGTCCTGTAACAGGCTGTCTTTTTCCGGGGTGGGGTTGTTAGACCCATGCCCAACCCCCAACCTGGAGGGCCAGTTGTTGCTTTTCGTCTGGCCTCTACCCTGAACCTGCCCGGCATGGTTGTACCTGCTGGGGGGGTGACCCCCCACCAATATAGCCTTCATGGTCATGGAGGCACACAAGCCTTCCCACCACGACAAGGTAGCAACACGTAGGAAGGATGAGTGGTGTTGTGAGTGTATGTAGTGTGTGCGCGCAGTGTACAGTGGTGTGTGTGCAGGATGGGAATTTCGACTAATTTTAAAACCGAGTAACCTAACCTGATCCTACTCGAGTAACCGATTACTCAAAAAAAAGATTACTCAAAAAAAGATACCGTCCAGACAGAGCGCATTTAACCCCGGCCCCCTCGGAGGGGAAAACGTTTTTTTCCGCCGTTATTACCGTGGCGGTGCTTTCATGTCTCGTCCATGCCCTTGCAAATAAACATATTTAAAAGCTGATGTGTGGTTGGATGCATTACTTATCAGATTGAATAACCCACAGGTTTTCATGAAGCTATCGGAATCGAAAAACGCAGCCTTTTAATTTGGATGCACTGCCCAGCTCATAGCCTATTAAGCCTATCGTTAGGCTACTCTGAAAACTCTAAGCCTAGCCTACAATATGCAACCAATTTACTAATATAAATTAAGTATTAAACCAAGCCTTTACTGCCGATGCCGGATAACAAGTGAATTAATTTTTAGCGTTATCTAAAAAGCACCGCGGCACTCACTGCCTATTTCCAATTTATTGGACAATAATGGATGTTTCGGCGTCAAGCCTTCATTAGAGAAATGTCCATGCAAAACTAAATAGATTTATTGAACAACAGGCCTATTCATTCAATATTTCTTTATAGGCTGGAAAACGAGTAGGCTATACGCGCATGGACCTGTGCCGGAGCGCTCTTAAAAAGACTCCATATACAGTACAGCGCTTTTCTCCAGGCAGCCGCCAACGCTCTATCCTCTTTGGTAACAATTGAAGAAGGGCACAGGCGCTCAGAAATGCGCGCTTTCACGGCCAAACATGCCATATTATATAGCCTTTAGATTAACCGAGTAGTGTTTATTTTCCGACTAGCAGATTGCCTACTCGGGTACTCGAGAAATCGGTTAACCGTGCACATCCCTAGTAAGTGTGTGTGGTAAGTGTATGTAGTGTGTGTGGTGAGTGTGTGCAGTGTATGTAGTGTGTGTGGTGAGTGTGTGCAGTGTGTGGTAAGTGTGGTAAGTGTATGTAGTGTGTGTGGTGAGTGTGTGCAGTGTGTGGTAAGTGTGTGCAGTGTGTCTCTGGCATCTGCATCATCTGCAAGGGAGGAAAATTCAATTAGCGACATTGAATGGAATGCATGCAGTGTGGGAATAGACAGAGTATACAAAATACACACTTAGCCTACCTGGAGTTGGCAGAATGATGGGCACTGATATGGAGGGCCACACAAACTGTGCCTCCGCTAGGGCTTGCTGCCTGTTCTGCAGGTCCAGCCTCTCACGCTGCACAGCCAGCCTCTGCCTCCCCACCTGCAGTCGCACCTCGCATCCGTGGTGTTCAGCTGCCTCTCGCGGGGGGGGGGGACGTCATGGGGTGTGTGGGGGGAGAGCGTGTCGACGGGGTGGAGCGGTCTGACCGTGCTGGGGTCTCCTCCAGAGGACTGGGAGGCTTGGGGTGACTCAGCTGAGGGCTGGGAGGCTTGGGGTGACTTAGCTGAGGGCTGGGAGGCTTGGGGTGATTCAGCTGAGGGCTGGATGTTGGAGGGGCCCTCTCCAGACTCCAAATCAAGGCCACCAGTGATGCCTTGGGAGGCTGTGAGGCCGATGATCGATGGGGCCTTCTCCTCCTCCGGGGTGAGGGAAGGCACGGTGCTCTGCCTCTCGGCGCACCTCAAGGTATACCTTGAGAAGCGTCGTAGCGCGGAGAAGTTCGGCGAATCTGGGAAACGCGGCCTCAGGTGGTGGATTGAATCACTGCTGATTGGGTTAAAGTGGGAACCGTAACAAAACGGTGCACACCGGTTTATAGATTGGCCCAGGTGCAGGCTGTGTCTATATGGTAGGCTATACCAGACTGCCCTCTAGTGGTGCCTACTGTACAGAATAAAATAACGTTATAACTATTATAATATTTGCTATGTGTAAAATAAGTATGAGTAGCCTACAGGTACATTGGAATTCTTGTAATCGCTTGTCCTTACAGTGTCAGTACAAACCAGTTCCTCAGTCCAGTCCTAGGTACTCCACTAGATGTAAAGGTTCCCAAGCGGACAATTTACATTACTATCTGCTACTAATCTAGCAGTCTATCAGTATCATCCTCATCTACTTACCCCATCCCTTCCCTACTTATCCCAACCGATGACTGTTTGTGTCCATGACATAGTCAGTGCAATTAAATAACATGGGTGTGTTATGTACATAGCTAGAATAAATAATCCTGGGGTTGAACTATGACCAAAAAACTAAACTGCTAAATCAATACTCCTTCCATAGTAGCATAACTGTAGTCATGTTCATTTTGAATAAAAAATAGCATGAGTGCATGGATTTATATAATTAATTTATTGTTTAATAATACTACTACTACTGGTGGTGGTGGTTGTGTGTGTGTGTGTGTGAGAGAGAAAGAGTGTGTGTGTCTGTAGTGGTGAGGGAGGGGTGAGGGGGGATTGGTTTGGCTACACCCTTCCATCCCCCAGTACAGACTGCCCTCTGGGGAGCTGAAGAAAGCAGTCAGCTTGTCACAGAGGTGCCAGGTGGTATAGTCTGGTGAGGACTGCATTACATTTACATTACATTACAATCATTTAGCAGACACTTTTATCCAAAGCGACTAACAATAATTGCATTTAACGTAGGAAAAGCCAATGTACTACTACTTGCCAGAACTCACAAGTGCATCTTCTCTCCAAAACAAGTGACTAAGAGCATAATCTAGTGCTGAAGGCAAAGTTCAAGAATAGCAATCTAAAGTACAGTGCAATACAATAAAATACAATAAGTGCTTAGGAGGGAGGATTGTTGTAGTACTTCTTGAAGAGATGAGTTTTGAGCCTGCGACGAAAGATGGGCAGCGACTCTGCTGTCCTGACATCAGTGGGCAGTTCATTCCACCACTGCGGGGCCAGGACAGAGAAGAGCCATGACCGTGTCGATCGACTGCAGGGGCCTCGGAGTGACGGGGAAACCAGTCGCCCCGAGGTAGCAGAGCGTAGCGGTCGGGAGGAGGTGTAGGGTTTGACCATGGCCTGGAGGTAGGAGGGGGCTGTTCCTTTCATTGCCCTGTAGGTTAGCGCCAGAGTTTTAAACTGGATGGGAGCCGCTACAGGGAGCCAGTGTAGGGAACGGAGGAGGGAAGTTGTGTGGGAGAACTTGGGGTGGTTGAACACCAGGCGAGCAGCAGCTTTCTGGACAAGTTCCAGAGGTTTAATGGCTGACGCTGGGGCCCCAGCGAGGAGGCAGTTGCAGTAGTCCAGGCGGGAGATGACCAGGGCCTGGATGAGTACCTGCACCGTTTCATCAGTGACGAAAGGGCGAATCCTCCTGATGTTGTAGAGCATGAATCTGCAGGAGCGTGTGATGGATGTGACATGTGCGGAAGACGACAGTTGGTTATCTAGGGTCACAACCAGATTCCTCGCAGTCCGAGTCGGGGTCACCACTGTGTCTTCAATGGTGATGGCCAGTTACCGGTGCGGGCAGCCCTTCCCCGGAAGGAACAGCAGCTCAGTCTTGTCCAGATTGAGCTTGAGTTGATGTGTCATCATCCACTCCGAGCTATGCGTGTCTCCACTGCCTGGTGGTATAGGCTGGTGAGGAGAGCCAGATAGTATTAATGGGTTTCAAATGTAGTCCTAGAATTGCCATGTTGGGGACCCAACACAGGTGTTTCAAATGAATGAATTAGTTCTACTGCATAGGATTCTATGCAGTCGAGCCAATCGGATAAATTGAAACACCTGCGTTGGTCCCCAATATGGCAGGTCTAGGACTACATTTGAAACCTATGAATAGGCTGGTGAGGAGGACTGCCAGGTGGTATAGGCTGGTGAGGGACTGCCAGGTGGTATAGGCTGGTGAGGAGGACTGCCAGGTGGTATAGGCTGGTGAGGAGGACTGCCAGGTGGTATAGACTGAAGGAGGACTGCCAGGTGGTATAGACTGAAGGAGGACTGCCAGGTGGTATAGGCTGGTGAGGGGGACTGCCAGGTGCTATAGGCTGGTGAGAGGGACTGCCAGGTGGTGTAGGCTGGAGAGGAGGGCTTGGTTTGCCTACACCCATCCTGCCAGGCCAAACTGCCCTCTGGGGAGCTGAAGTATGCAGCCAGCTTGTCACAGAGAATGTAGGCATCCCTGGGTCCTCTGTTACACCCAAGTATCTGTTTTGCTCAAGGAAAAGGGACAAAACGATATCAATAGTAAATATTTAGCTTGTGTGGGAGAAAGGTTGTATGTGTCTTAATAAAATCAAGAATAATATTACCAGCATATAGGCTACACTGCTAAAATGTTGTAGGTATATGGCATTATGTGGCATGCTCATTGATACTTGCATATCTTATACATAGCCTTATTTGCCTACTAACATTTGTTAACTATGTTCTTACTGTTGCCAACTTGAAAACAAACACACCAACTGCGGTTGGTGCATATTACTAATCTGTTCACCAGATGTTCTTGTTAGCTACAATGTTTTGCTACAATGTTTTTCCTACTTGAAAACAGACACTCAAACACTGCGGTTGATGCATAGCCAAACGTTAGTCTACATATTAGCCTACTAACGTCTGTTAACTATGTAGCACTAGCTACGTTATGAGTGCCAGATACAATGTTTTGCCATAAAATGTTGCCTGCTTGAAAACACACTCAAACACTGCGGTTGGTGCATAACACAACGTTACATAGCCTATACTAACGTCTGTTAACTACGTTATGTTACATAACATACATACATAAGGTTTGTTAACTATGTTATCTAGACTAACGTTAGCACAATGTTGCGAGTGCCAGATAGGCTAGCTACAATGTTTTGCCACAATGTTGCCTACTGAAACAGAAACAAAAACAGTTATGTGATGGATACAGCATCAAAGTAATTGTTTCTGAAAGATACAAAATCACTTGTAAGGCTATAGCTTAGCTACTATCACCATTATTTTATTGAAGAAATTATAAGATTAACTTACCCATTGCGAGGTTGTTGGCCATTTGTCATTTACTGATCAATTGGGATTTGTTTTTTTAAAGTGCACTAGAAAATGCGTCGAATGTCGCAGCCTGTGTGCGGGGCTAGCCGGACACAGCGCCGTGCGCCGTCGTACGACATCGTGGCGGATGCGGTCTGCGGGGGGCTTCAGACGACTGTTTTTGAATTTGAGTCCAGGAGAGGGTTACTGTTCTTTTTAATTTGAGTCCAGGGGAGGGTCATATAGCTACACATTTGAATCGAAAACAGAATAGTTTATTCATCTTTTCGGAATTCAGCAAGCTGTTTTGTATGACCATGTTGAGAGGGAAGCGCGTGAAGCGAACATACCGACATGCGGTCTGTTTTCAGTGAATTTCGCTGTTGCTGGTCGTTGCTGCGTGCGTTCACTTCTTTTATTCGCTGGTGACATTAAGTGGAGAGCATGGCCGTATAACGTAATTCATAAGCAAATCTAGAGGCCACCACCTGTGCTGACTCAAAAAAAATTGCTGATGTGACCGGTCTGGTCTTGTACGCATGTGTTTCTGCATTGTGTATTAAATAGCTGGACCACTTCTTGCTGCTGAAGGCTGATTTATTTGGGATAAAAGTTATTTACTCTTTATTGCATTCTGCACTTCAGACTCCATTACTACGCATTCTGGTGGTTATCTCCTTGCTGAACGATACTTCCGGTCCCCCTCTACATTAAGCCCCTCTCCTTATATCACCTGACTGCCTGACTGAATATAACATACAACATGAATCAGAACATTACAACATTCCTCCCCCCATAGTCTACAAAAATCCTTCTTTTATGTGCTGAACAAATTCACTTAAACCTAGTCTGATTCTACGAGGGGATTATTCTGCCCCTGCTACCACTTAGTCCTTGAGATACGTGGGTGCCTGTCTAACTCTCACTGGGTAACAATTTCCCAAAACCCCAATGTCTGGAGGCCCCGGTGCCACTGCATCTGGTGCTGGATTCTCTAGTTCTGCTGGCGGCACCAGTATGCCTGGATCCTCTGCTTCTTGTGGCGGTGCCCGTACTACCTTGTGTGCCTGATTTTCTAGTTCTTGCTCTGCTGTGTCCACAGGAACACTCTCCTCTTAGAGACAGGGGTCAGCCAGGTTGTGATCATAACATGGCCGTATCTGATCCTGATGTCGTCTCACCAGTTTCCCATACAGTGTTTTCACTCTCCAAGAGACTGGACCGGTCCTCTCTATAAGTTGCCGGAATCCACTTCTGGCCTGAGTATCCCCTCACATAGACTGAATCAGACACTTGTAAATAGCGAGGGACGCACCTGATCTAGCCGAGTCCTGATCCTGCGGTTCATGAGCAGCTCAGCTGGCGTGGCTCCCGTGGTGGTCTGGGGGGTTGATCTGTACTTGAACAGGAACCTGGATAGCTTCGTCTCCAGACTACCTTCCCCCATCTTCTTGAGTCCCTTCTTGACCACCCGCACCGCCCGCTCTGCACAGCCATTTGAGGACGGGTGGTATGGTGCTGTTGTGACATGCTGTATGCCATTCTTTTGTAGGAAGTTCTTGAACTCTGCACTGACCAGACTAGGCCCATTATCACTGACAATCACTGCAGGGGTGGCAAAAATGCTTCTCAGTCTCTCGATAGTCATGGATGAAGTGATAGACGTCATTGGGTGAGCCTCGATCCATTTTGAATAGGCATGTACGACGATGAGGAGCATCTTCCCCAATACAGCGAGGTGTGGGATGCCTTTACTCTCTCCCAGAAGGTCCAGCAGCGGTTTGTGGTCTGTCACAATGGTGCAGTGTTTCCCAAACAGATACTGGTGGAATTTCTTAAAGGAGTAGTAAAGGGAAAAATCATGTTTAGCCCTGTTTTAAGGTTACTTAAGATCATATACAATGGTTCAGATCAAAAAGTTGACAAAACTAGCACTTTTGAGAAAGTGTGATAATTGCTCTACCACCGTTTTGGTCATACAATGGATGTGGGTGAGCACTGTGGAAAATCATTCAAAAAATATGTTAAACTCTTGTATATGATCATTAGTAACTTTAATACAGGGCTGAACATGATTTTTCCCTTTACTACTCCTTTAAAGTTACCCAATGTAGTTTTTGACCATTAAAAAGTACGAAAATCGCGTACTACGTCATGGCGTCAATACGTGGAGCACATAATAGTGACGTTTCACACATCTTTGTTGTTTTCAAAACATTAGCTAAATATCATTTTCCGAAGAAATTACAAGGTAGGAAAGGCATTCAAGTGATTCATCATGTTTATTAGACTACAAGGAAGTAGTACAGTAGGACCCCACTTATCCGAACCCAACGGGACCGAAGGTCGTTCGTATCTCTGAAATGTCCGGATGACTGAAACGTATGTTAAAATGCACCAAATTCAATAAGTGGTATACTTGTTTCATATAGACTCATAATACACCTATAAATACCCTTAATTACTTGTGAAAATGCATCAAAATTGCAATCAAATAGCCAACTAAACTCATATAGCCTAGCCTATAATAAAATAAACAAATTTCCACTTGAGTGCGTGCTTTGATCAAATACAGTACTTCCTACGACTCGTTTGCGTTTTGTGCTTGACATTTTCCCGCTTTAGAGTAACAAAGAAATTAAACAATGGGCTACAGCCTACAGGTAACATGTAGGTCTACATACAGTTCCGTTTTTATTCACAGTAGGATACAGTACATGTTTACTATGACAGATTTAAGTACAGTACTGTAATGAAAATCCCACCAGTAACCAGATAGCAGGCTAAAAAAAAAGGAACGTTTTTTAAGCCTGTCCGGTAGACCGGGAGGTTGGGATCTCTGAAGTTCGGATTAGTGGGGTCCTACTGTAGTTAAGCATGAAGCCCAAGAAGTACTTCAACTGTGCTATACATATACATATATATAGGAGTGATGTCAGACTTGTCCCAGACTCAGGTGTTCTCCTGCTCTGTGTGCCCATTCACCTACACCTCCCAGATCTACCTCAACAAGCACCTCAAGAGGAGCCATGACAACCTCTACGTCTCTCTCTCTCGTCTCTCGAGCAGACAGATCAGACAAGAGATTCTCTCCTCCTCCTCCTCCTCTCAATCACTCCCTATCACCACCTCCAACACCCCCCTCACCCCAGCTCCCGCCCAGAGAAAGAGAGACACAGACAAGCCAAGACCGTACCACTGTGAACAGTGTGGGAAGAACTTCACTACGTCAGAACATTTAAAGAAACACCAGCGTGTTCATACAGGAGAGAAGCCATACCACTGTGACCAGTGTGGGAAGAACTTCACTGACTCAGGAAAGTTAAAGATACACCAGCGTGTTCATACGGGAGAAAAGCCATACCACTGTGTCCAGTGTGGAAAGAACTTCACTACATCAGAACATTTAAAGCTACACCAGCGTGTTCATACAGGAGAGAAGCCATACCACTGTGACCAGTGTGGGAAGAACTTCACTACGTCAGAACATTTAAAGAAACACCAGCGTGTTCATACAGGAGAGAAGCCATACCACTGTGACCAGTGTGGAAAGAACTTCACTAGGTCAGAACATTTAAAGACACACCAGCGTGTTCATACAGGAGAGAAGCCATACCACTGTGACCAGTGTGGGAAGAACTTCACTGACTCAGGAAAGTTAAAGATACACCAACGTGTTCATACGGGAGAAAAGCCATACCACTGTGTCCAGTGTGGGAAGAACTTCACTCAGTCAACAAGCTTAAAGACACACCAGCGTGTTCATACAGGAGAGAAGCCATACCACTGTATAACAAAGAAATGAAACGTGACAATAGGCTACAGCCTACAGGCAACATGTAGGTCTACATACAGCTCAGTTTTTATTCACAGTAGGATACAGTACATGTTTACTATGACAGATTTAAGTACAGTACTGTAATTAAAATCCCACCAGTAACCAGATAGCAGGCTAAAACAAAAAAAAAAGGGTTTTAAGCCTGTCCGGTAGACCGGAAGGTTGGGATCTCTGAAGTTGGGATTAGTGGGGTTGTACTGTAGTTAAGCATGAAGCGCAAGAAGTACTTCAACTGTGTCTGATCAGTTGGCTGTGGAGCGCTTGCAATGGCCTGTACTTTGTGTTGACTTTCGTTGTCTTTTATCATTGTCCTTATTAAGCTCTGCGTTGTGTTTTGATTACAATAAAAGACGGCCCCCAATCTCACTCAATACCACACAGTCCAGTGTCTCCTTGTTCTGATGTATTCCAAATTAATCTCTCCAACACAGGATTTGAGCGACATCAAAAGCTGTTTATTCCAGAAGGGTTAACATACAAAAGACGAAGGCATGAAGTCTAATGTACACTTGACCTCTCTGTATGCTGTCTGAACTCAAATTAAAGCATTGGTCTCGTTGCAACGTTCTTATGGTTCGGGTGTCACCCCCCCTCGTCTCTTCTCCGATAAGACTCTTTCTCGTCTCTTCTGTGGCCTTGTTTGGTCAAGATAAGCTACGCCGCCTCGGCGCTAACCACAACAATTGCTGTTTAGCACAGAATGTACCAGCCCTAAGAATGTCATCTTTATCTCATAAGTCTATGGAAGAGGGACACCGTTTTCTTACAGAACACACCAGCTACAGCCATACTCAGAGGTCGATCATAATAATTTAGAAATAGCTAACAGGATCAGATTAAATCAATATTTCTTTGAAAATCAGCCAGATTCAACACTTATCTGCTACGGAATGAATTCCTTTTTCGTTGATCCTGTATCCCAGGTACACCACCTCTGGTGCCATGAAGACACATTTCTCTCTCCTATGCCTGGGGCTGATGACACCCCATAGGGTAGCCTGGTGTACTGGTATAAACCGCGGTGGGTGTTAATTGTTGTGAACTTCTTAGATTCTTCATCCCGTGGGAGTTGCTGGTATGCCTGAGACATGTCTAGTTTGGTGAATTTCTGTCCCCCCCCAGTACTGCCAACAAGTCCTCAGCTTTTGGAATTGGGTAGTTATCTATCTTAGACACTGGATTCACGGTAACTTTATAGTCCCCACATATTCTAGTTGTTTTGTCTGGTTTAAGTATAGAAACTATGGGAGCGGCCCACTCGGAAACTCACAGGCTCTATGATG
Organism: Borostomias antarcticus; assembly: GCF_949987555.1. Lineage (NCBI taxonomy): Eukaryota > Metazoa > Chordata > Actinopteri > Stomiiformes > Stomiidae > Borostomias > Borostomias antarcticus. Next base: position 9,655,830 of record NC_140234.1, read on the forward strand.
CCTTCCTTCTCTAATCTAACCAACTCTGTCTCTGCCATATGCCCTCAAGGACAAAGTTGAGGCCTGGCTTTGAAATACCTTGGCTTGGCCTCGGGGTCAACAGAGATCTTTGCTGTAGCTCCCACTAAACTGCCCAGCTCACCTTAAACACCTCTCCGTGTTGTGAGAGTAGTTCACTCAACTCCTGCTGCTGACCTGTATGTAGTCTGAAAATGGCCCTCCAGTCTAGCCTAATGGCCTCTAGCCAATTTATCCCCAAGAGATTTGGCCCCTCCCCTCTTACCACTATCAATGGCAACTGTCTGGTCTGCCCCTTGTAACTGACTTGTGTGTACATCTTGCCTAGCACCCCTACACTATCTCTGGTGTACATATACAGCTTTGTTCTTGTATGGTGGAGTTTCCCCCCTCCCATCTTCCTGTATGTTTCTCATTCACTATAGTCAGGCTTGCCCCAGTGTCTACTTCAAACTCAATGTTGCATCCATTCACTGCCATCTGCTCTCTGTATGGTTCTACTCTTTTTTCATCATCGATATTGTACATCATGTGGGCATACTCCTCTTCCTCTTCTTCCAGTCTGTGGCGCGCTATGGCGTCTACCATACGGACTTGTGGTCACGATTGATCAGATAGCTGGTTGGCTTGGTTCCACGATTGAAAATCTTCAATCGGTATCCCTGCACACCGCACTGATCACTATACATATACACACTGTACATACAAACTTTAAAGTTACCATTTAAATACATTTGTAAATATTACACTTACTTATTCATTCAATTCAACCATAACATTTCTGTGACCCTTTGGGATGTTTGCTTTGGCATTGTAAATGTGTGTTTCCCATGCCAATAAAGCCCTTTGAATTGAAGTAAAATATAGAAGACATACAGATAGTAAGCCATTCATACTTGGATGGATGGATGGATGGATAGATGGATAGGGATTTGTGTTAGTGAAAATGTGCTTTACTGAGACGGGAAGCACAGGGTGTAATCTTACCAGTCTCAATATGCTCTCCTGTGAAATGTATCGCAATCCCAATATTTGTACATGTTTGGCATGGCTTGGACTTGAGCATTCCCCTGGCACTTGTTGTCACTGCTCCCACGGAGGACTATGTGCAAGTCATGCCAGATGCCTACAAATAGATGGACTTTGCGCGTGTAAACTGTAGAATAATTAGGCATTACAATAAGGTGAAGAAATATGAACACATGCTCATTTCTCAGATTTCCAGAATCCATTTGGCTGCGCTCACGCTATATTGTTAGAAGTAGGCCTAGGCTATATTGTTAGAAGTAGGCCTAGGCTATATTGATAGAAGTAGGCCTAGGCTATATTGATAGAAGTAGGCCTAGGCTATATTGATAGAAGTAGGCCTAGGCTATATTGATAGAAGTAGGCCTAATCTATATTGTTAGAAGTAGGCTGGGACTGACTGCCCCCCTGATCAAAAAGTCAAACTGCGCATATGAACATCATGTCACTAGAGAGGCAGAAACAGCAGGATCCAGAGATGGTAAGGGACTGTGATAGAACTTAACAGAAGGAAGTTCATAGAGAAGCAACTAGAAATGAATCCAGAGGCCTATAAACAATAAGATGCAAATAAAAAGGCTATGTTAAGGGAAAGACTTCATGAACAATTAAACAGGACAACAATAGGCAGGCTTTTTAGAGATCGTGTAATCTTTGATGATCTTTGCATGTGTAAACTGTAGAATAATTAGGCATTACAATCAGGTGAAGAAATATGAACACATGCTCATTTATCATATTTCCAAAATCTATTCTGCTGCTCTCACTCAAAATAAACCATCTCTCCAGTCTTGAAAGTTTCCCTTCCTCCCTTCCTCCCTCCATACAGTCAGTCCCTACATCTCACCCACTTTTTCTCCCTCCCTCTCTTCCTTCATCCTTCCTTCCTCCTGTCTCTCCCTCCCTCACCTGTTTGTTCTTATGAAACCACCCCCTCTCTCCCCCAGGTATGTGAACTGAGCCCGTACTGAGGAAGAGCAGAACCTGGTAGCGTTTCAGTACCGTGGAGGGATCCTGTTTCGCGGCTGCTGGCTGTCGGGAAGGAGCTGCTGGTCTGGTACGGACAGGAGTACAGATACAAGAGCATCTCCTTCAACTACGTCTGGGAAGAAAAGAGCACCGCTAGAGGTATCTGTCCTCAACTCTTCTTCCCTCTGTCTTCTCCATCTCTCTCTCATCCACCTCTTTCCTTAAAGCTGAAAGAAGAAGAGGTCTGCTGGTCATAATAATAACCGCTGTCCAAGTAGCTCTCCTCTACCGTCCTTCCTCTCCTCTGTCTTTTTCCCATGGTGCCAGCCAGCAGGCAAGACATGGGCATACAGCGTGAAATTCAGGACACTCATGGATGCAACGATACAGAGGGCACCATGTCATGAACTGCAATGGTGCCTGTGCAAATCGCTGTTGTGAGGCACGCAAATTGCCAATATTAGGCAGGCACACTTGCTCAGAACAAAATGGAATGCTGTGAGTTGCCATGGAACATGGTAGCTTGACTTATCTTTAGGAGTGCTAGCTTACTCTAGCTATCTAAGGTAGCTATTGCCGTGGGCTTCAATGTATTCATGCTTGTTTTCTCTCCTTTCTCCTCTTTTCTTTTTCTCACTCCTCTCTCTCCTCTGTCGCTCTCCTTCACTCGAGCTCAGCCAGAGGAACCTCTTGCATATCTTTCTCTCTCCTGTCCTCAATCTGAAGTTGTCGTCGTGTTTCGCCCCCCACTAGTTACATACGTATAAACACTCTATACAGTATTTGCACTTGTAATACAGGTGTGAGAATCCTTTTTAATGTTTGTCTCTTTCTCTTTCACTCTCCCAGGAGTGATATCAGACTTGTCCCAGACTCAGGTGTTCTCCTGCTCTGTGTGCCCATTCACCTACACCTCCCAGATCTACCTCAACAAGCACCTCAAGAGGAGCCATGACAACCTCTACGTCTCTCTCTTTTGTCTCTCGAGCAGACAGATCAGACCAGAGATTCTCTCCTCCTCCTCCTCTCAATCACTCCCTATCACCACCTCCAACACCCCCCTCACCCCAGCTCCCGCCCAGAGACAGAGAGACACAGACAAGCCAAGACCGTACCACTGTGAACAGTGTGGGAAGAACTTCACTACGTCAGAACATTTAAAGAAACACCAGCGTATTCATACAGGAGAGAAGCCATACCACTGTGACCAGTGTGGAAAGAACTTCACTACGTCAGAAAATTTAAAGACATACCAGCGTGTTCATACAGGAGAGAAGCCATACCACTGTGACCAGTGTGGAAAGAACTTCACTACGTCAGAAAATTTAAAGACATACCAGCGTGTTCACACAGGAGAGAAGCCATACCACTGTGACCAGTGTGGAAAGAACTTCACTACATCAGAAAAATTAAACACACACCAGCGTGTTCATACAGGAGAGAAGCCATACCACTGTGACCAGTGTGGGAAGAACTTCACTACGTCAGGAGAGTTAAAGATACACCAGCGTGTTCATACAGGAGAGAAGCCATACCACTGTGTCCAGTGTGAGAAGAACTTCACTACGTCAGGAGAGTTAAAGACACACCAGCGTGTTCACACCGGAGAGAAGCCATACCACTGTGACCAGTGTGGAAAGAACTTCACTCAGTCAGGAAACTTAAAGACTCACCAGCGTGTTCATACGGGAGAGAAGTCATACCACTGTCACCAGTGTGGAAAGAATTTCACTCGGTCAACACACTTAAAGACACACCAGCGTGTTCATACAGGAGAGAAGCCATACCACTGTGTCCAGTGTGGAAAGAACTTCACTAGGTCAGGAGAGTTAAAGACACACCAGCGTGTTCATACAGGAGAGAAGCCATACCACTGTGACCAGTGTGGAAAGAACTTCTCTACGTCAGGATATTTAAAGACACACCAGCGTGTTCATACAGGAGAGAAGCCATACCACTGTGACCAGTGTGGAAAGAACTTCACTACGTCAGGAGAGTTAAAGATACACCAGCGTGTTCACACCGGAGAGAAGCCATACCACTGTGACCAGTGTGGGAAGAACTTCACTACGTTAGGAGAGTTAAAGACACACCAGCGTGTTCATACAGGAGAGAAGCCATACCACTGTGTCCAGTGTAGAAAGAACTTCTCTACGTCAGGATATTTAAAGACACACCAGCGTGTTCATACAGGAGAGAAGCCATACCACTGTGACCAGTGTGAAAAGAACTTCACTACGTCAGGAGAGTTAAAGACACACCAGCGTGTTCATACAGGAGAGAAGCCATACCACTGTGACCAGTGTGGGAAGAACTTCACTCAGTCAACAAGCTTAAAGAAACACCAGCGTGTTCATACAGGAGAGAAGCCATACCACTGTGAACAGTGTGGAAAGAACTTCATTAAAACGGACCATCTCAGGAAACACCAGCGTGTTCATACAGGAGAGAACCCATAGCCCTAGCCTTAGGCCTGGATTACACTACTGCTTTTTCACCTACCTCTGCGCCTAGCAGTTACACTACTGAGGCCAAAATGAGGCTCGAACCCGGAGGCAGATCGATACATCCGGGGCTACGTTTTGGTGCTTGAAATCCGGCGATGCGTTCTAGTGTAATAGGCAGATCTGGAGGCCTTTGGAAAAAAACTAGGAATAGGGCTACACTGTAACTGTGTTCACTTCACCTTATAACAATCAAACAGATGATTCTTGAGTTTGAGCTACATAGTATCTTACTGTATACTATAGTTAATCAGACAAGCAGATAATATCGTAGGAGGAATTTAACTGTATTCCATGTTTGCAGGTTCCACCCAAAAAGAAGACATTTCAAATCATAACCTACACAAGAGTAGACACCTCAATTATCTTGTTAAAAGAAAAGAAACTAGCAAGAAGTTTTCTTGTTAAACCTTTTTATTGAGCTATCGCTATATAAGATGTATATTGAGATATGCAGCTACACGTGTGGGTAGGATCCCTAGGTCAGTCTTTTGTGTTCCCGACAAACAGCAACTTGATCACACCTGTCTGAACTTCCCAGCACTCCTGCCCTTTTCTTTTTCAATAATATCTCTATTCAATACTCAAATTCAGTCCAAATGTTCCAATGTATTGTTCACAATCATTGTGTACAATCAGTTTGTTTTAACTTCACTACGTCAGGAGAGTTAAAGACACACCAGCGTGTTCATACAGGAGAGAAGCCATACCACTGTGACCAGTGTGGGAAGAACTTCACTCAGTCAACAAGCTTAAAGAAACACCAGCGTGTTCATACAGGAGAGAAGCCATACCACTGTGAACAGTGTGGAAAGAACTTCATTAAAACGGACCATCTCAGGAAACACCAGCGTGTTCATACAGGAGAGAACCCATAGCCCTAGCCTTAGGCCTGGATTACACTACTGCTTTTTCACCTACCTCTGCGCCTAGCAGTTACACTACTGAGGCCAAAATGAGGCTCGAACCCGGAGGCAGATCGATACATCCGGGGCTACGTTTTGGTGCTTGAAATCCGGCGATGCGTTCTAGTGTAATAGGCAGATCTGGAGGCCTTTGGAAAAAAACTAGGAATAGGGCTACACTGTAACTGTGTTCACTTCACCTTATAACAATCAAACAGATGATTCTTGAGTTTGAGCTACATAGTATCTTACTGTATACTATAGTTAATCAGACAAGCAGATAATATCGTAGGAGGAATTTAACTGTATTCCATGTTTGCAGGTTCCACCCAAAAAGAAGACATTTCAAATCATAACCTACACAAGAGTAGACACCTCAATTATCTTGTTAAAAGAAAAGAAACTAGCAAGAAGTTTTCTTGTTAAACCTTTTTATTGAGCTATCGCTATATAAGATGTATATTGAGATATGCAGCTACACGTGTGGGTAGGATCCCTAGGTCAGTCTTTTGTGTTCCCGACAAACAGCAACTTGATCACACCTGTCTGAACTTCCCAGCACTCCTGCCCTTTTCTTTTTCAATAATATCTCTATTCAATACTCAAATTCAGTCCAAATGTTCCAATGTATTGTTCACAATCATTGTGTACAATCAGTTTGTTTTAAATCCTTCATCCATTCCCTCACGATATAGCTCCCATATTATGACGTAATATGTTTTTACGAATATGCCAACTGTCTGTCCCGCATGGTGTCGTTCTAAAACATCACCATCAAGAGATGAATAAGCCTACTATTTTAAACCGCACCAGAGATATGAGCAAACGTGATTTAGGGTACCTAATAGGCCAGTAAAAGCAGATGTTTGCTTTTGCAAAATAACCCCTCAAATATGTTGTACAGTTTAATCTGGAATAATATTCTGAAGTCAGATCTGTAATCATTCTACAAGCAATTGGTTTATTCGGGTGAACCAATGAGTGCGTTTACATGCACTCAATAAACCTTGCTTAAACGGAATATTGACAATGGCCATGTAAACATCAATAAACCGTTTGAATAAACGGAATATGGGCATATTCCGAATATAAAAAAAACTAATAAGTCCCCTGGTTTATTTCTTTTCCAAACCGAATATTGAGTCATGTATACGCTTATCGGTTTATTCCCACCAAAAGGAACATGAATTTGTGCTCTGCGCATGTTTTATTCGCAAGGAATCTTGGTTCTAGATTGCTGAACTAACGTTAGCCATTCTCAAAATGCAATACAACACAAATCTATAGTATATTTCCTAGGTAGGCCTACAGTTTATTTTATTCTGCAAAATCAATTCTGTTATGTCTAAACAAACTAGTTTTGTACTGACTATTCTATTTGTTGCTGCTGTTTTGATTGTATTTCTGCTTGTTATGTTCTCTCCTGTTCTGTGATTGTATTTATGTATTTCCCACCAATCCTAGCTGCCAATCTTCTTCCAAAGGGCCCGGGGGGCTCTGGTGTGAACGAGTGGCATATGAAAGAGACCACAGCACCGGCGTTTAACATTTCCTCTCGTTTTATCCTTTCAGTAAGGAAGTGAATGAGGAGGAGTGTGAAGTGGTGTTGCTGGATGAGAGCAAGCACTATAGCGCACCACAAACATATTGCTATCGTTTCCATTCTTTGCTGTCTGGGGAGATGGGCTAAACAGGAAGAAGAAACGCGCCGAAAAACGTTCATTGCGATAACGTTCTCCGTGCGTCGCTGGTTTAAATTCGGAATATACCGAATGATTACAATTACCATACAGAAATATTCCTTTTTGCTTGCGCATGTAAACTCCTTATTCCTAATGTTTCAATAACTGGAATATGGACAATAAACCGAATATTGAGTGCATGTAAACGTAGTCAGTGATAAAAAATCTAAATAGAAATTGGATATGGAGTTTAGATTACTGGAGAAAATGAAAAGAGGAACATGAGGAAGGTCCTTGGTGAACTGAATAATACGGCAGGCCTTATCCTATAGGCCTATGGAATGCTGTTCAGGAAGTTGGGTGAATGAATGGATTTAATTTTGTCCTCTCGGTAAAAGTCAATTGCTTTAAAAACATGAAAGAATAAAACCAAAAAGTACTGCAACACGAAGTAGATGAAATGGTGATTGCATAGGGAACTGTTTAAATGAATTCCAATATACCTGGTTGAGTTAATGGTTTACAACCATTCATCTCTTACAATATACATGAATACATTATCAGATGAACAGTAGTAATGGTAGGCTATAATATTGTTATCACAGCAGTGCAGATTGCAATTAGAGATTGGAATAAGTAGAGTATCTTTTTGGATTTCAGATTATTTTAAAAGCAGGGGATGCGCTCCACACATGGAATACAAACTGGGATGGAAATTTATTTGTTGGTGACTGTTGGTGTTGGTTGGATGGTTTTTTAAACTCTAACTTTTCAGAATGTTTTTTTTTTTTCATTAGCCTTTTTAATAAACATTGTATAACCTGAGAGAGGTACTTTAGAGTGTGTTCATTTGTGTTCCTGCCTCAGTATCCAACCCTGGACTGACCCCTCCTCAGTATCCAACCCTGGACTGACCCCTCCTCAGTATCCAACCCTGGACTGACCCCACCTCAGTGTCTCTGCATGCCTCTTCCATTGCTCCCAGGGAGAGTCATGCAGGTGTCTAGTTGGTGTTCATAGACCTTTGTTGACTTTCGTTGTCTTTTATTATTGTCCTTATTAAGCTCTGCGTTGTGTTTTGATTACAATAAAAGACGGCCCCAGATCTCACAATACCACACAGTCCAGTGTCCCTTCTTTAGGTGTATTCCAAATGAATCTCTCCAACACAGGATTTGAGCGACATCAAAAGCTGTTTATTACAGAAGGTTTAACATACAAAAGACGATGGCATATAGTCTAATGTACAGCTGACCTGTCTGTATGTTGTCTGTACTCAAATCAAATCATCTGAGCTCGAGCACGGTTCTTATGTGGTTTGAGTGCCCCCACCCCCCCCTCGTCTCTTCTCCGATAAGACTGTCTTTCTGGTCTCTTCTGTGGCCTTGTTTTGTCAAGTCAACCTACGCCGCCTTGGCGCTAACCACAACAATTGCTGTTTGGCACAAGTGTACCAGCCATGGAATGTCATCTTAATCTCATAAGTCTATGGAAGGGGGACACCATTTCTTACAGAAAGCTCCAGCTACAGCCATACTCAGAGGTCAATCATTATATTTAGGAACAGCTAACAGGATCAGATTAAACCAATATTTCTCTGAAAATCAACCAATATTCAACACCTTCCAACACCAAAGTGAAAATAATTCCTCAATGGGACTGAGGAATGGGGAGTAAGGGGGTAACGGTGTATCCACCTGTGAAGTTATGTATGGTGGTTGGTGAACCAGTCCCAGACCAGAGCAGCCCGGTGGAAACTAACATTATCCCACATGACAACAAACCTGGGCTGCTCTGCTCCATCCTGTACAACTGCATTATATAGAGCACCAGATATGTCATTGTGAGTGGAGTGCACTTCTAAAGCATAGAGCGCTTTACAATATCTTCTCTCATTCACTCACCAATGGTGGCCAGCTGGTGTTGGCCTGCTCTTTGGGATAAATTAGTGTCTTACTCAAGAACACGTCAACGAAGCAGAGGAGATAGCTGGAATTGAACTGGAGGCTCCCAGACGGCTACTCTACCTCCTGAGCTGCTGCCGCCCCCTCAGAACGTGATCATGTGTGCAGTACTGGATGGACCTAGGGTGGCATGGTGATGGAGAACTCCTTGCAGATGTAGGAACCTCTTGAAAATGTTTTAAGCCCTCAAAGGCCATATCTAGGTTTTTGCAGGTTGATAATCAATCTAGTAATTATATTCCGTAAACTAAGGCATGTTTAAATGATTTTGTGAGCTCACAAGGTATGTCTGATCTCCAGAGCAGGGATATCAGAGAACAAATGTGTGGTCAGAAAACAATGAGTCTCATACTTCAGCCAAAATGACCTCATCTTAAGACCTCCTCCTCCTTATCTCTCTGGGCTAGTGGAAAGGGCTCTCCCCCTCCCCCAACTTAACATTCTTGAAGCTCACAGACCTGCTTCCACACACCACAAAACACTGATTCTTCTTCCAGGAACACACGGTGATGTTTCCCCCACGCTGCCCAGGGACATTTACAACAGCTCTTTGTCCTGTAACATCTGGGCCCCGACGCCTGGTTTTAGATAGATTGAATCCAGCAGTGCAGCTGCGGCAAATACCACCAATAGGCCGTTCACACCTCTCATATTGAAATGAATGGAATGCACAAGAACAAGAGCCCTGGATCAGGTCCAAATCCAGCCAGCTTGCTAATAACACCACCAGTTAACATTAGCTAGCCAACACCAGATATAAATCTAACCAGGCAGATATGAATAGGCTACAGCAGGATCTTGACTAGTCTAATGCTAGAAGGCATAAACGCAAATGAAAACGGATCATGGATCCTTTTATCCGCCCCAAGACCTCATTGTACCATACTTTGGAAAACAAGTACCCTAACACACCCTATAGAACATCTCATCTATGGGCTGCAAGGATTGAGTCTGAGTCTAATAATAGGCACAAATCCTTATTAAATCAATTTTAATCCTTTGCTTTATGCTTTTATCTCTAGCAAGATTGATTATGTTCTCCTAAAGCTATAATCAAAGTTTTGATGATTGAGGCCCAATTTAGGGACCCAAATAGGATTGAGTCCACCCAAGAAAAAAAGGTTCCAAAACGAACAATTCCCTTTATTTGACAAACCAATCATAGCCTACATACAAGTTATTATACCAATATGAGGTCATTTTAAGATCAATCAAACATTCAGTTCCGAGTCCGGGTCCAGAACCAGGGCTACAGCCAAAAGCAGGAGGAGGCGGACTGGACTGGGAAGGTGTTTGCATAGTCCTTGAACTCTGCTCCCTTCTTTTCTCCTCCAGATCCAGGTACCTAAGAAGACAGTTTCAGTTGCTGGTGATTTAGACTGTTGGCACTTATAGTTAGAATGAGGAGGAATTCAGCTTTTCAATAGCGCTGAAGATGGAGAGCAGACACATTCACACTTGGGAACCATCTAGTCTACGTATTGTCTGGCTGAAGTTGTCGTCAGTAGTCCTTGAACTCTGCTGGGTGGGGGTGTGTGTGTTTATAGCTTATGTTTATGTTTTGTTAATTTGTGGACAGGAGATGAAAATGGACACCACAGTGGAGGAGAGGTGATGGGAGGAGACCAACATGGACAAAAGACAGGAGGAGAGGTGACAGGAGGAGACCAGCATGGACATCAGAGTGGAGGAGGCCAGGCTGGGAGAGAGGTGACAGGAGGAGCTAGTCTCATGTTTCTAATAGATGGTGTGTTCTCATCAACATTCACTTAAGTTGTGTCCTCTCTGGATGACCTCCACTGCTCTCAGTTAAAGATGATATTAATCCAATATGATGCGTGTTGTTCTTTATAGATCTAGCCTCTTAATTCTGCTCTCAAAGTGCTCCAGATTGAAGCACCACAACTAAATGACCTCGGTATTACAAAAATCCTGCGTACGGCCCTGGTCCTGAATGTTTCAGAGGGCAGATGATAACCTCCTTCTAAGCAAGGAGCAGGTGTTCATAATTCTGTCTGCATCACACTGAGGTGACATTTTGGTTGTATCGTCTGATCACAACACTAACTGTTCTAATTTTTAACCTATCTGTCTACATATCTATCTGTCTGTCTGTCTCTCTCTATCTCTCATTGTCTGCCCCTGTTTTATTATTGTATCCGAGGCTTCACGTTTGGTGATGGGACCTCAGTGGGTGAGAACAGACATGCTGAATATACATAAAGATCTAGGCATGGGCAGCATCTTTCCATCCATTTAAAAATAAATATGTAATATTTTATGCCAACCTACATTCAGTCTAGCCCTAACCCTAACCTCTTAGAGTGCAGGAAGTGTCGGCCAGCTGTGTCATGTGTGTGTGTGTCTCCATTCTCAGCGTCAGTACATCCAGTTTGATAGTTCACCTGGGCCAGCAGACTAAGCAGAGCCTCGACCCAAACAAGGTGTCCTGAATGGTCTCCCAGGTCCGCCTTGTACAACTGAACTGTCAGCCCAGTGTTTCAGTGTGGTCTACAAGCTATTCAATAAAACCTGGAGAAAATGATGTGTATCTTGTCTTTACACTTACAGCACACATGCTGCACAAATGATGACCTTAATTGTATGACACTTGTTTTGTAAAATGCACAAGGGTATCTCTAACTTGGCTAGACTGTGGATGTGGTGACTAGTCCAGGCCAGTCAGCATGGTATAAGCTGCATACAGGTGAGCAGAAGCTGAAACGCTTGTTCCTTGGCTAGGACCAAGGCAGCTTGCCAGCAGGGTCAGGCCTGTGCCGGGAGGTCAGTACATTAGAACCCCCTTAGGCGGGCTGTATGTATCCTAGGTTCTCAAACTTATATTTGTGGTATAGAAAGGTAGAACTTGCTTGGTTGGTTATGCAAGTGTGTGTGTGTGTTTGTGTGTGTGTGTGTGTGGTACTGTTGATTTTCCTCCACACTCCTCTCTCAGCCATATGTTTCCCCTATGTGGATCTGAAAACAGTGATAGGGATTAAATTAGGTTGCTAAGAGAACTGCTACTCACCAGAAGCATTCAAGAACATAACCCGTGCTGGAATACCAGTGTATGAACAAATCAATACAAGTAGAGCACATCTACTGACAGGCTGGCTGAATGACTGGAAGACTGACTTGGGACCTCCACTGAGGGCATCCCAGTCCTGGCTATGGATCAGTAGGCTAGTGATGCTCCCCTGCCCCTGGGCTAGTGTAGACCATTGCTAGCTTCTACCCACAAGCCATTACATTGATCATAGGCCTACTAAGAGAATACCAAGGGGAGTCTTGGTAAGGCTTAAATCAGGGAGGTTGATGGATTACGTCTTTCAAGCTACATGATTTGCATTAAAAATATAATCTCTCTCTCACACACAATCATGTAATCCAGTCAATCTAACTCCATAACAAAATGCATTAGGCCTACATAACTAGCAAGCTAGCAAACTGTCTCTGATTGGCCAAAGTAGAAATTGATTGACAGTTGACCCGCCCCCTGGAAGTCTCTGGGCCTGCAGAGATACACACTTGGTAAATTGAGGGTTCTTCTACAGGGCAATAAAGTGGGATCTCTGTATATAAACGCCTAATGAGAAGCAGGGGGCTTGATACCACAAGGGAACATGCATAATGGGTGGGGGACAACATGTTTACATGTGTACAGTACTTGTTGTTGGCAACCCCGCCCCAATAGCGGACCTAGGACTACAACTGGCTAAATTGGCTCTGATTGAGAGACCTGTGCCACTGATTGTTTGATTGTTTTCCATCTGCCTCGTTAGTATGTGTACAGTATTTCTAGCCTAAGTGTACAGTAGCTCCCATCTTGTTCTTTGTCTGTTCCATTTGCTGTAGCTGTGCATAGTCCCTGGTATTTCCGGTGCCATCTTGTAAGTCTGTAAGTTTATAAGCTCTGTCTTTTCTTCTTCACTTGTCGAGTGTATACCGTGGTTTTATTGTTTTGTCTTTGGTTTTGTGAAAACTGCTGAAACCTCAATGCACCTGTGACAGTTACATGCAGCCCTTGTGATTGCTTAAGTCAGTATGAAACCATCTATGGCTTCTCACATGGCAGGTAACTCAACAAGAGTTCAAGCCCAGGGGGGATTCAGAATAAAAATGCTAATACATGTACATACTCAGGCATTATGCTGTGACATGATTTTTTAACTTATTTATGTTTTCATTTGTAGCTGTTACTGTTTCTTCATTTTGTTTACATCTCTTCATCTGACCAGCCTGTTGTCTGCTTACATCTCAATCAGTCGCACCTGTGTTCAATTCAGTCAATCAGTGAATCCATGCTCAGTCCAGAGTCCCACAACTCATTCCCATCACAGTATGTAGGCCTACTAATATGTTCATCCAGGATTGCTACAGTGTAAATAAGCTGCAACATTTATCATTTTTTACTTAGAGCTATCTGAAGCCAGCCATGCTCTCCTCATATTCACTGCACATTCTTGCTCAATAAATCTCCAATGTTCATGATTTAAAAAAATGACATTTTCATGACATGGTAGATGTAGTGTAAAATGTATTGTGTGCCAGAAACAACCACAAAAAACCTCAGATCACAACACCAGATTTAACTTTTCTCCATTTCCATGGTAGCCTGCTATACACTGTCGAACAGTGTCACAATATGGATTAGAGCAGGGGTTCCCAACCTTTCTTCCCCAGAGCCCCCCACTTACACCTGATGGAATTTGCCCCCCCCCCCCCAAATCGGTGTGAACGTCCAGTCTGTGTATGTTTGTGTGTGCAAATTACATCAGGTGTAAGTTAGGGTACAATTAAGTGCTTCGCCAATGTAGCAGGAATATTAATGTTGACACGATTCGTAGTCTCTGATTAATTTGTTGAATTTATATGATATTGTAGTGCCGTACATACAAGGCTTTTTGGCCCTTCATCAGATATAATCATGTATTTTTCTGTGTGACATGTCAATAACATGATTCTTTGACAAATATTTGTCTAGCTAATATAAGGGCCTTAAATTATCTGAGGTCTGGCGCACCAAACAGAACAATAACAAGACAAGACTGGCTCACTAGTCACCAGACACCAGTCGTCTAACAGTGTTCTTATCACAAACATGCATCAGCAGGTATGTGTGTTCTGATTGGCTGTGTGACAAGCCGCTGTGTGTGTGTGCCTTGTTTTCTCTTCCACAGTTCAAGTTCTGCTGCCTGTTCAGCTATGAGGACTGGGGGAATCATCCCAAACTCCTGCTTCTGCCCGGAAAGGCCAAGCAGCAGGGACGCTGTCAGGGGATGAGCTTCACAGTGAGCCATCTATCAATACACACACACACACACACACACACACAAACACTCACATAGACACCAACAGACACACACACACACACACACACACACACACACACAGACAGACACACACACATGCACACACACACATAGACTGATACACACTCACACACACATGGACACACACAAACACACACATACTGTAGGAGCAGCAACCTTAGCTGGCAGCATCATCTCTGTCTCTCTCTCTGTCTGTCTCTTTCTCTCTCTCAATAAACAGTATAAAGGAGAGTTCCCTATGGTGACAAAGAAAGGGGCACCATCTTTTATCTTCCGTTGATTAAACCCACCCCCCTCATTTCTCTTCTATCTCAGTACATGCTCAGTTATGGGGTTGGCAAGGAGGTCTACAAACAGGTGAACACTAGACTTCTGTACAGACTTTTTAAGGAAATTATCAATCAATCAATGATGTGCATGTGTGTGTATGTGTGTTTGTTTGTGTGTGTGTGTCTGTGTGTGTGTGTTTGTGTCTGTGTGTGTGATTGAAACATCTAGTATGTCCCTAGCACGTCTGTTACGTCTCTCTCTCTGTCTCTCTCTCTGTCTCTCTCTCTCTCTCTCTCTCTCTCTCTCTCTCTCTCTCTCTCTCTGTCTCACAGACATGCTCCTCCATCCTCATGGCTTCCTCTCCATGGCCGATGACATCATAGTGGGGATCTTGTTGGGGTTTGCGTCCCTGTCTGAGTAGCCAGTTCTTCACTGGCCTGCCGTCCTAACGGTCACCTGGCTACATAGTTCTGAAGCTGTGCCCACAGACCATAACAAGCACATTTGCTGTATGGAAATATGGTATAAAGCCTGATTTACATTGAGCTGCTGTGTACAGGAAGTCACAGATTCAAAACACAACAAAATATGTACAGTAAGGGTTATGGTTCACCTCACGATAACAGAAACGTATGTGAGAGACTGGGGGAAATTCTACTGATGTAACTAAAATTGTTAGATATGAAGTGAATGGAAAAGAATGTTAAATCCATTGGGTGTTAATCAAAACATTACATAAATGTGATGCATTTTGATTTAATTAGGTTTATTGCATGAGCCTCATTATTGTGTATTTCAAACAAATATATTATTAATCTTGAATAAATAACCTGATTATTATGCATTTCAAACAAATATACGTTATGTATTTTGAATACATAATCTGATTATTATGCATTTAAAGCAAATAGACTTTATTTATACTGAATACATAACCCTGGTGATTATGCATTTCAAATAAATAGGTTTTATTACACTGACAAATATGCATCATGTAAAGTTTATTAGGTACATTTATGTTAAAACTACCTAAAGCAAATTCATGGAAATTTGTCATGCAATTAAATTACATAAATCTTAAAAGTTAGGCTTAAATATTTCTGTGAGTGCAGTGTACCAGTAGAGACCAGTGTATCTGGAGGAGCCCAGTGTACCAGTAGGAGACCAGGCCTAGGTCTGTGTGAGTTTCAGAAGAACATCTTCACTCTTCATAGTGTTTATAATCTGATAATCTGCATCCTCTGCTTGCAGTTTGAGGTCTCCTAGCTGAGCTCTGTGCAACACCGCCACTATGTGGTTGACTGCTATCATTGCATGTTGATGAAGGTCTTCGGGTGGCCAGTTAAATAGTGTTACAGAAACATGACAATAACTAGAATAGCGCTCAGAGAGCACAGACCTCTGCCTGTGATGCATTTCGTCAGCATGTACAATTGTTGAATGTGTCCTTTTTTAGTTTAGCAGTTCTATATGGCCAACTTGAAAATGCATGTTGCAGATGAAATATTGATCACCTTAATGAAGTTGAATCTGTTGTAGTGTGAGACCAAGCTGATCAGGGTGCTGTTCTGGGTTTAAAATGACCCGCCATAGGAATTGAATGGGTAAAATGACCCGCTATAGGAAATGAATGGGTAAGACAATATTATGTTCATCCAGCAGATGGAAAACATCCCCATACACACCCACAGCCACAACTCACCTGGGTTACCCGGGTTCTAGGTCTAAAATGAGCCCCCGTTTTATATTGTTCAAGGCCAAATTTGACTGATCTGTTTTAACTGCTCTTATATGAACACAAAACCCATAAATCCCCAAATGAATGTGAACCACCTGAAGCATTCAGGTCAATAGCATTCTCTTAGTGTACACCACATGCTCCCCCACACGTCCATAGTGTGAAACCACTTGGATACTGAAAGTGTAGAGCCATTACCAGTCAATACAAAGTTATTCTAAGTGATCATCTTTATCCTATTAGTGAAACATATCCAGATGAAAATGATTTATTTCAAAACAGCAATACACCCATCTACAAAACACAAAATCAGTGAATGTTTTGATTTGTATGAACATGATGTCAATATGTTGTAGCCTTCCAATTAATCCACTTAAAACCTAGCTAGCTAGCTACATTACAATATATTACAGTCATTTAGCTGACACTTATCCAAAGATACTTACAATAATTGCATTTAAAGTAGTTGCCAGAACTCACAAGTGCATCACCTTTCTAAAACAAGTGACTTAGAGCATAATCTAGTGCTGAAGGGCAAAGTGAAGAATAGCAAACTAAAAATAGAATAGGTGCTTGGTACAGTACTACTCCTGGTAGTACTGTACCTCTTGAAGAGGTGTGTTTTGAGCCTGCAGCGAAAGATGGGCTGCGACTCTACTGTCCTGACGTCAGTGGGTAGTTCATTCCACCACTGTGGGGCCAGGACAGAGAAGAGCCGTGACCGCGTCATTTGACTACAGGGGCCTCTCAGTGACGGGGCAACCAGTCCTCCCGAGGTAGCAGAGTGTAGTGGTCAGGCGGGAGTGTAGGGTTTGATCATGGCCTGGAGGTAGGAGGGAGCTGTTCCTTTCATTGCCCAGCAGGCTAGTACCAGAGTTTTAAACTGGATGTAAGCTGCTACAGGGAGTCAGTGTAGAGAACGGAGAAGGGAGGTTGTGTGAAAAAACTTGGGGTGGTTGAAGTCCAGGCACAGAGCAGCTTTCTGGACAAGTTCCACGGGTTTAATGGCTAACGCCATGGCCCCAGCAAGGAGGGAGTTGCAGTAATCCAGGCGGGAGATGAGAAGGGCCTGGATCAAGGTTATTATAGTTAACGAAAACTAACGAAAAAATTAAAACTAGGTGTGAGAATATATAAACCTTTAGTTTTAAAACGATTATTTTCTTTACTTTTTGACTGAAATAAAAACAAAAACTAGGCTTTACAAAAAAACTTAAGTGGAGACACTACAAAAAAGCATTAAAAAAAAAAAAAATCTTCCACTCATCAATTTTTTGTTTTTCCTCATTCTTCTACTATAAGATGTATACTATCACTATATTAAAGGAGTAGTAAAGGGAAAATGCATGTACCGAGGTGCTCATCTAGGCCCTTGTCATCTCGCGTTTGGACTAGTGCAACTCCCTCCTTGCTGGGGCAGCCCTGCCTCGGCCATTAAACCCCTGGAACTTGTCCAGAAAGCTGCTGCTCGCCTGGTGTTCAACCACCCAAGTTCTCCCACAAACTTCCCTTCTCTGTTCTCTACACTGGCTCCTTGTAGCAGCTTGCATCCAGACTCTGGGACTATCCTATCGGGCAATGAATTAAACAGCTCTCTCCTACCTCCAGGCCATAGTCAAACCCTACACTCCCTCCCAACCACTATGCTGTGTTACCTTGGGGTGAGTGGTTGCCTTCTCACTCCGAGGCTCCGGCGGTCGATGGACACGGTCACGGCTCTTAACTGTCCTGGCCCTGCAGTGATGTAATGAACTGCCCACTGACATCAGGACAGCAGAGTCGCTGCCCATCTTTTGCCGCAGGCTCAAAACTCACTTCTTCAAGAGATACAGTAGTACCACGATCCTCCCTCTTAGGCGCCTATTATATTTTTAGTTTGCTATTCTGCACTTTGCCTTCAGCACGAGACTATGCACTAGTCACTTGTTTTAGAAAGGAGATGCACTTGTGAGTTCTGGCAAGTAGTACATTGGCTTTTCCTACGTTAAATGTTTTTTTTTTATAAAAGTGTCAGCTAAGTGAGTGTAATGTAATATAATGTTTACTTCCCAAATTAAATGCATTTGAACATTAGATCTCTCTGGTTATCCCCTACTAGTTTTTCTCTTGTTCACTTTCCTGTGAGTTCTTGGTGGCCAATGAGCTGTTTTTGAGCATTGATCTCTTCCTTCAACCTTAATAAACAGACAGAAACTCTCATTACCATCAAATCATTTGACAAGAATTGAGAAGATGCATCCACATTTGCTCCTACCCAAGTATCTCTCTCTCTGTGGAGACAAGTTAGCTCTGCAGGATGTTGTTCTGGATCTCTGTGTGTAACAGACTTTCTTTCAGGCCGTCTCTCTCCTCCCTCAGTCTGAATGTCTCCAGGCGCTCTGCCTCTCTCCCCTGTTTTTGATGGACATTGATCTCTTCCTTCAACCTTAATAAACAGACAAACTCTCATTATCATCAAGTCATTTGACAAGAATTGAGAAGGTGCATCGGGGTGCAGGGCCGTCTGGGATATATGAGAGGCCCTGTGCGAAATAGGCATTGCGAGCCCCCCCCAGAGATGGCTCTGTCTACCCCCCGAAACCCCCCCCCCCCCCCCCTCGACACGCCTCTGTCTCCCCTCCGAAACGCCAGCCCCCCCCCCGACACGGCTCTGAGTCGTGGCAGCGCTAGAAAAATTTACTAAACGAATAATTCCCTTTATTTGACAAACCAATCATAGTCTACATACATGGCACATGGCCTCAGATCAGATGATACGATAACGAAATCGATCATCGACCTTCGGCCTAAGGTGCTCTGATGCCAGGTGTACTTGTGGGCATCCTTGTGTTCGAACATGGTGTTTGTTATTACAAACCGTGACTAGCACAGAAGTCCAACAACAATGATAATAAATCTAGTAATTATATTCCGTAAACTGAGGCATGTTTAAATTATTTTATTGTGAGCTCACAAGGTATGTCTGATCTCCAGAGCAGGGATATCAGAGTACAAATGTGTGGTCAGAAAAGAATGAGTCTCATACTTCAGCCAAAATGACCTCATCTTAAGACCTCCTCCTTATCTCTCTGGGCTAGTGGAAAGGACTCTTCCCCTCCCCCAACTTAACATTCTTGAAGCTCACAGACCTGCTTCCACACACCACAAAACACTGATTCTTCTTCCAGGAACACAAGGTGATATTTCCCCCACGCTGCCCAGGGACATTCACAACAGCTCTTTGTCCTGTAACATCTGGACCCGACGCCTGGTTTTAGATAGATTGAATCCAGCTTCATCAATGAAAATGAACTCATGACGCTGTGCAGCTGCGCCAAATACCACCAATAGGCCGTTCACACCTCTCATATTGAAATGAATGGAAAGCACAAGAACAAGAGCCCTGGATCAGGTCCAAATCCAGCCAGCTTGCTAATAACACCACCAGCTAACATTAGCTAGCCAACAACTGATATAAATCTAACCAGGCAGATATGAATAGGCTACAGCAGGATCTAGACTCGTCTAATGCCAGAAGGCCATAAACGCAAATGAAAACGGATCATGGATCCCTTTACCTGCCCCAAGTCCTCATTTTACCATACTTTGGAAAGTACCCTAACACACCCTATAGAACATCTCATCTATGGGCTGCAAGGATTGAGTCTGAGAGAAATAATAATAGGCACAAATCCTTATTAAATCCATTTTAATCCATTGCTTTTATCTATAGCAAGATTGATTATGCTCTCCTAAAGCTATAATCAAAGTTTTGATGTTGAGGCCCAATTTAGGGACTCAAATAGGATTGAGTCCACCCAAGAAAAAAAATTTACAAAACGAATAATTCCCTTTATTTGACAAACCAATCATAGCCTACATACAAGTTATTATACCAATATGAGGTCATTTTAAGATCAATCAAACATTCAGTTCCGAGTCCGGGTCGAGAACCAGGGCTACAGCCAACAGCAGGAGGAGGCGGACTGGACTGGGAAGGTGTTTGCATAGTCCTTGAACTCTGCACCCTTCTTTTTTCCTCCAGATCCAGGTACCTAAGAAGACAGTTTCAGTTGCTGGTGATTTAGACTGTTGGCACTTATAGTTAGAATGGGGAGGCCTTCAGGTTTTCAATAGCGCTGAAGATGGAGAGCAGACACATTCACACTTGGGAACCATCTTCTACGTATTGTCTGGCTGAAGTGGTCGTCAGTAGTCTTGTGTTCACACCTCTCATATTCAAATGAATGGAAAGAAGTAGCCCTGATCCAGGTCCAGGACTAAAGAACAAGAAGAGACTGCACCTCTTCATCTGTGGAAAACAAGGAGGAACATGGTCAGCACTGGACATTCAATATAAGACCTCACATAAATGAAGAGGTCACGCATAATGCATGTCAGAATAATAATGTCATAGTAATGTCAGAACTGGTCACTACCATTACTGTACTATATGCTATGGTTGGGTTATGTGTTCTTAACAATGTCCAGTAGGTGGCAACAGAGGTTCACCTAAGCACTACTACTTGTTAATCACCTAGGTAGATATAGCAGTGCAGTGTCAGTCAGTGATGGCCATGCCCTGTAATGCACTTCTCCAAAGTATATCAGTGAACGTCAGTAAATGGTTACGCCGCTGTCCGACCTTGATTATGTAATATAGTACAAGATATTACAATTACATATCCAGAAAAGGGCGTCAGGTAGTTTCCGGTCTCAGGAGGCGGGCTCTAGACCGGGTCTGAACAGTGAAACGCGTCATTGTTCCCGGCTTTCACCGATTGGTTAAGAGCATTGAACAGACTAGCAGTCACGACCAAAAGTGTATATAAATTGTGTTCGTAATTTGTGTCTCTCTCTATCTTGGAAACTTTTCGCAGTGGAAACTTTTCACAGTTGAACATTGTTTGTCACGCCTGTAAAGATTCCCCATTGCAAAGATTTTTTTATCCATCTGAAGAAAACAAGAGACAAGCTCTTTATTCTTTTTAAACAAACGTTTCCATCACAACCTACTCACTAGCCTTTCACTGTAGGCTACGACAATCCTCAATTCGGTAAGTTGTATGTTATTTTTTATTTTTGAAAGATTAGAGCGCAGCCGTTTGGGGCTTCGGTTTAGGAAGTGAACTTCGAATGTCCAAGGGAGGGTTAGATCAGGGGTTCCCAAACTTTTCAGCCCGCGACCCACAAAATAACGGTGCCAGAGACTCGCGACCCCCACTGTCCCCGGAGGTGGTTAAATGTCCGCGCGCACACGCACTAATAGGCCTACGCTATTCAAACACGGGCATAAACGGCACAAAACACAAAATAACATAACAGCCTAACAACTATAATATTAATTTATATAGTAATTACATTTAGTAAGCTTACCTAATGCGATGGATGGGCACTATGCTATACTCTTCCTTTAGTTTGTTGTCATGTTTTGTGAAAATGTCCTGGCCTGTGCACGTTCCATCCAGCGCAGTGCACATTAGCATGTCCTCCTCGAGTTTTCCATCAAAACTGTATCTGACGAATACAAGCAGCTGGGCATCGTTTGCTATATCTGTGGTTTCATCTAACTGCAAAGCATATCTCCCTGCTTTCTTTACTCTGTCAATCAGTTGAGCCTTTATGTCCTGGGCTAGGTCGGTGATGCGCCGGGCAATGGTATTATTGTCAGACAGCGGAACTGATTCAATCTCACGGGCCAGTTATCCCCATGCATATTCCGACTTATAGCTATAGCAGCGGGTTTGATTAAGGTTTCCCCGATTGTGTGTGGCTTTTTTGCCTGTGCAATTAAGTACGCCACCTCATATGATGCCTTTTGCGCTTTGGTGGGGATTGTTGCTTGTTCCGTTAGCACTTTCTCAAGTGTCGAAGCATTTTTACGGGCTTTAGGCTTTCATTTGCAAGCACCTCCGTGCACACGACACACTGGGGATGTACTTTGTTGATAACGATGCATGCGAATCCATACCGGATATATTCCTCTCTTTTAATCGTTTTTAAACGAATGTACAAATTAATAAACGAATATCAGAATGTATTTCACACATTCTGATAATTGGCACCAAAAAAACACTGCGGTCAAGCCAGCCTTCAATTCGGAAATACAAGTCATGTGGGCCACAGCCAATTCCCCTTTGCGCAAACATTAGCGTCATTACGGTACATCGTTTTTTCTCTTGGAAAGACTTATCACCGTCGCATTCACCGACAAGTAGTGAAGTCAAATAACGATGGTTTGATTAAAGAAGTGAAAGGCGGTTGTGGTGTGGCATTTCAAAATAAAGGACCTCTAAATTGTCATAACTATATTTCCTTAATATTCAGATTAGAAATAAAAGGAAATCGCCCATTATACTGCACCTACTCCAATCCAGAGAGCTAGCAGACCACCCCTGTCTCTGTGTGTATCCCAGTGATTTTCAGGACATTCTGATGTGGCATTTCAAAATAAAGGCTCTCTAAACTGTTCTATAAAACCTACTGTTTCCTGCAATTTCAGGTTAGGATTAAAAGGAGACCGCCCATAATGCATCAACACTTCCACTTCACAGTACTAGTAGACTACCTGAGGATGTCACCCAGTGATTTTCAGGACATTCTGATGTGGCATTTCAAAATAAAGGCCCTCTAAACTGTCCTATACAACCTACTGTTTCCTGCAAATTAGGATTAAAAGGAGACCGCCCATAATGCATCAACACTTCCACTTCACAGTACTAGTAGACCACCTCAGGGTGTCACCCAGTGATCTTCAGGATATTCTGATGTGGCATTTCAAAATAAAGGCCCTCTAAACTGTCCTATACGACCTACTGTTTCCTGCAATTTCAGATTAGGATTAAAAGGAGACCGCCCATAATGCATCAACACTTCCACTTCAGAGTACTAGTAGACCACCTCAGGGTGTCACGCAGTGATCTTCAGGACATTCTGATGTGGCATTTCACAATAAAGGCCCTCTAAACTGTCCTATACGACCTACTTACCTGCGCACATGCACAAACAGAGCAGTGCTTCTACAAAGAAATCTATCATATTTATTTTCTCGTGTAAACACTGGGC
Source organism: Borostomias antarcticus (assembly GCF_949987555.1). Classification (NCBI taxonomy): domain Eukaryota; kingdom Metazoa; phylum Chordata; class Actinopteri; order Stomiiformes; family Stomiidae; genus Borostomias; species Borostomias antarcticus. The sequence goes on from NC_140234.1 coordinate 9,679,283, forward strand.
GTTTGGTGTTGCCAAGCAATTAGGCTCTTTGCACAAGCTCCACTACTTCCTGAAATTCTACAGGCATCCTTATTTCCTGTCCTATACGATTGGATGGAAGTTATTAATCAGGTGTGCCGCTTATATAGATAAACAAATAGACAGGTAGGTGTGTATATATATACACAGTATGCATGATTATGTTCTGACCCGAGGGGTCGCGACCCCCACTTTGGGAACCACTGGGTTAGACGACTGTTTTTGAATTTGAGTCCAGGAGAGGGTTACTGTTCTTTTAAATTTGAGTCCAGGGGAGGGTCATATAGCTACACATTTGAATCGAAAACAGAATAGTTTATTCATCTTTTCGGAATTCAGCAAGCTGTTTTGTATGACCATGTTGAGAGGGAAGCGCGTGAAGCGAACATACCGACATGCGGTCTGTTTTCAGTGAATTTCGCTGTTGCTGGTCGTTGCTGCGTGCGTTCACTTCTTTTATTCGCTGGTGACATTAAGTGGAGAGCATGGCCGTATAACGTAATTCATAAGCAAATCTAGAGGCCACCACCTGTGCTGACTCAAAAAAAATTGCTGATGTGACCGGTTTGGTCTTGTACGCAGGTGTTTCTGCATTGTGTATGTTGGCTTTTGGCGTTCTTCTTCTTCTGTTGCTCTGCATTGTGTAATTCTTTGTAAGCCTTGATAAGAGTTGCAGCACCATCTAATTATGAACCACGATGTTGATGGCCTTCTTTGTTGTGATAGTATTGATAAAATCACCCCAACACGGGATTGGAAGCGGCGACAGATGATAGATTTATTGTACAAAGATACAATCACATGGAACACTGGGATGTTTCCCTAGTCTCTCTCTCTCCCTGCTTCTCTGGGATGTTTCCCTAGTCTCTCTCTCTCCCTGCTTCTCTGGGATGTTTCCCTAGTCTCTCTCTCTCCCTGCTTCTCTGGGATGTTTCCCTCGTCTCTCTCTCTCCCTGCTTCTCTGGGATGTTTCCCTCGTCTCTCTCTCTCCCTTCTTCTCTGGGATGTTTCCCTCGTCTCTCTCTCTCCCTGCTTCTCTGCTGGCTGCGGCTGTGGCGCGAAGTCAAGGTCTTAGACTTCCCTCCCCGCATGGTGTTATCAGCAGCCCAGTCCCAATGTCCCCCCTAAACCCTCAAGCCCTGAGCCCTCACAGACTTATTGACGTCACCTGGTAAAGTGGTTGAGTGCGAGAGGCTGCAAGGGCTCGAATTGGTATAAAAGGGAATGGGACAGCACTTGCGACATCACATTACATTGACGTGAAAACACATTTCTTACTACTGTGGGTGTGGGGCTTTTTTATCAAATTTTCAATTTTACATGTTTTTCTTGTAGGCCTTCATGTAAATTAATTTTGGCTTTGTCAAATCCCCTTTACATTATCCGAACTCTGTTACCCTCAAAACATGTCTGTTCAACTTGTTGAAATCATTTCATTTTGTGGTGATATGCGAACTATATTATTGCCTGTGATTCTTGTTTGTGATGAATCCAAAAGTATTTACTTAAGAATGATAATATATTATGTATACACATTCCTGCACCTCACAACTCTTTCCATATTCATGTTGGAAATCTCAATTCAAAGAACACTGCACCGAAATGGGTGATTAATGTCATACTGCTTTTAACTGGGAAATCATATGATTTAGAGCAACAGAAATCGATGTAATTTATAACCGTAGCCTAGATATTTTTACACATCACATTATACAAACCCATGGGGTTAATAACCCATACTTAAAAATAATGAAACCAAAATAATTATAAGGTTACTTGTGCAGATAAGCAAGTCCAGCTGAAAACATGAAAACATATTTTGTTTTGTAACGTGAACATTAGGGTTGGTTGATCTGTCCGTGCTTGTTTATTGGCTGTTCTTCAGGTAACCCCGTGTTTCACGTCACAACGATATGAACTGTGGGTAATTCCCTTAGGCGAAGTCTGCAGAAGTGCAGACTTACGGTAAGGGGCCATAAAGGGCTCAAAATGTCTGCCAGAGAGCCCTCATGCACTTTCCGATTTGACATTGGGACACCCCTAAGCCCTCGCGGACTTCGCGGGAGCGCGCCCTTAAGTCTGTGAGTCTGAAAGGGTGGACATACAAAAGACGATGGCATAAAGTCTAATGTACACTTGACCTCTCTGTATGCTGTCTGAACTCAAATTAAAGCATTGGTCTCGTTGCAATGTTCTTATGGTTCGGGTGTCCCCCCCCCCCTCTTCTCTTCTCCGATAAGACTGTCTTTCTCGTCTCTTCTGTGGACTTGTTTGGTCAAGATAAGCTACGCCGCCTCGGCGCTTACCACAACAATTGCTGTTTAGCACAGAATGTACCAGCCCTAAGAATGTCAACTTTATCTCATAAGTCTAAGGAAGAGGGACACCGTTTTCTTACAGAACACACCAGCTACAGCCATACTCAGAGGTCGATCATAATAATTTAGAAATAGCTAACAGGATCAGATTAAATCAATATTTCTTTGAAAATCTGCCAGATTCAACACTTGACTTGCTACGGAATGAATTTCTTTTTCGTTGATCCTGTATCCCAGGTACACCACCTCTGGTGCCATGAAGACACATTTCTCTCTCCTATGCCTGGGGCTGATGACACCCCATAGGGTAGCCTGGTGTACTGGTATAAACCGCGGTGGGTGTTAATTGTTGTGAACTTCTTAGATTCCTCATCCCGTGGGAGTTGCTGGTACGCCTGAGACATGTCTAGTTTGGTGAATTTCTTTCCCCCCCCAGTACTGCCAACAAGTCCTCAGTTTTTGGAATTGGGTAGTTATCTATCCTTGACACTGGATTCACGGTAACTTTATAGTCCCCACATATTCTAGTTGTTTTGTCTGGTTTAAGTATAGGAACTATGGGAGCGGCCCACTCGGAAACTCACAGGCTCTATGATGCCTTCCTTCTCTAATCTAACCAACTCTGTCTCAACTTTGTCCTTGAGGGCATATGGCAGAGGCCTGGCTTTGAAATACCTTGGCTTGGCCTCGGGGTCAACAGGGATCTTTGCTGTAGCTCCCACTAAACTGCCCAGCTCACCTTAAACACCTCTCCGTGTTGTGAGAGTAGCTCACTCAACTCCTGCTGCTGACCTGTATGTAGTCTGAAAATGGCCCTCCAGTCTAGCCTAATGGCCTCTAGCCAATTTATCCCCAAGAGATTTGGCCCCTCCCCTCTTACCACTATCAATGGCAACTGTCTGGTCTGCCACTTGTAACTGACTTGTGTGTACATCTTGCCTAGCACCCCTACACTATCTCTGGTGTACATATACAGCTTTGTTCTTGTATGGTGGAGTTTCCCCCCTCCCATCTTCCTGTATGTTTTCTCATTCACTATAGTCAGGCTTGCCCCAGTGTCTACTTCAAACTCAATGTTGCATCCATTCACTGCCATCTGCTCTCTGTATGGCTCTACTCTTTTTTCATCATCGATATTGTACATCATGTGGGCATACTCCTCTTCCTCTTCTTCCAGTCTGTGGCGCGCTATGGCTTCTACCATACGGACTTGTGGTCACGATTGATCAAATAGCTGGTTGGCTTGGTTCCACGATTGAAAATCTTCAATCAGTATCCCTGCACACCGCACTGATCACTATACATATACACACTGTACATACAAACTTTAAAGTTACAATTTAAATACATTTGTAAATATTACACTTACTTATTCATTCAATTCAACCATAACATTTCTGTGACCTTTTGGGATGTTTGCTTTGGCATTGTAAATGTATGTTTCCCATGCCAATAAAGCCCTTTGAATTGAAGTAAAATATAGAAGAAATACAGATAGTATATAATATATAATAATAATATAATATCCATTCATACTTGGATGGATGGATGAATAGATGGATAGGGATTTGTGTTAGTGAAAATGTGCTTTACTGAGACGGGAAGCACAGGGTGTAATCTTACCAGTCTCAATATGCTCTCCTGTGAAATGTATCGCAATCCCAATATTTGTACATGTTTGGCATGGCTTGGACTTGAGCATTCCCCTGGCACTTGTTTTCACTGCTCCCACGGAGGACTATGTGCAAGTCATGCCAGATGCCTACAAATAGATGGACTCCACTTTGCGCGTGTAAACTGTTGAATAATTAGGCATTACAATCAGGTGAAGAAATATGAACACATGCTCATTTCTCATATTTCCAGAATCTATTTGGCTGCGCTCACGCTATATTGTTATAAGTTGGCCTAGGCTATATTGATAGAAGTAGGCCTAGGCTATATTGTTAGAAGTAGGCCTAGGCTATATTGATAGAAGTAGGCCTAATCTATATTGTTAGAAGTAGGCCTAATCTATATTGTTAGAAGTAGGCCTAATCTATATTGTTAGAAGTAGGCTGGGACTGACTGCCCCCCTGATCAAAAAGTCAAACTGCGCATATGAACATCATGTCACTAGAGAGACAGAAACAGCAGGATCCAGAGATGGTAAGGGACTGTGGTAGAACTAACAAAAGGAAGTTCATAGAGAAGCAACTAGAAATGAATCCAGAGGCCTATAAACAATGAGATGCAAATAAAAAGGCTATGTTAAGGGAAAGACTTCATGAACAATTAAACAGGACAACAATAGGCAGGCTTTTTAGAGATCGTGTCAGGGATGGACCCATCTTTGCATGTGTAAACTGTAGAATAATTAGGCATTAAAAACAGGTGAAGAAATATGAATACATGCTCATTTCTCATATTTCCAGAATATATTCTGCTGCTCTCACTCAAAATAAACCATCTCTCCAGTCTTGAAAGTTTCCCTCCCTCCCTTCCTCCCTCCATACAGTCAGTCCCTACATCTCACCCACTTTTTCTCCCTCCCTCTCTTCCTTCATCCTTCCTTCCTCCTGTCTCTCCCTCCCTCACCTGTTTGTTCTTATGAAACCACCCCCTCTCTCCCCCAGGTATGTGAACTGTGCCCGTACTGAGGAAGAGCAGAACCTGGTAGTGTTTCAGTACCGTGGAGGGATCCTGTTTCGCTGCTGTCGGCTGCTGGCTGTCGGGGAGGAGCTGCTGGTCTGGTACGGACAGGATTACAGATACAAGAGCATCTCCTTCAACTACGTCTGGGAAGAAAAGAGCACCGCTAGAGGTATCTGTCCTCAACTCTTCTTTCCTTTGTCTTTTCCATCTCTCTCTCATCCACCTCTGTCCTTAAAGCTGAAAGAACAAGAGGTCTGCTGGTCATAATAATAACCGCTGTCCAAGTAGCTCTCCTCTACCGTCCTTCCTCTCCTCTGTCTTTTTCCCATGGCGCCAGCCAGCAGGCAAGACATGGGCATACAGCGTGAAATTCAGGACACTCATGGATGCAACGATACAGAGGGCACTATGTCATGAACTGCAATGGTGGCTGTGCAAATCGCTGTTGTGAGGCACGCAAATTGCCAATATTAGGCAGGCACACTTGTTCAGAACAAAATGGAATGCTGTTAGTTGCCATGGAACATGGTAGCTTGACTTATCTTTAGGAGTGCTAGCTTACTCTAGCTATCTAAGGTAGCTATTGCCGTGGGCTTCAATGTATTCATGCTTGTTTTCTCTCCTTTCTCCTCTTTTCTTTTTCTCACTCCTCTCTCTCCTCTGTCGCTCTCCTTCACTCGAGCTCAGCCAGAGGAAACTCTTGCATATCTTTCTCTCTCCTGTCCTCAATCTGAAGTTGTGGTGTCGTCGTGTTTCGCCCCCCACTAGTTACATACATATAAACCCTCTACAGTATTTGCACTTGTAATACAGGTGTGAGAATCCTTTTTAATGTTTGTCTCTTTGTCATAAACTCTCCCAGGAGTGATGTCAGACTTGTCCCAGACTCGGGTGTTCTCCTGCTCTGTGTGCCCATTCACCTACACCTCCCAGATCTATCTCAACAAGCACCTCAAGAGGAGCCATGACAACCTCTACGTCTCTCTCTCTCGTCTCTCAAGCAGACAGATCAGACCAGAGATTCTCTCCTCCTCCTCCTCCTCTCAATCACTCCCTATCCCCACCTCCAACACCCCCCTCACCCCAGCTACTGCCCAGAGACAGAGAGACACAGACAAGCCAAGACCGTACCACTGTGAACAGTGTGGGAAGAACTTCACTACGTCAGGAGAGTTAAAGATACACCAGCGTGTTCATACAGGAGAGAAGCCATACCACTGTGAACAGTGTGGGAAGAACTTCACTAGGTCAGAATATTTAAAGAAACACCAGCGTGTTCATACAGGAGAGAAGCCATACCACTGTGACCAGTGTGAAAAGAACTTCACTACGTCAGGAGAGTTAAAGATACACCAGCGTGTTCATACAGGAGAGAAGCCATACCACTGTGACCAGTGTGAAAAGAACTTCACTACGTCAGGAGATTTAAAGACACACCAGCGCGTTCATACAGGAGAGAAGCCATACCACTGTGACCAGTGTGGAAAGAATTTCACTACGTCAGGAAAATTAAAGATACACCAGCGTGTTCATACAGGAGAGAAGCCATACCACTGTGACCAGTGTGGAAAGAACTTCACTACATCAGAAAATGTAAAGACACACCAGCGTGTTCATACAGGAGAGAAGCCATACCACTGTGACCAGTGTGGGAAGAACTTCACTGACTCAGGAAAGTTAAAGATACACCAGCGTGTTCATACAGGAGAAAAGCCATACCACTGTGACCAGTGTGGAAAGAACTTCACTACGTCAGGAGATTTAAAGATACACCAGCGTGTTCATACAGGAGAGAAGCCATACCACTGTGAACAGTGTGGGAAGAACTTCACTAGGTCAGGAAAGTTAAAGATACACCAGCGTGTTCATACAGGAGAAAAGCCATACCACTGTGACCAGTGTGAAAAGAACTTCACTACGTCAGGAGATTTAAAGACACACCAGCGCGTTCATACAGGAGAGAAGCCATACCACTGTGACCAGTGTGGAAAGAATTTCACTACGTCAGGAAAATTAAAGATACACCAGCGTGTTCATACAGGAGAGAAGCCATACCACTGTGACCAGTGTGGAAAGAACTTCACTACATCAGAAAATGTAAAGACACACCAGCGTGTTCATACAGGAGAGAAGCCATACCACTGTGACCAGTGTGGAAAGAACTTCACTACGTCAGAACATTTAAAGATACACCAGCGTGTTCATACAGGACAGAAGCCATACCACTGTGACCAATGTGGAAAGAACTTCACTACGTCAGGAGATTTAAAGAAACACCAGCGTGTTCATACAGGAGAGAAGCCATACCACTGTGACCAGTGTGGAAAGAACTTCACTACGTCAGGAGATTTAAAGACACATCAGCGTGTTCATACAGGAGAGAAGCCATACCACTGTGACCAGTGTGGAAAGAACTTCACTACGTCAGGAGATTTAAAGACACACCAGCGTGTTCATACAGGAGAGAAGCCATACCACTGTGACCAGTGTGGGAAGAACTTCACTAGGTCAGGAGAGTTAAAGAAACACCAGCGTGTTCATACAGGAGAGAAGCCATAGCCATAGCCTTGGGCCTGGATTACACTACTGCGTTTTTCTGAGTTTTCGCCTGCCTTTGCGCCTAGCAATTACAATACCGAGGCCAAAATGAGGCTCGAACCCAGAGGCAGATCGATACATCCGGGGCCACGTTTTGGTGCTTGAAATCCGGAGATGCGTTCTAGTGTAATAGGCAGATCTGGAGGCCTTTGGAAAAAAACTATAGGAATAGGGCTACACTGTAACGCTGTGTTCACTTCACCTTATAACAATCAAACAGATGATTTACGAGTTTAAACTACATAGTATCTTACTGTATACTATAGTTAATCAGACAAGCAGATAATATCGTAGGAGGAATTTCACTGTGTTCCCCCCAAAAAGTAGACACTTCAAATCATAACCTACATAAGAATAGGCATCTGAAATAATAATATTCTCCCGTTCAAAGAAAAGTAAGTAGCAAAAAGTTTCAACATTTTTATTGAGCTATAGCTATATAAGATATATATTGAGGTATGCTACTACACGTGTGGGTAGACTCCCCAGCTCTGCCTTTTCTGCTTGTAATGGATTTTAACTGATGTAGTCAAAAAAGGATTTACCAAGAATCGCTCAAAAGGTTAAGTCTGGTTTATTGAGAAAACATACGAGCGCAAGGACTTTCTGGACAATGCAACATGAGTGGTTTATCCAGAGAAGTGAAGCCCCTTGGTCTTGCTCTGCCTTATATTCAAGCAAAACACAGGTACGGCGCTTCCAGGATGTGATTGGCTAATCCATTGTACGTCATATGAAATGGCAGGCGTGGCCGAGAATACAGACATGTGACATGAGAAAAGGCGGCAATTTCTTGGAGACAAAAGGACAAAGGATGGTTATTCTGGAGTAGACATTTCTAGGTGTGTGGACCTCCTGGAGGCCACCCTGTCTATGTGAACGGTTGATGGAGGTGGGGAATTACAAAAGGAGAGAGAGAACAAAGGTTTAAGGTGTTTGTAATAGAAAGGGCTTGAGGCCAGATGTAAATTCTATAACGTTCCTGACCAAATATCACCTTGATCACACCTGTCTGAACTTCCCAGCACTCCTGCCCTTTTCTTTTTTAATAATATCTATTCAATACTCAAATACAGTCCAAATGTTCCGATATATAGTCCTTACAATCATTTAGATTTAAGTCCTTCATCCATTCCCTCACGATATCTCCCGTATTATGATGAGACTTGATAATAATAATTAATATCTATCAGGGTATGTGAATGTTTTTACGAATATGCCAACTGTCTGTCCTGCATGGTGTCGTTCTAAAACATCACCATCAAGAGATGAATAAGCCTACTATTTTAAACCGCACCACAGATATGGGCAAACATGATTTAGGTTACCTATTAGGCCAGTAAAAGGAGATGTTTGCTTTTGCAAAAGAACCCCTCAAATATTTTATACAGTTTAATCTGGAATAATATTCTGAAATCAGATCTGTAATCACTCTACAAGCAATTGGTTTATTCAGGTGTGAGCCAATGATCAAAATAGGAATTGGATATGGAGTTTGGATTACTGGAGAAAATGAAAAAAGGAACTTGAGGAAGATCCTTGGTGAACTGAATAATACGGCAGGCCTTATCCTATAGGCCTATGGAATGCTGCGCTCAAGGATGACGTTGGGTGAATGGATGGACTTAATTTCGTCAAAGTCGATTGCTTTAAAAACATGAAAGAATAAAACAAAAAATAATGCAACACAAAGTAGATGAAATGGTGATTGCAAAGGGACTGTTTAAATAAATTCCAATATACCTGGTTGAGTTCATGGCTTACAACTGTATCTCTTTGGAAGATTGGATCTAGATTGGAATAAGTAGCCTAACTTTTTGGATTTGAGATTATTTTAAAAGCAGTGGATGCGCACCAGACATGGAACACAAACTGGGATGGAAATGTATTTGTTGTGACTATTGGCGTTGGTTGGATGGCTGGACAGCTGCATTTTAAACTCTAACCCTAACTTTTCAGAATGTTTTTTTTTCATTAGCCTTTTTAATAAACATTGTATAACCTGAGAGAGGTACTGTAGAGAGTGTGTTCATTTGTGTGCCTGCCTCAGTATCCAACCCTGGACTGACCCCCCCTCAGTATCCAACCCTGGACTGACCCTGCCTCAGCATCCAACCCTGGACTGACCCCCCTCAGTATCCAACCCTGGACTGACCCCCCCTCAGTATCCAACCCTGGACTGACCCCCCCTCAGTATCCAACCCTGGACTGACCCCACCTCAGTGTCTCTGCATGCCTCTTCCATTGCTCCCAGGGAGAGTCATGCGGGTATATGGTTGGTGTTCATAAACCTTCCAACGCCAAAATGAAAATAATTCCTCAATGGGACTGAGGAATGGGGAGTAAGGGGGTAACGGTGTATCCACCTGTGAAGTTATGTATGGTGGTTGGTGAACCAGTCCCAGACCAGAGCAGCCCGGTGGAAACTAACATTATCCCACATGACAACAAACCTGGGCTGCTCTGCTCCATCCTGTACAACTGCATTATATAGAGCACCAGATATGTCATTGTGAGTGGAGTGCACTTCTCAAGCATAGAGCGCTTTACAAAATCTTCTCTCATTCACTCACCAATGGTGGCCAGCTGGTGTTAGCCTGCTCTTTGGGATAAATTAGTGTCTTACTCAAGAACACGTCAACGAAGCAGAGGAGATAGCTGGAATTGAACTGGAGGCTCCCAGACGGCTACTCTACCTCCTGAGCTGCTGCCGCCCCCTCAGAACGTGATCATGTGTGCAGTACTGGATGGACCTAGGGTGGCATGGTGATGGAGAACTCCTTGCAGATGTAGGAACCTCTTGAAAATGTTTTCAGCCCTCAAAGGCCAAATGTAGATCTAGGTATATCTTCATATCTAAAATATGTCATGAGACATTCCTAAACCCAAAGGAATGAAGCAGAAGTCAATTAAGGTCACAACATCAGATTAAAAAGGACATGGAGAGGCAGGTGTTTCCATCTTCAGAAGACACATACACACACACACACACAGACAGACACACACATGCACACACACACATAGACTGATACACACTCACACACATGGACACACAAACACACACATACTGTAGGAGCAGCAACCTTAGCTGGCAGCATCATCTCTGTCTCTCTCTGTCTGTCTCTTTCTCTCTCTCAATAAACAGTATTAAGGAGAGTTCCCTATGGTGACAAAGAAAGGGGCACCATCTTTTATCTTCTGTTGATTAAACCCACCCCCCTCATTTCTCTTCTATCTCAGTACATGCTCAGTTATGGGGTTGGCAAGGAGGTCTACAAACAGGTGAACACTAGACTTCTGTACAGACTTATTAAGGAAATTATCAATCAATCAATGATGTGCATGTGTGTGTATGTGTGTTTGTTTGTGTCTGTGTGTGTGTGTGATTGAAACGTCTAGTATGTCCCTAGCACGTCTGTAACGTCTCTCTCTCTGTCTCTCTCTCTCTCTCTCTCTCTCTCTCTCTCACAGACATGCTCTTCCATCCTCATGGCTTCCTCTCCATGGCCGATGACATCATAGTGGGGATCTTGTTGGGGTTTGCGTCCCTGTCTGAGTAGCCAGTTCTTCACTGGCCTGCCGTCCTAACGGTCACCTGGCTACATAGTTCTGAAGCTGTGCCCACAGACCATAACAAGCACATTTGCTGTATGGAAATATGGTATAAAGCCTGATTTACATTGAGCTGCTGTGTACAGGAAGTCACAGATTCAAAACACAACAAAATATGTACAGTAAGGGTTATGGTTCACCTCACGATAACAGAAACGTATGTGAGAGACTGGGGGAAATTCTACTGATGTAACTGAAATTGTTAGATATGACGTGAATGGAAAAGAATGTTAAATCCATTGGGTGTTAATCAAAAAATTACATAAATGTGATGCATTTTGATTTAATTAGGTTTATTGCATAAGCCTCATTATTATGTATTTCAAACAAATATATTATTAATCTTGAATAGATAACCTGATTATTATGCATTTCAAACAAATAAACGTTATGTATTTTGAATACATAATCTGATTATTATGCATTTAAAGCAAAAATACTTTATTTATACTGAATACATAAACCTGGTGATTATGCATTTCAAATAAATAGGTTTTATTACACTGACAAATATGCATCATGTAAAGTTTATTAGGTACATTTATGTTACAACAACCTAAAGCAAATTCATGGAAATTTGTCATGCAATTAAATTACATAAATCTTAAAAGTTAGGCTTCAATATTTCTGTGAGTGCAGTGTACCAGTAGAGACCAGTGTATCTGGAGGAGCCCAGTGTACCAGTAGGAGACCAGGCCTAGGTCTGTGTGAGTTTCACAAGAACATCTTCACTCTTCATAGTGTTTATAATCTGATAATCTGCATCCTCTGCTTGCAGTTTGAGGTCTCCTAGCTGAGCTCTGTGCAACACCGCCACTATGTGGTTGACTGCTATCATTGCATGTTGATGAAGGTCTTCGGGTGGCCAGTTAAATAGTGTTACAGAAACATGACAATAACTAGAATAGCGCTCGGAGAGCACAGACCTCTGCCTGTGATGCATTTCGTCAGCATGTACAATTGTTGAATGTGTGCTTTTTTAGTTTAGCAGTTCTATATGGCCAACTTGAAAATACATGTTGCAGATGAAATATTGATCATCTTGATGAAGCTGAATCTGTTGTAGTGTGAGACCAAGCTGATCAGGGTGCTGTTCTGGGTTTAAAATGACCCGCCATAGGAATTGAATGGGTAAAATGACCCGCTATAGGAAATGAATGGGTAAGACAATATTATGTTCATCCAGCAGATGGAAAACATCCCCATACACACCCACAGCCACAACTCACCTGGGTTACCCGGGTTCTAGGTCTAAAATGAGCCCCCGTTTTATAGTGTTTAAGGCCAAATTTGACTGATCTGTTTTAACTGCTCTTATATGAACACAAAACCCATAAATCCCCAAATGAATGTGAACCACCTGAAGCATTCAGGTCAATACCATTCTCTTAGTGTACACCACATGCTCCCCCACACGTCCATAGTGTGACACCACTTGGATACTGAAAGTGTAGAGCCATTACCAGTCAATACAAAGTTATTCTAAGTGATCATCTTTATCCTATTAGTGAAACATATCCAGATGAAAATGATTTATTTCAAAACAGCGATACACCCATCCACAAAACACAAAATCAGTGAATGTTTTGATTTGTATGAACATGATGTCAATATGTTGTAGCCTTCCAATTAATCCACTGAAAACCTAGCTAGCTAGCTACATTACAATATATTACAGTCATTTAGCTGACACTTATTCAAAGATACTTACAATAATTGCATTTAAAGTAGTTGCCAGAACTCACAAGTGCATCACCTTTCTAAAACAAGTGACTAAGAGCATAATCTGGTGCTGAAGGCAAAGTGAAGAATAGCAAACTAAAAATAGAATAGGTGCTTGGTACAGTACTACTCCTGGTAGTACTGTACCTCTTGAAGAGGTCTGTTTTGAGCCTGCAGCGAAAGATGGGCTGCGACTCCACTGTCCTGACGTCAGTGGGTAGTTCATTCCACCACTGTGGGGCCAGGACATAGAAGAGCTGTGACCGCGTCATTTGACTACAGGGGCCTCGCAGTGACGGGGCAACCAGTCCTCCCGAGGTAGCAGAGTGTAGTGGTCAGGCGGAAGTGTAGGGTTTGATCATGGCCTGGAGGTAGGAGGTAGCTGTTCCTTTCATTGCCCAGCAGGCTAGTACCAGAGTTTTAAACTGGATGTAAGCTGCTACAGGGAGTCAGTGTAGAGAACGGAGAAGGGAGGTTGTGTGAAAAAACTTGGGGTGGTTGAAGTCCAGGCACAGAGCAGCTTTCTGGACAAATTCCACAGGTTTAATGGCTAACGCCATGGCCCCAGCAAGGAGGGATTTGCAGTAATCCAGGCGGGAGATGAGAAGGGCCTGGATCAAGGTTATTATAGTTAACGAAAACTAACGAAAAAATTAAAACTAGGTGTGACAATATATAAACTTTTTGTTTTAAAACGATTTATTTTTTTTACTTTTTGACTGAAATAAAAATAAAAACTAGGCTTTACAAAAGTGGAGACACTACAAAATAACATTTTTTCTTCCACTCATCAATTTTTTGTTTTTTCCTCATTCTTCAACTATAAGATGTATACTATCACTATATTAAAGGAGTAGTAAAGGGAAAATGCATGTACCGAGGTGCTCATCTAGGCCCTTGTCCTCTCGCGTTTGGACTAGTGCAACTCCCTCCTTGCTGGGGCAGCCCTGCCTCGGCCATTAAACCCCTGGAACTTGTCCAGAAAACTGCTGCTCACTGGTGTTCAACCACCCAAGTTCTTCCACAAACTTCCCTTCTCTGTTCTCTACACTGGCTCCCTGTAGCAGCTTGCATCCAGACTCTGGGACTATCCTATAGGGCAATGAATTAAACAGCTCTCTCCTACCTCCAGGCCATAGTCAAACCCTACACTCCCTCCCAACCACTTTGCTGTGTTACCTTGGGGTGAGTGGTTGCCTTCTCACTCCGAGGCTCCAGCGGTCGATCGACACGGTCACGGCTCTTAACTGTCCTGGCCCTGCAGTGATGTAATGAGCTGCCCACTGACATCAGGACAGCAGAGTCGCTGCCCATCTTTTGCCGCAGGCTCAAAACTCACTTCTTCAAGAGATACAGTAGTACCACGATCCTCCCTCTTAGGCGCCTATTATATTTTTAGTTTGCTATTCTGCACTTTGCCTTCAGCACGAGACTATGCACTAGTCACTTGTTTTAGAAAGGAAATGCACTTGTGAGTTCTGGCAAGTAGTACATTGGCTTTTCCTACGTTAAATGATTTTTTTTTTATAAAAGTGTCAGCTAAGTGAGTGTAATGTAATATAATGTTTACTTCCCAAATTAAATGCATTTGAACATTAGATCTCTGTGGTTATCCCCTACTAGTTTTTCTCTTGTTCACTTTCCTGTGAGTTCTTGGTGGCCAATGAGCTGTTTTTGAGCATTGATCTCTTCCTTCAACCTTAATAAACAGACAAAAACTCTCATTACCATCACATCATTTGGCAAGAATTGAGAAAGTGCATCCAGATGCATTTGCTCCTACCCAAGTATCTCCCTCTCTGTGGAGGTGAGTAAGCGCTCCAAGGTGCTGTTTTTGCGCTCTGTGTGTATCAGACTTCTCTTTAGACCGTCTCTCTCCTCCCTCAGTCTGAGTATTTCCAGGCGCTCTGCCTCTCTCCCCTGTTTTTGATGGGCATTGAACTCTTCCTTCAACCTTAAAAAACAGACAGAAACTCTCATTACCATCAAATCATTTGGAAAGAATTGAGAAGATGCATCCACATTTGCTCCTACCCAAGTATCTCTCTCTCTGTGGAGACAAGTGAGCGCTGCAGTCTGAATGTCAACAGGCGCTCTGCCTCTCTCCCCTGTTTTTGATGGACATTGATCTCTTCCTTCAACCTTAATAAACAGACAAACTCTCATTACCATCAAATCATTTGACAAGAATTGAGAAGGTGCATCCAGGTGCAGGACCGTCTGGGATATATGAGAGGCCCTGTGCGAAATAGGCATTGCGAGCCCCCCCCCCCCCCCCCGACACGCCTCTGTCTCCCCCCCGAAACGCCCCCCCCCGACACTGAGTCACGGCAGCGCTAGAATGAAAATAAAGTTCCTGCCTGCTCTAAAGCGCGAGGCCCGGGGCGACCGCCACCTTTCACCCCCCCCTGGCAGCGGCCCTGTTCAGATGCATTTGCTCCTACCCGAGTATCTCCCTCTCTGTGGAGACAAGGGAGCTCTGTAGGTTGCTGTTCTGGATCTTTGTCTGTATCAGACTTTTCTTTAGACCGTCTCTCTGCTCCCTCAGGCTAAGTATTCCCAGGCGCTCCGCCTCTCTCCCCTGTTTTTGAGCATTGATCTCTTCCTTCAACCTTAATAAACAGACAGAAACTCTCATTATCATCACATAATTTGGCAAGAATTGAGAAGGTGCATCCACATGCATTTGCTCCTACCCAAGTATGTCTCTCTCTGTGGAGGTGAGTGAACGCTCCAAGGTGCTGTTTTTGAGCTCTGTGTGGAACAGACTTTTCTTTAATACGTCTCTCTCCTTCCTCAGTCTGAGTGTCTCCCGGTGGGCCACCTCTCTCCCCAGGCGATCAGCAACCCGGGACGTCTCCAGGCCTCGCAGTCTCTCCACCTCTCTCTCCAGACCTCCCAGTCTCTCCACCTCTCTCTCCAGACCTCCCAGTCTCTCCACCTCTCTCTCCAGACCTCCCAGTCTCTCCACCCCTCTCTCCAGGCCTCGCAGCCTCTCACTGAGCGCTCTGTTCTCCTTATACTGTGGGAAGACACACAAGCTTTCCATGTGACACAGCAAAACTCCCTGGCTTTGTTCCAAATCGCATACTTCTTCTTTTTACTGTTAGTACGTATTACAGCTGCCCTTATGAAGTATGTACTTTGAATGCAGTATGCATACGAATGGGACATACTAGCCTACTTCAAGCTAAGTATCATAGGGGATGTAAAGGCAGGCTAAAAGACTTGTGTGACGCGCTGTGTGTTCAAGACAATGCAGGACTCAGGAATTCCCAAGTTGGGAATCCCGACTCCCGACGTCATTGCATTCATGACGATTTTAACGCGGGACAAAAAAGTAAGTAACAAATCTAGCTAGCTCTGAGCTAGCAAACGTTAGCTATGTTATGTTAGCCAGCAAAACGGCTGGCTTACTAATTTCGCCAGTAAAATAGCTGTTAAAGTCCACATATTGCTATAATCAGAGAGACATATATAGAATACAAACATATATTGCACAATCAGACATCAAATTACATGTAAAAACGTCAACAAACACTTTATAATAATTAAATTCTTGTAGTCAACGTTATATATACTAGCAACTCAGCTAACACTGGCACATTTACTATGAGTGCTCATTTACTAAAATGTTCCTAAAATTATTGATTGGTGTTCCCTGTAAAAAAAATAAACTGAATAAACTGAAACTATGCCGCCATGTTGTGACGTCAACTCGGGGCTCAAAATAATACCAAGTTCCCGATTTGTAATCCTGAGTTGGACGAGCATTCAATTCCTTTTTCACAAGTTGGAGTTCCTGAGTCCCGAGTTGTCTTGAATGCACCAATAGTAGGCTAGTTTATTTAGGTAGGCCCCTAGTAGGCTATTTTAAGTAGGCTAGTGATTATGGTGCTTTCTTTACTTGGTGGTAGGATTGTACTGTTGTAGTATTTAAAAAAACGTTTGTAATATTTCCTGTCATCGTGCTCTGTTGTGTAAGTGGGGGATCAGTTGAACTTTGACAATTTCTTGGCGGTTAAAGGAAAATGCTCGTTTTTGACAACCTGGACCTTATTTACGACATATTATAAGAAGTTTGACTCACCCAGATCACTTTTGTGTTGTTCGGAGGCCTGTAGAAGAAATTTAAAATCCAGCGCGAGCCAGTATATCCATGTAATGGCGGCGCACGGGGCACTGAGAATGCAGTTTCTCAAAATCCATTTTCGGCCGCTAAACGGTTGTTTTCATCAATCAGATTGCATGAATCGACAGTAGAGATTCCTCTACGCGAGCCATTCTTTCGGTTTTCAAATACGTGGTCTGTAGCCTCTGTAATATGATCTTTACACTGGCTATTCTCCCTCACATTCTCTGCGCTACGATCGGATTGTTGCTGACGAATGACGACGACAATATTCTCGGCACCAACTACGATCGTAGCGCAGAGAATGTGAGGGAGAATATCCAGTCTGCGCGCTGGCCTGTGCGCATGCGTGCTGGAGCAAGTGGGGGAGAGGCGTGTAAAGATCATATTACAGAGGCTACAGACCACGTATTTGAAAACCGAAAGAATGGCTCGCGTAGAGGAATCTCTACTGTCGATTCATGCAATCTGATTGATGAAAACAACCGTTTAGCGGCCGAAAATGGATTTTGAGAAACTGCATTCTCAGTGCCCCGTGCGCCGCCATTACATGGATATACTGGCTCGCGCTGGATTTTAAATTTCTTCTACAGGCCTCCGAACAACACAAAAGTGATCTGGGTGAGTCAAACTTCTTATAATATGTCGTAAATAAGGTCCAGGTTGTCAAAAACGAGCATTTTCCTTTAATATCATTTCATTATGTTTTGGTTTTTTTGCGGGTTTTTTTACCTCTCTACCTCTCAAATCAAGATTCAGCTTGGGTACAAATATGTTAACTTAGCTTCTAATAAACATCCATATTCACAGCCAGAGCGCTCACCTGCTCATTGATCCTGCGCTGCAGCTGCATGATCCTCTTGCTCTTGGCAACATCCAGCTTCCCGAGGCGCTTCTCCCGCCTCCTCCTGCCCATGAGGCGACGGACGCAGCTCTGTCGCAGGACCACGGACGCCACAATTCATTGTTTTAAGGTTCAAAATATTGAAATGAAAAGACAAGAATCTCCCAAAGTGAGGTTAAGATACAGCTGGCTCACCTGAACGTTCAGGGCCTTCTCTTGTTTTTGGAGGAGCTTCTTCAGGGTGTCTTGCTGGTGTTTCTCTGTGTTGAGGGGCAGGTCTTGGCGGTGCTTCTCTGTGTTGAGGGGCAGGTCGTGGCGCTCCAGATGGCTGTTGATCAACTTGCTAAATGCAAGGCTCACCTTTTGTCCTGCTCTCAGGGTGCATCTCCACGACAACGTAATGACGATACTAGTGATGACCTCTAAGACTATGTCCTTGAAAGCGGTCCATTCCGGCACGACAAAAGGGAGCAAGTCCAAATACCCTTCACAAAAAAGTATGTAGAGCAGACCGGCCACGTACAGCTGGGAGAAGGGAACCCGATGCCTTCCATGCACCACCTCTCTGATTCTCAGGAGGATGCTGCTCCATGGAAGCTTGAAAACCTTGGTAGTCATGACCTTGATGACTATGATCCGAAGAATGATCCAAGGCAACGCTCTTAACCTGGACCCTGGTCTCCATTTCACTGCCATGACAGAGCTGTGCATGTCCTGTGTTGTGCACGCCTGTGCCTCCAGAGATCCTATAGACACAGAATGAGTGAATTAGTGACAAAGTGCACATAAATGAAGGCTAGCATATCTCAACACTTTCTAAATGTTTGGACATAACACATACCGTTACATACTCCAGCAGGAACTGCTAGATTAGTCCCTCTAACAAGGTCCTTCTGGAGACTCAGTAGTGGAAATGTAGCATTGCCCACCTGTGACTCCAGAGATCCTATACACACAGAATTAGTTCATTAGCGACAATGTGCACATACATTAAGGTTTGCACATCTCAAGACTTTCAAAATATTTGGACAGAATACATACCGCCAACTACCCCAGCAGGAAGCTCTAGAGCAGAATCGAGGGTATCGTGATGGCTCCCATCCTGCATTAATCAAAGAAGCATTTTAGTGGCACTTTTCCTGAAGTTGACATTAATTGGTCCATTAATAACCAACTAGGCATAATAATCAACTTCACCTACCTTTCTGTCGAACATCACGCCATCAATTCAACATTAAATTTAGAGGTCCAAAACTCTATCACTCTATCACTATCACTGAGATCGTCTTCTCAGACAGCTTTTAGAAAGCAACTGAGGGACTATTTAATACTGACATAATAATATAATTTATCATTTTGATCCTTGCAACTATATTCAGTTCTATGTTGGTTGTTTTTTTGTCACTCCCATTCATTTGTATTCCTTTTTTTCCCCATTACTTTTGGTCTCTTTTTTGTCCCTCTGTTTTGTGCTAGCCTACAGAGCAATGGAAGGAACAGCTACATCCTACATCCAACATGCCTCATACCTCATAACTGAGGGTTGCCAGGTTGGAGGGGGGCTCCTCCTCTACAGCTGGCACCGTGGAAAATCCATCCTGCACAGTGTCTGGCCTGAACTGCTCCGAAAGGACATAATCTGTGGCCTCCACTGGCTGTATAGGAAAAAAAAAACTGTTATCACAGACTACATTTCCCATCTCCCATTGGGGTTATCAGAACTGTTGTGATGAGACTGATTCATGATGATAATGACAAGGATGCCAAATTAACTGAACTTCATCTACAATATCAATATTTCGGTAATGATATTGGGGGACTAATGCTGTTGTGTAATTGACCAATGTTGCATACTGTACATCATTGCTGAATACGTACAGCCTAGAGCTACAGGACCTAATGGAAATGTAAACACCAGCAAGCGAGACAACAGACACATGGGGGTATTCCAGGACGTTCAAAAAACTCTGAGTCTAACCCTGAAGTCTGACTGCATTCTGCACTGTACCAGCAGACCCAGACCACTGGTACCAGGCTGTACCAGCAGAACCACACCAGTGGTACCAGTCTGTACTGTACCAGCAGACCCAGACCACTGGTACCAGGCTGTACCAGCAGCTGGACCGAAGAGATGCCTGAGCAGAGCCTCCTGGTAGAGCAGAGCCTCCTGGTTCCAGAGACATGTGCTCTCTGCTAATCCCCATCCTCTGAGGAGCCTCTACACACACCACGTCTCTCCTCTGACTGTCTACACACACACCACGTCTCTCCTCTGTCTCTACAAACACACCATGTCTCTCCTCTGTCTCTACAAACACACCATGTCTCTCCTCTGTCTCTACAAACACACCATGTCTCTCCTCTGTCTCTACAAACACACCACGTCTCTCCTCTGTCTCTACAAACACACCATGTCTCTCCTCTGTCTTTCTCTTTCTACACACACACATCACGTCTCTCCTCTGACTGTCTACACACACCACGTCTCTCCTCTGTCTCTACAAACACACCATGTCTCTCCTCTGTATGTCTCTACACACACACACACCACATCTCTCCTCTGTATGTCTCTACACACACACCACGTCTCTCCTCTGTATGTCTCTACACAAACACCACGTCTCTGCTCTCTCTCTACACAAACCATATCTCTGCTCTGTCTCCCTACAAACACACCATGTCTCTCCTCTGTCTCTCTCTCTACACACACACACAACACGTCTCTCCTCTGTATGTCTCTATACAGACCACGTCTCTGTCTATACACTTATTTCCCGTGGCTGCCATATTGGTCGAGTCTGACGTAGCCTAATCAGGTGGGAGAATGCAGAAGTGCCCGTTGACTCCAATGTTAAAAGTTCATTATAAAAACACCACTTCAAGAACCAAAATAGTCAAAATAACAGGCTGAATACACTAATGGAATTACAAACTCATCATTACTAAACTCCAATTGTTTTTCCCTGCCATAGTTTTCACGTTTGTAAATACATGGAAGTGAATGAGCCATAGTGAGCGGTCAGCTGCATTCACTTCCATGTTTCCCAGAGCCTTCGTAGCCAAGGTATACCTTGACCTAAGAAGGCTCTGGGAAACGCATCGCCACCTAGAGGGGGACCTCTCTAGAGGGGGACCATTCTTACGATGAACGTTGCGCTACGATGCCTCTGGGAAACGCACCCCTGGTGAGTAACAGTAGGCCTACACTGACTACGCTAAATGCTTTGGATAAAAGGGTCTGCTAAATGACTGTAATGTAATGTACTGTAATGTAGACCAAATGTAATTGCATTGTAGTTACTACTATAACAGCCGCGAGTGTATCCTACAGACGTAACGGAGAATAGCCAGTTTGCGCTCTGTGCGCATGCGTGCTGGAGCAAGTGGTGAAGCTATTTCGTTTCTAAAGATCATATTACAGAGGCATGTGAAAAACCACAACAAGCCACAAATAGCGATTCACAAAGACAGATTGATGAAAACAACCGTTTCACGGCAGAAAATAGATTTTTTAGAAGCTGCATTCTCAGTGCCCCGTCCACCGCCATTACATGGATATACTTGGCTCGCGCTGGATTTTAAATTTCTTCTACAGACCTCCGAAATACACCAAAGTTATCTCGGTGAGTCAAAGGTCTTATAATATGACGTAAATAAGGTCCAGGTTGCCAAAAACGAGCATTCTCCTTTAACTACTATGTTCACTCTGCTATCACGGTTGCAGGGTAGTTAATTTCAACTTTAGTAAAAGTGATAGCTACCAACATTTCAGATACAAATTCAGAATTATCCATACACCCACATTAGCTATCATAGGCCTACTTACATCCCCATCCCATACGTCTGTCTCAGAAGTTTGAGAGTTAAACGCCGTGTCAAAGATCTTCACAGCCTCTCCCTCAACATCACTGACCGTCTCGTAGATTGAATTAAAATGAATATGTTGTGAAAATATAAATATTGTGAAAACAACTACACGAGCTAATGTAGACATGCTGCTGGCGTTATCCGAATGTGCTTGGGCAGGTAGAAGTTGACACTCAGAAGCTAATAGATTTCTTTTGTTACATCAGCAAATGTAGCCTAGATGTCTTTTGTTACATCACAATGGGTGGATTTTCACAGTCTAGGCTGATTAATATAATGGAATACTCAACATAGTTAATGGAATACTCAGCATAGTTCATAGTAGTAGTAGTAATAATAATCATAAGTACAATAAGAAGAAGAAGAAGAAGAAGAAGAAGAAGAAAATAATAATAATAATTTTCTACATTTGCAGTAAAAATGAAAATCTTGGTGTCAAAATGTACAATAACACTCCAACACAAAACTTTGTTGAAATGCTCTTTAAGCATAGGCCTATTGCTCATCTTCAATAATGTATTTGAACTTTTAGAACAAAACTATTCTGTGAGTTGTTTTGGGCATTTTTGGACTGCACCCCATAATGGCAGAAATGCTAACTTTTAAGCCTTAACGTCATACATCTCCACTCACCACCGTCTCTGCTCACTGATGCTGCGGACAGCGCCAGTGTAGTGAGTGGTAGTGGAGCGACAGCGCCGCCTAGGGACTTCCACAGGAACTATAGCCATAATGTTTCCTACACACGAGCCTTCAACTAAATGAAGCAGAGACAGGGATTCACAGATAACAATTTTATTATTTCAAAATATGAACGACGACTAAACCTATCAAATAAAGTGTGAGGGCAGACATTAACTAGCCAACTTCAGATAGAAATCTAACCAGGTAGATATGAATAGGCTAACCTATCAAATAAAGTGTGAGGGCAAAGACGCTCCATTCAAATCCAAGAAACAAATACAAAAAGGACACTATCAAGACCCTGAAGCTTGATTTCTAGAAATGTTGTATTTTGCACAATTTACAGTAGGCTCAACATATGTTTGCATTACTAGGCAACCTATTTAGACTTGTTTATTCATTCTTACCCTTTCTATATTTTGATATGTTTACTGTACATTTGTATTTAACTACACCTGTTTTTGTCAGCGCTTCTTGTATTCTTGCTGCTGTACCATTGTAATTTCCCCTCAGGGATCAATACCTGCCTACCTGCCTACCTACCTACCTACCTACCTACCTACCTACCTACCAACCACCTAAATACCTACTACAGTAACTACCTGCTGTCAGCTAACCCCCCCCCCCCCATTTCCCAGGATATACTGCTCTCTCTCTCTCTCTCTCTCTCTCTCTCTCTCTCTCTCTCTCTCTCTCTCTGTTCCTACCAGGACTTTGAAGTCAGCAGGGAGGCGGCCCCCAAGGTTCTGTCACTCACTCCTAAATGTCGGAGGCTGGAGTATTGAACAATCTAATCTAGGAAAGATACAGCACAGTGCAAGTATGTCAGTAGGCTGCATTTAATCTGAATAGTGTTATGTCAGTAGGCTAATCTGCATAGTGCTGTATGTAACCTCTCATGTTAGTGGATTGAAACCTGAGTAATGAGTAATGAGGTGATCTGGGTTTCTCCTGACATAAGATATCTGTACCTCAAGCCCTCAGCTGATGTCCTGCCTGCATAACAGGGGTTCTATGTGTAACATGTGGGTGAGGAGGGGATTGAACCGCTGACCTTCCTCATCCCAAACATCTACCGCTAGACCAAAGAGGAATTCCCTGAGATCCATGGGCCAACGTGAAGACCGTCCTTCTCTACGGCTCCGATATGTTGAAAACAACCGAGGGCCTCTCAAGAAAGATCCAGGTTCTTGTTAACAAATGCCTGCGTTACATCCTCAAGCTATGGTGGCCCATCAAGACCACAAATGATTAGCTGTGAGGGATCACAAACCAGGACGACATAGCTACCACCGTCAAAAGCAGAAAGTGGAATTAAGATAGGTCACACCCTTAGGAAGGACTCAAATAACATCACGAGACAGGCCCTGGACTGCAATCCACAGGGAAAGAGGAAACAGGATAGGCCAAGAAACCTGGAGACGCTCCACACTCCAAGACCTGAAGAACATTGGAGTGAGCTGGCAGGAAGCACATGCCCAGGCCCAGAAGAGAGGGAGATGGAGAGCTCTGGTGGGCGTCCTATGCCCCTGAACGGGGTCAAGAGGACTAAGTCACTAAAACAATGTACTTTCTACATCTGCAGAGAGTAGAGCTTGAGGTGTTTAGTAGAGCTAGATATGTCTGTATTTCAACATTCATTACAGTATATGACTTTAGACCATACAGGAGCATGGACTTGTTTGCCCACTAGATGGAGACGTTATTGTACTCTTATTCACTCTACCATGGTGTGTAGGGAGCTTACTTAGGTCAATCATTGATACAAATGATGTGACATTAGTAGCACCAGATATGTCTGTATTTCAACATTCATTATAGGACTTTTGACCATACAGGTGCATGGATTTGTTTAACAACTAGTGAATGTTGCGTCCAAGGGTCATGCCTCTCGATTCCAGATTGCCGGCATGCTATATAAAATCACACATTATGCTGTCTTTCTTTGGTTCATTATAAACAAACAAAGACAGAAAATTGAGGGGTCTTCTACAGGGCAATAAAGTGGGATCTCTGTATAAAAACGCCTAATGAGAAGCAGGGGGCTTGATACCACAAGGGAACATGCATAATGGGTGGGGGACAACATGTTTACATGTTTACAGTACTTGTTGTTGTTGGCAACCCCGCCCCAATAGCGGACCTAGGACTACAACTGGCTAAATTGGCTCTGATTGAGAGACCTGTGCCACTGATTGTTTGATAGGTTTCCATCTGCCTCGTTAGTATGTGTACAGTATTTCTAGCCTACATGTACAGTAGCTCCCATCTTGTTCTTTGTCTGTTCCATTTGCTGTAGCTGTGGAGGTGTGAGGTGGAGAAACTGGAGTATGAAAATAAGTTATATCAGTAAGAACGTCATTTATTTCCCGGCATGGATGACAATTCAACTAACATGTCTCTCTCTTTGTTCCTAGCAACGAGAGGACATCTGAGTTACATTTCAATAAAAAGTTGTTACTTCACAAAATGCCTCCTGTTCAATGTTCATGCAAAAAATAGCTGGGTGATGGCCTCTCACAGCCCTGCCAGTAGGGTAATCCAAAGTGATGGGGTCCACGACATCAGGGGGTTGCATGGTGACCGGTGGGGCTCTCCTTCCTAATGCCAGCTATGTTGTGGAGTACAACACATGCCGACACAATTTGGCAGGCTCTCTCTGGGGCCACCCTGAGCCCGCGCAGGCAGCTGAAGAGGGCTTTCAGAACCCCAAAAGCCATCTCTATCCTGACCCTCGTCTTGGTAAGGGCCACATTGAATGTGTTTTGTGGCTCTGGGTTAGGATAGGGTGTCATCAAGAAGGGCATGCACGCATACCCCCTGTCCCCAAGCAGCACTCCATTGAAAAGCCCTGAAGGTGAAGAGGAATATTGCCATGGTCAGTATTGCACATGCATTGTGGGAAATAACATGAGAAACACTATGTAGGCTACAGTTGCCATACCTTGCTCAAACTTGTGGCACAGTGTAGACTCCCTAAAGATCCGGGAGTCATGCACTGACCCAGGCCACTTCGCATCAAGGCTGGTGATCATGCCGTTGTGGTCACGTCATCTGCTAAAGTATTTGTGGTTCACAACATAAGGCCATAGAATTAAAAGTGAATGTAGTTTGTGCATTTGACTGAATTACTGCTACATGTCTGCTGACTATTTATTATTGAATGAACACAGGGACTGCACTAGACTGTTGATGGTGTGGGGGGGGAGTATGATGGTTTCTTTTTTGATATGATGTGATGATGTATAGTTGTTCTGTGCTGCTCCTGTTGACACTAATTTGGTTGTACATGTGCTTTTCTCATAATGACATTGAATTGAATTTGGAAGGTGGGGGTGATATTTATTGATGTGAATATTTCCATATGTGCCATGAAGGAATTAACTTTCATCAGCTCCTACAACAATCATATCAAGGAATGAGTAGGCCAAATACTGAAGTGTCTTTACCTGCACATTGATGCTATGAAATGACTTGCGCTTCACATAATCCCCCTCATTTTCTCCAAGGGCGGCGTAGATTGGGATATGTGTGCAGTCTATAGCACCGATCACTCTGGGGAAACCTATGCAAAGAGTGGGCAGCATTGGCTACAACAGTAAACGTCATATTGGTTTACAGTAGGCTATATCAAGTAGGTTCTTAGCTGCCATTTCATAAAAGCCCTCTTTTATGGACTGCATGGGCAAGTGGCCTGGGAAGGTCACAAACGCGTCAAGCAGCTTGGTAAGGGCAACGACCACCTTGCGTATTGCGCGACAGACCGTGTTCTTACTCGGGTTTTCTGCATCGCCGACAGCATCCATGTAGCTACCTGTAGCAAGAAACCGCAAAGCAATACATACAGTCTGTGGGACTGTAAGCGCATGACTTGACTGTAGCTACATGTGGCTCAAGCAGCTGACAGATATAAATGATCCCTTCTGCCGAAAATCGGGATCTTTCATATAAATAGTCATCCGAAAACTCTAATGGGTTTTGTCGGTTCTTAAATACTCTCGCCTTCCTTAGAGACCCTCTTAACTATTCGCGCACCGAGCTCCACGGGATCCTCTAAGAAAGGACAAGCCATTCTCTGCATGTATTGACTGGTTGATACCGGTGTTTTTATAGCGTCGAGCCGTAATCTGGAACTTAACCTGCCACCGAGCAGGTTAGCTCGCCAGCATAATGGAGATATAACGCGGTGAAAAGAGATCCACCTTCGTGATACGGATGAACCAGTCTTGAAACTGAAGTTATCGCGATAACCCCGTAATCCAGTTTCGTAGTACAGGGCTCAGCTAATGACCAGCTAAGGTTTGTAGCTGGTTCTAGCTGGATTTTCCAGAAGGGTTCGAGCGCCATCTAACCTGTATTGAGGTCATGAGCTGAATCCCAATCTGAGTGCGCAAACCGCACTTGCGGCCCCTCGCACTTGTGGCCTGAGGCCTGAGCACTTAATTGACGTCAGCTGGAAGGGCCAGAGGGTGCAGGGCCGTGAATTAAATGGGACAGCACTTCCAGTTTAGCTCAATGCCCCTCCCACTTCGTTTTCATTGGCTTCCGCGTTCCTCCGACGCAGAGGCTGCTCTGACGCTCCCTTCAGCTCTGCAAATTGACCGATTGACGTCTGTTTTAATTTATAATAATTATTAAAGAATTAGGTTGGGTGGGATATGTTTGCAGCATGTGGATTTCAAGATAAATGTTGTGTTATCTGCAAATGTCATCATTTATGTGTGATGCACTGGGATCATGACTCGGATGCACTCAAGCACTGTGTCACATGAGACGCGGTGGGCTGTGGGTATTTTCTGCTCCTAAGTCCGTGAAATTGCGGACTTTCGGTAAGTGCGGTTAAAGTGCGCAAAATGGCGGCGTGGCGCACTTGTGGACCTAGCGATTCCGTTTTGGAACTACCCTGAGCCCTTGTGGGCTTAGCGGGAACGCGCATGTAAGGCCACAAGGCCGCGAGTGCTCTGCACTTTCGCCTAAGTGCGCGATTTGGGATTCAGCTATTGTGTCACACATTGGGCACAATTTGATATAAACCACCCAGCGGCCAAAATGTGTGCACATTTTGAATGGGCACTGTGGCACCTAGTATCAAGTACCCTCAAATAGCAAACATGTAATTTAATGTCATTTATTACTTTATAAATTTTCTTAGCTGTTAGACAAACATACTCCAGGAGCTTGCTCGATCGCCTTGTTGAGAGGGGTCAGTGAATTTTTTTTACAGCTCACTTATCTGGCCCCCGGGTGATTACTGTTTTTTTGCTTCCCTCTGGAATATGTAGGGGTGGGTCGTATACCCACCTCCCTTGTTCTCTGTAAAGCGCATTGTGTTGCCTCTGGGTATGAAATGCGCTATATAAATAAAGCTTTGATTCTTTGATTGATTGATTGAAACGCAATGGCTCAATCTAAGCGGAACCGACACGATGGCTGCAGATTTGGTCCGCGCCATCTTGGACTGTGACTGAGACATCTTGGGGTGAATGCAAGGATTCGAGCTCATGCACCAACCACATCTCTTCTGAGAAGCTGGAGCTGTTACCACGAACCTAGTCTGGCCCACCAGCACTGCACTGCACTGTAGGTTGACCCCCATGTATTCAAGGGCTGCCAGCTGGCAGAATGGGAGTCGCTGCACACTCTAGCTCCGATGCAAAATATTTATTTAGGCTTCCGACTTTGTTTGTACTGCAAAACCAAGCCTGGTTAAACAGACAGCTTTTCCCTGCTAGATTAACAGTCTTATTTTATCTGTCCCCAACCTCACCCCTCTCTAGCGTACTGTAGCTACTATTCCATCACAGTCTGGCATGTGTGTACATAAGGCTGCATCTCCTTTCTCTTCCTCTTCTGAGTGAGCTCTTGTTGACGTCCCCTCATGGATCTGAAAGGGATGAACAGGTATAAGAAAGTGTCAGATCACTCTAAATAGCCATTGCATGTGTGGGCACAAGTGGACAGTTGAGGGTGAAGTGTTATGAACTGTTGGGAAAAGCTGCCCTAACTGACCATCCGCCAACAAGGCATCGCAACGTTTATTAGGGGGCCAAGCACCAAAGGTTTGTTCGTTCTAATGACAAGACTGCCGCTACAGTGGTAAACCACATGGGGTCCCTCAAGGGAAATGTTAGGCCCTCTGTTAGAAACCTGGGTGTCTTCTTTGATCAAGCTATGCACTTGGACAAACATGTCAAATCCCTAACGCATTCCTTTTTTTTCCACCTCAGAAATATTGCCAAACTCCGTATCACATACTGAATTAGAAATCTCTGTCCATGCATTTATTTCATCACAACTTGACTACTCTAATTCACTGTTTACCTGCCTCAACAAATCCTCTGTGGGACAACTTCAGCTAGTCCAAAATGCTGCTGCAAGACTACTCACTAGGTCAAAGAAGACATGCCACATCACCCCCATCCTGGCCTCCTTGCACTGGCTCCCAGTTCACCTCCGGATCGAGTTCAAAGTCCTGGTGTTCACCCACCGAGCTCTTCACGGACGGACCCCGGCCTACATCTCAGAACTTTTACACCCTCACTCTCTGAGTCGGTCTCTGAGGTCATCCGACCAGGGTCTCCTGGCGGTGCCCCGGACCAGACTAAAAACCCAGGGTGACAGAGCATTTGAGGCGGTGGCGCCAAGACTCTGGAACGCTCTTCCCCAGGCCCTGAGAGAGCCATCCACTGAACTCATGTTCCAAAAAAAAAAACAGGGGGGGGCCTTTATTTTGCCATACAGTGACACACGCATTACATAGTGAACGGTGACACGGCACACACACACACACATGCAACTTTCGGGGGCCGCCGGTGGAAACTGTTCCCTGTTTTTATCACATCCCAAGCCTACCTCTCCCAGGGGCAGCCAGGAGCAGTGGGCAGCCATCGTTCATGGCGCCCGGAGACCAAGTCCAAGTACTCAGTCCACGTCCTGGTCAGGCACCGGATGGTGATCAGTGGACAGCTCTGCCCCTCTCTTTACCCGAGTGTCCAAAACACATGGCCTCAGATCAGATGATACGATAACGAAATCAATCCTCGACCTTCGGCCTAAGGTGTTCTGATGCCAGGTGTACTTGTGGGCATCCTTGTGTTCGAACATGGTGTTTGTTATTACAAACCGTGACTAGCACAGAAGTCCAACAACAAAGATAATAAAACTAGTAATTATATTCCGTAAACTGAGGCATGTTTAAATTATTTTATTGTGAGCTCACAAGGTATGTCTGATCTCCAGAGCAGGGATATCAGAGTACAAATGTGTGGTCAGAAAACAATGAGTCTCCTACTTCAGCCAAAATGACCTCTTCTTAAGACCTCCTCCTCCTTATCTCTCTGGGCTAGTGGAAAGGGCTCTCCCCCTCCCCCAACTTAACATTCTTGAAGCTCACAGACCTGCTTCCACACACCACAAAACACTGATTCTTCTTCCAGGAACACAAGGTGATATTTCCCCCACGCTGCCCAGGGACATTCACAACAGCTCTTTGTCCTGTAACATCTGGGCGCCGACGCCTGGTTTTAGATAGATTGAATCCAGCTTCATCAATGAAAATGAACTTATGACGCAGTGCAGCTGCGCCAAATACCACCAATAGGCCGTTCACACCTCTCATATTGAAATGAATGGAATGCACAAGAACAAGAGCCCTGGATCAGGTCCAAATCCAGCCAGCTTTCTAATAACACCAGCTAACATTAACTAGCCAACTTCAGATAGAAATCTAACCAGGTAGTTATGAATAGGCTACAGCAGGATCTTGACTAGTCTAATGCTAGAAGGCCATAAACGCAAATGAAAACGGATCATGGATCCCTTTACCTGCCCCAAGTCCTCATTGTACCATACTTTGGAAAGTATCCTAACACACCCTATAGAACAGGGGTGTCAAACTCAAATACACAGTGGGCCAAAATTTAAAACTTGAACAAAGTCGCGGGCCAACATTGAACAAATGAATATTTTAATATGGACCCAAACAAGTTTTGCTTTAACATTGAATATGGAACAAGCAACGCTTATTACCATACAATATATAACTTAATAGTGCAGACATGCAAAATCGAATTTCAAATAAAAAACACATCAATGTTATTCATTTATAAAATAAAATGTAAATAAAAATCGTATGCCTCTTTTCTATTTGCAGCCTTCTGATTTAAATATCAAAATAAACTTTTTTCACAGGCTATTAAATTTAAAAATAAAATAATAATAAATGAATCATGTCCAGGTACTTGTCGTGGTGTTTCGTTTCATAGTGTCGTCTAATGTTGTATAGACGTATATTTGTCTATCTTTTACATATGTAAACAAATATTCTGCCTCCCACCTGTCCAGAAAGCTTCTGTTTTCTGCCTTTCTTTTCGCCATTTTAAAGAAGGGGTAACACGGTTACAGTTGTAGTATGAGATTGCTATGACTACTGTCACAGAAGAGAGGGCGTTTCTGGGTCCTGTCTTGATTGACGCGCCAAAACCACATCAGAGCATTATGGGATTTGTAGTATTAGCGGTGAATGCGCTGTATAATACTGGCGGGCCAGCTCTAGTAGTCATTTGGTATTGCCTCGCGGGCCAAATATAATTACACTGCGGGCCAAATTTGGCCCGCGGGCCAGAGTTTGACACCCATGCTATAGAACATCTCATCTATGGGCTGCAAGGATTGAGTCTGAGAGAAATAATAATAGGCACAAATCCTTATTAAATCAATTTTAATCCATTGCTTTTATCTATAGCAAGATTGATTATGCTCTTGTCCAGGAATTTACATCCAAACACCTTAAGCCTTTGTCCTTGTAATTCATCACCTCCCCCCAAGCCCCCTGCAAACCCTAGTTTCAGTCTCCCCTTTGTAATTGTAAAACACCTCAACTCTCCCCCTTTTGTAATTGTTAACACACTCTGCCTAGCTCTTCCTCATCTCTTTGTTTAAGTCAGAAGGGCCACACCTTCGTCTTCCTCGTCCTGATTCAGACCTTTCACATGTCTTTACTCTTGGCCACGCCTGCCATTCATGTACAATGCAGTAGCCAATCACATCCTGGAAGCACTGTACCTTTG
Source organism: Borostomias antarcticus (assembly GCF_949987555.1). Classification (NCBI taxonomy): domain Eukaryota; kingdom Metazoa; phylum Chordata; class Actinopteri; order Stomiiformes; family Stomiidae; genus Borostomias; species Borostomias antarcticus. The sequence goes on from NC_140234.1 coordinate 9,710,780, forward strand.
TTTTGATTGCATATAAGCCACAGCTAGCAGAGGCTGAATTCACTTCTCTGACGAAACCACCTTTGTTTGCGTTGTTCAGGAAGTCCTTGCGCACGTATTGTTTTCCACAATAAACCAGACTCAACCTTTTGAACGTATCTTGGTAAATCTTTTGACTAGACAAGTTTAAAATACTATCACAGTTGGCGAACGGGAATGGAATAACTGCCTGCGTTTTGCTTCGGGATTCCAGTGGATGAACTGATCGACAGACGTGTCGGTCCATATGGGCGTTGGAAAATCAATTTTCTCTCTTGCGCCAGAGCGCACGCCGAGATTATTTCCTCAGTTCTTCCACTGGATTCTTGAGGCTCACAGGTACGTTTAAACGAACCCTCTGATGGTTCTGAGTTGTATTTGCCTTGATTTGGTTCAGTTGTGTTGGTCTGGAGTGTTGAAAACAGGAACCCCAGCGTGGGTATTTAGTCCTACCGAGGGTAGGGCGAGCATGGTTGATGTTTCGTTTCCAGAACGATACCAACTAGCTTAAGCCTCATTGTTGATGTTCGTTTCAGAACGATACCAACTAGCTTAAGCCCCGTTTGTTGATGTTCGTGTTAGCACGATTGCCAACTAGCTTCGAAGTGATTGTTGATGTTCGTTGAAGAACGATTACCAACGAGATGGTAGCTACAGGGCGTGATTGAGAGTTTTGCAATCCGCGTTTCTGGTAGAAGCGTTTGTCCCTTTGTTCCCGGGTGACTTGGTAAACCTAACGAGCGTTATCTTTGACCAAGTGGCTGTACAGTATTTTGGTAGGATCTAGACGTCAGGTTTAGCCTGGACCAAAGTTGCTGGTGCAGCCGAGCATGCTTGTTTGTAACGTAAGCCTTTGTTTCGTCTTATACGTCTTATGTGTTTACTGTTGAGCCTCGGCTCTTGATTGTATTGTTTGTTACGCGCGCCATGGATCCAGGTAAAGTATTGTTTTGTACACTTTTTACACTGTTAAAATTCTCCAGTAGGCTAGCTGGTTGGCGAGGAGACGCCGGAAAACAGCTCTCGCGGTGATCCGCCTTGAGCCAGAGGAGAACAAAGGACTTCGCTGACTGGGTGAGTACTAAGCGAATTTAATGTGTCTTAATGTGTGTTTCTTTCGAAATTGTATTCTTTCCCGCCGTGAGTTAACCATAAGGTTTCCTTTCATTGCTGTTTTGGGGTTTTAGGCTGCGTCGTGGTTATTTAGGGATTTGTTTCTTTAAATTTCCCCGCGCTGCCAAAGACAACTTCCGGGTCATACATGCAACATTTTGGGATCACCACTAGGTGTCCCTGTAACCCCGGCTACTAACATATGGCTAGAGGATGTCACAGGATTAAACGTCTAGCCTGATGAGATTGTTGTGCTAAAGCATTTTCGATTTCTTACATTCATATCTGACATTTTAGTGTTAAATTCTAAGATTCTAAGCAGCTAGAGGTGGTTGAGATGATTAGGTTAAGGGAAAAGCCTGTTAATTCTATAGCACCCAACCAGGCTGTTGCTGCTCCCGCATTTAGCCACGCCCCTTCTCTCTCCCCTCTACAATACGAGTTAAGAGCGCCCCTTAATACGAGGTATTCGTCCGAGCAAAAGCAGGACAGGAAGAAAGAATTGGCTAAAGCCATATCTGAGGCTAAGTTTAATTTGGAACAACTGCAAATGGCTAGAGATAGTCTGGAGGGACCGCAAATACAAGCGCCTCTGATACGCTGCCCAAACCCTGTTCCTCGCCCTTCACAAATAAATTATGCTGCTGGTTATGCGGCCTGGACTCCAGAGATTACGGTTTATAGACCCTGGCGCTCTGATGAACTGCGTAATATAGCTAAAACCTTGCCCGATCCAACCAAAGACATGAACGAGTTCGGGAATCTTTTTAACAGTTTAGTTCAAATGTATGAGCCTCACGCCGAGGAAATCGCCATGATCATGCGACAAGTACTTGGGTTAAAATGGATCGAAGTAAAAGAACCGTTTGATATAACGTTGCCTTTTTCTCATGTCGATTTTACTGCACAAAACGCTGCGCTGTTGAACAGAATCAAAACTCGATTCCCTAAAAAGATGGATTGGGACCGTATCACATATTGTAAACAAAATTCCGATGAGCAGTTCGAGAAATTTTGGGAAAGACTGGAATCAGTCTTCGCGTCACACAGTGGCATGGACAAAGCGAACGCCGATTATAAAAAGATTTTGAAACAACAGTTAATGAATAACTCTCTCTCCTCTTTGTCTGACCAAGTGAGGATGATATGCCACACCTGGGAATCAACTTCTCTCGGGGAAGTTGTTGATCATTTCCGGTATTCCGAACGCCTCCGACATTACATTGAACAACGGAATTTGAAAAAAGTCAAGGATGGTGCCGCTAGACTTCAGGCTGCTCAATTGAGACAATTAGACATTAAAAATAAAGGTGCAGGTCTGAAACAAAAACGGGGACGGCGACAAAGGGAGAATAGGCAACGTAGCAGTAGGTCTAAGCATGTTCACAGGTACAGACAGAGTGGGAAAGATGAGGCATGTTTTCATTGTGGTCAATATGGTCACTGGATTGAACAGTGTCACAGTTACCGCAAGCTGAATGAAAGGGAAGAGCCTCCGATTTGGGGTCGAGCGCCACCTGCTGGAGTTTCCTTGAACAACTCACAAGGGAAATTTTAACTAGCCAAGATAGAGATATATATATAATTTTTAAGGTAAATAAACAGGATGAAATAGATGTAGAGCCTTTGAGTCTTAAGTTGCTGTTAATGTTTCTGAGCAGATCTTTTAGGGAATAGTGGAGAACTCAAAAGTCTGACAGGGTTTTGAATGTGTGTTTGATTCAGGAGTTTGTTTCAATAGTCAATGAATGGCCATAAGCTGTTCGTTTTATGCATTCTACTGTATGAATTTCATTCATATAATGATGATGTGTTTTTTGAGGAGTTGGCTTTAGGCCTTCCCTCTGCTATTGAACCCAGTCTGTGTTTGAGTCTTATTTTTCAGGTGCTATGGACCCTGGGCGGCAGATCTTTGAGGAGCCTGGATCATGCCTTCCTGGGGACTGCTTGGAACCTGCTGTTTGTCTGTTTAACTGTTTGTTTTGTCTCTCTTTCTGATATGTAGCTTAAGACATAAGGGTAGGGAGGGGGAGTGGGCACCCCTGGACCTAGCCTTAAACAGACGGGGGCGGGGCCGCAAGGTCCCAAAAGGGCACGTTAAAATTGTCTTATAGTGCTAGGGGAGACGACTGAAGGCCCCCGTGTCTGATGAAGTATGAATTAACATACTGCTCTGGTACCGTCTAGTCAGCACTGTGTCGCCGCTAAGGGGTTGGCACTGTGTGGTACGTGGACGACAGTCCACACCTAAGCAGAGGGGCGTTAGAGACGACCTCTGTGAATAGGCAAGGCTGGTGAAAACGGTCAAAGTTCTAATATTCATAGCACAAGTGGAATTAGGATCAGACCGTCGGTTCTGAGCTGGGTGACTAACAATCACTACGGTGTCCGGGATCGCTATCGACTGGGTCACCGGCCGGTCGGGTCGCATATGGCAGTAAGACCTGAGATGGCCGCCGCGCTCGGCTCAATGTACAGTCAGGCCACTACAAGCCAAAAGCGAATGCGTTAGTAGGCGAGTAGTGCTTCTGTGATCGGTGGGCTTTGAAAAGAAGACACCGGGAAGCAGAAGGCTGAGCTCTCATTCCAGGGGAGCCTGGCTTGAGGCCTCGGACGGAACGGGGTCTAGCCCGGGATTGCGCCCTGAATGGGAGGTCCGAAAGACTTAAGCGTGGTGCATAATAGTGGGGGGAATAGATAAGGGTTGCCAGTGTCTTAATCTGAATGCAGCATCTCATAACCCAATTATATATTTTTTAAATGAGTATGTTAAATATCTCATGTTTATAGTTTGAGGCACATTCATCGGGCCTGAGTGTTTTTTCTGAGTGTTTTTTTTACAGACAACTGTCGTTCCGGGAGTGATGGGTGAATGCCGAACCAGGAGACGGGCACAGGACCGGAGGTGGAGATGAAGGTTACCGGCCTGTTTCCCTACAGATGGGCGATCTGGGGTTCGTGAGATACAAGGCCAACGCCATGTCACCAACTCACTGTGAGCGACAGATAAGTATGAAACAGAGAAGAGACCATTTTGTCAGAAGCAGTGCCCAAATACTCTGTCCTCAAATGCAGAAGAGGGAGGTTTTAGATATACAAATTTTAGCTATACAAATGAAGCTTTGATGGAGTTTTTTGATTAGTTAATTGTAAATGAAGCCAGTTCATTTTAGTGTCATTTTCTTTGCCCCATCTCTATTTTTATCCTGACTTCAGGAAATTTTTGCTTTCACCCTTAGGGGGTGTTGTTTTGTTGAGACGAGAATATGGTTATTTTATTTTCATAAAATCGCGAGAGAAATTCTAGAGCCAAATCCAATTGCCTTGATCATGACTGGGGACTGGGCGTGTTGAAGTCATTCTAAACACTGCCCCTGATGTCACTGTAGGGCGACTGCAGACTGGCTCTAAATGACACTTGAACAGACAACCTGTTTAAGTTTTCCTGACTGAATAACAACATTTTTTCCCCAAAGCAGGAGCTTGCGCTTAACCATATTTCTGAGAATCTCCAACAGATTTTGAATAACCGTTCCTGACCAAAGAGGGGAACAGGGAGACCAGACCAGAGGACTCTCCTTTTTGCTCTTCTGTTTTGTCTCTGTTTGTCTCTCTCATCTGTGGATCCACAGACGGAGCACTTCATCAGCCTGTACTGGGGGAGCGGGAGCGCCGAGGTGAGCCCTCCAGCAGCACGACCCGGGCCGGCCCTACGTGGAGCAGTACAGGGATGGACCGGGTTCAGTTCAAGAGCCTGTACGTGCTGCTGGCGCCCTGGCTGTGTGGTGTCCCACCGCACCTTCACCCTGCTGAACCAGGACAGGGACTCCCTCCTCACCCTCCGAGAGCTCGCTACAAAAGCTGCGGCTGTCTCTGCTTCCTCCCCTGTGCTTTCTATACTCTCTGTACCATCCACAGACCCTGACAAGATTCCTCCACTGTCCCTGGCAGACATTTCTGACCTACAAGCATCTGCTCCACCTGCGGAGAAAAAGAAATGGAGGAATAAGTGCACATTCCACCACCAAGCTAACCTGTATCTAGGGCCTAATGACAAACCTGTACTACCTCGTTCATTTTTTCATTGTGCTTTCAAACTAGCCCACGGGCCAGATCATGTTTCAAAAAACAGGGGTGGCGGAGGTTGTTAACAGATGTCTCCAACAGAGTGAGGACCGCCATTTCCTGAGGCTAAGGAGGGGTTCCTGCATCACATCTCTCCTGGGGATTGGGTCCTGGTCCACGACCACAGACGAAGGAGCTGAAATCGCCGAGGTGGCTCGGGCCGTACCAGTTTCTACTCATCACGCAGACAGCGATCTGAGAGGACTTCGTGGATCCATGCAAGCCATTGCCGACGGGTCCAAGCAGCAGAGGACGGTCCACCAGGGGATCGCCAACACCAGGAGATCAAGGATCCAGCTGAACCAGAGGGCTCAGAGGCCAAAGCTATGAGCTGCCACAACTGTCCTCTCCTCTGACGAGGAATCGGAGGAAAAATGACCTTGCTGGTCACCTCCTTCTCATGGTCGTTATGGAGAAACTCCACAGCCATGACCTCACAAGATGCACCACACACGCACACACCTGCACACACTACAACTAACATTGAACATAACTGATTCAATCAACGCGACATTGAAGTTGCGATCTAGAAGAGAAGACGCCTTGCATTTCCCCAATGACATTCTATTGCCCAAAAGAGAAGTGTCACCTAGATGGACTGTTGGATATACACTGAACAAGAGTGACCTTGACAGCCACCGCCACACTCTCCTCTCCTCTGATGAGCAATCGGAGACTGACCTTGCCGGTCACCTCCTTCTTGTGGTTGTGGTATGACAACACACACCTGCACACACTGGAACCTACATTAAACATTCAGAGACGCACACATGGAAGCTATGTTCCATAGGACATCACATGCGATTATTCACAAGAATGAATGAACTTTGAAATAATCTGAAAAATATCATATTTGTTTACAAGAGTTACAATGGTTGAAACATGAGTTGATAAATAAGTTTGAGTTTTTCCTCTAAATTGACCAAGGGGTTTTTTGCCTTTCTTACACTGGTAACCATTTATTTTTTTTGCCTTGTTAAATCAAGTTTTTTGGTGAATGGTTGTCCACTCTTAGACTATAAATAGTATATAATCATGTCATCTTTTTTATCTTGTTTCCTGTCAAATTTCTGAAGCAAGGGGTTTTGGTGCGTGATTTTGCACGTTGAAAGAAAATAATTAAAAAAATTTAAAAAAAAAAGAGAATTTTTTTTTTTTGCTCCACCTAGTGGAGAGATTATTTCCTTTCCACATGTATAGCATAGCTGACTGTTTACACTGTGTTTGGATTTTATATTTTATTTTTGTGTACCTGTTCAGGCACAAATGGGGGATTGTCCAGGAATTTACATCCAAACACCTTAAGCCTTTGTCCTTGTAATTCATCACCTCCCCCCAAGCCCCCTGCAAACCCTAGTTTCAGTCTCCCCTTTGTAATTGTAAAACACCTCAACTCTCCCCCTTTTGTAATTGTAAACACACTCTGCCTAGCTCTTCCTCATCTCTTTGTTTAAGTCAGAAGGGCCACACCTTCGTCTTCCTCGTCCTGATTCAGACCTTTCACATGTCTTTACTCTTGGCCACGCCTGCCATTCATGTACAATGCAGTAGCCAATCACATCCTGGAAGCACTGTACCTTTGTTTTGATTGCATATAAGCCACAGCTAGCAGAGGCTGAATTCACTTCTCTGACGAAACCACCTTTGTTTGCGTTGTTCAGGAAGTCCTTGCGCACGTATTGTTTTCCACAATAAACCAGACTCAACCTTTTGAACGTATCTTGGTAAATCTTTTGACTAGACAAGTTTAAAATACTATCACACTCTCCTTAAGCTATAATCAAAGTTTTGATGATTGAGGCCCAATTTAGGGACTCAAATAGGATTGAGTCCACCCAAGAAAAAAAATTTACAAAACAAATAATTCCCTTTATTTGACAAACCAATCATAGCCTACATACCAGTGATTATACCAATATGAGGTCATTTTAAGATCAATCAACCATTCAGTTACGAGTCCGGGTCCAGAACCAGGGCTACAGCCAACAGCAGGAGGAGGCGGACTGGACTGGGAAGGTGTTTGCATAGTCCTTGAACTCTGCACCCTTCTTTTTTCCTCCAGATCAAGGTACCTAAGAAGACAGTTTCAGTTGCTGGCGATTTAGACTGTTGGCACTTATAGTTAGAATGAGGAGGCCTTCAGGTTTTCAATAGCGCTGAAGATAGAGAGCAGACACATTCACACTTGGGAACCATCTAGTCTACGTATTGTCTGGCTGAAGTGGTCGTCAGTAGTCTTGTGTTCACACCTCTCATATTCAAATGAATGGAAAGAAGTAGCCCTGATCCAGGTCCAGGACTAAAGAACAAGAAGAGACTGCACCTTTTTATCTTTGGCAAACAAGGAGGAACATGGTCAGCACTGGACATTCAGAAAGGCCTTAAATAAATAAAGAGGTCACGCATAATGCATGTCAGAATAATAATGTCATAGTAATGTCAGAACTAGTCACTACCATTACTGTACTATATGCTATGGTTGGGTTATGTGTTCTTAACAATGTCCAGTAGGTGGCAACAGAGGTTCACCTAAGCACTACTACTTGTTAATCACCTAGGTAGATATAGCAGTGCAGTGTCAGTTAGTCAGTGATGGCCATGCCCTGTAATGCACTTCTCCAAAGTATATCAGTGAACGTCAGTAAATGGTTACGCCGCTGTCCGACCTTGATTATGTAATATAGTACAAGATATTACAATTACATATCCAGAAAAGGGCGTCAGGTAGTTTCCGGTCTCAGGAGGCGGGCTCTAAACCGGGTCTGAACCATAGACATTATAAAGAACTAGACTGGCCACCCCCCCTTTAGACTCATCTGACGAGACCGCCATGTTACGCAGGGCATCATTTGGAACATGTTACTGTTGGGCTTCAGAGCTGCTTGTCGTTTTGTTCAGTTAGTGACTAGTGACTCTTATTATATTTTAGTATCAGCCTAAATACAGTTAGACTAGCCTTTTAAGGTTTTATGAATACTCAGGCGTTTGCGGGAAGAGAATGGTAGCCTAATATGGGTATTGTTATGGTAATTATTTACTTATCTCACAATTAAATTGCATAGCTAACTGGTTAGGATAACAGACTAGTCTAGCTGCCCTAAGCTAACATTACACAGATAACATAATTTATTCCACTCACATCGACTATTAACACAGTTTTATATAATGTAGTATCTTGACTTGTTTTATGCGGGTATATAGAGATAGTCCCTCATATAGCTAATTGTCAAACTTGTATTTTGCGGTTTAACAGAATTTGTTCATATTTAGGTAAAATGTCCAGTTGGACTCAAGGATTAACTGATTACATTGTGGGGGTCAAAGGTCAAGGGTCACTGACATCACAAAAGGTGTTTTCGGCCTGCTGAACATGATATCTCAAGAACGGCTTGACAGAATTTGTACATATTCCGCCAAAATGTCCAGTTGGCAGGGCTTAAAAACAAAATTATTTTTCAATCGGTTCGCTCCGAGCAGAACCAGCATGTTTAACGTTTCCGTTCTCGTGTTCCGCCACCAGCGTAGCGTTCCTGAACCGGTTAAGAACGAAAAATAACGTTCCGTTCACCGTTCCCGGGGTGTTAACCTATTAAGACTCTATAGGCCTACAGTATTTCTTGTAAGGTATAATCAACAAGTCTAGGGTTGTGGTGGCCTTATTGCCAACAATATTAGCCTTGGTGATGTGTGCTGTAGTGAAGCCTTGTTGATTATCTTACAAGAATTCGCAACATTAGTCCTATTCCCGTATGCCCTTAATCCACACCGTAAACAATGTGCAGGTCTATCATAAGTCATCATGATAGCTCATCATCCTTTTAAAAAATATTGCTGCTGCTGCAAGCTATTTTATTCTGCGCCTGTAGGCCTATTGTTTGTTTTTATTTTGTTTTATAATGTTTTATGTCATTTATTTATTATGTATTAACTTATGTCTTGCCACCTACCTGTACAGCACTTTGGCTCGACCACAGTCGTTTTTAAATGTGCTCTATAAATCAAATTTGAGTTGAGTTGAGATAGCAAACAAAAATATTCTCTTGTGGCGATACACATTTCAGAGACATCCACCAGACTGCTGCTGCGTGCATGCCTATAAGACAGCAAATATAATTTAGTGCAAAACATTTAATAGGCCTATCTCTTGATCACTAGGCCGATAAAAAGCCCTTACCTGACTGGAAGTTATAGCCATTAAACGGAGCACTTCGTTAGGCCTACTCGTGGCCTATTCAGACGGCACTAGGCCTATATGGTATAGGCTACAACTGTATCCACACGCTAATAATCTCTAACCATACCATAAACGTCTGAACTAGGCTATGGTGTGTTTGTAATATCTAAATCTCTTCATTTCGCTAAGAAAGCATTTAAGATCCCGACTGTGAAATAACAGATTTAGGGGCCTAGGCTACATTACAAAAACAGGACAAGATGTAGGCTACAAATGTAATACATTCAATATAGCCTATTCGGCCATAAAAGGCTGAGCTTTTTTTTTATTTTCTTCTTTAAATTTTTTTTATTTTAAGCTTTATAGGCCTACTACAAAGAACGAAAAAATAACGTTATTAACCGGTTTTAAAGATTTCAAATTAACGTTTCTGTTCTGGAACAATTAAAGACCATTTTGTTTTCGTTCTTGTTTCTGTTCCTCATAAAATACCGTTCGTTTTTGGTTTTCGTTTCCGTTCCTCTAACCGGTTCGGAGCCTTGCCAGTTGGATTTAATTAGATTATTTGGATAAGATTTTGGTATTCAAATGTCAAAGGTCAAGGTCAAACAAAAGGCACTTTTGAATACTAACACTAGCTAGCTAATGCTAACGCTAACAATAAAGCTAGCGCCAGCTAGCTAATGCTAGCTATCTAATGCTAATTAGATACAGCTATTCTAGCTGTAATGCTAGCTAGCATTAGTGTCAGCTAGCATTACAGCTAGAATACCAGCAAGCTAGCGTACACAAGCACCATCCACATCAACACAGGGGCCCTCTCTCAAGACCAACTGAATGTTAACTGCAACTTGCATTGTTGGGCGGAGGCATTTAGCCGCTACGTGGTTTTTCTAGTTGATACTGGTGCTACTGAGAATCAGGGTTCCCATGGTCATCAAGACATTAAGTCAAAATCATGGAAAAGTTGTAATTTGTATTGGTAAAAATTAGTGGGAACCCTGGAGAATACACCAGATACAGAGTAGACCTTAACAGTATACTGGCGGGGGAGGCAGGGGGGCTGCATCTATAATCTCTTGGCAAGTCACAATAAAAAACATTTTTGTCGCAATATAAATATACAAGCATTCCAGCTAATCCCAGTGATAGGAAATGCCACTTATGCACAATTACAGGGACTTTCTCCCAGATGATCTAACATCTACCATTACACAGTGAATCTGTGGGATCATTGACGTCGCATAGTGAGATGCCCTGCACAAGATGGCTGCCACGTCGGACGTGAGTCCATCGGAATTCTACAGCACAATGGCCAGTCTAGTTCTTTATTATGTCTATGGTCTGAACAGTGAAACGGGTCATTGTTCCCGGCTTTCACCGATTGGTTAAGAGCATTGAAAAGACTAGCAGTCACGACTGTGTATATAAATTGTGTTCGTAATTTGTGTCTCTCTCTACCTTGGAAACTTTTCACAGTCGAACATTGTTTGTCACGCCTGTAAAGATTCCCTATTGCAAAGATTTGTTTTATCCATCTGAAGAAAACAAGAGACAAGCTCTTTATTCTTTTTGAGTAAACAAACGTTTCCATCACAACCTACTCACTAGCCTTTCACTGTAGGCTACGACAATCCTCAATTCGGTAAGTTGTATGTTATTTTTTATTTTTGAAAGATTAGAGCGAAGCCGTTTGGGGCTTCGGTTTAGGAAGTGAACTTCTAATGTCCAAGGGAGGGTTAGACGACTGTTTTTGAATTTGAGTCCAGGAGAGGGTTACTGTTCTTTTGAATTTGAGTCCAGGGGAGGGTCATATAGCTACACATTTGAATCGAAAACAGAATAGTTTATTCATCTTTTCGGAATTCAGCAAGCTGTTTTGTATGACCATGTTGAGAGGGAAGCGCGTGAAGCGAACATACCGACATGCGGTCTGTTTTCAGTGAATTTCTCTGTTGCTGGTCGTTGCTGCGTGCGTTCACTTCTTTTATTCGCTGGTGACATTAAGTGGAGAGCATGGCCGTATAACGTAATTCATAAGCAAATCTAGAGGCCACCACCTGTGCTGACTCAAAAAAAATTGCTGATGTGACCGGTCTGGTCTTGTACGCATGTGTTTCTGCATTGTGTATTAAATAGCTGGACCACTTCTTGCTGCTGAAGGCTGATTTATTCTGGATAGAATAAACACACACATAGTTATACATTTGCACTGAGGCTGGTCAGGCATCAGATGGACCGCCAGCAACTGAGGTTTACATGTTGCTATACAATTACTGTAATAAAGTCAAGGATGATACACTCTCAAAGTTATTTGGGTCATCGACGGATAAGACTTTTGAATAGGCCAATTTTAAAATACTAAAAATAAGGATATATTTGGCCATTGTTCAAACATTTGGAATGTAGTGTACACATGCATTTATGCAAAGACCCCAAATTAAGAGATTTTAGTGTTTTTAAAGTTGAATTAATAGCACACGGCTTGAAAAAAAGTCATTTGGGGCAACCGTAATTTATCTCAAAATTAAGATATTTCCTTAACATTACTAATATTTTAACAAGTATCAGTAATTAAATAAACAGTTTAAGAAAGACAGGCTTGTGTATCCTTTCATTTTTTGTAAACCATGATTTTATAAGTTTATTCTATAGTGGCAGTGTCTACCTCGTAATGCAGTTACAATACCAATTTTTACTCTAAAAGCCATACAACTGATTTAAAATGTGTACAGATAGTATCTACTTAAGCATAGTATACCATTGATTAATATTTGAGTTTAAACTGATGGATATTCTATTTTGAATTTAGTACAGATATTGCCAATCGCTGGTTACCCTGTTGAAACAGTGTAAATGATTGATTAACATGTAGGGCGCGCCTGTTGTAGGTTCCCCATTTCACAGCAGAAAGTTACCAAGTTCCTATTTCACTGGAAACCACCTGACAGCCCGGACGGGGAGGTGAAGGGGGGTCATGACATGAAGTAATCTTAACTGGAAATCATGTGATATGTTGTTGACTTGTACCTTAAAAGCTTGTGATGTATGGTTTATGGGCCCATGGGGCCGTCTCAGTCAGAAAGAGAGGCCAGCCTCTCTGACCCTGACCCCGAGACGGCCACAACCCCACATGACAGATGGTCGCCCCAAATGATGAGAAAACCGCAGGTAGTTAAAAGTCTATTTAAAATGTACACAATACAGCTTCTTGTCTTTGAAATCGAGAGTTTAACATGTTTTTGAAAGATTTTTCAAGGTGCCCACCTACATCCATTGTATGACCAAAACGGTGGTAGAGCAATTATCAGACTTTCTCAAAAGTGCTAGTTTTGTCAACGTTTTGATCTGAACCATTGTATATGATCATAAGTAACCTTAAAAAAGGGCTAAACATGCATTTTCTCTTTACTACTCCTTTAAAAACATTAAACATTTCAAAAGTTAAAGTGTAATGCACATTACATGCTTCAAGAACAAACATGTCACAAAGGTCCATTTTCGTGTCCTTATCATATCATCATTGGTTTTGTCAATGTATGATGAAGAGAAGGAGGGTTAAGCACAGCGGTCCATGTAGCCTACTCTAACCATACAGTACATTTCCATCTCAGTTTGCATTACATGGCTGGTGCGCATTCCCCTTGTTATGCTTAAATTATGCTAGCCAGCAAGTTCACAAGCAGGACTGGCTTTATCCAAAGTGACTGTAATACCACTCTACTCACTACTACTAATAGCACGAGTGCACCTCCTTTCTAAACAAATTCCCTACATTCTTTCGATTGGGAATTAGGGAAATTATCAGATTAGAAATTCATTAGAAATTAGAAAATCATTATTTTTGATCATTGACTTAACAAATCAATTCGTTGTTCAATTATCATACAGATCTGATAATAGGCCTAAATCATGTTTGCCCATATCTGCGGTTAGGTTTAAAATAGTAAGCCTATTTATCTCTTGAAGGTGACAGTGACAACATACGGGACGGGGACAGCCTATTTATTCACAAGTAGGCCTACAAACTTCTGCGTCATTACTGAAACCTGTTCAATACGTCTCGTCATATTCAAGTCTCGTTATAATATGGGAGCTATAGCCTAATGTAAGGGAATGGATGAAGGACTTAAAACGAACTGATTATAAGGACTATATATTGGAACATTTGGCCTGAATTAGATTATTGAATTAATAATATTATTAAAAAAGAAAAGGGCAGATGCCCGGAAATTCAGGAATGTGACATGGACCCCTACTCAACAGTAGCAGGCTATTTGGTAGTAGTACTAGTGCACTACTGATACACGTTTGGCTTTGTTTTGTGTATCTATTTTGATGGGTGTATAGAGTCTTTTTTTGGAAAAACAAAAACATAACATTGACCAACGGCATCTTATTTCAAAATATTGTGCCTGTATCATTGTATTGCCTCTGTGTCTGAAATGAATGAATGAATAAAGCTGGTCAATTCACCCTGACAAGAATAGCCAGGCGAAGGACAGAAATTAAACCACTAAGGTTACTGCTGGACTTAAAACAATTGTGCTAGCCTCGTTCCATATGAGAACACTCCTGTGTCCAATTTGTACAGTAGATCAGCCTGTGTCCACATAGTTGCTAGCTAACTGGTACAGTAGTTAGCTAGCTAGCTGACCCCTGACGTCTGACCCCTGTGTCACGTGGATGGTGTTTGTGTACTTTGCATGTCTAGCCTACAATAGAGTGCCTAAGCGGAAGCAGGAAAAGACGTCCCATGGATGGGACCTTAATTCGGAAAAAAATATGTACGGTAGTCAATGGCGATAAACAAATAATTTCTTGATTTCTTGATGTATAATGTGATACTGATTCTGGTGGCCTAACTTGCATACAAACTTAAGTTCAAGATATTACAGAAAAGGTCATTCCTAATCCTACTAACATGACAGTTTGAAATACAACTGAGAAAGATGTACTGCATGTTACCTATAGTTTTTTAACTTTCTTTTTTCCTGGCAAGATAGTCGGCTCTTGCTGCAGGGTCTGCGTTGACCCGCTGCCTGAAGCGAGCAGTCTTCTGTTTGCTTGTTTGTGGTGCCATCTAGAAAATAGGTTAAACTAGTTAAACATGACTAATACATGTACAATTACCTACATGGAATGTCATGCTATACAGTTTTAAAATTTCTCTCATGAGATTGTACAATAATCAAAAAGAAACGTTCATTCCTAAATAGGAATGGAAAATGACTGAAATTTAGAAAAATATATCTTAAAGTATACAAAGAGTAATGCTAAAACAAAGAACCTTATGTATAAATCATTAATACAATATAAATATATAGAAACTACAAATACAGGACATATATCTATCATGTAAAACACTCAGCAGTGGTCGCCCCACACGATACTCGGTCACCCCAGATGATATTTTCGAGTTCAGTCAAATATTACAGGCTAACAGTTAGCTCCAGAAACCAAACTAGCTACTTCTTACCACATGTCACTATCAAATTTATCATAAAAATATAGATTTGCAGATAAAAGTTATTATTCACAGTTTTGGGGCAGTCGTCCCACATGATATCCAAAAGTGGCAAGTACATTACAGCATTTATAAAAGAGATGTATTTGCAAATATGAGAGAGACTTACTAACCTGCCAGTTGTTTGTCTGGGTCTCTCACATGTGGCTGGCTGATGCACCATCTGTCCTTGAGGTGGTTTCAAAATAAAAGTCCCACAATTGTGTTTTCTTGATGGTCGCCCCCGATGATATTTCATAAAGTGAACATATTCGGACAACATTCGTTTGTATATTATGATGGAAATATATGTGCAAATGCTTCATAATTTTGTCAATGAATGCAAAACATGTTTGAAATTATGCCAAATAGGGCAAGGGATATATTTAAATCAATTTAAAGTGATTTTAAACCGGTTGTCCAAATAGAAGTCAAGGCTGGACGGTCGCCCCACATGATGTTTTGACTCTTCAGATAGCAGAAAAATGACCAATAACTAAAATGTTTGGAGAGGTTAGAGTGGGTATGTATATGGGGAAGGTATTAGAAATACATGTTATCTTTTTAAGTATTTTGATGTTTTTTTTAAGGTAAAAAATTCAGTTGGACAGAAAAAGTAGGCGTCACGTCATTGACCCATTTACTCTTTATTGCATTCTGCACTTCAGAATCCATTACTGCGCATTCTGGTGGTTATCTCCTTGCTGAACGTTACTTCCGGTCCCCCTCGACATTAAGCCCCTCTCCTTATATCACCTGACTGCCTGACTGAATATAACATACAACATGAATCAGAACATTACAACATTCCTCCCCCCATAGTCTGCAAAAATCCTTTTATGTGCTGAACAAATTCACTTAAACCTAGTCTGATTCTACGAGGGGATTATTCTGCCCCTGCTACCACTTAGTCCTTGAGATACATGGGTGCCTGTCTAACTCTCACTGGGTAACAATTTCCCAAAATCCCAATGTCTGGAGGCCCCGGTGCCACTGCATCTGGTGCTGGATTCTCTAGTTCTGCTGGCGGCACCAGTATGCCTGGATCCTCTGCTTCTTGTGGCGGTGCCCATACTACCTCGTGTGCCTGATTTTCTAGTTCTTGCTCTGCTGTGTCCACAGGAACACTCTCCTCTTAGAGACAGGGGTCAGCCAGGTTGTGATCATAACATGGCCGTATCTGATCCTGATGTCGTCTCACCAGTTTCCCATCCAGTGTTTTCACTCTCCAAGAGACTGGACCGGTCCTCTCTATAAGTTGCCGGAATCCACTTCTGGCCTGAGTATCCCCTCACATAGACTGAATCAGACACTTGTAAATAGCGAGGGACGCACCTGATCTCGCCGAGTCCTGATCCTGCGGTTCATGAGCAGCTCAGCTGGCGTGGCTCCCGTGGTGGTCTGGGGGGTTGATCTGTACTTTAACAGGAACCTGGATAGCTTTGTCTCCAGACTACCTTCCCCCATCTTTTTGGTAACTTTTTAAATGAGTAGTAAAGGGAAAAATCATGTTTAGCCCTGTTTTAAGGTTACTTATGATCATATACAATGGTTCAGATCAAAAAGTTGACAAAACTAGCACTTTTGAGAAAGTGTGATAATTGCTCTACCACCGTTTTGGTCATACAATGGATGTGGGTGAGCACTGTGGAAAATCATTCAAAAAATATGTTAAACTCTTGTATATGATCATAAGTTACCTTAAAACAGGGCTAAACATGATTTTTACCTTTACTCCTCCTTTAAAGTTACCAAATGTAGTTTTTGACCATTAGTATGAGCTCTAGAGCAAATTTGAGGTGGTCCCCGAAAATCGCGTACTATGTTATTGCGTCAATACGTGGAGCACATAATAGTGACGTTTCACATCTTTGTTGTTTTCAAAACATTAGCTAAATATCATTTTCCGAAGAAATTACAAGGTAGGAAAGACATTCAAGTGATTCATCATGTTTATTAGACTACAAGGAAGTAGTACAGTAGGACCCCACTTATCCGAACCCAACGGGACCGAAGGTCGTTCGTATAGGTGGTATACTTGTTTCATATAGACTCATAATACACCAATAAATACCCTTAATTACTTGTGAAAATGCATCAAAATTGCAATCAAATAGCCAACTAAACTCATATAGCCTAGCCTATAATAAAATAAACGAATTTCCACTTGAGTGCATGCTTTGATCAAATACAGTACTTCGTACGACTCGTTTGCGTTATGTGCTCGACATTTTCCCGCTTTAGAGTAACAAAGAAATGAAACGTGACAATAGGCTACAGCCTACAGGCAACATGTAGGTCTACATACAGTTCAGTTTTTATTCACAGTAGGATACAGTACATGTTTACTATGACAGATTTAAGTACAGTACTGTAATGAAAATCCCACCAGTAACCAGATAGCAGGCTTAAAAAAAAAAGAATGTTTTTTAAGCCTGTCCGGTAGACCGGGAGGTTGGGATCTCTGAAGTTCGGATTAGTGGGGTCCTACTGTAGTTAAACATGAAGCCCAAGAAGTACTTCAACTGTGTCTGGTCAATTGGCTGTGGAGCGCTTGCAATGGCCTGTACCTTGTGTTGACTTTCGTTGTCTTTTATCATTCTCCTTATTAAGCTCTGCGTTGTGTTTTGATTACAATAAAAGACGGCCCCCAATCTCACACAATACCACACAGTCCAGTGTCTCCTTGTCCTGATGTATTTCAAATGAATCTCTCCAACACAGGATTTGAGCGACATCAAAAGCTGTTTATTCCAGAAGGGTTAACATACAAAAGACGATGGCATAAAGTCTAATGTAAACTTGACCTCTCTGTATGCTGTCTGAACTCAAATTAAAGCATTGGTCTCGTTGCAACGTTCTTATGGTTCGGGTGTCCCTCCCCCTCGTCTCTTCTCCGATAAGACTGTCTTTCTCGTCTCTTCTGTGGCCTTGTTTGGTCAAGATAAGCTACGCCGCCTCGGCGCTAACCAAAACAATTGCTGTTTAGCACAGAATGTACCAGCCCTAAGAATGTCATCTTTATCTCATAAGTCTATGGAAGAGGGACACCGTTTTCTTACAGAATACACCAGCTACAGCCATACTCAGAGGTCGATCATAATAATTTTGAAATAGCTAACAGGATCAGATTAAATCAATATTTCTTAGAAAATCAGCCAGATTCAACACGTATCTGCTACGGAATGAATTCCTTTTTCGTTGATCCTGTATCCCAGGTACACCACCTCTGGTGCCATGAAGACACATTTCTCTCTCCTATGCCTGGGGCTGATGACACTCCATAGGGTAGCCTGGTGTACTGGTATAAACCGCGGTGGGTGTTAATTGTTGTGAACTTCTTAGATTCTTCATCCCGTGGGAGTTGCTAGTATACCTGAGACAGGTCTAGTTTGGTGAATTTCTGTCCCCTCCCAGTACTGCCAACAAGTCCTCAGTTTTTGGAATTGGGTAGTTATTTATCTTAGACACTGGATTCACGGTAACTTTATAGTCCCCACATATTCTAGTTGTTTTGTCTGGTTTAAGTATAGGAACTATGGGAGCGGCACACTCGGAAACTCACAGGCTCTATGATGCCTTCCTTCTCTAATCTAACCAACTCTGTCTCAACTTTGTCCTTGAGGGCATATGGCAGAGGCCTGGCTTTGAAATACCTTGGCTTGGCCTCGGGGTCAACAGAGATCTTTGCTGTAGCTCCCACTAAACTGCCCAGCTCACCTTAAACACCTCTCCGTGTTGTGAGAGTAGCTCACTCAACTCCTGCTGCTGACCTGTATGTAGTCTGAAAATGGCCCTCCAGTCTAGCCTAATGGCCTCTAGCCAATTTATCCCCAAGAGATTTGGCCCCTCCCCTCTTACCACTATCAATGGCAACTGTCTGGTCTGCCCCTTGTAACTGACTTGTGTGTACATCTTGCCTAGCACCCCTACACTATCTCTGGTGTACATATACAGCTTTGTTCTTGTATGGTGGAGTTTCCCCCCTCCCATCTTCCTGTATGTTTTCTCATTCACTATAGTCAGGCTTGCCCCAGTGTCTACTTCAAACTCAATGTTGCATCCATTCACTGCCATCTGCTCTCTGTATGGCTCTACTCTTTTTTCATCATCGATATTGTACATCATGTGGGCATACTCCTCTTCCTCTTCTTCCATTCTGTGGCGCGCTATGGCTTCTACCATACGGACTTGTGGTCACGATTGATCAGATAGCTGGTTGGCTTGGTTCCACGATTGAAAATCTTCAATCAGTATCCCTGCACACCGCACTGATCACTATACATATACACACTGTACATACAAACTTTAAAGTTACCATTTAAATACATTTGTAAATATAACACTTACTTATTCATTCAATTCAACCATAACATTTCTGTGACCTTTTTGGGATGTTTGCTTTGGCATTGTAAATGTATGTTTCCCATGCCAATAAAGCCCTTTGAATTGAAGTAAAATATAGAATTTGGGAGGGAGGGATTTGTGTTAGTGAAAATGTGCTTTACTGAGACGGGAAGCACAGGATGTAATCTTACCAGTCTCAATATGCTCTCCTGTGAAATGTATCGCAATCCCAATATTTGTACATGTTTGGCATGGCTTGGACTTGAGCATTCCCCTGGCACTTGTTTTCACTGCTCCTATGGAGGACTATGTGCAAGTCATGCCAGATGCCTACAAATAGATGGACTCCACTTTGCGCGTGTAAACTGTAGAATAATTAGGCATTACAATCAGGTGAAGAAATATGAAGACATGCTCATTTCTCAGATTTCCAGAATCTATTTGGCTGCGCTCACGCTATATTGATAGAAGTAGGCCTAGGCTATATTGATAGAATTGGCCTAGGCTATATTGATAGAAGTAGGCCTAGGCTATATTGATAGAAGTAGGCCTAGGCTATATTGATAGAAGTAGGCCTAGGCTATATTGATAGAAGTAGGCCTAATCTATATTGATAGAAGTAGGCTGGGACTGACTGCCCCCCTGATCAAAAAGTCAAACGGCGCATATGAACCTCATGTCACTAGAGAGACAGAAACAGCGGGATCCAGAGATGGTAAGGGACTGTGATAGAACTAACAGAAGGAAGTTCATAGAGAAGCAACTAGAAATGAATCCAGAGGCCTATAAACAATGAGATGCAAATAAAAAGGCTATGTTAAGGGAAAGACTTCATGAACAATTAAACAGGACAACAATAGGCAGGCTTTTCAGAGATCATGTCAGGGATGGACCCATCTTTGCATGTGTAAACTGTAGAATAATTAGGCATTACAATCAGGTTAAGAAATATGAACACATGCTCATTTCTCATATTTCCAGAATCTATTCTGCTGCTCTCACTCAAAATAAACCATCTGTCCAGTCTTGAAAGTGTCCCTCCCTCCCTTCCTCCCTCTATACAGTCAGTCCCTACATCTCACCCACTTTTTTCTCCCTCCCTCTCTTCTAGGGCTGCTCGATTAATCGGATTTTAATCTAGATTAAGATCTGGGCTGTCAACGATCATTAAAACAAAATAATCGCCATAAAACGATTTTGCACAAATCAAGTGCACCCTACACTGCAGAGCTATACTGTGCTTGACCCTGCCCCACCCCCCAAAGCCCCAAAACAAACACTTTAGTTCAGAGCGAGACGAGTTGTCAAGCGAGGCGCACGCATGCTCCTCTCGAACAAAACACGACAAGAATTATGGCAGCAGAAAGAGAGCCGCTGGTGGACGAGAGCTAAAACCACGTCAGTGGTGTGGAAACACTATGGGTTCGCGGAGACAGATTTGGACCAAGTTGAAACGGTGTGTAAAATTTGCTACGCAGTCGTAGCTGCCCCTCAAAGTAGCCCTTTTCAGTCCCGTTGTTGCATTCTGCTCGCTCATGCCAGACAACAGTCCTTTGCCGGTCCATTCACTTTCCCGTCAAAATAAATCGGTGTCGGCCTATTTAGGAGAGGTCAGATAAACATGAAACTTCACTTACCTAAGCAAAAGGGTCTATTTTAACAAATGCTGGGTTTTGAAGCCTCGGCGCTACCATTAAATAACTTATTTAGACGCGTTCTGTCATAGTGAAATTATTTTTCCGAGGTAGTCTTCTGTGGTGGTGGCGGGGCTTTGAAGCTTCTTTATTTATCAGTTTTGGCACTTTTATTTATTTATCAAGGTCAAGGTTAACAATTTGTCTCCCATGGGAGAAATGTATCTAATCCAAAGAACATTGTTAAAAAGAAAAGCCAGTCAACATTTAATAAATTAATTGTTATCAAAGTCAATGTATAATTTGATATGTTAAGAAAATGTTAAAACTTTTGATAAAAAAACATTTCAATGGATAATCGTGATCTCAATATCAATGAAAATAATCGTGATTATGATTTTTGCCATAATCGAGCAGCCCTACTCTCTTCCTTCATCCTTCCTTCCTCCCGTCTCTCCATCCCTCACCTGTTTGTTCTTTATGAAACCACCCCCCACTCTCCCCCAGGTATGTGAACTGTGCCCGTACTGAGGAAGAGCAGAACCTGGTAGCGTTTCAGTACCGTGGAGGGATCCTGTTTCGCTGCTGTCGGCTGCTGGCTGTCGGGAAGGAGCTGCTGGTCTGGTACGGACAGGAGTACAGATACAAGAGCATATCCTTCAACTACGTCTGGGAAGAAAAGGGCACCGCTAGAGGTATCTGTCCTCAACTCTTCTTCCCTCTGTCTTCTCCATCTCTCTCTCATCCACCTCTTTCCTTAAAGCTGAAAGAACAAGAGGTCTGCTGGTCATTATAATAACCGCTGTCCAAGTAGCTCTCCTCTACCGTCCTTCCTCTCCTCTGTCTTTTTCCCATGGTGCCAGCCAGCAGGCAAGACATCGGCATACAGCGTGAAATTCAGGACACTCATGGATGCAACGATACAGAGGGCACTATGTCATGAACTGCAATGGTGCCTGTGCAAATCGCTGTTGTGAGGCACGCAAATTGCCAATATTAGGCAGGCACACTTGCTCAGAACAAAATGGAATGCTGTTTGTTGCCATGGAACATGGTAGCTTGACTTATCTTTAGGAGTGCTAGCTTACTCTAGCTATCTAAGGTAGCTATTGCCGTGGGCTTCAATGTATTCATGCTTGTTTTCTCTCCTTTCTTTTTCTCACTCCTCTCTCTCCTCTGTCGCTCTCCTTCACTCGAGCTCAGCCAGAGGAACCTCTTGCATATCTTTCTCTCTCCTGTCCTCAATCTGAAGTTGTGGTGTCGTCGTGTTTCGCCACCCACTAGTTACATACGTATAAACACTCTATACAGTATTTGCACTTGTAATACAGGTGTGAGAATCCTTTTTAATGTTTGTCTCTTTCTCTTTCACTCTCCCAGGAGTGATGTCAGACTTGTCCCAGACTCAGGTGTTCTCCTGCTCTGTGTGCCCATTCACCTACACCTCCAAGATCTACCTCAACAAGCACCTCAAGAGGAGCCATGACAACCTCTACGTCTCTCTCTTTCGTCTCTCGAGCAGACAGATCAGACCAGAGATTCTCTCCTCCTCCTCCTCTCAATCACTCCCTATCACCACCTCCAACACCCCCCTCACCCCAGCTCCCGCCCAGAGACAGAGAGACACAGACAAGCCAAGACCGTACCACTGTGAACAGTGTGGAAAGAACTTCACTAGGTCAGAAAATTTAAAGACACACCAGTGTGTTCATACAGGAGAGAAGCCATACCACTGTGACCAGTGTGGAAAGAACTTCACTACGTCAGGAGACTTAAAGACACACCAGCGGGTTCATACAAGAGAGAAGCCATACCACTGTGACCAGTGTGGGAAGAACTTCACTACGTCAGGAGAGTTAAAGACACACCAGCGTGTTCATACAGGAGAGAAGCCATACCACTGTGTCCAGTGTAGAAAGAACTTCACTACATCAGGAGAGTTAAAGACACACCAGCGTGTTCATACAGGAGAGAAGCCATACCACTGTGACCAGTGTGGGAAGAACTTCACTACGTCAGGAAATTTAAAGACACACCAGCGTGTTCATACAGGAGAGAAGCCATACCACTGTGACCAGTGTGGAAAGAACTTCACTGCGTCAGGAGATTTAAAGACACACCAGCGGGTTCATACAGGAGAGAAGCCATACCACTGTGACCAGTGTGGAAAGAACTTCATTACATCAGAAAATTTAAAGACACACCAGCGTGTTCATACAGGAGAGAAGCCATACCACTGTGTCCATTGTGGAAAGAACTTCACTACGTCAGAATATTTAAAGACACACCAGCGTGTTCATACAGGAGAGAAGCCATACCACTGTGACCAGTGTGGGAAGAACTTCAGTGACTCAGGAAATTTAAAGACACACATGCGGGTTCATACAGGAGAGAAGCCATACCACTGTGACCAGTGTGGGAAGAACTTCACTGTCTCAGGAAAGTTAATGATACACCAGCGTGTTCATACAGGAGAGAAGCCATACCACTGTGAACAGTGTGGGAAGAACTTCACTATGTCAGGAAATTTAAAGAAACACCAGCGTGTTCATACAGGAGAGAAGCCATACCACTGTGAACAGTGTGGGAAGAACTTCACTATGTCAGGAAATTTAAAGAAACACCAGCGTGTTCATACAGGAGAGAAGCCATACCACTGTGACCAGTGTGGGAAGAACTTCACTGACTCAGGAAAGTTAAAGATACACCAGCGTGTTCATACAGGAGAGAAGCCATACCACTGTGACCAGTGTGGGAAGAACTTCACTATGTCAGGAGAGTTAAAGACACACCAGCGTGTTCATACAGGAGAGAAGCCATACCACTGTGACCAGTGTGGAGCGAACTTCACTACGTCAGGAGAGTTAAAGAAACACCAGCGTGTTCATACAGGAGAGAAGCCATACCACTGTGACCAGTGTGGGAAGAACTTCAATGACTCAGGAAAGTTAAAGATACACCAGCGTGTTCATACAGGAGAAAAGCCATACCACTGTGACCAGTGTGAAAAGAACTTCACTATGTCAGGAAATTTAAAGAAACACCAGCGTGTTCATACAGGAGAGAAGCCATACCACTGTGACCAGTGTGGGAAGAACTTCACTGACTCAGGAATGTTAAAGATACACCAGCGTGTTCATACAGGAGAAAAGCCATACCACTGTGACCAGTGTGAAAAGAACTTCACTAGGTCAGTACATTTAAAGAAACACCGGCGTGTTCATACAGGAGAGAAGCCATACCACTGTGACCAGTGTGGGAAGAACTTCACTCATTCAACAAACTTAAAGACACACCAGCGTGTTCATACAGGAGAGAAACCATACCACTGTGAGCAGTGTGGAAAGAACTTCAATAAGTCTGAAAATTTAAAGAGACACCAGTGTTTTCATACAGGAGAGAAGCCATACCACTGTGACCAGTGTGGGAAGAACTTCACTATGTCAGGAGATTTAAAGACACACCAGCGTGTTCATACAGGAGAGAAGCCATACCACTGTGACCAGTGTGGGAAGAACTTCACTAGGTCAGGAGAGTTAAAGAAACACCAGCGTGTTCATACAGGAGAGAAGCCATAGCCTTAGGCCTGGATTACACTACTGCGTTTTTCTGAGTTTTCGCCTGCCTTTGCGCCTAGCAATTACAATACCGAGGCCAAAATGAGGCTCGAACCCGGAGGCAGATCGATACGTCCGGGGCTACCTTTTGGTGCTTGAAATCCGGCGATGCGTTCTAGTGTAATAGGCGGATCTGGAGGCCTTTGGGAAAAAAACTATAGGAATAGGGCTACACTGTAACGCTGTATTCACTTCACCTTATAACAATCAAACAGATGATTTACGAGTTTGAGCTACATAGTATCTTACTGTATACTATAGATAATCAGACAAGCAGATAATATCGTAGGAGGAATTTAACTGTATTCCATGTTTGCAGGTTCCACCCAAAAAGAAGACATTTCAAATCATAACCTACACAAGAGTAGACACCTCAATTATCTTGTTAAAAGAAAAGTAACTGGTTAAAAGAAAAGTAACTGGCAAAAAGTTTTCTTGTTAAACCTTTTTATTGAGCTATCGCTATATAAGATATATATTGAGGTATGCTGCTACACGTGTGGGTAGGATCCCTAGCTCAGCCTTTTCTGTCCCTGACCAAATATCACCTTGATCACACCTGTCTGAACTTCCCAGCACTCCTGCCCTTTTCTTTTTCAATAATATCTCTATTCAATACTCAAATACAGTCCAAATGTTCCCATATATAGTCCTTACAATCATTTAGTTTTAAGTCCTTCATCCATTCCCTCACGATATAGCTCCCATATTATGACGTAATATGTTTTTACGAATATGCCAACTATCTGTCCCGCATGGTGTCGTTCTAAAACATCACCATCAAGAGATGAATAAGCCTACTATTTTAAACCGCACCACAGATATGAGCAAACATGATTTAGGGTACCTAATAGGCCAGTAAAAGCAGATGTTTGCTTTTGCAAAAGAACCCCGCAAATATGTTGTACAGTTTAATCTGGAATAATATTCTGAAGTCAGATCTGTAATCATTCTACAAGCAATTGGTTTATTCGGAAAAACTTTCATTGCGATGACGTTCTCTGTGCGTCGCTGGTTTAAATTCGGAATATACCGAATGATTACAATTACCATACAGGAATATTCGTTTTTGCTTGCGCATGTAAACTCCTTATTCCTAATGTTTCAATAACCGGAATATGGACAATAAACCGAATATTGAGTGCATGTAAACGTAGTCAGTGAGAAAAAAATCTAAATAGGAATTGGATATGGAGTTTGGATTACTGGAGAAAATGAAAAGAGGAACATGAGGAAGATCCTTGGTGAACTGAATAATACGGCAGGCCTTATCCTATAGGCCTATGGAATGCTGTTCAGGAAGTTGGCTGAATGAATGGATTTAATTTTGTCTGGGTAAAAGTCAATTGCTTATTTAAAAACATGAAAGAATAAAACCAAAAAGTACTGCAACACGAAGTAGATGAAATGGTGATTGCATAGGGAACTGTTTAAATTAATTCCAATATACCTGGTTGAGTTCATGGTTTACAACCATTCGTCTCTTACAATATACATGAATACATTATCAGATGAACAGTAGTAATGGTAGGCTATAATATTGTTACCACAGCAGTGCAGATTGCAATTAGAGATTGGAATAAGTAGAGTATCTTTTTGGATTTGAGATTATGTTAAAAGCAGGGGATGCGCTCCATACATGGAATACAAACTGGGATGGAAATGTATTTGTTGGTGACTGTTGGCGTTGGTTGGATGGTATTTTAAACTTGTAACTTTTCAGAATGTTTTTTTTTTTTTTTCATTAGCCTTTTTAATAAACATTGTATAACCTGAGAGAGGTACTGTAGAGTGTGTTCATTTGTGTTCCTGCCTCAGTATCCAACCCTGGACTGACCCTGCCTCAGTATCCAACCCTGGACTGACCCCTCCTCAGTATCCAACCCTGGACTGACCCCTCCTCGGTATCCAACCCTGGACTGACCCCCCCTCAGTATCCAACCCTGGACTGACCCTGCCTCAGTATCCAACCCTGGACTGACCCTGCCTCAGTATCCAACCCTGAACTGACCCCCCTCAGTATCCAACCCTGCACTGACCCCACCTCAGTATCCAACCCTGGACTGACCCCACCTCAGTATCCAACCCTGGACTGACCCCCCCTCAGTATCCAACCCTGGACTGACCCCACCTCAGTGTCTCTGCACGCCTCTTCCATTGCTCCCAGGGAGAGTCATGCAGGTGTCTGGTTGGTGTTCATAGACCTTTGTTGACTTACCTTGACTTTTATTATTGTCATTATTAAGCTCTGCGTTGTGGTTTGATTACAATAAAAGACGGCTCCAGATCTCACACAATACCACACAGTCCAGTGTCCCTTCTTTAGGTGTATTCCAAATGAATCTCTCCAACACAGGATTTGAGCGACATCAAAAGCTGTTTATTACAGAAGGTTTAACATTCAAAAGACGATGACATATAGTCTAATGTACAGCTGACCTGTCTGTATGCTGTCTGGACTCAAATCAAATCATCTGAGCTCGAGCACGGTTCTTATGTGGTTTGAGTGCCCCCACCCCCCCCTCGTCTCTTCTCCGATAAGACTGTCTTTCTGGTCTCTTCTGTGGCCGTGTTTTGTCAAGTCAACCTACGCCGCCTTGGCGCTAACCACAACAATTCCTGTTTGGCACAGAGTGTACCAGCCATGGAATGTCATCTTTATCTCATAAGTCTATGGAAGAGGGACACCATTTCTTACAGAAAGCTCCAGCTACAGCCATACTCAGAGGCCAATCATTATAATTAGGAACAGCTAACAGGATCAGATTAAACCAATATTTCTCTGAAAATCAACCAATATTCAATACCTTCCAACACTAAAGTGAAAATAATTCCTCAATGGGACTGAGGAATGGGGAGTAAGGGGGTAACAGTGTATCCACCTGTGAAGTTATGTATGGTGGTTGGTGAACCAGTCCCAGACCAGAGCAGCCCGGTGGAAACTAACATTATCCCACATGACAACAAACCTGGGCTACTCTGCTCCATCCTGTACAACTGCATTATATAGAGCAGCAGATATGTCATTGTGAGTGGAGTGCACTTCTAAAGCATAGAGCGCTTTACAATATCTTCTCTCATTCACTCACCAATGGTGGCCAGCTGGTGTTAGCCTCCTCATTGGGATAAATTAGTGTCTTACTCAAGAACACGTCAACGAAGCAGAGCAGATAGCTGGAATTGAACTGGAGGCTCCCAGACGGCTACTCTACCTCCTGAGCTGCTGCCGCCCCCTCAGAACGTGATCATGTGTGCAGTACTGGATGGACCTAGGGTGGCATGGTGATGGAGAACTCCTTGCAGATGTAGGAACCTCTTGAAAATGTTTTCAGCCCTCAAAGGCCATATCTAGGTTTTTGCAGGGTGATAATCAATCTAGTAATTATATTCCGTAAACTGAGGCATGTTTAAATGATTTTATTGTGAGCTCACAAGGTATGTCTGATCTCCAGAGCAGGGATATCAGAGTACAAATGTGTGGTCAGAAAACAATGAGTCTCATACTTCAGCCAAAATGACCTCATCTTAAGACCTCCTCCTTATCTCTCTGGGCTAGTGGAAAGGGCTCTCCCCCTCCCCCAACTTAACATTCTTGAAGCTCACAGACCTGCTCCCACACACCACAAAACACTGTTTCTTCTTCCAGGAACACAAGGTGATATTTCCCCCATGCGGCCCAGGGACATTCACAACAGCTCTTTGTCCTGTAACATCTGGGCCCCGACACCTGGTTTTAGATAGATTGAATCCAGCTTCATCAATGAAAATGAGGTCATGACGCTGTGCAGCTGCGCCAAATACCACCAATAGGCCGTTCACACCTCTCATATTGAAATGAATGGAATGCACAAGAACAAGAGCCCTGGATCAGGTCCAAATCCAGCCAGCTTGCTAATAACACCAGCTAACATTAACTAGCCAACTTCAGATAGAAATCTAACCAGGTAGATATGAATAGGCTATTGCAGGATCTTGACTAGTCGTAACATTAGAAGACCATAAACACTAATGAAAACGCAAGTGTTCATCTTACCATACTTTGGAAAACAAGTACCCTAACACACCCTATAGAACATGTAATCTATGGGCTGCAGCTATTGAGTCTGAGAGAAATAATTATAGGCACAAATCCTCTTAAATCTATTTTAATTCATTGCTTTTATCTCTAGCAAGACTGATTAAGCTGTCCTAAAGCTATAATCAAAGTTTTGATGACTCAGGCCCAATTTAGGTACCCAAATAAGATTGAGTCCACCCGAGAAAAAGCAAAACGAATAATTCCCTTTATTTGACAAACCAATCATAGTCTACATACCAGTGATTATACCAATATGAGGTCATTTTAAGATCAATCAAACATTCAGTTCCGAGTCCGGGTCCAGAACCAGGGCTACAGCCAACAGCAGGAGGAGGCGGACTGGACTGGGAAGGTGTTTGCATAGTCCTTGAACTCTGCTCCCTTCTTTTCTCCTCCAGATCCAGGTACCTATAGCCGTCACAACGTGGCTAGCTAATTGTAGGCTATTCTTGACCCACGTTAACATTAGCAAAGCGGTGTACCTGCGCACATGCACAAACAGCAGTGCTACAAAGAAATCTATCATATTTATTTTTTCATACACTGGGCGTTTGGTGTTGCCAAGCAATAGGTTCTTTGCTTTGCACAAGTTCCACTACTTCCTGAAATTCTACAGGCATCCTTATTTCCTGTCCTATACCATTGTGCCGCACACCTGATTAATCACTTCCATCCAATAGTACAGGACAGGAAATAAAAATGCCTGTAGAATTTCAGGAAGTAGTAGAGCTTGTGCAAAGAGCCTATTGTCAGACAGTACTTCAGGAACAGTGTAAAACACACAAGTCAACTGCTTGCACGTTGCATGTCTGTGACTGATAAATCGTCAATGAAGTGTAAATGGTTGAAATTCATGTTGAAATGAAGCCTCTTTTCCATTGCAACTATAGCAGAGGCCGTTATTCACATAACAGTTGACCGTGTTTGCTTTCTTTACTGACAGAGAGAGAGAGAGGGGGAAAGAGAGGGAGAAGATTTCATCAAACAAAACTCAGCTTTGGAAAGCGAACTGTTGAGGACAAGATCAAAAAGAAAGAGGTGATGATGGTGGTACACTGCCTACTCTTTACTTAACATGATGGGAAAAGCACATTGACGGGATAAACTGTATGGCTGTATATAGATAAACAAATAGACAGGTATGTAGGTGTGTATAAATATACACAGTATGCATGATTATGTTTGGTTAAAAATATATAATTTGTTGACAGGAAACCAAGAGGTACAAGAGAGTGGAAGAGAGGACAGGAGGAGAGGACATAGAGATGAGAGGTGAGATACCTGATGTTAGCCAAAGAGACACTACATTAGGTTAGATCCTGGCAAGTTTAAAAAATAATGTGGATGGATGGATGGGTGGGTGTGTGTGTGTGTGTTTGTAGCTTATGTTTATGTTTTGTTAATTTGTGGACAGGAGATGAAAATGGACACCACGGTGGAGGAGAGGTGACAGGAGGAGACCAGCATGGACAAAAGACATGAGCAGAGGTGACAGGAGGAGACCAGCATGGACAAAAGACAGGAGCAGAGGTGACAGGAGGAAACCAACATGGACATCAGAGTGGAGGAGGCCAGGCTGGGAGAGAGGTGACAGGAGGAGCTAGTCTCATGTTTCTAATAGATGGTGTGTTCTCATCAACATTCACTTAAGTTGTGTCCTCTCTGGATGACCTCCACTGCTCTCAGTTAAAGATGATATTAATCCAATATGATGTGTGTTCTTTATTGATCTAGCCTCTTAATTCTGCTCTCAAAGTGCACCAGATTGAAGCACCACAACTAAATGACCTCGGTATTACAAAAATCCTGCGTACGGCCCTGGTCCTGAATGTTTCAGAGGGCAGATGATAACCTCCTTCTAAGCAAGGAGCAGGTGTTCATAATTCTGTCTGCATCACTACACTGAGGTGACATTTTGGTTGTACCGTCTGATCACAACACTAACTGTTCTAATTTTTAACCTATCTGTCTACATATCTGTCTGTCTGTCTGTCTCTCTCTATCTTTCATTGTCTGCCCCTGTTTTATTATTGTATCCGAGGCTTCACGTTTGGTGATGGGACCTCAGTGGGTGAGAACAGAAATGCTGAATAGACATAAAGATCTAGGAATGGGCAGCATCTTTCCATCCATTTAAAAATAAATATGTATTATTTTATGCCAACCTACATTCAGTCTAGCCCTAACCCTAACCTCTTAGAGTGCAGGAAGTGTCGGCCAGCTGTGTCATGTGTGTAAGTCTCCATTCTCAGCGTCAATACATCCAGTTTGATAGTTCACCTTGGCCAGCAGACTAAGCAGAGCCTCGAACCAAACAAGGTGTCCTGAATGGTCTCCCAGGTCCGCCTAGTACAACTGAACTGTCAGCCCAGTGTTTCAGTATGGTCTACAAGCTATTCAATAAAACCTGGACAAATGATCTGTATCTTGTCTTTACACTTACAGCACACATGCTGCACAAATGATGACCTTAATTGTATGACACTTGTTTTGTCAAATGCACAAGGGTATCTCTGACTTGGCTAGACTGTGGATGTGGTGACTAGTCCAGGCCAGTCAGCATGGTATAAGCTGCATACAGGTGAGCAGAAGCTGAAACGCTTGTTCCTTGGCTAGGACCAAGGCAGCTTGCCAGCAGGGTCAGGCCTGTGCCGAGAGGTCAGTACATTAGAACCCCCTTAGGCTGGCTGTATGTATCCTAGGTTCTCAAACTTTGTGGTATAGAAAGGTAGAACTTGCTTGGTTGGTTATGTGTGTGTGTGTGTGTGTGTGTGTGTGTGGTACTGTTGATTTTCCTCCACACTCCTCTCTCAGCCATATGTTTCCCCTATGTGGATCTGAAAACAGTGATAGGGATTAAATTAGGTTGCTTAGAGAACTGCTAGTCACCAGAAGCATTCAAGAACATAACCCGTGCTGGAATACTAGTGTATGAACAAATCAATACAAGTAGAGCACATCTACTGACAGGCTGGCTGAATGACTGGAAGACTGACTTGGGACCTCCACTGAGGGCATCCCAGTCCTGGCTATGGATCAGTAGGCTGGTGATGCTCCCCTGCCCCTGGGCTAGTGTAGACCATTGCTAGCCTCTACCCACAAGCCATTACATTGATCATAGGCCTACTAAGAGAATACCAAGGGGAGTCTTGGTAAGGCTTTTATCAGGGAGGTTGATGGATTACGTCTTTCAAGCTACATGATTTGCATTAAAAATAGAATCTCTCTCACACACAGTCATGTAATCCAGTCAATCTAACTCCATAACAAATTGCATTAGGCCTACGTAACTAGCAAGCTAGCAAACGAAGTCAATGTAGACAGCTAGCTAACTAGCTAGCGTCATTTCCACCATGCCCCTTCTACTAAGAGAAAGGCGATTCGCCAAATTAAAAAGTGATGGACAACCGTTTCAGGCGAAATGAGTTTTTGATTGACAAGACGATTGTCAGTCTCTGATTGGCCAAAGTCGAAATTGATTGACAGTTGACCCGCCCCCTGGAAGTCTCTGGGCCTGCAGAGATACACACTTGGAGAATTGAGGGGTCTTCTACAGGGCAATAAAGTGGGATCTCTGTATAAAAACGCCTAATGAGAAGCAGGGGGCTTGATACCACAAAGGAACATGCATAATGGGTGGGGGACAACATGTTTACATGTGTACAGTACTTGTTGTTGTTGGCAACCCCGCCCCAATAGCGGACCTAGGACTACAACTGGCTAAATTGGCTCTGATTGAGAGACCTGTGCCACTGATTGTTTGATTGGTTTCCATCTGCCTCGTTAGTATGTGTACCGTATTTCTAGCCTACATGTACAGTAGCTCCCATCTTGTTCTTTGTCTGTTCCATTTGCTGTAGCTGTGCATACTCCCTGGTGTTTCCGGTGCCATCTTGTAAGTCTGTAAGTTTATAAGCTCTGTCTTTTCTTCTTCACTTGTCGAGTGTATACCGTGGTTTTATTGTTTAGTCTTTGGTTTTGTGAAAACTGCTGAAACCTCAATGCACCTGTGACAGTTACATGCAGCCCTTGTGATTGCTTAAGTCAGTATGAAACCATCTATGGCTTCTCAGATGGCAGGTAACTCAACAAGAGTTCAAGCCCAGGGGGATGCAGAATAAATAGCCTATGCTAATACATGTACAGTACATACTCAGGCATTGTGCTGTGACATGATTTTTTAAACCTTATTTATGTATTTATTAGTAGCTGTTACCGTTTCTTCATTTTGTTTACATCTCTTCATCTGACCAGCCTGTTGTCTGCTTACATCTCAATCAGTCCCACCTGTGTTCAATTCAGTCAATCAGTGAATCCATGCTCAGTCCAGAGTCCCACAACTCATTCCCATCACAGTATGTAGGCCTACTAATATGTTCATCCAGGATTGCTACAGTGTAAATAAGCTGCAACATTTATCATTTTTTAGCTATCTGAAGCCAGCCATGCTCTCCTCATATTCACTGCACATTCTTGCTCAATAAATCTCTAATGTTCATGATTTAAAAAATGAAATTTTCATGACATGGCAGATGTAGTGTGAAATGTATTGTGTGCCAGAAACAACCACAAACAACCTCAGATCACAACACCAGATTGAACTTTTCTCCATTTCCATGGTGGCCTGCTATACACTGTCGAACAGTGTCACAATATGGATTAGAGCAGGGGTTCCCAACCTTTCTTCCCCAGAGCCCCCCACTTACACCTGATGGAATTTGCCCCCCCCCCCCACCCCCAAATCGGTGTGAACGTCCAGTCTGTGTATGTTTGTGTGTGCAAATTACATCAGGTGTAAGTTAGGGTACATTTAAGTGCTTCGCTAATGTAGCAGGAATATTAATGTTGACACGATTCATAGTCTCTGATTAATTTGTTGAATTTATATGATATTGTAGTGCCGCACATACAAGGCTTTTTGGCCCTTCATCAGATGTGTGACATGTCAATAACATGATTCTTTGACAAATATTTGTCTAGCTAATATTAGGGCCTCAAATTATCTGAGGTCTGGCGCACCAAACAGAACAATAACAAGACAAGACTGGCTCACTAGTCACCAGACACCAGTCGTCTAACAGGGTTCTTATCACAAACATGCATCAGCAGGTATGTGTGTTCTGATTGGCTGTGTGACAAGCCGCTGTGTGTGTGTGCCTTGTTTTCTCTTCCACAGTTCAAGTTCTGCAGCCTGTTCAGCTATGAGGACTGGGGGAATCATCCCAAACTCCTGCTTCTGCCCGGAAAGGCCAAGCAGCAGGGACACTGTCAGGGGATGAGCTTCACAGTGAGCCATCTATCAAAACACACACACACACACACACACACACACACACACACACACACACTCACATAGACACCAACAGACACACTCACACACAGGCCAACACACAGACACACACACACACACACACACACACAGACTGACACACACACAGACTGATACACACTCACACACAGATGGACACACACAAACACACATATACTGTAGGAGCACTAACCTTAGCTGGCAGCATCATCTCTGTCTCTCTCTCTGTCTCTTTCTCTCTCTCAATAAACAGTATAAAGGGGAGTTCCCTATGGTGACAAAGAAAGGGGCACCATCTTTTATCTTCCGTTGATTAAACCCACCCCCCTCATTTCTCTTCTATCTCAGTACATGCTCAGTTATGGGGTTGGCAAGGAGGTCTACAAACAGGTGAACACTAGACTTCTGTACAGACTTATTAAGGAAATGATCAATCAATCAATGATGTGCATGTGTGTGTATGTGTGTTTGTTTGTGTGTGTATGTGTGTGTGTGTTTGTTTGTGTCTGTGTGTGTGATTGAAACGTCTAGTATGTCCCTAGCACGTCTGTAACGTCTCTCTCTCTGTCTCTCTCTCTCTCTCTCTCTCTCTCTCTCTCTCTCTCTCTCTCTCTGGCTCACAGACATGCTCCTCCATCCTCATGGCTTCCTCTCCATGGCCGATGACATCATAGTGGGGATCTTGTTGGGGTTTGCGTCCCTGTCTGAGTAGCCAGTTCTTCACTGGCCTGCCGTCCTAACGGTCACCTGGCTACATAGTTCTGAAGCTGTGCCCACAGACCATAACAAGCACATTTGCTGTATGGAAATATGGTATAAAGCCTGATTTACATTGAGCTGCTGTGTACAGGAAGTCACAGATTCAAAACACAACAAAATATGTACAGTAAGGGTTATGGTTCACCTCACGATAACAGAAACGTATGTGAGAGACTGGGGGAAATTCTACTGATGTAACTGAAATTGTTAGATATGAAGTGAATGGAAAAGAATGTTAAATCCATTGGGTGTTAATCAAAAAATTACAAAAATGTGATGCATTTGGATTTAATTAGGTTTATTGCATAAGCCTCATTATTATGTATTTCAAACAAATACATTATTAATCTTGAATAGATAACCTGATTATGCATTTCAAACAAATATACGTTATGTATTTTGAATACATAATCTGATTATTATGCATTTAAAGCAAATAGACTTTATTTATACTGAATACCTAAACCTGGTGATTATGCATTTCAAATAAATAGGTTTTATTACACTGACAAATATGCATCATGTAAAGTTTATTAGGTACATTTATGTTAAAACTACCTAAAGCAAATTCATGGAAATTTGTCATGCAATTAAATTACATGAATCTTAAAAGTTAGGCTTAAATATTTCTGTGAGTGCAGTGTACCAGTAGAGACCAGTGTATCTGGAGGAGCCCAGTGTACCAGTAGGAGACCAGGCCTAGGTCTGTGTGAGTTTCAGAAGAACATCTTCACTCTTCATAGTGTTTATAATCTGATAATCTGCATCCTCTGCTTGCAGTTTGAGGTCTCCTACCTGAGCTCTGTGCAACACCGCCACTATGTGGTTGACTGCTTTCATTGCATGTTGATGAAGGTCTTCGGGTGGCCAGTTAAATAGTGTTACAGAAACATGACAATAACTAGAATAGCGCTCAGAGAGCAGAGACCTCTGCCTGTGATGCATTTCGTCAGCATGTACAGTTCTTTTTTAGTTTAGCAGTTCTATATGGCCAACTTGAAAATGCATGTTGCAGATGAAATATTGATCACCTTGATGAAGCTGAATCTGTTGCAGTGTGAGACCAAGCTGATCAGGGTGCTGTTCTGGGTTTAAAATGACCCGCCATAGGAGTTGAATGAGTAAAATCACCCGCTATAGGGAATGAATGGGTAAGACAATATTATGTTCATCCAGCAGATGGAAAACATCCCCATACACACCCACAGCCACAACTCACCTGGGTTACCCGGGTTCTAGGTCTAAAATGAGCCCCCGTTTTATAGTGTTCAAGGCCAAAATTGACTGATCTGTTTTAACTGCTCTTATATGAACACAAAACCCATAAATCCCCAAATGAATGTGAACCACCTGAAGCATTCAGGTCAATACCATTCTCTTAGTGTACACCACATGCTCCCCCACACGTCCATAGTGTGAAACCACTTGGATACTGAAAGTGTAGAGCCATTACCAGTCAATACAAAGTTATTCTAAGTGATCATCTTTATCCTATTAGTGAAACATATCCAGATGAAAATGATTTATTTCAAAACAGCAATACACCCATCCACAAAACACAAAATCAGTGAATGTTTTGATTTGTATGAACATGATGTCAATATGTTGTAGCCTTCCAATTAATCCACTGAAAACCTAGCTAGCTAGCTACATTACAATATATTACAGTCATTTAGCTGGCACTTTTATCCAAAGATACTTACAATAATTGCATTTAAAGTAGTTGCCAGAACTCACAAGTGCATCACCTTTCTAAAACAAGTGACTAAGAGTATAATCTAGTGCTGAAGGCAAAGTGAAGAATAGCAAACTAAAAATAGAATAGGTGCTTGGTACAGTACTACTCCTGGTAGTACTGTACCTCTTGAAGAGGTGTGTTTTGAGCCTGCAGCGAAAGATGGGCTGCGACTCTACTGTCCTGACGTCAGTGGGTAGTTCATTCCACCACTGTGGGGCCTGGACAGAGAAGAGCCGTGACCGCGTCATTTGACTACAGGGGCCTCGCAGTGACAGGGCAACCAGTCCTCCCGAGGTAGCAGAGTGTAGTGGTCAGGCGGGAGTGTAGGGTTTGATCATGGCCTGGAGGTAGGAGGGAGCTGTTCCTTTCATTGCCCAGCAGGCTAGTACCAGAGTTTTAAACTGGATGTAAGCTGCTACAGGGAGTCAGTGTAGAGAACGGAGAAGGGAGGTTGTGTGAAAAAACTTGGGGTGGTTGAAGTCCAGGCACAGAGCAGCTTTCTGGACAAATTCCACGGGTTTAATGGCTAACGCCATGGCCCCAGCAAGGAGGGAGTTGCAGTAATCCAGGCGGGAGATGAGAAGGGCCTGGATCAAGGTTATTATAGTTAACGAAAACTAACGAAAAAATGAAAACTAGGTGTGAGAATATATACACATTTAGTTTTAAAACGATTAATTTTTTTAACTTTTTGACTGAAATAAAAATAAAAACTAGGCTTTACAAAAAAACTTAAGTGGAGACACTACAAAATAGCATTTTTTCTTCCACTCATCAATTTTTTGTTTTTTCCTCATTCTTCTACTATACAGTAAGATGTATACTATCACTATATTAAAGGAGTAGTAATGGGAAAATGCATGTACCGAGGTGCTCATCTAGGCCCTTGTCATCTCGCGTTTGGACTAGTGCAACTCCCTCCTTGCTGGGGCAGCCCTGCCTCGGCCATTAAACCCCTGGAACTTGTCGTGATGCAGTGATGTAATGAACTACCCACTGACGTCAGGACAGCAGAGTCGCTGCCCATCTTTTGCCACAGGCTCAAAACTCACTTCTTCAAGAGATACAGTAGTACCACGATCCTCCCTCTTAGGCGCCTATTATATTTTTAGTTTGCTATTCTGCACTTTGCCTTCAGCACGAGACTATGCACTAGTCACATGTTTTAGAAAGGAAATGCACTTGTGAGTTCTGGCAAGTAGTACATTGGCTTTTCCTACGTTAAATGATTTTTTTAAATAAAAGTGTCAGCTAAGTGAGTGTAATGTAATGTAATATAATGTTTACTTCCCAAATGAAATGCATTTGAACATTAGATCTCTGTGGTTATCCCCTACTAGTTTTTCTCTTGTTCACTTTCCTGTGAGTTCTTGGTGGCCAATGAGCTGTTTTTGAGCATTGATCTCTTCCTTCAACCTTAATAAACAGACAGAAACTCTCATTACCATCACATCATTTGGCAAGAATTGAGAAAGTGCATCCAGATGCATTTGCTCCTACCCAAGTATCTCCCTCTCTGTGGAGGTGAGTAAGCGCTCCAAGGTGCTGTTTTTGCGCTCTGTCTGTATCAGCCTTTTCTTTAGACCGTCTCTCTCCCTCAGTCTGAATGTGTCCAGGCGCTCTGCCTCTCTCCCCTGTTTTTGATGGGCATTAATCTCTTCCTTCAACCTTAATAAACAGACAGAAACTCTCATTACCATCAAATAATTTGGCAAGAATTAAGAACTACCTCCCCTCGACACGCCTCTGTCTCCCCCCCCCGAAACGCCCCCCCTCGACACGGCTCTGAGTCGTGGCAGCGCTAGAATGAAAATAAAGTTCCTGCCTGCCGTGAGGCCCTCTAAAGCGTGAGGCCCGGGGCCATCGCACCTTTCACCCCCCCCCCCCCAGAAGCGGCGGCCCTGTTCAGATGCATTTGCTCCTACCCAAGTATCTCCCTCTCTGTGGAGGTGAGTAAGCGCTCCAAGGTGCTGTTTTTGCGCTCTGTGTGTAACAAACTTTCTTTCAGGCCATCTCTCTCCTCCCTCAGTCTGAAACAGACAGAAACTCTCATTACCATCAAATCATTTGGCAAGAATTGAGAAGATGCATCCACATTTGCTCCTACCCAAGTATCTCTCTCTCTGTGGAGACAAGTGAGCGCTGCAGTCTGAATGTCTCCAGGCGCTCTGCCTCTCTCCCATGTTTTTGATGGACATTGATCTCTTCCTTCAACCTTAATAAACAGACAAACTCTCATTACCATCAAATCATTTGACAAGAATTGAGAAGGTGCATCCAGGTGCAGGGCCGTCTGGGATATATGAGAGGCCCTGTGCGAAATAGGCATTGCGAGCCCCCCCCCGACACGCCTCTGTCTCCCCCCCGAAACGCCCCCCCCCGACACTGAGTCGCGGCAGCGCTAGAATGAAAATAAAGTTCCTGCCTG
The DNA here is from genome assembly GCF_949987555.1 of Borostomias antarcticus. Lineage (NCBI taxonomy): Eukaryota > Metazoa > Chordata > Actinopteri > Stomiiformes > Stomiidae > Borostomias > Borostomias antarcticus. The sequence goes on from NC_140234.1 coordinate 9,749,625, forward strand.
CCGCGAGGCCCTCTAAAGTGTGAGGCCCGGGGCGACCGCCACCTTTCACCCCCCCCTGGCGGCGGCCCTTTCCAGATGCATTTGCTCCTACCCAAGAATCTCCCTCTCTGTGGAGACAAGTGAGCTCTGTAGGTTGCTGTTCTGGATCTTTGTCTGTATCAGACTTTTCTTTAGACCGTCTCTCTGCTCCCTCAGTCTGAGTATTCCCAGGCGCTCCGCTGCTCTCCCCTGTTTTTGAGCATTGATCCCTTCCTTCAACCTTAATAAACAGACAGAAACTCTCATTATCATCACATCATTTGGCAAGAATTGAGAAGATGCATCCACATGCATTTGCTCCTACCCAAGTATCTCTCTCTCTGTGGAGGTGAGTGAGTGCTCCAAGGTGCTGTTTTTGAGCTCTGTGTGTATCAGCCTTTTCTTTAGACCGTCTCTCTCCTCCCTCAGTCTGAGTGTCTCCCGGTGGGCCACCTCTCTCCCCAGGCCATCAGCAACCCGGGACGTCTCCAGGCCTCGCAGTCCCTCCACCTCTCTCTCCAGACCTCCCAGTCTCTCCACCCCTCTCTCCAGACCTCCCAGTCTCTCCACCTCTCTCTCCAGACCTCCCAGTCTCTCCACCCCTCTCTCCAGACCTCCCAGTCTCTCCACCCCTCTCTCCAGGCCTCGCAGCCTCTCACTGAGCGCTCTGTTCTCCTTATACTGTGGGAAGACACACAAGCTTTCCATGTGACACAGCAAAACTCCCTGGCTTTGTTCCAAATCGCATACTTCTTCTTTTTACTGTTAGTACGTATTACAGCTGCTATGTACTTTGAATGCAGTATGCATACGAATGGGAAATACTAGCCTACTTCAAGCTAAGTATCACAGGGGATGTAAAGGCAGGCTAAAAGACTTGTGTGACGCGCTGTGTGACAGGACATATGGTGCGTTCAAGACAATGCAGGACTCAGGAATTCCCAAGTTGGGAATCCCGACCCCAGACGTCATTGCATTCATGACGATTTTAACGCGGGAGAAAAAAGGAAGCTAGCAAAAAGTAAGCTAGCAAACGTTAGCTATGTTATGTTAGCCAGCAAAACAGCTGGCTAACTAATTTCACCAGTAAAATAGCTGTTAAAGTCCACATATTGCTATAATCAGAGAGACATATATATAATACAAACATATATTGCACAATCAAATCGGATATATTGCATCGGATATATTGCACAATCAGACATCAAATTACATGTAAAAACAACAACAAACACTTAATAATTAAATTCTTGTATTCAACGTTATATATACTAGCTACTCAGCTAACACTGGCACATTTACTATGAGTGCTCATTTACTAAAATGTTCCTAAAATTATTGATTGGTGTGCATTGTCCCTGTAAAAAAATAAACTGAAACTATGCCGCCATGTTGTGAAGTCAACTCAGGGCTCAAAATAATACCAAGTTCCCGATTTGTAATCCTGAGTTGGACGAGTGTTCAATTCGTTTTTCACAAGTTGGAGTTCCTGAGTCCCGAGTTGTCTTGAATGCACCAATAGTAGGCTAGTTCATTTAGGTAGGCCCCTAGTAGGCTATTTTAAGTAGGCTTGTGATTGTGGTGCTTTCTTTACTTGGTGGTAGGATTGTACTGTTGTAGTGTATTTAAAAAAAGGTTTGTAATATTTCCTGTCATCGTGCTCTGTTGTGTAAGTGGGGGATCAGTTGAACTTTGACAATTTCTTGGCGGTTAATATCATTTCATTATGTTTTTTTGTTTTTGTGTTTTTTTTTACCTCTCTACCTCTCAAATCAAGATTCAGCTTAGGTACAAATATGTTAACTTAGCTCCTAATAAACATCCATATTCACAGCCACAGCGCTCACCTGCTCATTGATCCTGCGTTGCAGCTGCGTGATCCTCTTGCTCTTGGCAACATCCAGCTTCCTGAGGCGCTTCTCCCGCCTCCTCCTGCCCATGAGGCGACGGACGCAGCTCTGTCGCAGGACCACGGACGCCACAATTCATTGTTTAAAGGTTCAAAATATTGAAATGAAAAGACAAGAATCTCCCAAAGTGAGGTTAAGATACAGCTGGCTCACCTGAACGTTCAGGGCCTTCTCTTGTTTTTTGAGGAGCTGCTTCAGGGTGTCCTGCTGGTGTTTCTCTGTGTTGAGGGGCAGGTCGTGGCGGTGCTTCTCTGTGTTGAGGGGCAGGTCGTGGCGGTGCTTCTCTGTGTTGAGGGGCAGGTCGTGGCGCTCCAGATGGCTGTTGATCAACTTGCTAAATGCAAGGCTCACCTTTTGTGCTGCTCTCAGGGTGCATCTCCACGACAACGTAATGACGATACTAGTGATGACCTCTAAGACTATGTCCTTGAAAGCGGTCCATTCCGGCATGACAAAAGGGAGCAAGTCCAAATACCCTTCACAAAAAAGTATGTAGAGCAGACCGGCCACGTACAGCTGGGAGAAGGGAACCCGATGCCTTCCATGCACCACCTCTCTGATTCTCAGGAGGATGCTGCTCCATGGAAGCTTGAAAACCTTGGTAGTCATGACCTTGATGACTATGATCCGAAGAATGATCCAAGGCAACGCTCTGAACCTGGACCCTGGCCTCCATTTCACTGCCATGACAGAGCTGTGCATGTCCTGTGTTGTGCACGCCTGTGCCTCCAGAGATCCTATAGACACAGAATGAGTGAATTAGTGACAAAGTGCACATAAATGAAGGCTAGCATATCTCAACACTTTCAAAATGTTTGGACATAACACATACCGTTACATACTCCAGCAGGAACTGCTAGATTAGTCCCTCTAACAAGGTCCTTCTGGAGACTCAGTAGTGGAAATGTAGCATTGCCCACCTGTGACTCCAGAGATCCTATACACACAGAATGAGTTCATTAGCGACAATGTGCACATACATTAAGGTTTGCACATCTCAAGACTTTCAAAATATTTGGACAGAACACATACCGCCAACTACCCCAGCAGGAAGCTCTAGAGCAGAATCGAGGGTATCGTGATGGCTCCCATCCTGTATTAATCAAAGAAGCATTTTAGTGGCACTTTTCCTGAAGTTGACATTAATTGGTCCATTAATAACCAACTAGGCGTAATAATCAACTTCACCTACCTTTGTGTCGAACATCACGCCATCAATTCAACATTAAATTTAGAGGTCCAAAACTCTATCACTCTATCACTATCACTGAGATCGTCTTCTCAGACAGCTTTTAGAAAGCAACTGAGGGACTATTTAATACTGACATAATTATATAATTTATCATTTTGATCCTTGCAACTACATTCAGTTCTATGTTGGTTGTTTTTTTGTCACTCCCATTCATTTTTATTCCTTTTTTCCCCCATTACTTTTGGTCTCTTTTTGTCCCTCTGTTTTGTGCTAGCCTACAGGGCAATGGAAGGAACAGCTCCATCCTACATGCATCAGGCACGACATGCCTCATACCTCATAACTGAGGGTTGCCAGGTTGGAGGGGGGCTCCTCCTCTACAGCTGGCACCGTGGAAAATCCATCCTGCACAGTGTCTGGCCTGAACTGCTCCGAAAGGACATCATCTGTGGCCTCCACTGGCTGTATAGGGAAAAAAACTGTTATCACAGACTACATTTCCCATCTCCCATTGGGGTTATCAGAACTGTTGTGATGAGACTGATTCATGATGATAAGGACAATGATGGCAGATGAACTGAACTTCTTCTACAATATCAATATTTCGGTAATGATATTGGGGGACTACTGCTGTTGTGTAATTGACCAATGTTGCATACTGTACGTCATTGCTGAATACGTACAGCCTAGAGCTACAGGACCTAATGGAAATGTAAACACCAGCAAGCGAGACAACAGACACATGGGGGTATTCCAGGACGTTCAAAAAACTCTGAGTCTAACCCTGAAGTCTGACTGCATTCTAACTCCTAGTGACTGGCGAGGGACGATAACACTGCGGCATGAACCGGATCTAGTTTTGGAGTAGAGTGAAAACCAACCACTGAAAAGACATGACTGTAATGTAATGGAGGCCACTGCGGTCGATCGACGCGGTCACGGCTCTTCTCTGTCCTGGCCGCGCAGTGGTGGAACGAACTGCCCACTGATGTCAGGACAGCAGAGTCGCTGCCCATCTTTCGTCGCAGCCTCAAAACTCATCTCTTCAAGAAGTACTACAACAATCCTCCCTCCTAAGCACGTATTGTATTTTATTCTATTATATTGTATTGTACTGTATTTTAGATTGCTATTCTTGCACTTTGCCTTCAGCACTAGATTATGCTCTTAGTCACTTGTTTTAGAAAGAAGATGCACTTGTGAGTTCTGGCTTGTAGTAGTACATTGGCTTTTCCTACATTAAATGCAATTATTGTTAGTCGCTTTGGATAAAAGTGTCTGCTAAATGACTGTAATGTACTGTAATGTAATGTACAGTAACAGTGAAACCAGCGAACAGAGAAACCAGGTTCTCCCTCGAAGACAGCCTGGTGATGCAAGGTTAGGTGGAACAAACTGACCACTGACGTCAGGACAGAGTCGCTGCCCATCTTTCGCCACTGTCTCAAAACTGTACCAGCAGAACCACACCAGTGGTACCAGTCTGTACTGTACCAGCAGACCCAGACCACTGGTACCAGCAGCTGGACCGAAGAGATGCCTGAGCAGAGCCTCCTGGTAGAGCAGAGCCTCCTGGTTCCCGAGACGTGTGCTCTCTGCACATCCCATCCTCTGAGGAGTCTCTACACACACCACGTCTCTCCTCTGACTGTCTACACACACACCACGTCTCTCCTCTGTCTCTACAAACACACCATGTGTTAGGGCTAGCGGAGGAGGACCCAAAAGCAGACTCAAAACGGCTTGGAGGCGTGTTTATTGGTCTGGCCAGGCAGGATCAGGTCGGAGAGGCAAGCGGGGGTCAGGCCGGGACGTGGTAGTCAGACAGGCGTGGGTCGGGCAGGAGCGTGGTACTCAGACAGGCGTGGGTCAGGCAGGAGCGTGGTACTCAGACAGGCGTGGGTCAGGCAGGAGCGTGGTACTCAGGCAGGCGTGGGTCAGGCAGGAGCGGGGTGGTCGTACAGGCGTGGGTCAGGCAGGAGCAGGGTTGTTGTACAGGCGTGGGTCAGGCAGGAGCGGGGTAATCGTACAGGCGTGGGTCAGGCAGGAACTGGGAAGACAGGGAGAACAGGGTAAGGCAAGGTTCAAACGACAGACGAGGCAGGGAGCTAGAGACGTGTACCCACTAGGTTGGTTGGTTAGTTAACGATCTGGCGCCGCATGCTGTGTGGAGTGGCTTCTTAACCTCCTGGGCTGATGGGCTGCAGGTGGTGGCTGGCCAGGATGGGGTGCAATCACCGGAATGACCGGCAGCTGCTCACGCCGACGAGCCCGCAGTTCCCTCTGCGCCCTCTGGGATGTGCCAGGGGACTCGTTCTCGGAGATAGGGTTAGGGGCAGGCAGAGAGGCAGGGTTAGAGGCATGGGTTGTGACACCATGTCTCTCCTCTGTCTTTCTCTTTCTACACACACACATCACGTCTCTCCTCTGTCTCTACACACATCACGTCTCTCCTCTGTCTCTACACACATCACGTCTCTCCTCTGTCTCTACACACACACCATGTCTCTCCTCTGTCTGTCTACACACACACACAATGTCTCTCCTCTGTCTGTCTCTACACACACACCACGTCTCTCCTCTGTATGTCTCTACACACACACCACGTCTCTCCTCTGTATGACTCTACACACACACCACATCTCTCCTCTGTATGTCTCTACACACACACCACATCTCTCCTCTGTATGTCTCTACACACACACAATGTCTCTCCTCTGTCTGTCTACACACACACACACCACATCTCTCCTCTGTATGTCTCTACACAAACCATATCTCTGCTCTGTCTCCCTACAAACACACCATGTCTCTCCTCTGTCTCTCTCTCTACACACACACACACACACACCACGTCTCTCCTCTGTATGTCTCTACACAGACCACGTCTCTGTCTATACGCTTATTTCCCGTGGCTGCCATATTGGTCGAGTCTGACGTAGCCTAATCAGGTGGGAGAATGCAGAAGTGCCTGTTGACTCCAATGTTAAAAGTTCATTATAAAAACACCACTTCAAGAACCAAAATAGTCAAAATAACAGGCTGAATACACTAATGGAATTACTACAAACTCATCATTACTAAACTCCGATTGTTTTTCCCTGCCATAGTTTTCACGTTTGTAAATACATGGAAGTGAATGAGCCATAGTGAGCGGTCAGCTGCATTCACTTCCATGTTTCCCAGAGCCTTCGTAGCCAAGGTATACCTTGACCTAAGAAGGCTCTGGGAAACGCATCGCCACCTAGAGGGGGACCTTTCTAGAGGGGGACCGTTCTTACGATGAACGTTGCGCTACGATGCCTCTGGGAAACGCACCCCTGGTGAGTAACAGTAGGCCTACACTGACTATGTTAAATGCTTTGGATAAAAGGGTCTGCTAAATGACTGTAATGTAATGTAGACTAAATGTAATTGCATTGTAGTTACTACTATAACAGCCGCGAGTGTAGCCTACAGACGTAACGGAGAATAGCCAGTTTGCGCACTGTGCGCATGCGTGCTGGAGCAAGTGGTGAAGCTATTTCGTTTCTAAAGACGTTTCTAAAGATCATATTACAGAGGCATGTGAAAAACCACAACAAGCCACAACTAGCGATTCATAAAGACAGATTGAGAAAACAACCGTCGCGGCAGAAAATAGATTTTTTAGAAGCTGCATTTTCAGTGCCCCGTCCGCCACCATTAAATGGATATACTTGGCTCGCGCTGGACTTTAAATTTCTTCTACAGACCTCCGAAATACACCAAAGTTATCTTGGTGAGTCAAACGTCTTATAATATGACGTAAATAAGGTCCAGGTTGTCAAAAACGAGCATTCTCCTTTAAATACTATGTTCACTCTGCTGTCACGGTTGCAGGGTAGTTAATTTCAACTTTAGTAAAAGTGAGCTACCAACATTTCAGATACAAATTCAGAATTATCCATACACCCACATTAGCTATCATAGGCCTACTTACATCCCCATCCCATACGTCTGTCTCAGAAGTTTGAGAGTTAAACCCCGTGTCAAAGATCTTCACAGCCTCTCCCTCAACATCACTGACCGTCTCGTAGATTGAATTAAAATGAATATGTTGTGAAAATAGAAATATTGTGAAAACAACTACACGAGCTAATCTAGACATGCTGCTGGCATTATCCGAATGTTCTTGGGCAGGTAGAAGTTGACACTCATAAGCTAATAGATTTCTTTTGTTACATCGGCAAATGTAGCCTAGATGTCTTTTGTTACATCACAATGGGTGGATTTTCACAGTCTAGGCTGATTAATATAATGGAATACTCAACATAGTTAATGGAATACTCAACATAGTTCATAGTAGTAGTAGCAGTAGTAATAATAATAAGAACAATAATAATAATAATAATAAGAAGAAGAAGAAGAAGAAGAAGAAGAAAATAAGAATAATAATTTTCTACTTTTGCTGTAAAAATGAAAATCTTGGTGTCAAAATGTACAATTACACTCCAACACAAAACCTTGTTGAAATGCTCTTTAAGCATAGGCCTATTGCTCATCTTCAATAATGTATTTGAACTTTTAGAAAAAAACTATTCTGTGAGTTGTTTTGGGCATTTTTGGACTGCACCCCACAATGGAGGAAATGCTAACTTTTTAGCCTTAACGTCATACATCTCCACTCATAAGGCCGTTTCAGACGAGAAGCGATATCCGCGCATTGTAATTCATTTTGAATGAGAAAGGCGAGCGGACAATTTGGGAGCCGCGGACAATCTGGGGCGGAGCGGCAAGCGGGCGCGACCCCGTGAAATTGTCGCGCGCGTGCTCGTTTCGTGCACACGCCCGTCCGCGACAAGAGCTGAATTGTAGTCATCTTTCCCCGCTGCGCGCAGGACGCGTGTGTCCCGCTGATCCGAGCGAGAACGCAGGCGGAATATCGCTCCCCGTCTGAAACGACCTATAGACATAATAAACAACTAGACTGGCCACGCCCCCTTTAGACTCGTCCGACGAGACCGCCATTTTATGCAGGGCATCATTTGGAACATGTTACCGTTGGGCTTTGTTTGGTAAGTGACTAGTGACTCTTATTATATTTTAGTATCAGCCTAAATACAGTTAGACTAGCCTTTTAAGGTTTTATGAATATTCAGGCGTTTGGGGGAAGAGAATGGTAGCCTAATATGGGTATTGTAATGTTAATTATTTACTTATCTCACAATTAAATTGCTGTTTGCTAGATAGCTAACTGGTTTGGATAACAGACTAGTTATAGTAGTATATAGTAGTAGACTAGTAATATGGGTATTGTAATGGTAATTATTTACTTATCTCACAATTAAATTGCTGTTAGCTAGATAGCTAAATGGTTTGGATAACAGACTAGTCTAGCTGCCCTAAGCTAACGTTACACGGATTTTACACAGTTTTATATAATGTAGTATCTTGACTTGTTTTATGTGGTATAGAGATAGTCCCTCATATAGCTAATTGTCAAACTTGTATTTTGCGGCTTAACAGAATTTGTTCATATTTGGGTAAAATGTCCAGTTGGACCATGGATGTATTAATAGAACTGGATAGGGTCACTCCATTCACTGACTGCTCGAAGACATGAAGCCCTATAGGACCGCGCCATCTTTGAAAAACACGCGTTTTTGTAGTCCACGAACAGATGTGAAACGCAAACGCGCGTTCGTGGCTCTCCCCGCTCTGAGTTAGCAATGAAAATCGGCTTGCTTATTAATCTACTTTCGTCAAATATATCCGTTGGAAAACATATTTTTGTATCCAGGCATCTTAGTTTTAACAGTATGATTGTGACTGAACATGTTTTGTTTGCTAGTAGGTGGTATTCATTCTGTTCACTACAACGCGATGGACAGCCAGGCGAAATAGCTTCAGGGGGCCTCATTTATCAAAGAGCGTGTAAATTCAGGTGTAAAAGAGGGCGTACGACAAAAACGAGGAAAAGGCAAAATGTCGCGTACGACGAGAATATTTACACGCTTTTCGGATCTATCAAACATGGCGTACACGCTGCTGCGCCGATTCCTCAACGAAAATCCGACGGTGGCGTAGAAGAGAGCGGACGTGCACGCGCCCCGTGTTCCGCCCTCGCCACGCCCAAATCCAACCATATATGGTCAAAACCATGAGTGGCCAAACGTGGTTTCCCGGAAGGAACCGACATAATATAGTGTGGAGAAAAAAAGGCAAGACAATTACGTTTATGGAAAAACGCGGAAAGAAGAGAAACTTTTCGGAGACGGAGGTGCATGTGCTTGTTGGTGAGGTCCACGCGAGGAAAGAAAATCATCTTCGGAAGGTAAGCTATTTGTACGAGCCTACATATTTTCTGATTGCTCCTACAGTTTAGGTAGCCTACTGTACGTTTCGTGCATCCTGTATTTGGCGTAGGCTACACGGACATGCTGTATTATGTGGCTGTGAGGAAAGCAAACATTCCACACATTCTGTGGTAGGCTATGATTGATTTAGGACCAAAAACAGGGAACGATAACACAGATGACCACTTCATAATGTTAGACCACATTAAACATTTTCCCCTCTGGGAAATGAAGACTCTCATCTAAATCACCCGGTAAATCACACTTAAGCATTTATTTGGCTGCCAACAGAAAAACATATCAATTGAATATGGCTACACAATGAAATGTTTAATGCATAATCAAGTTAACAGACAAACTCAAAGAAAATGACTGAAATTGTTTCTCCAGACTCTGACGTGGGGTGGGACTCAGAGGAGGGGGAGTCTGCAGTAGGGCTGAACGATTAATCGATTTCAAATCGAAATTGCGATTTGAAACAACGCGATTAGCAAATCGCAAACGCTGCGATTATTTTAGGCTGCGTTATGAAGCGTGTCTGGGTCTGGACCAGCGTTTCCCCTTGGATGACAGTTATGCTCACCAATCATTAATACGGTGCTTGCTCAACAATCAAAAGTGGCCAATGGCAACTGCTGTAGGGTCCGCCCACCAACAACATGAGTGAAACTACGAGTGAACTGAACACATGGCTAGCCTACACCGGTAGCTCAGTAGCCAACGTCTTCGTGACCCGGAAATGTCATCGGCTGAGCCAGAAGAAATAGAGCATTTAATAGCTAAGAAAAGCAGTACATCCGTAATATGGCAATATTTCGGGTTTCAGGGGACAGATGTACAACAGAGAACAGTGCTTTGTAAGACCTGCCGCGGAACAGTTGCTACATCCCGGGGAAACGCCACCAACCTGTATCAACACTTGAGTAAGCACCACAAGGAGATATACGATGCCTGCATGGCCAAAAAAGCGAGTGAAAGTAACGTTAGCAATGTACCCCAGTCTAGCAAACAATCCTCCATTTCACACTCATTTGCAAGCGTTACCCCGTATGAAAAAGGATCACGAAGGCACCGTGAGGTAACCAACGCCGTGACAAAGTACCTCGCTAAAGACATGGTGCCAGTTAACACCGTGACAAAAGACGGGTTTCGAAACCTTGTCCAAACGCTGGATAAAAGATACGTGCTTCCCTCCCGCACATATTTCAGTCAAGTCGCCCTCCCAGAACTGTATGCGGATGGATGAAGGGAGAGATTGAGGGAGAGAGGGAGGGATGGATGAAGGGAGAGATTTAGGGAGGGAGGGATGAAGGGGGAGAGAGGGAGGGAGGGATGAAGGGAGAGGGAGGGAGGAACAGAGGGAGGGGTGGATGAAGGGAGAGGGAGGGATAAAGCAAGAGATTTGAGGGAGGGATGGATGAAGGGAGAGTGGGGGAGGGAGGGATGAAGGGAGAGATTGAGGGAGGGATGGATGAAGGGAGATTGAGGGAGGGATGGATGACAGGAGAGATTGAGGGAGGGATGGAGGAAGGGAGAGAGAGATGGGGGGGCAGAGGGAGGGAGGGAGGGACAAAGGAATGGAGAGAGAGATGGATGGAGGGAGGGAGGGGGGATTGGTCCGGGGCCACTATGCTTCTGTTTTGAATAATTGTTATGCACTTAATCCTAGAGGCCGCACATTTTTTGCATTCTGTTTAACATTGTCGTTGCTGTTCCTGTGAACGACCTACCTCTTTTGCAATGCCAGAGATTATTTACTGAAAGATCCTGTTATTTTCTTATTGTAAAGTTTTATTTATTATTATTATTACTTTATTTAACTTGATGGCAGAATGTGCAACTTGGATGCTGCTCCTGAGCTATAAGTGATTGACTTGCCTCTTGAAAATGTCCTAGTCCTAATAGCTCATGTATGTTCCATGCCCACGGACACTGTGAAAGACGTGTATGTTGATGGATGGATAGATGCTGCTGTTATTTATCAATAAAAGGCCTACAAGTTGGAAAAGTTGGAAGCTATTTATATTTTCATCCTTGCATTAGAATATAGAACAGTTGATTTTCTCATGCAATCTCATGTGGTAGGTGTTTAAATCCATTACACAGTGAATATTGATGTTTTTAAAAAATATCGCAAATCGAATCGCAATCGCAATTTCAGTCAGAAAAATCGCAATTAGTTTTTTTCCCCAAATCGTTCAGCCCTACTAGCTACGTATAAACACTCTATACAGTATTTGCACTTGTAATACAGGTGTGAGAATCCTTTTTAATGTTTCTCTTTTTCATTCACTGTCCCAGGAGTGATGTCAGACTTGTCCCAGACTCAGGTGTTCTCCTGCTCTGTGTGCCCATTCACCTACACCTCCCAGATCTACCTCAACAAGCACCTCAAGAGGAGCCATGACAACCTCTACGTCTGTCTCTCTCGTCTCTTGAACAGACAGATCAGACCAGAGATTCACTCCTCCTCCTCCTCCTCTCAATCACTCCCTATCATCACCTCCAACACCCCCCTCACCACAGCTCCCGCCCAGAGACAGAGAGACACAGACAAGCCAAGACCGTACCACTGTGAACAGTGTGGGAAGAACTTCACTAAGTCAGGAAATTTAAAGACACACCAACGTGTTCATACAGGAGAGAAGCCATACCACTGTGACCAGTGTGGGAAGAACTTCACTACGTCAGGAAATTTAAAGAAACACCTGCGTGTTCATACAGGAGAGAAGCCATACCACTGTGACCAGTGTGGAAAGAACTTCACTACGTCAGGAAATTTAGAGAAACACCAGCGTGTTCATACAGGAGAGAAGCCATATCACTGTGACCAGTGTGGAAAGAACTTCACTACGTCAGGAGATTTAAAGACACACCAGCGTGTTCATACAGGAGAGAAGCCATACCACTGTGACCAGTGTGGAAAGAACTTCACTACGTCAGGAAATTTAGAGAAACACCAGCGTGTTCATACAGGAGAGAAGCCATATCACTGTGACCAGTGTGGAAAGAACTTCACTACGTCAGGAGATTTAAAGACACATCAGCGTGTTCATACAGGAGAGAAGCCATACCACTGTGACCAGTGTGGAAAGAACTTCACTACGTCAGGAGATTTAAAGACACACCAGCGTGTTCATACAGGAGAGAAGCCATACCACTGTGACCAGTGTGTAAAGAACTTCACTACGTCAGGATATTTAAAGACACACCAGCGTGTTCATACAGGAGAGAAGCCATACCACTGTGACCAGTGTGGAAAGAACTTCACTACGTCAGGATATTTAAAGACACACCAGCGTGTTCATACAGGAGAGAAGCCATACCACTGTGACCAGTGTGGAAAGAACTTCACTTCGTCAGGAGATTTAAAGACACATCAGCGTGTTCATACAGGAGAGAAGCCATACCACTGTGACCAGTGTGGAAAGAACTTCACTACGTCAGGAGATTTAAAGACACACCGGCGTTTTCATACAGGAGAGAAGCCATACCACTGTGACCAGTGTGGAAAGAACTTCACTACGTCAGGAGATTTAAAGACACACCAGCGTGTACATACAGGAGAGAAGCCATACCACTGTGACCAGTGTGGAAAGAACTTTACTGCGTCAGGAAATTTAAAGAAACACCAGCGTGTTCATACAGGAGAGAAGCCATACCACTGTGACCAGTGTGGAAAGAACTTCACTACGTCAGGATATTTAAAGACACACCAGCGTTTTCATACAGGGGAGAAGCAATACCACTGTGTCCAGTGTGGAAAGAACTTCACTACGTCAGGATATTTAAAGACACACCAGCGTTTTCATACAGGGGAGAAGCCATACCACTGTGTCCAGTGTGGAAAGAACTTCACTATGTCAGGAGAGTTAAAGACACACCAGTGTGTACATACAGGAGAGAAGTCATAGCCATAGCCTTAGGACTGGATTACACTACTGAGTTTTTCTGGAGGCAGATCGATAGGTCCGGTGCCACGTTTTGGTGCTTGAAATCCGGAGATGCGTTCTAGTGTAATAGGCAGATCCGGAGGCCTTTGAGAAAAAAAACTAGGAATAGGGTTAAATTGTAACTCTGTGTTCACTTCACCTTATAACAATAAAACAGATGATTTACGAGTTTGAGCTACATAGTGTCTGACTGTATACTATAGTTAATCAGACAAGCGGATAATATCGTAGGAGGAATTTCACTGTATTCCATGTTTACATGTTCCCCCCAAAAAGTAGACACTTCAAATCATAACCTACATAAGAATAGACACCTCAAATAATAATATTCTCTTGTTCAAAGAAAAGTAACTAGCAAAAAGTTACAATATTTTTATTGAGCTATAGCTATATAAGATATATATTGAGGTATGCTGCTACACGTGTTGGTAGACTCCCCAGCTCAGCCTTTTCTGTTCCTGACCAAATATCACCTTGATCACACCTGTCTGAACTTCCCAGCACTCCTGCACTTTTCTTTTTCAATAATATCTCTAATCAATACTCAAATACAGTCCAAATATTCAGATATATAGTCCTTACAATCATTTAGTTTTAAGTCCTTCATCCATTCCCTCACGATATCTCCCGTATTATGATGAGACTTGATAATAATAATTAATATCTATCAGGGTATGTGAATGTTTTTACGAATATGCCAACTGTCTGTCCCGCATGGTGTCGTTCTAAAACATCACCATCAAGAGATGAATAAGCCTACTATTTTAAACCGCACAACAGATATGTGCAAACATGATTTGGGTTACCTATTAGGCCAGTAAAAGCAGATGTTTGCTTTTGCAAAAGAACCCCTCAAATATTTTATACAGTTTAATCTGGAATAATATTCTGAAATCAGATCTGTAATCACTCTACAAGCAATTGGTTTATTCAGGTGTGAGCCAATGATCAAAATAGGAATTGGATATGGAGTTTGGATTACTGGAGAAAATGAAAAGAGGAACTTGAGGAAGATCCTTGGTGAACTGAATAATACGGCAGGCCTTATCCTATAGGCCTATGGAATGCTGTTCAGGAAGTTGGGTGAATGAATGGATTTAATTTTGTCCTCTGGGTAAAAGTCAATTGCTTTAAAAACATGAAAGAATAAAACCAAAAAGTACTGCAACACAAAGTAAATGAAATGGTGATTGCATAGGGAACTGTTTAAATGAATTCCAATATACCTGGTTGAGTTCATGGCTTACAACTGTATCTCTTTGGAAGATTGGATCTAGATTGGACTAAGTAGCCTAACTTTTTGGATTTGAGATTATTTTAAAAGCAGTGGATGCGCACCAGACATGGAACACAAACTGGGATGGAAATGTATTTGTTGTGACTGTTGGCGTTGGTTGGATGGCTGGACAGCTGCATTTTAAACTCTAACCCTAACTTTTCAGAATGTTTTTTTTTTCATTAGCCTTTTTAATAAACATTGTGTAACCTGAGAGAGGTACTGTAGAGTGTGTTCATTTGTGTTCCTGCCTCAGTATCCAACCCTGGACTGACCCCCCCTCAGTATCCAACCCTGGACTGACCCTGCCTCAGTATCCAACCCTGGACTGACCCCACCTCAGCATCCAACCCTGGACTGACCCCCCCCCCCCCCCCCCCCCAATATCCAACCCTTGACTGACCCCACCTCAGTATCCAACCCTGGACTTACCCCACCTCAGTATCCAACCCAGGACTGACCCCACCTTAGTATCCAACCCTGGACTAACCACCCCCCCCCCCTCAGGATCCAACCCTGGACTGACCCCACCTCAGTATCCAACCCTGGACTGACCCCCCTCAGTATCCAACCCTGGACTGACCCCCCCTCAGTATCCAACCCTGGACTGACCCTCCCTCAGTGTCTCTGCATGCCTCTTCCATTGCTCCCAGGGAGAGTCATGCGGGTATATGGTTGGTGTTCATAAACCTTCCAACGCCAAAGTGAAAATAATTCCTCAATGGGACTGAGAAATGGGGAGTAAGGGGGTAACGGTGTATCCACCTGTGAAGTTATGTATGGTGGTTGGTGAACCAGTCCCAGACCAGAGCAGCCCGGTGGAAACTAACATTATCCCACATGACAACAAACCTGGGCTGCTCTGCTCCATCCTGTACAACTGCATTATATAGAGCACCAGATATGTCATTGTGAGTGGAGTGCACTTCTAAAGCATAGAGCGCTTTACAATATCTTCTCTCATTCACTCACCAATGGTGGCCAGCTGGTGTTAGCCTGCTCTTTGGGATAAATTAGTGTCTTACTCAAGAACACGTCAACGAAGTAGAGGAGATAGCTGGAATTGAACTGGAGGCCCCCAGACGGCTACTCTACCTCCTGAGCTGCTGCCGCCCCCTCAGAACGTGATCATGTGTGCAGTACTGGATGGACCTAGGGTGGCATGGTGATGGAGAACTTCTTGCAGATGTAGGAACCTCTTGAAAATGTTTTCAGCCCTCAAAGGCCATATCTAGGTTTTTGCAGGTTGATAATCAATCTAGTAATTATATTCCGTAAACTAAGGCATGTTTAAATGATTTTATTGTGAGCTCACAAGGTATGTCTGATCTCCAGAGCAGGGATATCAGAGTACAAATGTGTGGTCAGAAAACAATGAGTCTCATACTTCAGCCAAAATGACCTCATCTTAAGACCTCCTCCTCCTTATCTCTCTGGGCTAGTGGAAAGGGCTACCCCCTCCCCCAACTTAACATTCTTGAAGCTCACAGACCTGCTCCCACACACCACAAAACACTGATTCTTCTTCCAGGAACACAAGCTGATATTTCCCCCACGCTGCCCAGGGACATTCACAACAGCTCTTTGTCCTGTAACATCTGGGCCCCGACGCCTGGTTTTAGATAGATTGAATCCAGCTTCATCAATGAAAATGAGGTCATGACGCTGTGCAGCTGCGCCAAATACCACCAATAGGCCGTTCACACCTCTCATATTGAAATGAATGGAATGCACAAGAACAAGAGCCCTGGATCGAGTCCAAATCCAGCCAGCTTGCTAATAACACCAGCTAACATTAACTAGCCAACTTCAGATAGAAATCTAACCAGGTAGATATGAATAGGCTACTGCAGGATCTTGACTAGTCTAACGTTAGAAGACCATAAACGCAAATGAAAACGTATCATGGATCCTTTTACCTGCCCCAAGTCCTCATTTTACCATACTTTGGAAAACAAGTACCCTAACGCACCCTATAGAACATCTCATCTATGGGCTGCAAGGATTTAATCTGAGAGAAATAATAATAGGCACAAATCCTTATTAAATCCATTTTAATTCATTGCTTTTATCTCTAGCAAGATTGATTATGCTCTCCTAAAGCTATAATCAAAGTTTTGATGACTGAGGTCCAATTTAGGGACCCAAATAAGATTCCACCCAAGAAAAAACAAAACGAATAATTCCCTTTATTGGACTAACTAATCATAGTCTACATACAAGTGATTATACCAATATGAGGTCATTTTAAGATCAATCAAACATTCAGTTCCGAGTCCGGGTCCAGAACCAGGGCTACAGCCAACAGAGAAGACCTCAGTTTCAGTTGCTGGTGATTTAGACTGTTGGCACTTATAGTTAGAATGAGGAGGCCTTCAGGTTTTCAATAGCGCTGAAGATGGAGAGCAGACACATTCACACTTGGGAACCATCTAGTCTACGTATTGTCTGTCTGAAGTGGTCGTAAGTAGTCTTGTGTTCACACCTCACATATTCAAATGAATGGAAAGAAGTAGCCCTGGTCCAGGTCCAGGACTAAAGAACAAGAAGAGACTGCACCTTTTTATCTTTAGAAAACAAGGAGGAACATGGTCAGCACTGGACATTCAGAAAGGCCTTAAATAAATGAAGAGGTCACGCATAATGCATGTCAGAATAATAATGTCATAGTAATGTCAGAACTGGTCTACTGTACTATATGCTATGGTTGGGTTATGTGTTCTTAACAATGTCCAGTAGGTGGCAACAGAGGTTCACCTAAGCACTACTACTTGTTAATCACCTAGGTAGATATAGCAGTGCAGTGTCAGTTAGTCAGTGATGGCCATGCCCTGTAATGCACTTCTCCAAAGTATATCAGTTAATATCAGTAAATGGTTACGCCGCTGTCCGATCTTGATTAAGTAATATAGTACAAGATATTACAATAGAGGCGTCAGGTAGTTTCCGGTCTCAGGAGGCGGGCTCTAGACCGGGTCTGAACAGTGAAACGCGTCATTGTTCCCGGCTTTCACCGATTGGTTAAGAGCATTGAAAAGACTAGCAGTCACGACCAAAAGTGTATATAAACTGTGTTCGTAATTTGTCTCTCTCTCTACATTGGAAACTTTTCACAGTTGAACATTGTTTGTCACGCCTGTAAAGATTCCCCATTGCAAAGATTTTTTCATCCATCTGAAGAAAACAAGAGACAAGCTCTTTATTCTTTTTGAGTAAACAAACGTTTCCATCACAACCTACTCACTAGCCTTTCACTGTAGGCTACGACAATCCTCAATTCGGTAAGTTGTATGTTATTTTTTATTTTTGAAAGATTAGAGCGCAGCCGTTTGGGGCTTCGGTTTAGGAAGTGAACTTCGAATGTCCAAGGGAGGGTTAGACGACTGTTTTTGAATTTGAGTCCAGGAGAGGGTTACTGTTCTTTTTAATTTGAGTCCAGGGGAGGGTTACTGTTCTTTTTAATTTGAGTCCAGGAGAGGGTTACTGTTCTTTTTAATTTGAGTCCAGGGGAGGGTCATATAGCTACACATTTGAATCGAAAACAGAATAGTTTATTCATCTTTTCTGAATTCAGCAAGCTGTTTTGTATGACCATGTTGAGAGGGAAGCGCGTGAAGCGAACATACCGACATGCGGTCTGTTTTCAGTGTATTTCTCTGTTGCTGGTCGTTGCTGCGTGCGTTCACTTCTTTTATTCGCTGGTGATATTAAGTGGAGAGCATGGCCATATATAGACCTGGTCCAGGGAGATATCCAACAGATATCCAACGCCCTGTTACTCTCAAAGCAATTGACCTATGAATGCGCTTCCTCGGCCCGCTCGTCCGAGTCTACAGACAAAACCGTTTCGTTAATCACCAAAGTAAAAACTTCGTTGGAAAGATGACAGCCTTTTCTCCTAGGTGGCTACAGTTTGTAGGCCCCCACCTTTCAAATAAAAGGCACATTTGTACACTTAAATGGCTAATATCCACAGCGCATCGACTGTCTTCTTCTACCGGCGATTCGGCACTCTCCCCTTTGTTTAGCCTACTCACTGTTGCCGCCCATGTTGGGGATGACGCATTATATTACATTATTTACATGTTTTAAAGTTTAAAATTTCCCATAGTTAATAATTCAGCGTAAATGTTCTCTCGCCAATCAGATACATCAACGCGAGTCTCTTAACACTATTTAAGATGTAATGCATCATCCTGCTTTCACTCTCCCTCTCTCTCTCAGCTAGAGGAACCTCTTGCATATCTTTCTCTCTCCTGTCCTCAATCTGAAGTTCTGTTGTCGTTGTGTTTCCCCCCAACTAGCTACGTATAAACACTCTATACAGTATTTGCACTTGTAATACAGGTGTGAGAATCCTTTTTAATGTTTGTCTCTTTTTCATTCACTCTCCCAGGAGTAATGTCAGACTTGTCCCAGACTCAGGTGTTCTCCTGCTCTGTGTGCCCATTCACCTACACCTCCCAGATCAACCTCAACAAGCACCTCAAGAGGAGCCATGACAACCTCTACGTCTCTCTCTATCGTCTCTCGAACAGACAGATCAGACCAGAGATTCACTCCTCCTCCTCCTCCTCCTCCTCTCAATCACTCCCTATCATCACCTCCAACACCCCCCTCACCCCAGCTACTGCCCAGAGACAGAGAGACACAGACAAGCCAAGACCGTACCACTGTGACCACTGTGGGAAGAACTTCACTACGTCAGGAGATTTAAAGACACACCAGCGTGTTCATACAGGAGAGAAGCCATACCACTGTGAACAGTGTGGGAAGAACTTCACTAAGTCAGGAAATTTAAAGACACACCAGCATGTTCATACAGGACAGAAGCCATACCACTGTGACCAGTGTGGAAAGAACTTCTCTACGTCAAGAGATTTAAAGACACACCAGCGTGTTCATACAGGAGAGAAGCCATACCACTGTGACCAGTGTGGAAAGAACTTCACTACGTCAGGAAATTTAAAGACACACCAGCGTGTTCATACAGGAGAGAAGCCATACCACTGTGTCCAGTGTGGAAAGAACTTCACTACGTCAGAAAATTTAAAGATACACCAGCGTGTTCATACAGGAGAGAAGCCATACCACTGTGACCAGTGTGGAAAGAACTTCACTTCGTCAGGAGATTTAAAGACACATCAGCGTGTTCATACAGGAGAGAAGCCATACCACTGTGACCAGTGTGGAAAGAACTTCTCTACGTCAAGAGATTTAAAGACACACCAGCGTGTTCATACAGGAGAGAAGCCATACCACTGTGACCAGTGTGGAAAGAACTTCACTACGTCAGGAAATTTAAAGACACACCAGCGTGTTCATACAGGAGAGAAGCCATACCACTGTGTCCAGTGTGGAAAGAACTTCACTACATCAGAACATTTAAAGATACACCAGCGTGTTCATACAGGAGAGAAGCCATACCACTGTGACCAGTGTGGAAAGAACTTTACTGCGTCAGGAAATTTAAAGAAACACCAGCGTGTTCATACAGGAGAGAAGCCATACCACTGTGACCATTCTCAGCGTCAGTACATCCAGTTTGATAGTTCACCTGGGCCATCAGACTAAGCAGAGCCTCGACCCAAACAAGGTGTCCTGAATGGTCTCCCAGGTCCGCCTTGTACAACTGAACTGTCAGCCCAGTGTTTCAGTCTGGTCTACAAGCTATTCAATAAAACCTGGAGAAAATGATCTGTATCTTGTCTTTACACTTACAGCACACATGCTGCACAAATGATGACCTTAATTGTATGATGCTTGTTTTGTAAAATGCACAAGGGTATCTCTAACTTGGCTAGACTGTGGATGTGGTGACTAGTCCAGGACAGTCAGCATGGTATAAGCTGCATACAGGTGAGCAGAAGCTGAAACGCTTGTTCCTTGGCTAGGACCAAGGCAGCTTGCCAGCAGGGTCAGGCCTGTGCCGGGAGGTCAGTACATTAGCACCCCCTAAGGCCGTCTGTATGTATCCTAGGTTCTCAAACTTATATTTGGGGTATAGAAAGGTAGAACTTGCTTGGTTGGTTATGCAAGTGTGTGTGTGTGGTACTGTTGATTTTCCTCCACACTCCTCTCAGCCATATGTTTCCCCTATGTGGATCTGAAAACAGTGATAGGGATTATTAAATTAGGTTGCTAAGAGAACTTCTAGTCACCAGAAGCATTCAAGAACATAACCCGTGCTGGAATACTAGTGTATGAACAAATCAATACAAGTAGAGCACATCTACTGACAGGCTGGCTGAATGACTGGAAGACTGACTTGGGACCTCCACTGAGGGCATCCCAGTCCTGGCTATGGGTCAGTAGGCTAGTGATGCTCCCCTGCCCCTGGGCTAGTGTAGACCATTGCTAGCCTCTACCCACAAGCCATTACATTGATCATAGGCCTACTAAGAGAATACCAAGGGGAGTCTTGGTAAGGCTTTTATCAGGGAGGTTGATGGATTACGTCTTTCAAACTACATGATTTGCATTAAAAATATAATCTCTCACACACAGTCATGTAATCCAGTCAATCTAACTCCATAACAAATTGCATTAGGCCTACGTAACTAGCAAGCTAGCAAACTAAGTCAATGTAGACAGCTAGCTAACTAGCTAGCGTCATTTCCACCATGCCCCTTCTCCTAAGAGAAAGGCGATTCGCCAAATTAAAAAGTGATTGACAACCATTTTAGGCGAAATGAGTTTTTGATTGACAAGACGATTGTCAGTCTCTGATTGGCCAAAGTAGAAATTGATTGACAGTTGACCCGCCCCCTGGAAGTCTCTGGGCCTGCAGAGATACACACTTGGGAAATTGAGGGGTCTTCTACAGGGCAATAAAGTGGGGTCTCTGTATAAAGACGCCTAATGAGAAGCAGGGGGCTTGATATCACAAGGGAACATGCATAATTGGTGGGGGACAACATGTTTACATGTGTACAGTACTTGTTGTTGTTGGCAACCCCGCCCCAATAGCGGACCTAGGACTACAACTGGCTAAATTGGCTCTGATTGAGAGACCTGTGCCACTGATTGTTTGATTGGTTTCCATCTGCCTCGTTAGTATGTGTACAGTATTTCTAGCCTACATGTACAGTAGCTCCCATCTTGTTCTTTGTCTGTTCCATTTGCTGTAGCTGTGCATAGTCCCTGGTGTTTCCGGTGCCATCTTGTAAGTCTGTAAGTTTATAAGCTCTGTCTTTTCTTCTTCACTTGTCGAGTGTATACCTTGGTTTTATTGTTTAGTCTTTGGTTTTGTGAAAACTGCTGAAACCTCAATGCACCTGTGACAGTTACATGCAGCCCTTGTGATTGCTTAAGTCAGTATGAAACCATCTATGGCTTCTCACATGGCAGGTAACTCAACAAGAGTTCAAGCCCAGGGGGGATGCAGAATAAAAATGCTAATACATGTTTAGTACATACTCAGGCATTGTGCTGTGACATGATTTTTAAAAACTTATTTATGTATTTATTTGTAGCTGTTACTGTTTCTTCATTTTGTTTGCATCTCTTCATCTGACCAGCCTGTTGTCTGCTTACATCTCAATCAGTCCCACCTGTGTTCAATAGGCTCTGTGCACTATGATTGGATTAAGTGATTAATCAGGTGTGCGCTGGGTCTCACTTAAGCCAATCATATAGGACAGGAAATAAAGTTGCCAAGTGACTTTCAGGAAGTAGTGGCTCAGTCCAGAGTCCCACAACTCATTCCCATCACAGTATGTAGGCCTACTAATATGTTCATCCAGGATTGCTACAGTGTAAATAAGCTGCGACATTTATCATTTTTTACTTAGAGCTATCTGAAGCCAGCCATGCTCTCCTCATATTCACTGCACATTCTTGCTCAATAAATCTCCAATGTTCATGATTTAAAAAATGACATTTTCATGACATGGTAGATGAAGTGTGAAATGTATTGTGTGCCAGAAACAACCACAAAAAACCTCAGATCACAACACCAGATTGAACTTTTCTCCATTTCCATGGTGGCCTGCTATACACTGTCGAACAGTGTCACAATATGGATTAGAGCAGGGGTTCCCAACCTTTCTTCTCCAGAGCCCCCCACTTACACCTGATGGAATTTGCCCCCCCCCCTCAATCGGTGTGAACGTCCAGTCTGTGTATGTTTGTGTGTGCAAATTACATCAGGTGTAAGTTAGGGTACAATTAAGTGCTTCGCCAATGTAGCAGGAATATTAATGTTGACACGATTCATAGTCTCTGATTAATTTGTTGAATTTATATGATATTGTAGTGCCGTACATACAAGGCTTTTTGGCCCTTCATCAGATATAATCATGTATTTTGCTGTGTGACATGTCAATAACATGATTCTTTGACAAATATTTGTCTAGCTAATATTAGGGCCTCAAATTATCTGAGGTCTGGCGCACCAAACAGAACAATAACAAGACAAGACTGGCTCACTAGTCACCAGACACCAGTCGTCTAACAGGGTTCTTATCACAAACATGCATCAGCAGGTATGTGTGTTCTGATTGGCTGTGTGACAAGCCGCTGTGTGTGTGTGCCTTGTTTTCTCTTCCACAGTTCAAGTTCTGCAGCCTGTTCAGCTATGAGGACTGGGGGAATCATCCCAAACTCCTGCTTCTGCCCGGAAAGGCCAAGCAGCAGGGACGCTGTCAGGGGATGAGCTTCACAGTGAGCCATCTATCAATACACACACACACACACACACACACTCACAGAGACACCAACAGACACACACACACAGGCCAACACACACACACACACACACACACAGACAGACACATGCACACACACACATAGACTGATACACACTCACACACACATGGACACACACAAACACACACATACTGTAGGAGCAGCAACCTTAGCTGGCAGCATCATCTCTGTCTCTCTCTCTGTCCGTCTCTTTCTCTCTCTCAATAAACAGTATAAAGGAGAGTTCCCTATGGTGACAAAGAAAGGGGCACCATCTTTTATCTTCCGTTGATTAAACCCACCCCCCTTATTTCTCTTCTATCTCAGTACATGCTCAGTTATGGGGTTGGCAAGGAGGTCTACAAACAGGTGAACACTAGACTTCTGTACAGACTTATTAAGGAAATTATCAATCAATCAATGATGTGCATGTGTGTGTATGTGTGTTTGTTTGTGTGTGTTTGTGTGTGTGTGTGTGTTTGTTTGTGTCTGTGTGTGTGATTGAAACGTCTAGTATTTCCTTAGCACGTCTGTAACGTCTCTCTCTCTGTCTCTCTCTCCCTCTCTCTCTCTCTCTCTCTCTCTCTCTCTGTCTCACAGACATGCTCCTCCATCCTCATGGCTTCCTCTCCATGGCCGATGACATCATAGTGGGGATCTTGTTGGGGTTTGCGTCCCTGTCTGAGTAGCCAGTTCTTCACTGGCCTGCCGTCCTAACGGTCACCTGGCTACATAGTTCTGAAGCTGTGCCCACAGACCATAACAAGCACATTTGCTGTATGGAAATATGGTATAAAGCCTGATTTACATTGAGCTGCTGTGTACAGGAAGTCACAGATTCAAAACACAACAAAATATGTACAGTAAGGGTTATGGTTCACCTCACGATAACAGAAACGTATGTGAGAGACTGGGGGAAATTCTACTGATGTAACTGAAATTGTTAGATATGAAGTGAATGGAAAAGAATGTTAAATCCATTGGGTGTTAATCAAAAAATTACATAAATGTGATGCATTTTGATTTAATTAGGTTTATTGCATAAGCCTCATTATTATGTATTTCAAACAAATATATTATTAATCTTGAATAGATAACCTGATTATTATGCATTTAAAGCAAATAGACTTTATTTATACTGAATACATAAACCTGGTGATTATGCATTTCAAATAAATAGGTTTTATTACACTGACAAATATGCATCATGTAAAGTTTATTAGGTACATTTATGTTAAAACTACCTAAAGCAAATTCATGGAAATTTGTCATGCAATTAAATTACATAAATCTTAAAAGTTAGGCTTCAATATTTCTGTGAGTGCAGTGTACCAGTAGAGACCAGTGTATCTGGAGGAGCCCAGTGTACCAGTAGGAGACCAGGCCTAGGTCTGTGTGAGTTTCAGAAGAACATCTTCACTCTTCATAGTGTTTATAATCTGATAATCTGCATCCTCTGCTTGCAGTTTGAGGTCTCCTAGCTGAGCTCTGTGCAACACCGCCACTATGTGGTTGACTGCTATCATTGCATGTTGATGAAGGTCTTCGGGTGGCCAGTTAAATAGTGTTACAGAAACATGACAATAACTAGAATAGCGCTCAGAGAGCACAGACCTCTGCCTGTGATGCATTTCGTCAGCATGTACAATTGTTGAATGTGTCCTTTTTTAGTTTAGCAGTTCTATATGGCCAACTTGAAAATGCATGTTGCAGATGAAATATTGATCACCTTGATGAAGCTGAATCTGTTGTAGTGTGAGACCAAGCTGATCAGGGTGCTGTTCTGGGTTTATAATGACCCGCCATAGGAATTGAATGGGTAAATTGACCCGCTATAGGAAATGAATGGGTAAGACAATATTATGTTCATCCAGCAGATGGAAAACCTCCCCATACACACCCACAGCCACAACTCACCTGGGTTACCCGGGTTCTAGGTCTAAAATGAGCCCCCGTTTTATAGTGTTCAAGGCCAAATTTGACTGATCTGTTTTAACTGCTCTTATATGAACACGAAACCCATAAATCCCCAAATGAATGTGAACCACCTGAAGCATTCAGGTCAATACCATTCTCTTAGTGTACACCACATGCTCCCCCACACGTCCATAGTGTGAAACCACTTGGATACTGAAAGTGTAGAGCCATTACCAGTCAATACAAAGTTATTCTTAGTGATCATCTTTATCCTATTAGTGAAACATATCCAGATGAAAATGATTTATTTCAAAACAGCAATACACCCATCCACAAAACACAAAATCAGTGAATGTTTTGATTTGTATGAACATGATGTCAATATGTTGTAGCCTTCCAATTAATCCACTTAAAACCTAGCTACATTAGCTAGCTACATAACAATATATTACAGTCATTTAGCTGACACTTATCCAAGGATACTTACAATAATTGCATTTAAAGTAGTTGCCAGAACTCACAAGTGCATCACCTTTCTAAAACAAGTGACTAAGAGCATAATCTAGTGCTGAAGGCAAAGTGAAGAATAGCAAACTAAAAATAGAATAGGTGCTTGGTACAGTACTACTCCTGGTAGTACTGTACCTCTTGAAGAGGTGTGTTTTGAGCCTGCAGCGAAAGATGGGCTGCGACTCTACTGTCCTGACGTCAGTGGGTAGTTCATTCCACCACTGTGGGGCCAGGACAGAGAAGAGCTGTGACCGCGTCATTTGACTACAGGGGCCTCTCAGTGACGGGGCAACCAGTCCTCCCGAGGTAGCAGAGTGTAGTGGTCAGGCGGGAGTGTAGGGTTTGATCATGGCCTGGTGGTAGGAGGGAGCTGTTCCTTTCATTGCCCAGCAGGCTAGTACCAGAGTTTTAAACTGGATGTAAGCTGCTACAGGGAATCAGTGTAGAGAACGGAGAAGGGAGGTTGTGTGAAAAAACTTGGGGTGGTTGAAGTCCAGGCACAGAGCAGCTTTCTGGACAAGTTCCACGGGTTTAATGGCTAACGCCATGGCTCCAGCAAGGAGGGAGTTGCAGTAATCCAGGCGGGAGATGAGAAGGGCCTGGATCAAGGTTATTATAGTTGACGAAAACTAACGAAAAGATGAAAACTAGGTGTGAGAATATATAAACTTTTAGTTTTAAAATGATTATTTTTTTTGCTTTTTGACTAAAATAAAAATAAAAACTAGGCTTTACAAAAAAACTTAAGTGGAGACACTACAAAATAGCATTTTCTCTTCCACTCATCAATTTTTTGTTTTTTCCTCATTCTTCTACTATAAGATGTATACTATCACTATATTAAAGGAGTAGTAAAGGGAAAATGCATGTACCGAGGTGCTCATCTAGGCCCTTGTCATCTCGCGTTTGGACTAGTGCAACTCCCTCCTTGCTGGGGCAGCCCTGCCTCGGCCATTAAACCCCTGGAACTTGTCGTGATCCAGTGATGTAATGAACTGCCCACTGACATCATGACAGCAGAGTCGCTGCCCATCTTTTGCCGCAGGCTCAAAACTCACTTCTTCAAGAGATAGAGTAGTACCACGATCCTCCCTCTTAGGCGCCTATTATATTTTTAGTTGGCTATTCTGCACTTTGCCTTCAGCACGAGACTATGCACTTAGTCACTTGTTTTAGAAAGGAGATGCACTTGTGAGTTCTGGCAAGTAGTACATTGGCTTTTCCTACGTTAAATGTTTTTTTTTTTATAAAGGTGTCAGCTAAGTGAGTGTAATGTAATGTAATATAATCTTTACTTCCCAAATTAAATGCATTTGAACATTAGATCTCTGTGGTTATCCCCTACTAGTTTTTCTCTTGTTCACTTTCCTGTGAGTTCTTGGTGGCCAATGAGCTGTTTTTGAGCATTGATCTCTTCCTTCAACCTTAATAAACAGACAGAAACTCTCATTACCATCACATCATTTGGCAAGAATTGAGAAGGTGCATCCAGATGCATTTGCTCCTACCCAAGTATCTCCCTCTCTGTGGAGGTGAGTAAGCGCTCCAAGGTGCTGTTTTTGAGCTCTGTCTGTATCAGCCTCTTCTTTAGACTGTCTCTCTCCCTCAGTCTGAATGTGTCCAGGCGCTCTGCCTCTCTCCCCTGTTTTTGAGCATTAATCTCCTCCTTCAACCTTAATAAACAGACAGAAACTCTCATTACCATCAAATCACTTGGCAAGAATTGAGAACCCCCTCCCCTCGACACGCCTCTGTCTCCACCCCGAAACGCCCCCCCCTCGACCCGGCTCTGAGTCGTGGCAGTGCTAGAATGAAAATAAAGTTCTTGCCTGCCGTGAGGCCCTCTAAAGCGTGAGGCCCGGGGCCATCGCACCTTTCACCCCCCCCCCCCCAGAAGCGGCGGCCCTGTTCAGATGCATTTGCTCCTACCCAAGAATCTCCCTTTCTGTGGAGACAAGTAAGCGCTCCAAGGTGCTGTTTTTGCGCTCTGTGTGTATCTGTTACGGCTCGCATGCCCTCGCCTCCACAACCGCCTCCCTCTCTCCCCTCTGGGCCCGCTGCGCGCTCGGGGCGTCCTACGCGCTCTTCCGCACGTCGCATCGGCCCAGGCATGCAACGCTCTGACTCTCCGGAGTTTCCCCCCACTACCGGGCGTTCCCCGTCTCCGGCCAGCTCCGCGGACTCGGCAGTCTCCTCCCACTCCGGTGACGAAGAGTCGGATCCCGACATGCCCAGCACATCGGCCCGTGCGCAGCAACAAGAACGGCGCGCTCGTCTCCGACGATGACGCGGGCGCGGCTCTACTCACCGGTTTCCCATTCATCATCACCACACCTGTCCCTCGTTCTGCAATCACCTTCAACCCCT
This sequence comes from Borostomias antarcticus, assembly GCF_949987555.1. NCBI lineage: Eukaryota > Metazoa > Chordata > Actinopteri > Stomiiformes > Stomiidae > Borostomias > Borostomias antarcticus. The sequence continues at coordinate 9,777,773 of NC_140234.1, forward strand.
ACAAGAACCTGGTCTACACTCCACTCATCGCCAGATCTTACCATAACCTTTATGTGGTAAAGTATAGCCTAGCCTACAATTTACTTACCTGTATTTTATAGTGCTTTTTCGCGTTCCCTGTTAGTGATTACTATCACTCACCCTGCCTCTCCTCCTCGTCTCTCCAGTATCCCGGACCCCCTCTGCTGAGTGTACCAGCTAGCAGAGCCCTCACCCTGCTCCACCTCCCGATCCCACCGGCTCCCTTGAGCCAAGGACATTTATTATTTAGTGGCATTTTAGTGGCTCCTATTATTTCCTCCTATTACATTTTTTGGCATCCTCTTTTTGTGGCTCCCCCTTTATGTTATCTTATTAAATCGCCCCTCCGGGCTTTACCGTTCCTTGCCTCCTCCTTTCCTGTTGCGCCTGGGTCCCAAACCGAAACCGTCACATATTGTAAGTATCTTTGGATAAAAGTGTCAGCTAAATGACTGTAATATATTGTAATGTAGCTAGCTAGCTAGGTTTTAAGTGGATTAATTGGAAGGCTACAACATATTGACATCATGTTCATACAAATCAAAACATTCACTGATTTTGTGTTTTGTGGATGGGTGTATTGCTGTTTTGAAATAAATCATTTTCATCTGGATATGTTTCACTAATAGGATAAAGATGATCACTTAGAATAACTTTATATTGACTGGTAATGGCTCTACACTTTCAGTATCCAAGTGGTTTCATACTATGGACGTGTGGGGGAGCATGTGGTGTATACTAAGAGAATGGTATTGACCTGAATGCTTCAGGTGGTTCACATTCATTTGGGGATTTATGGTTTTTGTGTTCATATAAGAGCATTTAAAACAGATCTGTCAAATTTGGCCTTGAACACTATAAAACGGGGGCTCATTTTAGACCTAGAACCCGGGTAACCCAGGTGAGTTGTGGCTGTGGGTGTGTATGGGGATGTTTTCCATCTGCTGGATGAACATAATATTGTCTTACCCATTCATTTCCTATAGCGGGTCATTTTACCCATTCAATTCCTATGGCGGGTCATTTTAAACCCAGAACAGCACCCTGATCAGCTTGGTCTCACACTACAACAGATTCAGCTTCATCAAGGTGATCAATATTTCCTCTGCAACATGCATTTTCAAGTTGGCCATATAGAACTGCTAAACTAAAAAAGAACTGTACATGCTGACGAAATGCATCACAGGCAGAGGTCTGTGCTCTCTGAGCGCTATTCTAGTTATTGTCATGTTTCTGTAACACTATTTAACTGGCCACCCGAAGACCTTCATCAACATGCAATGATAGCAGTCAACCACATAGTGGCGGTGTTGCACAGAGCTCAGCTAGGAGACCTCAAACTGCAAGCAGAGGATGCAGATTATCAGATTATAAACACTATGAAGAGTGAAGATGTTCTTCTGAAACTCACACAGACCTAGGCCTGGTCTCCTACTGGTACACTGGGCTCCTCCAGATACACTGGTCTCTTCTGGTACACTGCACTCACAGAAATATTTAAGCCTAACTTTTAAGATTTATGTAATTTAATTGCATGACAAATTTCCATGAATTTGCTTTAGGTAGTTTTAACATAAATGTACCTAATAAACTTTACATGATGCATATTTGTCAGTGTAATAAAACCTATTTATTTGAAATGCATAATCACCAGGTTTATGTATTCAGTATAAATAAAGTCTATTTGCTTTAAATGCATAATAATCAGATTATGTATTCAAAATACATAACGTATATATTTGTTTGAAATGCATAATAATCAGGTTATCTATTCAAGATTAATAATATATTTGTTTGAAATACATAATAATGAGGCTTATGCAATAAACCTAATTAAATCAAAATGCATCACATTTATGTAATTCTTTGATTAACACCCAATGGATTTAACATTCTTTTCCATTCACTTCATATCTAACAATTTCAGTTACATCAGTAGAATTTCCCCCAGTCTCTCACATACGTTTCTGTTATCGTGAGGTGAACCATAACCCTTACTGTACATATTTTGTTGTGTTTTGAATCTGTGACTTCCTGTACACAGCAGCTCAATGTAAATCAGGCTTTATACCATATTTCCATACAGCAAATGTGCTTGTTATGGTCTGTGGGCACAGCTTCAGAACTATGTAGCCAGGTGACCGTTAGGACGGCAGGCCAGTGAAGAACTGGCTACTCAGACAGGGACGCAAACCCCAACAAGATCCCCACTATGATGTCAACGGCCATGGAGAGGAAGCCATGAGGATGGAGGAGCATGTCTGTGAGACAGAGAGAGAGAGAGAGAGAGAGAGAGAGAGAGACAGAGAGAGAGACGTTACAGACGTGCTAGGGACATACTAGACGTTTCAATCACACACACAGACAGAAACACACACACACACACAAACAAACACACATACACATACATGCACATCATTGATTGATAATTCCCTTAATAAGTCTGTACAGAAGTCTAGTGTTCACCTGTTTGTAGACCTCCTTGCCAACCCCATAACTGAGCATGTACTGAGATAGAAGAGAAATGAGGGGGGTGGGTTTAATCAACGGAAGATAAAAGATGGTGCCCCTTTCTTTGTCACCATAGGGAACTCTCCTTTATACTGTTTATTGAGAGAGAGAAAGAGACAGACAGAGAGAGAGACAGAGATGATGCTGCCAGCTAAGGTTGCTGCTCCTACAGTATGTGTGTGTTTGTGTGTGTCCATGTGTGTGTGAGTGTGTATCAGTCTATGTGTGTGTGTGCATATGTGTGTGTCTGTCTGTGTGTGTGTGCATGTGTGTGTGTCTGTCTGTCTGTGTGTGTGTGTGTGTGTGTGTGTGTTGGCCTGTGTGTGTGTCTGTTGGTGTCTATGTGAGTGTTTGTGTGTGTGTGTGTGTGTGTGTTGGCCTGTGTGTGTGTGTCTGTTGGTGTCTATGTGAGTGTTTGTGTGTGTGTGTGTGTGTGTGTGTGAGTGTGTGTGTGTGTGTGTGTGTATTGATAGATGGCTCACTGTGAAGCTCATCCCCTGACAGCGTCCCTGCTGCTTGGCCTTTCTGGGCAGAAGCAGGAGTTTGGGATGATTCCCCCAGTCCTCATAGCTGAACAGGCTGCAGAACTTGAACTGTGGAAGAGAAAACAAGGCACACACACACAGCGGCTTGTCACACAGCCAATCAGAACACACATACCTGCTGATGCATGTTTGTGATAAGAACCCTGTTAGACGACTGGTGTCTGGTGACTAGTGAGCCAGTCTTGTCTTGTTATTGTTCTGTTTGGTGCGCCAGACCTCAGATAATTTGAGGCCCTAATATTAGCTAGACAAATATTTGTCAAAGAATCATGTTATTGACATGTCACACAGCAAAATACATGATTATATCTGATGAAGGGCCAAAAAGCCTTGTATGTACGGCACTACAATATTATATAAATTCAACAAATTAATCAGAGACTATGAATCGTGTCAACATTAATATTCCTGCTACATTGGCGAAGCACTTAATTGTACCCTAACTTACGCCTGATGTAATTTGCACACACAAACATACACAGACTGGACGTTCACACCGATTTGGGGGGGGGGGCACATTCCATCAGGTGTAAGTGGGGGGCTCTGGGGAAGAAAGGTTGGGAACCCCTGCTCTAATCCATATTGTGACACTGTTCGACAGTGTATAGCAGGCCACCATGAAATGGAGAAAAGTTAAATCTGGTGTTGTGATCTGAGGTTGTTTGTGGTTGTTTCTGGCACACAATACATTTCACACTACATCTACCATGTCATGAAAATGTCATTTTTTAAATCATGAACATTAGAGATTTATTGAGCAAGAATGTGCAGTGAATATGATGAGAGCATGGCTGGCTTCAGATAGCTCTAAGTAAAAAATTATAAATGTCGCAGCTTATTTACACTGTAGCAATCCTGGATGAACATATTAGTAGGCCTACATACTGTGATGGGAATGAGTTGTGGGACTCTGGACTGAGCATGGATTCACTGATTGACTGAATTGAACACAGGTGGGACTGATTGAGATGTAAGCAGACAACAGGCTGGTCAGATGAAGAGATGTAAACAAAATGAAGAAACGGTAACAGCTACAAATAAATACATAAATAAGTTAAAAAATCATGTCACAGCATAATGCCTGAGTATGTACTGTACATGTATTATCATTTTTATTCTGCATCCCCCCTGGGCTTGAACTCTTGTTGAGTTACCTGCCATGTGAGAAGCCGTAGATGGTTTCATATTGACTTAAGCAATCACAAGGGCTGCATGTAACTGTCACAGGTGCATTGAGGTTTCAGCAGTTTTCACAAAACCAAAGACCAAACAATAAAACCAAGGTATACACTCGACAAGTGAAGAAGAAAAGACAGAGCTTCTAAACTTACAGACTTACAAGATGGCACCAGAAACACCAGGGACTATGCACAGCTACAGCAAATGGAACAGACAAAGAACAAGATGGGAGCTACTGTACATGTAGGCTAGAAATACTGTACACATACTAACGAGGCAGATGGAAACCAATCAAACAATCAGTGGCACAGGTCTCTCAATCAGAGCCAATTTAGCCAGTTGTAGTCCTAGGTCCGCTATTTGGGCGGGGTTGCCAACAACAACAAGTACTGTACACATGTAAACATGTTGTCCCCCACCCATTATGCATGTTCCCTTGTGGTATCAAGCCCCCTGCTTGTCATTAGGCGTTTTTATACAGAGATCCCACTTTATTGCCCTGTAGAAGACCCCTCAATTTTCCAAGTGTTTATCTCTGCAGGCCCAGAGACTTCCAGGGGGCGGGTCAACTGTCAATCAATTTCTACTTTGGCCAATCAGAGACTGACAATCGTCTTGTCAATCAAAAACTCATTTCGCCTGAAACGGTTGTCAATCACTTTTCAATTTGGCGAATCGCCTTTCTCTTAGGAGAAGGGGCATGGTGGAAATTATGCTAGCTAGTTAGCTGGCTGTCTACATTGACTTTGTTTGCTAGCTTGCTAGTTACGTAGGCCTAATGCAATTTGTTATGGAGTTAGATTGACTGGATTACATGATTGTGTGTGAGAGAGAGATTATATTTTTAATGCAAATCATGTAGCTTGAAAGACGTAATCCATCCACCTCCCTGATAAAAGCCTTACCAGGACTCCCCTTGGTATTCTCTTAGTAGGCCTATGATCAATGTAATTGCTTGTGGGTAGAGGCTAGCAATGGTCTACACTAGCCCAGGGGCAGGGGAGCATCACTAGCCTACTGATCCATAGCCAGGACTGGGATGCCCTCAGTGGAGGTCCCAAGTCAGTCTTCCAGTCATTCAGCCAGCCTGTCAGTAGATGTGCTCTACTTGTATTGATTTGTTCATACACTAGTATTCCAGCACGGGTTATGTTCTTGAATGCTTCTGGTGACTAGCAGTTCTCTTAGCAACCTAATTTAATCCCTATCACTGTTTTCAGATCCACATAGGGGAAACATATGGCTGAGGGAGGATTGTGGAGGAAAATCAACAGTACCACACACACACACACACACACACACACACACACTTGCATAACCAACCAAGCAAGTTCTACCTTTCTATACCACAAATATAAGTTTAAGAACCTAGGATACATACAGCCCGCCTAAGGGGGTTCTAATGTACTGACCTCCCGGCACAGGCCTGACCCTGCTGGCAAGCTGCCTTGGGCCTAGCCAAGGAACAAGCGTTTCAGCTTCTGCTCACCTGTATGCAGCTTATACCATGCTGACTGGCCTGGACTAGTCACCACATCCACAGTCTAGCCAAGTTAGAGATACCCTTGTGCATTTTACAAAACAAGTGTCATACAATTAAGGTCATCATTTGTGCAGCATGTGTGCTGTAAGTGTAAAGACAAGATACAGATCATTTTCTCCAGGTTTTATTGAATAGCTTGTAGACCACACTGAAACACTGGGCTGAAAGTTCAGTTGTACAAGGCGGACCTGGGAGACCATTCAGGACACCTTGTTTGGGTCGAGGCTCTGCTTAGTCTGCTGGCCCAGGAGAACTATCAAACTGGATGTACTGACACTGAGAATGGAGACACACACACATGACACAGCTGGCCGACACTTCCTGCACTCTAAGAGGTTAGGGTTAGGGCTAGACTGAATGTAGGTTGGCATAAAATAATACATATTTATTTTTAAATGGATGGAAAGATGCTGCCCATGCCTAGATCTTTATGTCTATTCAGCATGTCTGTTCTCACCCACTGAGGTCCCATCACCAAACGTGAAGCCTCGGATACAATAATAAAACAGGGGCAGACAATGAAAGATAGAGAGAGACAGACAGACAGACAGATAGATATGTAGACAGATAGGTTAAAAATTAGAACAGTTAGTGTTGTGATCAGACGGTACAACCAAAATGTCACCTCAGTGTAGTGATGCAGACAGAATTATGAACACCTGCTCCTTGCTTAGAAGGAGGTTATCATCTGCCCTCTGAAACATTCAGGACCAGGGCCGTACGCAGGATTTTTGTAATACCGAGGTCATTTAGTTGTGGTGCTTCAATCTGGTGCACTTTGAGAGCAGAATTAAGAGGCTAGATCTATAAAGAACACACATCATATTGGATGAATATAATCTTTAACTGAGAGCAGTGGAGGTCATCCAGAGAGGACACAACTTAAGTGAATGTTGATGAGAACACACCATCTATTAGAAACATGAGACTAGCTCCTCCTGTCACCTCTCTTCCAGCCTGGCTCCTCCACTCTGATGTCCATGCTGGTCTCCTCCTGTCACCTCTCCTCCTGTCTTTTGTCGATGTTGGTCTCCTCCTGTCACCTCTCCTCCACTGTGGTGTCCATTTTCATCTCCTGTCCACAAATTAACAAAACATAAACATAAGATATAAACACACACACCCCCACCCACCCACCCACCCACCCACCCACCCACCCACCCATCCATCCATCCATCCATCCATCCATCCACCCACCCACCCACCCACCCACCCACCCACCCACCCACCCATCCATCCATCCATCCATCCATCCATCCATCCATCCATCCATCCATCCATCCATCCATCCATCCATCCATCCATCCATCCATCCATCCATCCATCCATCCATCCATCCATCCATCCATCCATCCATCCATCCATCCATCCATCCATCCATCCATCCATCCATCCATCCATCCATCCATCCATCCATCCATCCATCCACATTATTTTTTAAACTTGCCAGGATATAACTTAATGTAGTGTCTCTTTGGCTAACATCAGGTATCTCACCTCTCATCTCTATGTCCTCTCCTCCTGTCCCCTCTCTTCCCCTCTCTTGTACCTCTTGGTTTCCTGTCAACAAATTATATATTTTTAACCGAACATAATCATGCATACTGTGTATATTTATACACACCTACATACCTGTCTATTTGTTTATCTATATACAGACATACAATTTATCCCGTCAATGTGCTTTTCCCATCATGTTAAGTAAAGAGTAGGCAATGTACCACCATCATCACCTCTTTCTTTTTTTATCTTGTCCTCAACAGTTCGCTTTCCAAAGCTGAGCTTTGTTTGATGAAATCTTTTCATCTTCTCCCTCTCTTTCCCCCTCTCTCTCTCTGTCAGTGAAGAAAGCAAACACGGTCAACTGTTATGTGAATAACGGCCTCTGCTATAGTTGCAATGGAAAAGAGGTGGCTTCATTTCAACATGAATTTCAACCATTTACACGTCATTGACGATTTATCAGTCACAGACATGCAACGTGCCAGCAGTTGACTTGTGTGATTTACACTGTTCCTGAAGTACTGTCTGACAATAGGCTCTTTGCACAAGCTCTACTACTTCCTGAAATTCTACAGGCATTTTTATTTCCTGTCCTGTACTATTGGATGGAAGTGATTAATCAGGTGTGCGGCACAATGGTATAGGACAGGAAATAAGGATGCCTGTAGAATTTCAGGAAGTAGTGGAACTTGTGCAAAGCAAAGAGCATATTGCTTGGCAACACCAAACGCCCAGTGTATGAGAAAATAAATATGATAGATTTCTTTGTAGCACTGCTCTGTTTGTGCATGTGCGCAGGTACACCGCTTTGCTAATGTTAACGTGGGTCAAGAATAGCCTACAATTAGCTAGCCACGTTGTGACGGCTATAGGTACCTGGATCTGGAGGAGAAAAGAAGGGAGCAGAGTTCAAGGACTATGCAAACACCTTCCCAGTCCAGTCCGCCTCCTCCTGCTGTTGGCTGTAGCCCTGGTTCTGGACCTGGACTCGGAACTGTATGGTTGATTGATCTTAAAATGACCTCATATTGGTATAGTCACTGGTATGTAGATTGGTTTGTCAAATAAAGGGAATTATTCGTTTTGTTTTTTCTTGGGTGGACTCAATCTTATTTGGGTCCCTAAATTGGGCCTCAGTCATCAAAACTTTGATTATAGCTTTAGGAGAGCATAATCAATCTTGCTAGAGATAAAAGCAATGAATTAAAATGGATTTAATAAGGATTTGTGCCTATTATTATTTCTCTCAGACTCAATAGCTGCAGCCCATAGATTACATGTTCTATAGGGTGTGTTAGGGTACTTTTTTTCCAAAGTATGGTAAAATGAGCACTTGCGTTTTCATTTGCGTTTATGGTCTTCTAACGTTACGACTAGTCAAGATCCTGCAATAGCCTATTCATATCTACCTGGTTAGATTACTATCTGAAGTTGGCTAGTTAATGTTAGCTGGTGTTATTAGCAAGCTGGCTGGATGTGGAACTGATCCAGGGCTCTTGTTCTTGTGCATTCCATTCATTTCAATATGAGAGGTGTGAACGGCCTATTGGTGGTATTTGGCGCAGCTGCACTGCGTCATGAGTTCATTTTCATTGATGAAGCTGGATTCAATCTATCTAAAACCAGGCGTCAGGGCCCAGATGTTACAGGACAAAGAGTAGTTGTGAATGTCCCTGGGCAGCGTGGGGGAAATATCACCTAGTGTTCCTGGAAGAAGAATCAGTGTTTTGTGGTGTGTGGGAGCAGGTCTGTGAGCTTCAAGAATGTTAAGTTGGGGGAGGGGGAGAGCCCTTTCCACTAGCCCAGAGAGATAAGGAGAAGGTCTTAAGATGAGGTCATTTTGGCTGAAGTATGAGACTCATTGTTTTCTGACCACACATTTGTACTCTGATATCCCTGCTCTGGAGATCACATACCTTGTGAGCTCACAATAAAATCATTTAAACATGCCTTAGTTTACGGAATATAATTACTAGATTGATTATCAACCTGCAAAAACATAGATATGGCCTTTGAGGGCTGAAAACATTTTCAAGAGGTTCCTACATCTGCAAGGAGTTCTCCATCACCATGCCACCCTAGGTCCATCCAGTACTGCACACATGATCACGTTCTGAGGGGGCGGCAGCAGCTCAGGATGTAGAGTAGCCGTCTGGGAGCCTGTTGTCCCTCTTCCATAGACTTATGAGATAAAGATGACATTCCATGGCTGGTACACTCTGTGCCAAACAGCAATTGTTGTGGTTAGCGCCAAGGCGGCGTAGGTTGACTTGACAAAACAAGGCCACAGAAGAGACCAGAAAGACAGTCTTATCGGAGAAGAGACGGGGGGGGGGGGGGGGGGGGGGGCACTCAAACCACATAAGAACCGTGCTCGAGCTCAGATGATTTGATTTGAGTCCAGACAGCATACAGACAGGTCAGCTGTACATTAGACTATATGCCATCGTCTTTTGTATCTTAAACCTTCTGTAATAAACAGCTTTTGATGTCGCTCAAATCCTGTGTTGGAGAGATTCATTTGGAATACACCTAAAGAAGGGACACTGGACTGTGTGGTATTGTGTGAGATCTGGGGCCGTCTTTTATTGTAATCAAAACACAACGCAGAGCTTAATAAGGACAATAATAAAAGACAACGAAAGTCAACAAAGGTCTATGAACACCAACCAGACACCTGCATGACTCTCCCTGGGAGCAATGGAAGAGGCATGCAGAGACTGAGGTGGAGTCAGTCCAGAGTTGGATACTGAGGAGAGGTCAGTCCAGGGTTAGATACTGAGGAGGGGTCAGTCCAGGGTTAGATACTGAGGGGGGGTCAGTCCAGAGTTGGATACTGAGGAGGGGTCAATCCAGGGTTGGATACTGAGGAGGGGTCAGTCCAGGGTTGGATACTGAGGGGGGGTCAGTCCAGGGTTGGATACTGAGGAGGGGTCAGTTCAGGGTTGGATACTGAGGCAGGGCCAGTCCAGGGTTGGATACTGAGGGGGGGGTCAGTCCAGGGTTGGATACTGAGGGGGGGGGTGGGTTGGTTAGTCCAGGGTTGGAAACTGAGGGGGGGTCAGTCCTGGGTTGGATACTGAGGGGGGGGTCAGTCCAGGGTTGGATACTGAGGGGGGGGGGGTGGTTAGTCCAGGGTTGGATACTGAGGGGGGGGTCAGTCCAGGGTTGGATACTGAGGCAGGGTCAGTCCAGGGTTGGATACTGAGGCAGGGTCGTCCAGGGTTGGATACTGAGGCAGGAACACAAATGAACACACTCTACAGTACCTCTCTCAGGTTACACAATGTTTATTAAAAAGGCTAATGAAAGAAAAAAAACATTCTGAAAAGTTAGAGTTTAAAATACCATCCAACCAACGCCAACAGTCACCAACAAATACATTTCCATCCCAGTTTGTATTCCATGTGTGGAGCGCCTCCCCTGCTTTTAAAATAATCTCAAATCCAAAAAGATACTCTACTTATTCTAATCTCTAATTGCAATCTGCACTGCTGTGATAACAATATTATAGCCTACCATTACTACTGTTCATCTGATAATTTATTCATGTATATTGTAAGAGATGAATGGTTGTAAACCATGAACTCAACCAGGTATATTGGAATTAATTTAAACAGTTCCCTATGCAATCACCATTTCATCTACTTCGTGTTGCAGTACTCTTTGGTTTTATTCTTTCATGTTTTTAAAGCAATTGACTTTTACCCAGAGGACAAAATGAAATCCATTCATTCACCCAACTTCCTGAACAGCATTCCATAGGCCTATAGGATAAGGCCTGCCGTATTATTCAGTTCACCAAGGATCTTCCTCATGTTCCTCTTTTCATTTTCTCCAGTAATCCAAACTCCATATCCAATTCAGATTTTTTTACAGATAGCAATATGTTTGTGGTGCGCTATAGTGCTTGCTCTCATCCAGCAACACCACTTCACACTCCTCCTCATTCACTTCCTTACTGAAAGGAAAAAACGAGAGGAAATGTTAAACGCCGGTGCTGTGGCTCTCTTTCATATGCCACTCGTTCACACCAGAGCCCCCCGGGCCCTTTGGAGGAAGATTCACAGCCAGGATTGGTGGGAAATACATAAATACAACCACATAAATACAACCACAGAAAAGGAGAGAACATTACAAGCATAAATACAATCAAAACAGCAGCAACAAATAGAATAGTCAGTACAAAACTAGTTTGTTTAGACATAACAGAATTGATTTTGCAGAATAAAATAAACTGTAGGCCTACCTATGAAATATACTATAGATTTGTGTTGTATTGCATTTTGAGAATGGCTAACGTTAGTTCAGCAATCTAGAACCAAGATTCCTTGCGAATAAAACATGCGCAGACACAAATTCATGTTCCTTTTGGTGGGAATAAACCGATAAGCATATACATGACCCAATATTCGGTTTGGAAAAGGAATAAACCAGGGGACTTATTCGGTATTTTTATATTCGGAATATGCCCATATTCCCTTTATTCAAACGGTTTATTGATGTTTACATGGCCATTGTCAATATTCCGTTCAAGCAAGGTTTATTGAGTGCATGTAAACGCACTCATTGGTTCACCCGAATAAACCAATTGCTTGTAGAATGATTACAGATCTGACTTCAGAATATTATTCCAGATTAAACTGTATAACATATGAGGGGTTCTTTTGCAAAAGCAAACATCTGCTTTTACTGGCCTATTAGGTACCCTAAATCATGTTAGCTCATATGTCTGGTGCGGTTTAAAATAGTAGGCTTATTCATCTCTTGATGGTGATGTTTTAGAATGACACCATGTGGGACAGATATTTGGCATATTCGTAAAAACATATTACGTCATAATATGGGAGCTATATCGTGAGGGAATGGATGAAGGACTTAAAACAAACTGATTGTACACAATGATTGTGAACAATACATTGGAACATTTGGGCTGAATTTGAGTATTGAATAGAGATATTATTGAAAAAGAAAAGGGCAGGAGTGCTGGGAAGTTCAGACAGGTGTGATCAAGTTGCTGTTTGTCGGGAACACAAAAGACTGAGCTAGGGATCCTACCCACACGTGTAGCGGCACATCTCAATATATATCTTATATAGCGATAGCTCAATAAAAAGGTTTAACAAGAAAACTTCTTGCTAGTTACTTTTCTTTTAACAAGATAATTGAGGTGTCTCCTCTTGTGTAGGTTGATTTGAAATGTCTTCTTTTTGGGTGGAACCTGCAAACATGGAATACAGTTAAATTCCTCCTACGATATTATCTGCTTGTCTGATTAACTATAGTATACAGTAAGATACTATGAAGCTCAAACTCATGAATCATCCGTTTGATTGTTATAAGGTGAAGTGAATACAGTGTTACAGTGTGGCCCTATTCCTATAGTTTTTTTCCAAAGACCTCCAGAACCGCCTATTACACTAGAACGCATCGCCGGATTTCAAGCACCAAAACGTAGCCCCGGACGTATCGATCTGCCTCCGGGTTCGAGCCTCATTTTGGCCTCGGTATTGTAATTGCTAGGCGCAAAGGCAGGCGAAAACTCAGAAAAACGCAGTAGTGTAATCCAGGCCTAAGGCTATGGCTTCTCTCCTGTATGAACACGCTGGTGTTTCTTTAACTCTCCTGACGTAGTGAAGTTCTTTCCACACTGGACACAGTGGTATGGCTTCTCCCCTGTATGAAAACGCTGGTGTGTCTTTAAATATCCTAACGCAGTAAAGTTCTTTCCACACTGGTCACAGGGGTATGGCTTCTCTCCTGTATGAACACGGTGGTGTTTCTTTAAATGTTCTGACGTAGTGAAGTTCTTTCCACACTGGTCACAGTGGTATGGCTTCTCTCCTGTATGAACACACTGGTGTTTCTTTAACTTTCCTGAGTCAGTGAAGTTCTTCCCACACTGGTCACAGTGGTATGGCTTCTCTCCTGTATGAACACGCTGATGTGCCTTTAACTCTCCAGACGTAGTGAAGTTCTTTCCACACTGGTCACAGTGGTATGGCTTCTCTCCTGTATGAACACGCTGGTGTGTCTTTAAATATTCTGACCTAGTAAAGTTCTTTCCACACTGGTCACAGTGGTATGGCTTCTCTCCTGTATGAACACGCTGGTGTTTCTTTAAATCTCCTGACGCAGTAAAGTTCTTTCCACACTGGTCACAGTGGTATGGCTTCTCTCCTGTATGAACACGCTGGTGTGTCTTTAAATATCCTGACGTAGTGAAGTTCTTTCCACACTGGTCACAGTGGTATGGCTTCTCTCCTGTATGAACACGCTGATGTGTCTTTAACTCTCCAGACGTAGTGAAGTTCTTTCCACACTGGTCACAGTGGTATGGCTTCTCTCCTGTATGAACACGCTGGTGTTTCTTTAACTTTCCTGAGTCAGTGAAGTTCTTTCCACACTGGTCACAGTGGTATGGCTTCTCTCCTGTATGAACACGCTGGTGTATCTTTAACTCTCCTGACATAGTAAAGTTCCTTCCACATTGGACACAGTAGTATGGCTTCTCTCCAGTATGAACACGCTGGTGTTTCTTTAAATCTCCTGAAGTAGTAAAGTTCTTTCCACACTGGTCACAGTGGTATGGCTTCTCTCCTGTATGAACACGCTGGTGTATCTTTAACTCTCCTGACGTAGTGAAGTTCTTTCCACACTGGTCACAGTGGTATGGCTTCTCTCCTGTATGAACACGCTGGTGTTTCTTTAAATGTTCTGACCTAGTGAAGTTCTTCCCACACTGTTCACAGTGGTACGGTCTTGGCTTGTCTGTGTCTTTCTGTCTCTGGGCGTGAGCTGGGGTGAGGGGGGTGTTGGAGGTTGTGATAGGGAGTGATTGAGAGGAGGAGGAGGAGAGAATCTCTTGTCTGATCTGTCTGCTCGAGAGAGAGACGTAGAGGTTGTCATGGCTCCTCTTGAGGTGCTTGTTGAGGTAGATCTGGGAGGTGTAGGTGAATGGGCACACAGAGCAGGAGAACACCTGAGTCTGGGACAAGTCTGACATCACTCCTGGGAGAGTGAAAGAGAAAGAGACAAACATTAAAAAGGATTCTCACACCTGTATTACAAGTGCAAATACTGTATAGAGTGTTTGTACGTATGTAACTAGTGGGGGGCGAAACACGACGACACCACAACTTCAGATTGAGGATAGGAGAGAGAAAGATATGTAAGAGGTTCCTCTGGCTGAGCTCGAGTGAAGGAGAGCGACAGAGGAGAGAGAGGAGTGAGAAAAAGAAAAGAGGAGAAAGGAGAGAAAACAAGCATGAATACATTGAAAACCACGGCAATAGCTACCTTAGATAGCTAGAGTAAGCTAGCACTCCTAAAGATAAGTCAAGCTACCATGTTCCATGGCAACTAAAAGCATTCCATTTTGTTCTGAGCAAGTGTGCCTGCCTAATATTGGCAATTTGCGTGCCTCACAACAGCGATTTGCACAGGCACCATTGCAGTTCATGACATAGTGCCCTCTGTATCGTTGCATCCATGAGTGTCCTGAATTTCACGCTGTATGCCCATGTCTTGCCTGCTGGCTGGCACCATGGGAAAAAGACAGAGGAGAGGAAGGACGGTAGAGGAGAGCTACTTGGACAGCGGTTATTATTATGACCAGCAGACCTCTTGTTCTTTCAGCTTTAAGGAAAGAGGTGGATGAGAGAGAGATGGAGAAGACAGAGGGAAGAAGAGTTGAGGACAGATACCTCTAGCGGTGCTCTTTTCTTCCCAGACGTAGTTGAAGGAGATGCTCTTGTATCTGTACTCCTGTCCGTACCAGACCAGCAGCTCCTTCCCGACAGCCAGCAGCCGACAGCAGCGAAACAGGATCCCTCCACGGTTCTGAAACGCTACCAGGTTCTGCTCTTCCTCAGTACGGGCACAGTTCACATACCTGGGGGAGAGAGGGGGTGGTTTCATAAGAACAAACAGGTGAGGGAGGGAGAGACGGGAGGAAGGAACGATGAAGGAAGAGAGGGAGGGAGAAAACCAAGTGGGTGAGATGTAGGGACTGACTGTATGGAGGGAGGAAGGGAGGGAGGGAAACTTTCAAGACTGTAGAGATGGTTTATTTTGAGTGAGAGCAGCAGAAGAGATTCTGGAAATCTGAGAAATGAGCATGTGTTATATTATGAAATAATAAATGAGCATGTGTTACATATTTCTTCGCCTGATTGCAATGCCTAATTATTCTACAGTTTACACATGCAAAGGTTGGGTTCATCCCTGACACGATCTACAGTCCGCTGACAACATGACCATACCTCTGACACTTATAACAGCGCAAGGGAGGGCACTGGTAGGGCTTGACCAAATAGGACACAAACCCCCGGCTAACCCGCTCCGGTAAAGCCTCCTCCGCAAAGGAGACCAACACAGCCGTGCTAGCCTGCCTTACCCCCCCCACGCACAGTCCCAAACCTCCGAACCCCTACAACCTCCGCCCCCTTGAGATACTGCATGATCTCGTCGTCAGTTACCTCCACATCCACCCCATATATCACCCCCTGCAACCCACGGCCAGATACATTACCCGGAACCATGCACTCCACCTGTCTCCCGAGCAGCGTTGACATCGCCAATCCTTTCTTCCTCTGGGCCTCCGTTTTACAGAAAACCAACAGATTGCCATCCGACAAGAACCTGGCGTGCAGGATCGAACCGATTTTTTGGGTGAGATCCTTGGACACCTTCAACGGGTTCACGGACCCACCCGATCCATCCTTGAACCTGATAATCAGCCGCCACCCGTCCCCATCCACCAACTCTCGTCTAAGCAGTTTCACCTCGGGCGGACCTCCACTTCCCGGTCCCCTACCCTCCGACGATCTACCCCTCTTCCCCGAACTACCCCCCGCCACCCCGAGAGGACATGCCTCAAGGACACCCAACCTACAAACCCTCCCCCCCAACAATCACTAAACAGGCAAGCAGTTCCAAGCCGTTCAAACAACCCGCGCAACGCAGCTCGACTAGCCGCTCTGACAAGTGGAGTAGGCTTGTCTTGCGCCGCCTTATATTCAAGCAATACACAGGTATGACGCTTCCAGGGATGTGATTGGCTAACCCATTTGTACACGTCATAAGAAATGGCGGACATCATCAACAGTGGTCGAGAATACAGACACGTGACATGAGAAAAGGCGGTAAATCTGTCAGGGACAATGGGACAAAGGATGGTTATTCTGGAGCAGACAACGTCTAGGTGTATCAACCTCTTGGAGAGGTCATCCTGTCATAAATTAGATTAGCACAGCTATGTGAAAGGTTGAGGGAGGTGGTGAGGTGGTGAAACTACAATTTCTATGACACGGTGTGCAGGGATACTAATTGAAGAGTTTCAATCGTGGAACACAGGCCAACCAACTATCTGATCTATCGTGACCACAAGTCCGTATGGTAGAAGCCACAGCGCGTCGCAGAATCAAATAAGGGACCATTCCAAATTTACTAGAGCACTTTAACTCCAAATAAAAATGCGTGAACCTCCCCCTGACGGAAATATATCCACCAAATCGACAATAAGCATTTTAATAAGGTGGAAGAAAATAACGCCTTCCGTTTTCGAGTCAGCACAGGTAGTGACCCCTAGTTTTGCTTATTGATGACGTCATATGGTCATGCTTGTTTGTGTGACAATAACGAGGCTGGAGACAAGAGCATAGTCTACTGTGTGTGGGACGTACCATTACAACGTAACTCTAGTGGGGGCTTCTAACACAACAGTCCCATAACAATGCTCCCCATTTAATGTCACCAGCGAATAAAAGAAGTGAACGCACGCAGCAACGACCAGCAACAGCGAAATTCACTGAAAACAGACCGCATGTCGGTATGTTCGCTTCACACGCTTCCCTCTCAACATGGTCATACAAAACAGCTTGCTGAATTCCGAAAAGATGAATAAACTATTCTGTTTTCGATTCAAATGTGTAGCTATATGACCCTCCCCTGGACTCAAATTAAAAAGAACAGTAACCCTCCCCTGGACTCAAATTAAAAAGAACAGTAACCATCTCCTGGACTCAAATTAAAAAGAACAGTAACCCTCTCCTGGACTCAAATTCAAAAACAGTCGTCTAACCCTCCCTTGGACATTCGAAGTTCACTTCCTAAACCGAAGCCCCAAACGGCTTCGCTCTAATCTTTCAAAAATAAAAAATAACATACAACTTACCGAATTGAGGATTGTCGTAGCCTACAGTGAAAGGCTAGTGAGTAGGTTGTGATGGAAACGTTTGTTTACTCAAAAAGAATAAAGAGCTTGTCTCTTGTTTTCTTCAGATGGATAAAAAAAATCTTTGCAATGGGGAATCTTTACAGGCGTGACAAACAATGTTCAACTGTGAAAAGTTTCCAAGGTAGAGAGAGACACAAATTACGAACACAATTTATATACACTTTTGGTCGAGACTGCTAGTCTTTTCAATGCTCTTAACCAATCGGTGAAAGCCGGGAACAATGACGCGTTTCACTGTTCAGACCTGGTCTAGAGCCCGCCTCCGGAGACCGGAAACTTTCGGTTTTCTGGATATGTAATTGTAATATCTTGTACCTATATTACATAATCAAGGTCGGACAGCGGCGTAACCATTTACTGACGTTCACTGATATACTTTGGAGAAGTGCATTACAGGGCATGGCCATCACTGACTAACTGACACTGCACTGCTATATCTACCTAGGTGATTAACAAGTAGTAGTGCTTAGGTGAACCTCTGTTGCCACCTACTGGACATTGTTAAGAACACATAACCCAACCATAGCATATAGTACAGTAATGGTAGTGACCAGTTCTGACATTACTATGACATTATTATTCTGACATGCATTATGCGTGACCTCTTCATTTGTGTGAGGTCTTATATTGAATGTCCAGTGCTGACCATGTTCCTCCTTGTTTTACAAAGATAAAAAGGTGCAGTCTCTTCTTGTTCTTTAGTCCTGGACCTGGATCAGGGCTACTTCTTTCCATTCATTTGAATATGAGAGGTGTGAACACAAGACTACTGACGACCACTTCAGCCAGACAATACGTAGACTAGATGGTTCCCAAGTGTGAATGTGTCTGCTCTCCATCTTCAGCCCTATTGAAAAGCTGAAGGCCTCCTCATTCTAACTATAAGTGCCAACAGTCTAAATCACCAGCAACTGAAACTGTCTTCTTAGGTACCTGGATCTGGAGGAAAAAAGAAGGGTGCAGAGTTCAAGGACTATGCAAACACCTTCCCAGTCCAGTCCGCCTCCTCCTGCTGTTGGCTGTAGCCCTGGTTCTCGACCCGGACTCGGAACTGAATGTTTGATTGATCTTAAAATGACCTCATATTGGTATAATAACTTGTATGTAGGCTATGATTGGTTTGTCAAATAAAGGGAATTGTTCGTTTTGTAAATTTTTTTTCTTGGGTGGACTCAATCCTATTTTAGTCCCTAAATTGGGCCTCAATCATCAAAACTTTGATTATAGCTTTAGGAGAGCATAATCAATCTTGGTATAGATAAAAGCAATGGATTAAAATTGATTTAATAAGTTTTTGTGCCTATCATTATTTCTCTCAGACTCAATCCTTGCAGCCCATAGATGAGATGTTCTATAGGGTGTGTTAGGGTACTTTCCAAAGTATGGTAAAATGAGGACTTGGGGCAGGTAAAGGGATCCATGATCCGTTTTCATTTGCGTTTATGGCCTTCTGGCATTAGACTAGTCAAGATCCTGCTGTAGTCTATTCATATCTGCCTGGTTAGATTTATATCTGGTGTTGGCTAGTTAATGTTAGCTGGTGGTGTTATTAGCAAGCTGGCTGGATTTGGACCTGATCCAGGGCTCTTGTTCTTGTGCATTCCATTCATTTCAATATGAGAGGTGTGAACGGCCTTTTGGTGGTATTTGGCGCAGCTGCACAGCGTCAT
Organism: Borostomias antarcticus; assembly: GCF_949987555.1. NCBI lineage: Eukaryota > Metazoa > Chordata > Actinopteri > Stomiiformes > Stomiidae > Borostomias > Borostomias antarcticus. The sequence goes on from NC_140234.1 coordinate 9,796,985, forward strand.
GAGTTCATTTTCATTGATGAAGCTGGATTCAATCTATCTAAAACCAGGCGTCAGGGCCCAGATGTTACAGGACAAAGAGCTGTTGTGAATGTCCCTGGGCAGCGTGGGGGAAATATCACCTTGTGTTCCTGGAAGAAAAATCTGTGTTTTGTGGTGTGTGGAAGCAGGTCTGTGAGCTTCAAGAATGTTAAGTTGGGGGAGGGGGAGAGCCCTTTCCACTAGCCCAGAGAGATAAGGAGGAGGTCTTAAGATGAGGTCATTTTGGCTGAAGTATGAGACTCATTCTTTTCTGACCACACATTTGTACTCTGATATCCCTGCTCTGGAGATCAGACATACCTTGTGAGCTCACAATAAAATCTTTTAAACATGCCTCAGTTTCTACAGAGAGAGATTGTTGTCATCACCTGGCTAATACCATCCCTACAGTGAGGCATGGTGGTATCATCACCTGGCTAATACTATCCATACAATGAAGCATGGCGGTGGCAGCATCATGCTGTAGGGATGTTTTTCAGCGGCAGGAACTGGAAGACTAGTCAAGATGGAGGGAAAGATGAATGCAGCAATGAACAGGGACGTTCTCTGCGCTACGATCGTTGTTGGTGCCGAGAATATTGTCGTCGTCATTCGTCAGCAACAATCCGATCGTAGCGCAGAGAATGTGAGCCGGAGAATAGCCAGTCTGCGCGCTGGCCTGTGCGCATGTGTGCTGGAGCAAGTGGGGAAAGGCGTGTAAAGATCATATTACAGAGGCTAAAGACCCCGTATTTGAAAACCACTACAATGCCTCGCGTTGAGGAATCTCAACTGTCGATTCATCCAATCTGATTGATGAAAACAACCGTTTAGCGGCCGAAAATAGATTTTGAGAAACTGCATTCTCGTTGCCCCGTCCACCGTCATTACATGGATATACTGGCTCGCGCTGGATTTTAAATTTCTTCTACAGGCCTCCGAACTACACCAAAGTGATCTCGGTGAGTCAAACTTCTTATAATATGTCGTAAATAAGGTCCAGGTTGTCAAAAACGAGCATTGCCCTTTAAAGAGCCCTAGGTTCTGTGCGTGTCTAATGTGTGGAGGGAGGCTGTTCCAGAGCTTTGGGCCAGCCACCGCAAAAGCTCGGTCACCCTTGGTCTTAAGTCTCGATCTAGGGACTATTAAAAGAGTCTCGGAGGAGGACCTAAGGCCAGAAGTGGATTCCGGCAACTTATAGAGAGGACCGGTCCAGTCACTTGGAGAGTGAAAACACTGGATGGGAAACTGGTGAGACGACATCAGGATCAGATACGGCCATGTTATAATCACAACCTGGCTGACCCCTGTCTCGAAGAGGAGAGTGTTCCTGTGGACACAGCAGAGCAAGAACTAGAAAATCAGGCACACGAGGTAGTATGGGCACCGCCACAAGAAGCAGAGGATCCAGGCATACTGGTGCCGCCAGCAGAACTAGAGAATCCAGCACCAGATGCAGTGGCACCGGGGCCTCCAGACATTGGGGTTTTGGGAAATTGTTACCCAGTGAGAGTTAGACAGGCACCCACGTATCTCAAGGACTAAGTGGTAGCAGGGGCAGAATAATCCCCTCGTAGAATCAGACTAGGTTTAAGTGAATTTGTTCAGCACATAAAAGAAGGATTTTTGTAGACTATGGGGGGAGGAATGTTGTAATGTTCTGATTCATGTTGTATGTTATATTCAGTCAGGCAGTCAGGTGATATAAGGAGAGGGGCTTAATGTAGAGGGGGACCAGAAGTAACGTTCAGCAAGGAGATAACCACCAGAATGCGTAGTAATGGGGTCTGACGTGCAGAATGCAATAAAGAGTAAATAACTTTGAGAGTGTATCATCCTTGACTTTATTACAGTAATTGTATAGCAACATGTAAACCTCAGTTGCTGGCGGTCCATCTGATGCCTGAACAGCCTCAGTGCAAATGTATAACTGTGTGTGTGTTTATTCTATCCAGAATAAATCAGCATTCAGCAGCAAGAAGTGGTCCACCTATTTAATACATTGAAGAATATAGGTAAAAGTCCACAGTCTTAAAGTCAATGTAATGCTTGTTTGTGTGCTCATGTAAACAGTCTGGAATGTGCAGTGGAAGGGATATAAGGAGACAGCTGATGCTGCTGTGGCCGTTCAGGGTAGTGGGTGTCAAGAGGTCACACTTAGGCCACAGGGGGGGGGCTCTCCTCTGGGGTATTAATGACATCTCTATGGGACACTATAAACAGACACAACCTAGACTGACAACCAATGGTGATTAAGATATCATGTTAGGGTGACAGGCGACACATCTGTATGGTCACTCCTCCACCAATCTAGCTTCATCTAAACGGGCAGGCTTAGGCGTGGGGGCTGGGCCGAGAGAGCACTATTTAACGTCTCAACCAAACCTTGAGACTTTGATTTGGAAACGGTAGGCAACTCGGACGGACAGATTAGCTGCTCCCAGCAGGCAGGCCCGCTGATAACACCATGCGGGAAGGGAAGTCTAAGACCTTGACTTCGCGCCACAGCCGCAGACAGCAGAGAAGCAGGGAGAGAGAGAGACGAGGGAAACATCCCAGAGAAGCAGGGAGAGAGAGAGACTAGGGAAACATCCCAGAGAAGCAGGGAGAGAGAGAGACGAGGGAAACATCCCAGAGAAGCAGGGAGAGAGAGAGACGAGGGAAACATCCCAGAGAAGCAGGGAGAGAGAGAGACGAGGGAAACATCCCAGAGAAGCAGGGAGAGAGAGAGACGAGGGAAACATCCCAGAGAAGCAGGGAGAGAGAGAGAGACGAGGGAAACATCCCAGAGAAGCAGGGAGAGAGAGACGAGGGAAACATCCCAGAGAAGAGAGAGAGAGAGAGAGAGACGAGGGAAACATCCCAGAGAAGCAGGGAGAGAGAGAGACGAGGGAAACATCCCAGTGTTCCATGTGATTGTATCTTTGTACAATAAATCTATCATCTGTCGCCGCTTCCAATCCCGTGTTGGGGTGATTTTATCAATACTGTCACAACAAAGAAGGCTATCAACATCGTGGTTCATAATTAGATGGTGCTGCAACTCTTATCAAGGCTTACAAAGAATTACACAACGCATAGCAACAGAAGAAGAAGAACGCCAAAAGCCAACATACACAATGCAGAAACACATGCGTACAAGATCAGACCGGTCACATCAGCAATTTTTTTTGAGTCAGCACAGGTGGTGGCCTCTAGATTTGCTTATGAATTACGTTATACGGCCATGTTCTCCACTTAATGTCACCAGCGAATAAAAGAAGTGAACGCACGCAGCAACGACCAGCAACAGAGAAATTCACTGAAAACAGACCGCATGTCGGTATGTTCGCTTCACGCGCTTCCCTCTCAACATGGTCATACAAAACAGCTTGCTGAATTCCGAAAAGATGAATAAACTATTCTGTTTTCGATTCAAATGTGTAGCTATATGACCCTCCCCTGGACTCAAATTAAAAAGAACAGTAACCCTCTCCTGGACTCAAATTCAAAAACAGTCGTCTAACCCTCCCTTGTTCATTCGAAGTTCACTTCCTAAACCGAAGCCCCAAACGGCTTCGCTCTAATCTTTCAAAAATAAAAAATAACATACAACTTACCGAATTGAGGATTGTCGTAGCCTACAGTGAAAGGCTAGTGAGTAGGTTGTGATGGAAACGTTTGTTTACTCAAAAAGAATAAAGAGCTTGTCTCTTGTTTTCTACAGATGGATAAAGAAATCTCTGCAATGGGGAATCTTTACAGGCGTGACAAACAATGTTCAACTGTGAAAAGTTTCCAAGGTAGAGAGAGACACAAATTACGAACACAATTAATATACACTTTTGGTCGTGCCTGCTAGTCTTTTCAATGCTCTTAACCAATCGGTGAAAGCCGGGAACAATGACGCGTTTCACTGTTCAGACTCTGCAGGCCCGGAGACTTCGAGGGGGCGGGTCAACTGTCAATCAATTTCTACTTTGGCCAATCAGAGGCTGACAATCGTCTTGTCAATCAAAAACTCATTTCGCCTGAAACGGTTGAATTACTTTTTATTTGTCGAATCTTCTTTCTCTTAGGAGAAGGGGTGTGAGACGCAAAGCTAATTTGTCATTAATAAGTGTCAGCTGCGGACGATCAAGCGAACATATTGGACGTCTTTCGAGGTAAGGGAGATTGACACAAGTAACATAACAATAAGCAGTTATTTTAACGTATTTTCAATTAGTTATAACATTGACAGCGCCTAATTGCTCACATTTAAGAACGTAGACGAAGATGCTGAGATGCCTGACGTTAGGTAAATAGCTAGTTAGTGAATACATCCATGATCCTAGCCGTCACAACGTGGCTAGCTAGGTGTAGGCTATTCTTGACCCAAGTTCACATTAGCAAAGCGGTGTACCTGCGCACATGCACAAACAGAGCAGTGCTTCTACAAAGAAATCTATCATATTTATTTTCTCATGTAAACACTGGGCGTTTGGTGTTGCAAAGCAATTAGGCTCTTTGCACAAGCTCCACTACTTCCTGAAATTCTACAGGCATCCTTATTTCCTGTCCTATACGATTGGATGGAAGTTATTAATCAGGTGTGCCGCTTATATAGATAAACAAATAGACAGGTAGGTGTGTATATATATATACACAGTATGCATGATTATGTTCAGTTAAAAATATATAGTTTGTTGACAGGAAACCAAGAGGTACAAGAGAGTGGAAGAGAGGGGACAGGAGTAGAGGACATAGAGATGAGAGGTGAGATACCTGATGTTAGCCAAAGAGACACTACATTAAGTTAGATCCTGGCAAGATTAAAAAATAATGTGGATGGATGGGTGGATGGGTGGGTGGGTGGGTGGGTGTGTGTTTATAGCTTATGTTAATGTTTTGTTAATTTGTGGACAGGAGATGAAAATGGACACCACAGTGGAGGAGAGGTGACGGGAGGAGACCAACATGGACAAAAGACAGGAGGAGAGGTGACAGGAGGAGACCAACATGGACATCAGAGTGGAGGAGAGGTGACAGGAGGAGACCAACATGGACAAAAGACAGGAGGAGAGGTGACAGGAGGAGACCAGCATGGACACCACAGTGGAGGAGGCCAGGCTGGGAGAGAGGTGACAGGAGGAGCTAGTCTCATGTTTCTAATAGATGGTGTGTTCTCATCAACATTCACTTAAGTTGTGTCCTCTCTGGATGACCTCCACTGCCCTCAGTTAAAGATGATATTAATCCAATATGATGTGTGTTCTTTATATATCTAGCCTCTTAATTCTGCTCTCAAAGTGCACCAGATTGAAGCACCACAACTAAATGACCTCGGTATTACAAAAATCCTGCGTACGGCCCTGGTCCTGAATGTTTCAGAGGGCAGATGATAACCTCCTTCTAAGCAAGGAGCAGGTGTTCATAATTCTGTCTGCATCACTACACTGAGGTGACATTTTGGTTGTACCGTCTGATCACAACACTAACTGTTCTAATTTTTAACCCATCTGTCTACATATCTGTCTGTCTGTCTCTCTCTCTCTATCTCTCATTATCTGCCCCTGTTTTATTATTGTATCAGAGGCTTCACGTTTGGTGATGGGACCTCAGTGGGTGAGAACAGACATGCTGAAGAGACATAAAGATCTAGGCATGGGCAGCATCTTTCCATCCATTTAAAAATAAATATGTATTATTTTATGCCAACCTACATTCAGTCTAGCCCTAACCCTAACCTCTTAGAGTGCAGGAAGTGTCGGCCAGCTGTGTCATGTGTGTGTGTCTCCATTCTCAGCGTCAGTACATCCAGTTTGATAGTTCACCTGGGCCAGCAGACTAAGCAGAGCCTCGACCCAAACAAGGTGTCCTGAATGGTCTCCCAGGTCCGCCTTGTACAACTGAACTGTCAGCCCAGTGTTTCAGTCTGGTCTACAAGCTATTCAATAAGACCTGGAGAAAATTATCTGTATCTTGTCTTTACACTTACAGCACACATGCTGCACAAATGATGACCTTAATTGTATGACACTTGTTTTGTAAAATGCACAAGGGTATCTCTAACTTGGCTAGACTGTGGATGTGGTGACTAGTCCAGGCCAGTCAGCATGGTATTAGCTGCATACAGGTGAGCAGAAGCTGAAACACTTGTTCCTTGGCTAGGACCAAGGCAGCTTGCCAGCAGGGTCAGGCCTGTGCCGGGAGGTCAGTACATTAGAACCCCCTTAGGCGGGTTGTATGTATCCTAGGTTCTCAAACTTATATTTGTGGTGTAGAAAGGTAGAACTTGCTTGGTTGGTTATGCAAGTGTGTGTGTGTGTGTGTGTGTGTGTGTGTGTGGTACTGTTGATTTTCCTCCACACTCCTCTCTAAGCCATATGTTTCCCCTATGTGGATCTGAAAACAGTGATGGGGATTAAATTAGGTTGCTAAGAGAACTGCTAGTCACCAGAAGCATTCAAGAACATAACCCGTGCATGAATACTAGTGTATGAACAAATCAATACAAGTAGAGCACATCTACTGACAGGCTGGCTGAATGACTGGAAGACTGACTTGGGACCTCCACTGAGGGCATCCCAGTCCTGGCTATGGATCAGTAGGCTAGTGATGCTCCCCTGCCCCTGGGCTAGTGTAGACCATTGCTAGCCTCTACCCACAAGCCATAACATTGATCATAGGCCTACTAAGAGAATACCAAGGGGAGTCTTGGTAAGGCTTTTATCAGGGAGGTTGATGGATTACGTCTTTCAAGCTACATGATTTGCATTAAAAATATTAATGCAAAAATTGAGGGGTCTTCTACAGGGCAATAAAGTGGGATCTCTGTATAAAAACGCCTAATGAGAAGCAGGGGGCTTGATACCACAAGGGAACATGCATAATGGGTGGGGGACAACATGTTTACATGTGTACAGTACTTGTTGTTGGCAACCCCGCCCCAATAGCGGACCTAGGACTACAACTGGCTAAATTGGCTCTGATTGAGAGACCTGTGCCACTGATTGTTTGATTGGTTTCCATCTGCCTCGTTAGTATGTGTACAGTATTTCTAGTCTACATGTACAGTAGCCCCCATCTTGTTCTTTGTCTGTTCCATTTGCTGTAGCTGTGCATAGTCCCTGGTGTTTCCGGTGCCATCTTGTAAGTCTGTAAGTTTAGAAGCTCTGTCTTTTCTTCTTCACTTGTCGAGTGTATACCTTGGTTTTATTGTTTAGTCTTTGGTTTTGTGAAAACTGCTGAAACCTTAATGCACCTGTGACAGTTACATGCAGCCCTTGTGATTGCTTAAGTCAGTATGAAACCATCTATGGCTTCTCACATGGCAGGTAACTCAACAAGAGTTCAAGCCCAGGGGGGATGCAGAATAACAATGCTAATACATGTACAGTACATACTCAGGCATTGTGCTGTGACATGATTTTTTAAAACTTATTTATGTATTTATTTGTAGCTGTTACTGTGTCTTCATTTTGTTTACATCTCTTCATCTGACCAGCCTGTTGTCTGCTTACATGTCAATCAGTCCCACCTGTGTTCAATTCAGTCAATCAGTGAATCCATGCTCAGTCCAGAGTCCCACAACTCATTCCCATCACAGTATTGTTAAATCTCGTTGTCTTTTATTATTGTCCTTGATTAGCTCTGCGTTGTGTTTTCTTGTTTTCAATAAAAGACGGACCCCCAATCTCCAAATATACCATACAGTCCAGTGTCTCCTTTCTCAGATGTTCCAAATGAATCTCTCCAACACGGGATTTGAGTCTGAGCAAAAGCGGTTTATTCCAGAAGGTATAACATACAAAAGAACATGGAAATGTCTAATGCACAGATGACCTGTCTGGATGCTGGCTGAACCCAAATCGAAGCACATTCAAACTGAATAGTGGTTTTAATCCTTGGAGAAGGGGGGGTGTCCCACACCCCCCTCCTTCCTTCTAGACAAAGCTGTCTCTCCTCGAAATACGGCCTTGCAGCAAAGATAGGATGAGGCGCCTCACGCCCCAGTATCTAAACAGTCTGTGTTTGTACATCACATGAGAGAATGTCACCCTTGGCCTAGGGAACATGTAAATCTGTCAGGTGGAGACACGTCCCCTGCCTAGAACCCCCCTTGAGTATCAACGTGACCCCCTGGCGTGACCTCCTTCTCCAGAAACCCTCGGGCGGTCACACAGGAGTCACACACAACAAATTAGAAACAGCTTACAGTGTTAAGATTGACATTTCTTGATAACAGCCAGCTCCATACATTTTCATCAGTATGTAGGGCTACTAATATGTTCATCCAGGATTGCTACAGTGTAAATAAGCTGCGACATTTATCATTTTTTACTTAGAGCTATCTGAAGCCAGCCATGCTCTCCTCATATTCACTGCACATTCTTGCTCAATAAATCTCTAATGTTCATGATTTAAAAAATGACATTTTCATGACATGGTAGATGTAGTGTGAAATGTATTGTGTGCCAGAAACAACCACAAACAACCTCAGATCACAACACCAGATTTAACTTTTCTCCATTTCCATGGTGGGCTGCTATACACTGTCGAACAGTGTCACAATATGGATTAGAGCAGGGGTTCCCAACCTTTCTTCCCCAGAGCCCCCCACTTACACCTGATGGAATTTGCCCCCCCCCCCCTCCAAATCGGTGTGAACGTCCAGTCTGTGTATGTTTGTGTGTGCAAATTACATCAAGCGTAAGTTAGGGTACAATTAAGTGCTTCGCCAATGTAGCAGGAATATTAAATGTTGACACGATTCATAGTCTCTGATTAATTTGTTGAATTTATATGATATTGTAGTGCCGTACATACAAGGCTTTTTGGCCCTTCATCAGATATAATCATGTATTTTGCTGTGTGACATGTCAATAACATGATTCTTTGACAAATATTTGTCTAGCTAATATTAGGGCCTCAAATTATCTGAGGTCTGGCGCACCAAACAGAACAATAACAAGACAAGACTGGCTCACTAGTCACCAGACACCAGTCGTCTAACAGGGTTCTTATCACAAACATGCATCAGCAGGTATGTGTGTTCTGATTGGCTGTGTGACAAGCCGCTGTGTGTGTGTGCCTTGTCTTCTCTTCCACAGTTCAAGTTCTGCAGCCTGTTCAGCTATGAGGACTGGGGGAATCATCCCAAACTCCTGCTTCTGCCCGGAAAGGCCAAGCAGCAGGGACACTGTCAGGGGATGAGCTTCACAGTGAGCCATCTATCAATACTGTCGACCTGGCCGCCAAAACCGAAGGGTCGCCTGCCTGGGGATCAACCGTCGGTGCGCCCGGTACAGGGGTGGCACCAGCAAAAGGTTCCAAGAAAAGATCAGTGAAGGCTGACAGGAGTAGTCTCCGAGATAATGCCGGTTCAAAGAGACCTTACACCAGAATTCCTCAGAATGTCTGGGTTAAGATGTCCCCAGGGGAAAAGGCAGGTATCTTAGAGGTGAGGAACAGAGAGGCTAAGGCGAGGAAGTTATCAGAAAAGGCTGGTAAGCCTACCATTGGCCTGGTCGAAGTCAAAGAAGAACCAGGCCAGCCAACCTGGACGGCGGCTCTTGTGAGCGGCTCGCCAGATCCATTCCTGAGCTATACAGGGGAAGAAACCATGGGTCAGAGTCCAGGGCAACTGGTGATTGACCTCTCCGCTGAGGAGGCCACCGAACATGCTCAAGGAGAGACAGATGAGTGTCTTAACGCCTTGAAAGGGATGATGGCAGATCCTTCTGAATAAGTACCCTTTTGAATACAAACCTGATCTGTTGAAACATGCTGATCATATTGTGCTTTGCTACACGCTTACAGTACTTTTAAATGCAGACATGAACACACACACCTACACTCAAACACCCATAAAGAACACACCTCACTCACACAGGCATTCACACACCGAGGAAGAACATATATATATATACACATACACATAGACTGGAACTATACATTTAAGATTTGAGAGAAATGTTATGTTTAGTTTTAAGTAAATGATTTGTTTGAAAGTAATGATGTGATAGAAATAATAGAACAAAGCCATAAGAATCAGTTACAGTATGTTTGGTATGGCTGTGTGTGTTTTGTTTCACAATTTGATCCTCAGGCTCGCTGTGAAAGATTGAGTAAGGGGAAGCAGGATGTGGCTTTGGTGAGGAAACAGGCCGTTGCACTTCACTGGTATACTCACAAACATGGCTAAGTGCGTGAATCTCTTGTGAGAGCGCCTTTGCCCTTTGCAGGATAGAACGTTCTACCAACTTAACTGGTTTGGTTGATAAGGAAATATCGACCACAAAGTGCTAAAGATCACGCACACACACACACAGACTGACACACACACACACACGCACACACAGACAGACACACACACATGCACACACACACATAGACTGATACACACTCACACACACATGGACACACACAAACACACACATACTGTAGGAGCAGCAACCTTAGCTGGCAGCATCATCTCTGTCTCTCTCTCTGTCTGTCTCTTTCTCTCTCTCAATAAACAGTATAAAGGAGAGTTCCCTATGGTGACAAAGAAAGGGGCACCATCTTTTATCTTCTGTTGATTAAACCCACCCCCCTCATTTCTCTTCTATCTCAGTACATGCTCAGTTATGGGGTTGGCAAGGAGGTCTACAAACAGGTGAACACTAGACTTCTGTACAGACTTATTAAGGAAATTATCAATCAATCAATGATGTGCATGTGTGTGTATGTGTGTTTGTTTGTGTGTGTGTGTGTTTGTTTTGTGTCTGTGTGTGTGATTGAAACGTCTAGTATGTCCCTAGCACGTCTGTAATGTCTCTCTCTCTGTCTCTCTCTCCCTCTCTCTCTATCTCTCTATCTCACAGACATGCTCCTCCATCCTCATGGCTTCCTCTCCATGGCCGATGACATCATAGTGGGGATCTTGTTGGGGTTTGCGTCCCTGTCTGAGTAGCCAGTTCTTCACTGGCCTGCCGTCCTAACGGTCACCTGGCTACATAGTTCTGAAGCTGTGCCCACAGACCATAACAAGCACATTTGCTGTATGGAAATATGGTATAAAGCCTGATTTACATTGAGCTGCTGTGTACAGGAAGTCACAGATTCAAAACACAACAAAATATGTACAGTAAGGGTTATGGTTCACCTCACGATAACAGAAACGTATGTGAGAGACTGGGGTAAATTCTACTGATGTAACTGAAATTGTTAGATATGAAGTGAATGGAAAAGAATGTTAAATCCATTGGGTGTTAATCAAAAAATTACATAAATGTGATGCATTTTGATTTAATTAGGTTTATTGCATAAGCCTCATTATTATGTATTTCAAACAAATATATTATTAATCTTGAATAGATAACCTGATTATTATGCATTTCAAACAAATATACGTTATGTATTTTGAATACATAATCTGATTATTATGCATTTAAAGCAAATAGACTTTATTTATACTGAATACATAAACCTGGTGATTATGCATTTCAAATAAATAGGTTTTCTTACACTGACAAATATGCATCATGTAAAGTTTATTAGGTACATTTATGTTAAAACTACCTAAAGCAAATTCATGGAAATTTGTCATGCAATTAAATTACATAAATCTTAAAAGTTAGGCTTAAATATTTCTGTGAGTGCAGTGTACCAGTAGAGACCAGTGTATCTGGAGGAGCCCAGTGTACCAGTAGGAGACCAGGCCTAGGTCTGTGTGAGTTTCAGAAGAACATCTTCACTCTTCATAGTGTTTATAATCTGATAATCTGCATCCTCTGCTTGCAGTTTGAGGTCTCCTAGCTGAGCTCTGTGCAACACCGCCACTATGTGGTTGACTGCTATCATTGCATGTTGATGAAGGTCTTCGGGTGGCCAGTTAAATAGTGTTACAGAAACATGACAATAACTAGAATAGCGCTCAGAGAGCACAGACCTCTGCCTGTGATGCATTTCGTCAGCATGTACAGTTCTTTTTTAGTTTAGCAGTTCTATATGGCCAACTTGAAAATGCATGTTGCAGATGAAATATTGATCCCCTTGATGAAGCTGAATCTGTTGTAGTGTGAGAACAAGCTGATCAGGGTGCTGTTCTGGGTTTAAAATGACCCGCCATAGGAATTGAATGGGTAAAATGACCCGCTATAGGAAATGAATGGGTAAGACAATATTATGTTCATCCAGCAGATGGAAAACATCCCCATACACACCCACAGCCACAACTCACCTGGGTTACCCGGGTTCTAGGTCTAAAATGAGCCCCCGTTTTATAGTGTTCAAGGCCAAATTTGACAGATCTGTTTTAACTGCTCTTATATGAACACAAAGACCATAAATCCCCAAATGAATGTGAACCACCTGAAGCATTCAGGTCAATACCATTCTCTTAGTGTACACCACATGCTCCCCCACACGTCCATAGTGTGAAACCACTTGGATACTGAAAGTGTAGAGCCATTACCAGTCAATACAAAGTTATTCTAAGTGATCATCTTTATCCTATTAGTGAAACATATCCAGATGAAAATGATTTATTTCAAAACAGCAATACACCCATCCACAAAACACAAAATCAGTGAATGTTTTGATTTGTATGAACATGATGTCAATATGTTGTAGCCTTCCAATTAATCCACTTAAAACCTAGCTAGCTAGCTACATTACAATATATTACAGTCATTTAGCTGACACTTTTATCCAAAGATACTTACAATAATTGCATTTAAAGTTGCCAGAACTCACAAGTGCATCACCTTTCTAAAACAAGTGACTAAGAGCATAATCTAGTGCTGAAGGCAAAGTGAAGAATAGCAAACTAAAAATAGAATAGGTGCTTGGTACAGTACTACTCCTGGTAGTACTGTACCTCTTGAAGAGGTCTGTTTTGAGCCTGCAGCGAAAGATGGGCTGCGACTCTACTGTCCTAACGTCAGTGGGTAGTTCATTCCACCACTGTGGGGCCAGGACAGAGAAGAGCCGTGACCGCGTCATTTGACTACAGGGGCCTCGCAGTGACGGGGCAACCAGTCCTCCCGAGGTAGCAGAGTGTAGTGGTCAGGCGGGAGTGTAGGGTTTGATCATGGCCTGGAGGTAGGAGGGAGCTGTTCCTTTCATTGCCCAGCAGGCTAGTACCAGAGTTTTAAACTGGATGTAAGCTGCTACAGGGAGTCAGTGTAGAGAACGGAGAAGGGAGGTTGTGTGAAAAAACTTGGGGTGGTTGAAGTCCAGGCACAGAGCAGCTTTCTGGACAAATTCCACAGGTTTAATGGCTAACGCCATGGCCCCAGCAAGGAGGGAGTTGCAGTAATCCAGGCGGGAGATGAGAAGGGCCTGGATCAAGGTTATTATAGTTAACAAAAACTAACGAAAAAATTAAAACTACGTGTGACAATATATAAACTTTTTGTTTTAAAACGATTTTTTTTTTTTACTTTTTGACTGAAATAAAAATAAAAACTAGGCTTTACAAAAGTGGAGACACTACAAAATAACATTTTTTCTTCCACTCATCAATTTTTTGTTTTTTCCTCATTCTTCAACTATAAGATGTATACTATCACTATATTAAAGGAGTAGTAAAGGGAAAATGCATGTACCGAGGTGCTCATCTAGGCCCTTGTCATCTCGCGTTTGGACTAGTGCAACTCCCTCCTTGCTGGGGCAACCCTGCCTCCGCCATTAAACCCCTGGAACTTGTCCAGAAAGCTGCTGCTCGCCTGGTGTTCAACCACCCAAGTTCTTCCACAATCTTCCCTTCTCTGTTCTCTACACTGGCTCCCTGTAGCAGCTTGCATCCAGACTCTGGGACTATCCTATAGGGCAATGAATTAAACAGCTCTCTCCTACCTCCAGGCCATAGTCAAACCCTACACTCCCTCCCAACCACTATGCTGTGTTACCTTGGGGTGAGTGGTTGCCTTCTCACTCTGAGGCTCCAGCGGTCGATCGACACGGTCACGGCTCTTAACTGTCCTGGCCCTGCAGTGATGTAATGAGCTGCCCACTGACATCAGGACAGCAGAGTCGCTGCCCATCTTTTGCCGCAGGCTCAAAACTCACTTCTTCAAGAGATACAGTAGTACCACGATCCTCCCTCTTAGGCGCCTATTATATTTTTAGTTTGCTATTCTGCACTTTGCCTTCAGCACGAGACTATGCACTAGTCACTTGTTTTAGAAAGGAGATGCACTTGTGAGTTCTGGCAAGTAGTAGGCTACATTGGCTTTTCCTACGTTAAATGATTTTTTTTTTATAAAAGTGTCAGCTAAGTGAGTGTAATGTAATATAATGTTTACTTCCCAAATTAAATGCATTTGAACATTAGATCTCTGTGGTTATCCCCTACTAGTTTTTCTCTTGTTCACTTTCCTGTGAGTTCTTGGTGGCCAATGAGCTGTTTTTGAGCATTGATCTCTTCCTTCAACCTTAATAAACAGACAAAAACTCTCATTACCATCACATCATTTGGCAAGAATTGAGAAAGTGCATCCAGATGCATTTGCTCCTACCCAAGTATCTCCCTCTCTGTGGAGGTGAGTAAGCGCTCCAAGGTGCTGTTTTTGCGCTCTGTGTGTATCAGACTTCTCTTTAGACCGTCTCTCTCCTCCCTCAGTCTGAGTATTTCCAGGCGCTCTGCCTCTCTCCCCTGTTTTTGATGGGCATTGAACTCAACCTTAAAAAACAGACAGAAACTCTCATTACCATCAAATCATTTGGAAAGAATTGAGAAGATGCATCCACATTTGCTCCTACCCAAGTATCTCTCTTTCTGTGGAGACAAGTGAGCGCTGCAGTCTGAATGTCAACAGGCGCTCTGCCTCTCTCCCCTGTTTTTGATGGACATTGATCTCTTCCTTCAACCTTAATAAACAGACAGACTCTCATTACCATCAAATCATTTGACAAGAATTGAGAAGGTGCATCCAGGTGCAGGGCCGTCTGGGATATATGAGAGGCCCTGTGCGAAATAGGCATTGCGAGCCCCCCCCCCCCCGACACGCCTCTGTCTCCCCCCCGAAACGCCCCCCCCCCGACACTGAGTCACGGCAGCGCTAGAATGAAAATAAAGTTCCTGCCTGCTCTAAAGCGCGAGGCCCGGGGCGACCGCCACCTTTCACCCCCCCCTGGCAGCGGCCCTGTTCAGATGCATTTGCTCCTACCCGAGTATCTCCCTCTCTGTGGAGACAAGTGAGCTCTGTAGGTTGCTGTTCTGGATCTTTGTCTGTATCAGACTTTTCTTTAGACCGTCTCTCTCCTCCCTCAGTCTGAGTATTTCCAGGCGCTCCGCCTCTCTCCCCTGTTTTTGAGCATTGATCTCTTCCTTAAACCTTAATAAACACACAGAAACTCTCATTATCATCACATCATTTGGCAAGAATTGAGAAGGTGCATCCACATGCATTTGCTCCTACCCAAGTATCTCTCTCTCTGTGGAGGTGAGTGAGCGCTCCAAGGTGCTGTTTTTGAGCTCTGTGTGGATCAGACTTTTCTTTGGACCGTCTCTCTCCTCCCTCAGTCTGAGTGTCTCCCGGTGGGCCACCTCTCTCCCCAGGCGATCAGCAACCCGGGACGTCTCCAGGCCTCGCAGTCTCTCCACCTCTCTCTCCAGACCTCCCAGTCTCTCCACCTCTCTCTCCAGACCTCCCAGTCTCTCCACCTCTCTCTCCAGACCTCCCAGTCTCTCCACCTCTCTCTCCAGGCCTCGCAGCCTCTCACTGAGCGCTCTGTTCTCCTTATACTGTGGGAAGACACACAAGCTTTCCATGTGACACAGCAAAACTCCCTGGCTTTGTTCCAAATCGCATACTTCTTCTTTTTACTGTTAGTACGTATTACAGCTGCCCTTATGAAGTATGTACTTTGAATGCAGTATGCATACGAATGGGACATACTAGCCTACTTCAAGCTAAGTATCATAGGGGATGTAAAGGCAGGCTAAAAGACTTGTGTGACGCGCTGTGTGTTCAAGACAATGCAGGACTCAGGAATTCCCAAGTTGGGAATCCCGACTCCCGACGTCATTGCATTCATGACGATTTTAACGCGGGACAAAAAAGTAAGTAACAAATCTAGCTAGCTCTGAGCTAGCAAACGTTAGCTATGTTATGTTAGCCAGCAAAACGGCTGGCTTACTAATTTCGCCAGTAAAATAGCTGTTAAAGTCCACATATTGCTATAATCAGAGAGACATATATAGAATACAAACATATATTGCACAATCAGACATCAAATTACATGTAAAAACGTCAACAAACACTTTATAATAATTAAATTCTTGTAGTCAACGTTATATATACTAGCTACTCAGCTAACACTGGCACATTTACTATGAGTGCTCATTTACTAAAATGTTCCTAAAATTATTGATTGGTGTGCATTGTCCCTGTAAAAAAATAAACTGAAACTATGCCGCCATGTTGTGACATCAACTCGGGGCTCAAAATAATACCAAGTTCCCAATTTGTTATCCTGAGTTGGACGAGCGTTCAATTCGTTTTTCACAAGTTGGAGTTCCTGAGTCCCGAGTTGTCTTGAATGCACCAATAGTAGGCTAGTTCATTTAGGTAGGCCCCTAGTAGGCTATTTTAAGTAGGCTAGTGATTGTGGTGCTTTCTTTACTTGGTGGTAGGATTGTACTGTTGTAGTGTTGTAGTATTTTAAAAAAGGTTTGTAATATTTCCTGTCATCGTGGTCTGTTGTGTAAGTGGGGGATCAGTTGAACTTTGACAATTTCTTGGCAGTTAATATCATTTCATCATGTGTTTTCTTTTTTTTTCTTCTTTTTTTTACCTCTCTACCTCTCAAATCAAGATTCAGCTTGGGTACAAATATGTTAACTTAGCTCCTAATAAACATCCATATTCACAGCCACAACGCTCACATGCTCATTGATCCTGCGTTGCAGCTGCATGATCCTCTTGCTCTTGGCAACATCCAGCTTCCTGAGGCGCTTCTCCCGCCTCCTCCTGCCCATGAGGCGACGGACGCAGCTCTGTCGCAGGACCACGGACGCCCCAATTCATTGTTTTAAGGTTCAAAATATTGAAATGAAAAGACAAGTATCTCCCAAAGTGAGGTTAAGATACAGCTGGCTCACCTGAACGTTCAGGGCCTTCTCTTGTTTTTGGAGGAGCTTCTTCAGGGTGTACTGCTGGTGTTTCTCTGTGTTGAGGGGCAGGTCGTGGCGCTCCAGATGGCTGTTGATCAACTTGCTTAATGCAAGGCTCACCTTTTGTCCTGCTCTCAGGGTGCATCTCCACGACAACGTAATGACGATACTAGTGATGACCTCTAAGACTATGTCCTTGAAAGCGGTCCATTCCGGCACGACAAAAGGGAGCAAGTCCAAATACCCTTCACAAAAAAGTATGTAGAGCAGACCGGCCACGTACAGCTGGGAGAAGGGAACCCGATGCCTTCCATGCACCACCTCTCTGATTCTCAGGAGGATGCTGCTCCATGGAATCTTGAAAACCTTGGTAGTCATGACCTTGATGACTATGATCCGAAGAATGATCCGAGGCAACGCTCTTAACCTGGACCCTGGCCTCCATTTCACTGCCATGACAGAGCTGTGCATGTCCTGTGCTGTGCACGCCTGTGCCTCCAGAGATCCTATAGACACAGAATGAGTGAATTAGTGACAAAGTGCACATAAATGAAGGCTAGCATATCTCAACACTTTCAAAATGTTTGGACATAACACATACCGTTACATACTCCAGCAGGAACTGCTAGATTAGTCCCTCTAACAAGGTCCTTCTGGAGACTCAGTAGTGGAAATGTAGCATTGCCCACCTGTGACTCCAGAGATCCTATACACACAGAATGAGTTCATTAGCGACAATGTGCACATACATTAAGGTTTGCACATCTCAAGACTTTCAAAATATTTGGACAGAACACATACCGCCAACTACCCCAGCAGGAAGCTCTAGAGCAGAATCGAGGTTATCGTGATGGCTCCCATCCTGTATTAATCAAAGAAGCATTTGAGTGGCACTTTTCCTGAAGTTGACATTAATTGGTCCATTAGTAACCAACTAGGCATAATAATCAACTTCACCTACCTTTCTGTCGAACATCACGCCATCAATCCAACATTAAATTTAGAGGTCCAAAACTCTATCACTCTATCACTATCACTGAGATTGGCTTCTCAGACAGCTTTTAGAAAGCAACTGAGGGACTATTTAATACTGACATAATAATATAATTTATCATTTTGATCCTTGCAACTATATTCAGTTCTATGTTGGTTGTTTTTTTGTCACTCCCATTCATTTGTATTCCTTTTTTTCCCATTACTTTTGGTCTCTTTTTTGTCCCTCTGTTTTGTGCTAGCCTACAGGGCAATGGAAGGAACAGCTCCATCCTACATGCATCACGCACGACATGCCTCATACCTCATAACTGAGGGTTGCCAGGTTGGAGGGGGGCTCCTCCTCTACAGCTGGCACCCTGGAAAATCCATCCTGCACAGTGTCTGGCCTGAACTGCTCCGAAAGGACATCAACTGTGGCCTCCACTGGCTGTATAGGAAAAAAAACTGTTATCACAGACTACATTTCCCATCTCCCATTGGGGTTATCAGAACTGTTGTGATGAGACTGATTCATGATGATAATGACAATGATGCCAGATTAACTGAACTTCTTCTACAATATCAATATTTCGGTAATGATATTGGGGGACTAATGCTGTTGTGTAATTGATCAATGTTGCATACTGTACGTCATTGCTGAATACGTACAGCCTAGAGCTACAGGACCTAATGGAAATGTAAACATCAGCAAGCGAGACAACAGACACATGGGGGTATTCCAGGAGGTACAAAAAACTCTGAGTCTAACCCTGAAGTCTGACTGCATTCTGCACTGTACCAGCAGACCCAGACCACTGGTACCAGCAGCTGGACCGAAGAGATGCCTGAGCAGAGCCTCCTGGTAGAGCAGAGCCTCCTGGTAGAGCAGAGCCTCCTGGTTCCAGAGACGTGTGCTCTCTGCTAATCCCCATCATCTGAGGAGCCTCTACACACACCACGTCTCTCCTCTGACTGTCTACACACACACCACGTCTCTCCTCTGTCTCTACAAACACACCATGTCTCTCCTCTGTCTTTCTCTTTCTACACACACACATCACGTCTCTCCTCTGTCTCTACACACATCACGTCTCTCCTCTGTCTCTACACACACCAAGTCTCTCCTCTGTATGTCTCTACACACACACCACATCTCTCCTCTGTATGTCTCTACACACACACCATGTCTCTCCTCTGTCTGTCTACACACACACACCATGTCTCTCCTCTGTATGTCTCTACACACACACCATGTCTCTCCTCTGTATGTCTCTACACACACACACCATGTCTCTCCTCTGTATGTCTCTACACAAACACCACGTCTCTGCTCTCTCTCTACATAAACCATATCTCTGCTCTGTCTCCCTACAAACACACCATGTCTCTCCGCTGTCTCTATCTACACATACACACCACGTCTCTCCTCTGTATGTCTCTACAGAGACCACGTCTCTGTCTATACGCTTATTTCCCGTGGCTGCCATATTGGTCGAGTCTGACGTAGCCTAATCAGGTGGGAGAATGCAGAAGTCCCCGTTGACTCCAATGTTAAAGGTTCATTATAAAAACACCACTTCAAGAACCAATATAGTCAAAATAACAGGCTGAATACACTAATGGAATTACAAACTCATCATTACTAAACTCCGATTGTTTTTCCCTGCCATAGTTTTCGCTTTTGTAAATACATGGAAGTGAATGAGCCATAGTGAGCGGTCTGTGAGGGTTCGGTTTGGGACCCAGGCGCAACAGGAAAGGAGGAGGCAAGGAACGGTAAAGCCCGGAGGGGCGATTTAATAAGATAACACAAAGGGGGAGCCACAAAAGAGGATGCCAAAAAATATAATAGGATGAAATAATAGGAGCCACTAAACTGCCACTAAATAATAATAAATGTCCTTGGCTCAAGGGAGCCGGAGGGATCGGGAGGTGGAGCAGGGTGAGGGCTCTGCTAGCTGGTACACTCAGCAGAGGGGGTCCGGGAAACTGGAGAGACGAGGAGGAGAGGCAGGGTGAGTGATAGTAATCACGAAACGGGAACGAGAAAAAGCACTATAAAATACAGGTAAGTAAATCGTAGGCTAGGCTATACTTTACCACATAAAGGTTATGGTAAGATCTGGCGATGAGTGGAGTGTAGACCAGGTTCTTGTAGGGGTTGAAGGTGATTGCAGAACGAGGGACAGGTGTGGTGATGATGAATTGGAAACCGGTGAGTAGAGCCGTGCCCGCGTCATCGTCGGAGACGAGCGCGCCGTTCTTGTCGTTGCGCACGGGCCGATGTGCTGGGCATGTCGGGATCCGACTCTTCGTCACCGGAGTGGGAGGAGACTGCCGAGTCCGCGGAGCTGGCCGGAGACGGGGAACGCCCGGTAGTGGGGGGAAACTCCGGAGAGTCAGAGCGTTGCATGCCTGGGCCGATGCGACGTGCGGAAGAGCGCGTAGGACGCCCCGAGCGCGCAGCGGGCCCAGAGGGGAGAGAGGGAGGCGGTTGTGGAGGCGAGGGCATGCGAGCCGTAACAGGACCCCCCCCGAGGGGAGCCACCTGGCGAGGGGACTCGAGGAGACAGGCTTGACCTTGGACACGTGGAACACAGGGTGTACCCGCATGGAAGCAGGGAGCTTAAGGCGTACCGCAGCTGGGTTCAGGACACGGTCGATCTCGAAGGGCCCAACGAAGCGCGGAGCCAGCTTCCTGGAGGGGACCTGGAAGGTCAGCGGTGGAGAGGTAGACCCGTTGACCGGGCCGGTACGCCGGAGCAGGAGTGCGGCGGTGGTTGGCCCCGCGGCAGGAGCGCTCGTTGGAGCGGAGCAGGGCCCTGCGGACCTCCCTCCAGACACGGCGACAGCGGCGGAGGTGGGCCTGGACGGAGGGGACGGAGGCCTCCGACACCTGGAGAGAGAACAGCGGGGGCTGGTACCCGAGGGATGACTCGAACGGAGACCTGCCAGTGGCAGCGCTGGTCAGGGCATTGAGGGAGTATTCGACCCAGGGCAGGTCCTTGCTCCAGGAGGTGGGGTGGAGAGCCGACACACAGCGGAGTGCGGACTCCAGGCTCTGGTTGGCCCGTTCGGCCTGGCCGTTGGTCTGCGGGTGGTAGCCAGAGGAGAGGCTGACAGTGGCGCCTATCTCCCTGCAGAAGGCCCTCCAGACCTGGGAGTTGAATTGAGGCCCACGGTCTGATACAATGTCCCTGGGGAGGCCGTGGAGCCGGTAGACGTGCTGGACGAGGAGCTCGGCGGTCTCCGCAGAGGACGGGAGCTTGGGGAGCACCACCAGGTGGACCGCCTTGGAGAACCGGTCCACCACGGTGAGGATGACCGTGTTGCCCCTGGAGGGGGGAAGGCCGGTGATGAAGTCCAGGGCGATGTGGGACCAGGGACGGCTGGGGACCGGGAGAGGACGCAGGAGGCCAGCCGGGGGCTGGTGGGACGCCTTGCTGCGGGAGCAGACGGGACAGGCGACAACAAACTCCCGGACGTCGGACCTCATGGGGGGCCACCAGAACCGTCGGCTCAGGAAGGAGAGGGTGCGGTGAACCCCGGGATGGCACGCAAACCGGCTGGCATGGCCCCACTGGAGCACCCGTTGGCCGGACTGGGTTGGGCACGTTGGGCCTGCCTCACCACCACGCGAGGCCGGCAGGATGGTCTCAGGCTCCGCGGGGGGCGCCTCGGGCGCGTGGAGGCGGGACAGCGCGTCGGCCTTGGCGTTGCGGGAGCCGGGCCGGAAGGTGAGGGTAAAATCGAACCTCCCGAGGAACTGTGACCACCGCGCCTGGCGGGAGTTGAGGCGCTTGGCCGCCCGGATGAAGGTCAGGTTCTTGTGGTCCGACCAGACGAGGGTGGTGTGTTCCGCGCCCTCAAGCCAGTGGCGCCACTCCTCCAAGGCCCCCACCACCGCCAACAACTCCCTGTTCCCGATGTCGTAATTCACCTCAGCTGGGGTGAACCGGCGGGAGAGGAAGGCACAGGGGTGCAACTTCTGGTCCTCCACTGACCGCTGGGACAGAACAGCACCGATGCCTGTGTCCGATGCGTCCACCTCGACCACGAACTGCCTGGAGGGGTCAGGATGGAGAAGGACCGGAGCGGTGGTGAAGCGCTCCTTGAGCGCGGAGAAGGCGGCGCTGGCAGCCGGTGTCCAGACGAACGGACGCAGGGATGAGGTGAGGTGGGTGAGGGGAGCTGCTACCCGGCTGTAGTCCGTATGAAACGGCGGTAAAAGTTAGCGAAGCCAAGGAAGCTCTGGAGTTGCCTCCGGGTAGTGGGTTGAGGCCATTCGACCACGGTCTTGATTTTGCGGGGGTCGGGTCGCGTCAGGCCTCCCTCCACAATGAGCCCCAGGAACTCCACTGACGAGGAGTGAAAGGTGCACTTCTCCGCCTTAATGTATAGGCGGTTCTCCCGGAGACGCTGGATGACCATGCGGACGTGTTGGACGTGCTCCTCAGCGCTCCTGGAGAATACAAGGATGTCGTCCAGGTAGAGAACCACAAACACGTCCAGCATGTCCCTGAGCACGTCGTTCATAAGGGCCTGGAAGACGGCGGGGGCGTTGGTGAGGCCGAAGGGCATGACGAGGTACTCGTAGTGGCCACGGGAGGTCTTGAAGGCGGTCTTCCATTCGTCCCCCTCACGGATACGCACCAGGTGATAAGCATTTCTGAGGTCCAACTTGGTGAAGATGGTGGCACTGATGAGGGGTTCAAAGTTGGAGCTCAAGAGGGGGAGTGGGTATTTGTTCTTCACCGTGATGTTGTTGAGCAGCCTGTAGTCGATGCACGGCCTCAGATCTCCTCCCTTCTTCTTTACAAAGAAGAACCCCGCTGCCACCTGGGAACGAGATGGTCGGATGAGACCCTCGGCCAAGCACTCGGAGATGTAGGTGTCCATGGCAGCTTTCTCCGGGAGGGAGAGGTTGTAGAGACGACTGGCTGGGAGAGGGGCGCCAGGGTGGAGCTCGATGGCGCAGTCGTAGGGTCGATGAGGGGGGAGTGTACGGGCACGCTCCTTACTGAAGGCCTCTCCGAGGTCGTGGTACATTGAAGGGACCGTGGAGAGGTCAGGAGGAGCGGGACGGGGCCGGTCAACCCGAGTGGAGGTCTGAGCAGCTCGGAGGCAGCGAGCGTGGCAGGTGGTGCTCCAGCTGAGGATGCGCCCCGAGCTCCAGCAGACATGAGGGGTGTGGAGTTCCAGCCAGGGCCTTCCTAGGATGAACGGAGCATCGGGAGAGTGGATGACGAAGGGGCGGATGTTCTCCACGTGGTTTCCCGAGGCTGTGAGAGCGAAGGCCGAGAGGGGCCTCTCCAGAGGGGAGAGAGGGAGCGCCGCTTTGTGGGCGAACTGGACGTCCACGAAGCTCTCGTCAGCACCGGAGTCGATGAGAGCAGGGACGGAGAGCGTGTGCCCCCGCCAGGCGAGGGTAACAGTGAACCTGGCGGCACGGGTCCGGGATTGGGGATGGATGAGCCGGCTCACTCGGTACCCCCTGGCAAGTGAGCCTACTCTTTTGCCGCCCTGGGAGGTGCAGAGGGGCAGGAGTCGACGGCGTGCGCTGGGCTGGCGCAGTACATGCACAGCCCGTTCTGTCTCCGGTGCTCACGCTCTGCAGGGGTCAGTCGGGTCCGGCCCAGTTGCATGGGTTCCTCTCCAGTGGTGTTTGGGGGGGCGAGGGAGGCCGGGGCAGGCCGAGAGAGACCGGTAGAGGGGGGCGGAGATGGTCTGGGTGCGCTGTGGTGTTGGTGCGCCCGCTCGCGCCTGCGTTCCCGGTGGCGCTCGTCAATGGCTATGGAGAGGGAGACGAGTTGGTTCAGGGTCGCTGGTCTGTCTCTTTCAGCCAGGCTGTCCTTCATGGCCTCCCCTAGGCCCCGTCGGAAAGCGCTGTACAGGGCAGACTCGTTCCAGGGGCAACGGGCAGCGAGGATGCGGAACTCCGTGGCGTAGTCCGCTACGGAACTGGGACCCTGGGTGAGGGCGGAGAGAGCAGCGTCCGCGTCCTGTCCGTGGACGTCGTGGTCAAACACGGTCCTGAATTCAGCCACGAAGGCAGTGTAGTCCTGCATGTAGGCAGCTGCGCCCTCGCGACCCGCCATGACCCAACGGCGAGCCCGTCCCGTGGTTAGGTTGGCGATGTAGGCTATACGAGCAGACGCAGTGGAGTACATGCTTGGCTGGAGATCAAACACGTACTCACACTGCATGAGGAACTCCCGGCAGAGGGTGAACGTCCCGTCGTAGAGGGCCGGGGAGGCGAGATGGGGCTCCCGGTTTGGTGGAGCGGCAGGAGCGGGGACCGCGGGTGGTGCAGGGGCTTGCTGGGGAGGAGCGGGGTCCAGGAACGGAGCCAGGCGGGCAATGAGCGCGGTGACCTGGTCGGACAGGGTGCTGACCAGAGTAGCGAGTCCCGTCAGTTGCTCGCCCTGGGCTTGCTGTTGGGCGGATACCAGCTGCAGTTGCTCAGCTTGGGTCTGTTGGAGGGTGGAGACCTGCCGGAGGTACTCGGCCTGGGACTGCTGGAGGGTGGAGACTCCCTGGAGCTCCTGGCGCACGGTTGTGACCACGTCGGAAGCCTGCGAGAGCATACGGGAGTGTTCTGCCAGGAGCCTACCCTGGGCTTGGAGTGGTCCGGAAGGTGCAGGTCTCTCCTCCATGTTGGCTGGGTCAAAACTGGCCAGATCTTACTGTGAGGGTTCGGTTTGGGACCCAGGCGCAACAGGAAAGGAGGAGGCAAGGAACGGTAAAGCCCGGAGGGGCGATTTAATAAGATAACACAAAGGGGGAGCCACAAAAGAGGATGCCAAAAAATATAATAGGATGAAATAATAGGAGCCACTAAACTGCCACTAAATAATAATAAATGTCCTTGGCTCAAGGGAGCCGGAGGGATCGGGAGGTGGAGCAGGGTGAGGGCTCTGCTAGCTGGTACACTCAGCAGAGGGGGTCCGGGAAACTGGAGAGACGAGGAGGAGAGGCAGGGTGAGTGATAGTAATCACGAAACGGGAACGAGAAAAAGCACTATAAAATACAGGTAAGTAAATCGTAGGCTAGGCTATAGGTTATAGCCTATAAGGTTATGGTAAGATCTGGCGATGAGTGGAGTGTAGACCAGGTTCTTGTAGGGGTTGAAGGTGATTGCAGAACGAGGGACAGGTGTGGTGATGATGAATTGGAAACCGGTGAGTAGAGCCGCGCCCGCGTCATCGTCGGAGACGAGCGCGCCGTTCTTGTCGTTGCGCACGGGCCGATGTGCTGGGCATGTCGGGATCCGACTCTTCGTCACCGGAGTGGGAGGAGACTGCCGAGTCCGCGGAGCTGGCCGGAGACGGGGAACGCCCGGTAGTGGGGGGAAACTCCGGAGAGTCAGAGCGTTGCATGCCTGGGCCGATGCGACGTGCGGAAGAGCGCGTAGGACGCCCCGAGCGCGCAGCGGGCCCAGAGGGGAGAGAGGGAGGCGGTTGTGGAGGCGAGGGCATGCGAGCCGTAACAATGGGTGGATTTTCACAGTCTAGGCTGATTAATATAATGGAATACTCAACATAGTTAATGGAATACTCAGCATAGTTTATAATAGTAGTAATAATAATAATAAGAACAATAATAATAATAATAATAATAATAATAAGAAGAAGAAGAAGAAGTAGAAGAAGAAGAAGAAAATAAGAATAATAATTTTCTACATTTGCAGTAAAAATGAAAATCTTGGTGTCAAAATGTACAATAACACTCCAACACAAAACTTTGTTGAAATGCTCTTTAAAAATAGGCCTATTGCTCATCTTCAATAATGTATTTGAACTTTTAGAACAAAACTATTCTGTGAGTTGTTTTGGGTGCAGACAGCGCCAGTGTAGTGAGTGGTGGTGGAGCGACGGCGCCGCCTAGGGACTTCCACAGGAACTATAGCCATAATGTTTCCTACACACGAGCCTTCAACTAAATTAAGCAGAGACAGGGATTCACAGATAACAATTTTATTATTACAAAATATGAACGACGACTGAACCTATCACATAAAGTGTGAGGGCAGAGACGCTCCATTCAAATCCAAGAAACGAATACAAAAAGGACACTATCAAGACCCTGAAGCTTGATTTCTAGAACTGTTGTATTTTGCACAATTTACAGTAGGCTCAACATGTTTGCATTACTAGGCAACCTATTTAGACTTGTTTATTCATTCTTACCCTTTGTATATTTTGATATGTTTACTGTACATTTGTATTTAACTACGCCTGTTTTTGTCAGCGCTTCTTGTATTATTGCTGCTGTACCATTGTAATTTCCCCTCAGGGATCAATACCTACCTAAATACCTACCTACCTACCTACCTACCTACCTACCTACACCTACCTACCTACTTACCTATCTACCTACCTAACTACCTACCTACCTAAATGCCTACGTACCTTCCTACCTACCTACCTACCTACCTACATACCTACCTAACAACACCTACCTACCTACCTACTTACCTATCTACCTACCTACCTAACTACCTACCTACCTACCTACCTACCTACCTAACTACACCTACCTACCTACCTACTTACCTATCTACCTACCTAACTACCTACACCTACCTAACAACACCTACCTACCTACCTACTTAACTATCTACCTACCTACCTAACTACCTACCTACCTACCTACCTAACTACACCTACCTACCTACCTACTTACCTATCTACCTACCTAACTACCTACACCTACCTACCTACCTACCTACCTACCTAAATACCTACTACAGTAGCAGGGAGGCGGCCCCCAAGGTTCTGTCACTCACTCCTAAATGTCGGAGGCTGGAGTATTGAACAATCTAATCTAGGAAAGATACAGCACAGTGCAAGTATGTCAGTAGGCTGCATTTAATCTGAATAGTGTTATGTCAGTAGGCTAATCTGCATAGTGCTGTATGTAACCTCTCATGTTAGTGGATTGAAACCTGGGTAATGAGTAATGAGGTGATCTGGGTTTCTCCTGACATAAGATATCTGTACCTCAAGCCCTCAGCTGATGTCCTGCCTGCATAACAGGGATTCTATGTGTAACATGTGGGTGAGATGGGGATTGAACCGCTGACCTTCCTCATCCCAAACATCTACCGCTAGACCAAAGAGGAATTCCCTGAGATCCATGGGCCAACGTGAAGACCGTCCTTCTCTACGGCTCCGATATGTTGAAAACAACCGAGGGCTTCTCAAGAAAGATCCAGGTTCTTGTTAACAAATGCCTGTGTTACATACTCAAGCTATGGTGGCCCATCAAGACCACAAATGATTAACTGTGAGGGATCACAAACCAGGACGACATAGCTACCACCGTCAAAAGGAGAAAGTGGAATTAAGATAGGTTGCACCCTTAGGAAGGACTCAAATAACATCACGAGACAGGCCCTGGACTGCAATCCACAGGGAAAGAGGAAACAGGATAGGCCAAGAAACCTGGAGACGCTCCACCCTCCAAGACCTGAAGAACATTGGAGTGAGCTGGCAGGAAGCACATGCCCAGGCCCAGAAGAGAGGGAGATGGAGAGCTCTGGTGGGCGTCCTATGCCCCTGAACGGGGTCAAGAGGACTAAGTCACTAAAACAATGTACTTTCTACATCTGCAGAGAGTAGAGCTTGAGGTGTTTAGTAGAGCTAGATATGTCTGTATTTCAACATTCATTACAGTATATGACTTTAGACCATACAGGAGCATGGACTTGTTTGCCCACTAGATGGAGACGTTATTGTACTCTTATTCACTCTAACATGGTGTGTAGGGAGCTTACTTTGGTCAATCATTGATACAAATGATGTGACATTAGTAGCACCAGATATGTCTGTATTTCAACATTCATTAAAGGACTTTTGACCATACAGGTGCATGGATTTGTTTAACAACTAGTGAATGTTGCGTCCAAGGGTCATGCCTCTCGATTCCAGATTGCCGGCATGCTATATAAAATAACACATTATGCTGTCTTTCTTTGGTTTATTATAAACAAACAAAGCCAGAGCATTGAGGGGTCTTCTACAGGGCAATAAAGTGGGATCTCTGTATAAAAACGCCTAATGAGAAGCAGGGGGCTTGAACCACAAGGGAACATACATAATGGGTGGGGGACAACATGTTTACATGTGTACAGTACTTGTTGTTGTTGGCAACCCCGCCCCAATAGCGGACCTAGGACTACAACTGGCTAAATTGGCTCTGATTGAGAGACCTGTGCCACTGATTGTTTGATTGGTTTCCATCTGCCTCGTTAGTATGTGTACAGTATTTCTAGCCTACATGTACAGTAGCTCCCATCTTGTTCTTTGTCTGTTCCATTTGCTGTAGCTGTGGAGGTGTGAGGTGGAGAAACTGGAGTAAGAAAAGAAGGTACATCAGTAAGAACGTAATTTATTTCCCGGCATGGATGACAATTCAACTAACATGTCTCTCTCTTTGTTTCTAGCAACGAGAGGACATCTGAGTTACATTTCAATAAAAAGTTGTTACTTCACAAAATGCCTCCTGTTCAATGTTCATGCAAAAAATTGCTGTGTGATGGCCTCTCACAGCCCTGCCAGTAGGGTAATCCAAAGTGATGGGGTCCACGACATCAGGGGGTTGCATGGTGACCGGTGGGGCTCTCTCCTTCCTAATGCCAGCTATGTTGTGGAGTACAACACATGCCGACACAAATTGGCAGGCTCTCTCTGGGGCCACCCTGAGCCCGCGCAGGCAGCTGAAGCGGGCTTTCAGAACCCCAAAAGCCATCTCTATCCTGACCCTCGTCTTGGTAAGGGCCACATTGAATGTGTTTTGTGGGTCTGGGTTAGGATAGGGTGTCATCAAGAAGGGCATGCACGCATACCCCCTGTCCCCAAGCAGCACTCCATTGAAAAGCCCTGAAGGTGAAGAGGAATATTGCCATGGTCAGTATCGCACATGCATTGTGGGAAATAACATGAGAAACACTATGTAGGCTACAGTTGCCATACCTTGCTCAAACTTGTGGCACAGTGTAGACTCCCTAAAGATCCGGGAGTCATGCACTGACCCAGGCCACTTCGCATCAAGGCTGGTGATCATGCCGTTGTGGTCACGTCATCTGCTAAAGTATTTGTGGTTCACAAGATAAGGCCATATAATTAAAAGTGAATGTAGCATGTGCATTTGACTGAATTACTGCTACATGTCTGCTGACTATTTATTATTGAATGAACACAGGGACTTCACTAGACTGTTGATGGTGCGGGGGGGGGGTATGATGGTTTATTTTTTGATATGTGATGATGTATAGTTGTTCTGTGCTGCTCCTGTTGACACTAATTTGGTTGTACATGTGCTTTTCTCATAATGACATTGAATTGAATTTGGAAGGTGGGGGTGATATTTATTGATGTGAATATTTCCATATGTGCCATGAAGGAATTAACTTTCATCAGCTCCTACAACAATCATATCAAGGAATGAGTAGGCCAAATACTGAAGTGTCTTTACCTGCACATTGATGCTATGAAATGACTTGCGCTTCACATAATCCCTCATTTTCTCCAAGGGTGGCGGAGATTGGGATATGTGTGCAGTCTATAGCACCGATATCTCTGGGGAAACCAATGCAAAGAGTGGGCAGCATTGGCTACAACAGTAAACGTCATATTGGTTTACAGTAGGCTATATCAAGTAGGTTCTTACCTGCCATTTCATAAAAGCCCTCTTTTATGGACTGCATGGGCAAGTGGCCTGGGAAGGTCACAAACGCGTCAAGCAGCTATAAGGGCAACGACCACCTTGCGTATTGCGCGACAGACCGTGTTCTTACTCAGGTTTTCTGCATCGCCGACAGCATCCATGTAGCTACCTGTAGCAAGAAACCACAAAGCAATACATACAGTCTGTGGGACTGTAAGCGCATGACTTGACTGTAGCTACATGTGGCTCAAGCAGCTGACAGATAATTGATCCCTTCTGCCGAAAATCGGTATCTTTCATATAAATAGTCATCCGAAAACTCTAATGGGTTTTGTCTGTTCTTAAATACTCTCGCCTTCCTTAGAGACCCTCTAACTATTCGCGCACCGAGCTCCACGGGATCCTCTAAGAAAGGACAAGCCATTCTCCGCATGTATTGACTGGTTGACTACCGGTGTTTTTATAGCGTCGAGCCGTAATCTGGAACTTAACCTGCCACCGAGCAGGTTAGCTCGCCAGCATAATGGAGATATAACGCGGTGAAAAGAGATCCACCTTCGTGATACGGATGAACCAGTCTTGAACCTGAAGTTATCGCGATAACCCCGTAATCCAGTTTCGTAGTACAGGGCTCAGCTAATGACCAGCTAAGGTTTTTAGCTGGTTCTAGCTGGATTTTCCAGAAGGGTTTGAGCGCCATCTACCTGTATTGAGGTCATTGTGTCACACATTGGGCACAATTTGATATAAACCACCCAGCGGCCACAGGGAGCTGTGTGCATATTTTGAATGGGCACTGTGGCACCTAGTATCAAGTACCCCCAAATAGCAAACATGTAATTTAATGTAATTTATTGCTTTATAAATGTTCTTAGCTGTTAGACAAACATACTCCAGGAGCTTGCTCAATCGTCTTGTTGAGAGGGGTCAGGGAAGAATTTTTACAGCTCACTTATCTGGCCCCCGGGTGATTACTGTTTTTTTTGCTTCCTTCAGGAATATGTAGGGGTGGGTCATATACCCACCTCCCTTGTTCTCTGTAAAGCGCATTGTGTTGCCTCTGGGTATGAAATATGAATAAAAAAATAAATTATATAAATAAAGCTTTGATTGATTGATTGATTGATTGATTGATTGATTGATTGATTGAAACAAATGGCTCAATCTAAGCGGAACCTACACGATGGCTGCAGATTTGGTCCGCGCCATCTTGGACTGCGAGACATATTGGGGTGAATGCAAGGATTCGAGCTCATGCACCAACCACAACTCTACTTCTGAGAAGCTGGAGCTGTTACCACGAACCTAGCCTGGCCCACCAGCACTGGACTGCACTGTAGGTTGACACTGAGTGCCCATGTATTCAAGGGCTGCCAGCTGGCAGAATGGGAGTTGCTGCACACTCTAGCTCCGATGCAAAACATTTATTTAGGCTTCCGACTTTGTTTGTACTGCAAAACCAAGCCTGGTTAAACAGACAGCTTTTCCCTGCTAGATTAACAGTCTTATTTTATCTGTCCCCAACCTCACCCCTCTCTAGCGTACTGTAGACTAAGACTAAGTTCCACTGGTTGTCACACACCTGAGTGTGTGAAATTTGTTCTCCGCATTTGACCCATCCCCTGGGGGAGCGGTGAGCAGCAGCGGTGGAATCGTTCGGTGATGTAGCCCCCCAATTCCAACCCTTGATGCTGAGTGCCAAGCAGGAAGGCAATGGGTCCCATTTTTATAGTCTTTGCTATGACTCGGCCAGGGATCGAACCCACAACCTCACAGTCTCTGGGCGGACACTCTACCACTAGGCCACAGAGCTGGTATTTATGCACACACAGACATACACCAATGTTTGCCATGTCTCTCCTATGATGTTATTAGCCCCTCTTACTCTGAAAATGTAATTTAATGTTATTTATTGCTCTATAAATGTTCTTAGCCGGTAGACAAACATACTCCAGGAGCTTGCTCGATCGCCTCGTTGAGAGGGGTCAGGGAAGAATTTTTAGAGCTCACTTATCTGGCCCCCGGGTGATTACTGTTTTTTTGCTTCCCTCTGGAATATGTAGGGGTGGGATGTCTGCCCACCTCCCTTGTTCTCTGTAAAGCGCATTGTGTTGCCTCTGGGTATGAAATGCGCTATATAAATAAAGCTTTGATTGATTGATTGATTGATAACAACCTCACCCCTCTCTAGCGTACTGTAGCTACTATTCCACCACAGTCTCTGGCATGTGTGTACATAAGGCTGCATCTCCTTTCTCTTCCTCTTCTGAGTGAGCACTTGTTGACGTCCCCTCATGGATCTGAAAGGGATGAACAGGTATAAGAAAGTGTCAGATCACTCTAAATAGCCATTGCATGTGTGGGCACAAGTGGACAGTTGAGGGTGAAGTGTTATGAACTGTTGGGAAAAGCTGCCCTGACTGACCATCCGCCAACAAGGCATCGCAACGTTTATTAGGGGGCCAAGCACCAAAGGTTTGTTCGTTCTAATGACAAGACTGCCGCTACAGTGATAAACCACATGGGGTCCCTCAAGGGAAATGTTAGGCCCTCTGTTAGAAACCTGGGTGTCTTCTTTGATCAAGCTATGCACTTGGACAAACATGTCAAATCCCTAACGCGTTCCTGTTTTTTCCACCTCAGAAATATTGCCAAACTCCGTATCACATACTGAATTAGAAATCTCTGTCCATACATTTATTTAATCACGACTTGACTACTGTAATTCACTGTTTACCTGCCTCAACAAATCCTCTGTGGGACAACTTCAGCTAGTCCAAAATGCTGCTGCAAGACTACTCACTAGGTCAAAGAAGACATGCCACATCACCCCCATCCTGGCCTCCTTGCACTGGCTCCCAGTTCACCTCCGGATCGAGTTCAAAGTCCTGGTGTTCACCCACCGAGCTCTTCACGGACGGACCCCAGCCTACATCTCAGAACTTTTACACCCTCACTCTCTGAGTCAGTCTCTGAGGTCATCCGACCAGGGTCTCCTGGCGGTGCCCCGGACCAGACTAAAAACCCAGGGTGACAGAGCATTTGAGGCGATGGCGCCAAGACTCTGGAACGCTCTTCCCCAGGCCCTGAGAAAGCCATCCACTGAACTCATGTTAAAAAAAAACAAACAGGGGGGGGTCTTTATTTTGCCCTACAGTGACACACGCATTACATAGTGAACGGTGCCACGGCACACACACACACACATGCAACTTTCGGGGGCCGCCGGTGGAAACTGTTCCCTGTTTTTATCACATCCCAAGCCTACCTCTCCCAGGGGCAGCCAGGAGAAGTGGGCAGCCATCGTTCATGGCGCCCGGAGACCAAGTCCAAGTACTCAGTCCACGTCCTGGTCAGGCACCGGATTGTGATCAGTGGACAGCTCTGCCCCTCTCTTTACCCGAGTGTCCAAAACACATGGCCTCAGATCAGATGATACGATAACGAAATTGATCATCGACCTTCGGCCTAAGGTGTTCTGATGCCAGGTGTTCTTGTGGGCATCCTTGTGTTCGAACATGGTGTTTGTTATTACAAACCGTGACTAGCACAGAAGTCCAACAACAAAGATAATAAATCTAGTAATTATATTCCGTAAACTGAGGCATGTTTAAATTATTTTATTGTGAGCTCACAAGGTATGTCTGATCTCCAGAGCAGGGATATCAGAGTACAAATGTGTGGTCAGAAAACAATGAGTCTCATACTTCAGCCAAAATGACCTCATCTTAAGACCTCCTCCTCCTTATCTCTCTGGGCTAGTGGAAAGGGCTCTCCCCCTCCCCCAACTTAACATTCTTGAAGCTCACAGACCTGCTTCCACACAACACAAAACACTGATTCTTCTTCCAGGAACACAAGGTGATATTTCCCCACGCTGCCCAGGGACATTCACAACAGCTCTTTGTCCTGTAACATCTGGGCCCTGACGCCTGGTTTTAGAGAGATTGAATCCAGCTTCATCAATGAAAATGAACTCATGACTCAGTGCAGCTGAGCCAAATACCACCAATAGGCCGTTCACACCTCTCATATTGAAATGAATGGAATGCACAAGAACAAGAGCCCTGGATCAGGTCCAAATCCAGCCAGCTTGCTAATAACACCACCAGTTAACATTAGCTAGCCAACATCAGATAGGAATCTAACCAGGTAGATATGAATAGGCTACAGCAGGATCTAGACTAGTTAATGCTAGAAGGCCATGAACGCAAATGAAAACGGATCATGGATCCCTTTACCTGCCCCAAGTGCTCATTTTACCATACTTTGGAAAGTACCTTAACACACCCTATAGAACATCTCATCTATGGGCTGCAAGGATTTAGTCTGAGAGTAATAATAATAGGCACCAATCCTTATTAAATCAATTTTAATCCATTGCTTTTATCTCTAGCAAGATTGATTATGCTCTCCTAAAGCTATAATCAAAGTTTTGATGATTGAGGCCCAATTTAGGGACTCAAATAGGATTGAGTCCACCCAATAATTTTTTTTTACAAAACGAATAATTCCCTTTATTTGACAAACCAATCATAGTCTACATACCAGTGATTATACCAATATGAGGTCATTTTAAGATCAATCAATTATCAGTTCCGAGTCCGGGTCCAGAACCAGGGCTACAGCCAACAGCAGGAGGAGGCGGACTGGACTGGGAAGGAGTTTGCATAGTCCTTGAACTCTGCTCCCTTCTTTTCTCGTCCAGATCCAGGTACCTAAGAAGACAGTTTCAGTTGCTGGTGATTTAGACCGTTGGCACTTATAGTTAGAATGAGGAGGCCTTCAGGTTTTCAATAGCGCTGAAGATGGAGAGCAGACACATTCACACTTGGGAACCATCTAGTCTACGTATTGTCTGGCTGAAGTGGTCGTCAGTAGTCTTGTGTTCACACCTCTCATATTCAAATGAATGGAAAGAAGTAGCCCTGATCCAGGTCCAGGACTAAAGAACAAGAAGAGACTGCACCTTTTTATCTTTGTAAAACAAGGAGGAACATGGTCAGCACTGGACATTCAGAAAGGCCTTAAATAAATGAAGAGATCACGCATGTCAGAATAATAATGTCATAGTAATGTCAGAACTGGTCACTACCATTACTGTACTATATGCTATGGTTGGGTTATGTGTTCTTAACAATGTCCAGTAGGTGGCAACAGAGGTTCACCTAAGCACTACTACTTGTTAATCACCTAGGTAGATATAGCAGTGCAGTGTCAGTTAGTCAGTGATGGCCATGCCCTGTAATGCACTTCTCCAAAGTATATCAGTAAACGTCAGTAAATGGTTACGCCGCTGTCCGACCTTGATTATGTAATATAGTAGGCTACAAGATATTACAATTACATATCCAGAAAAGGGCGTCAGGTAGTTTCCGGTCTCAGGAGGCGGGCTCTAGACCGGATCTGAACAGTGAAACGCGTCATTGTTCCCGGTTTTCACCGATTGGTTAAGAGCATTGAAAAGACTAGCAGTCACGACCAAAAGTGTATATAAATTGTGTTCGTAATTTGTTTCTCTCTCTACCTTGGAAACATTTCGCAGTGGAAACTTTTCACAGTTGAACATTGTTTGTCACGCCTGTAAAGATTCCCCATTGCAAAGATTTTTTTTATCCATCTGAAGAAAACAAGAGACAAGCTCTTTATTCTTTTTGAGTAAACAAACGTTTCCATCACAACCTACTCGCTAGCCTTTCACTGTAGGCTACGACAATCCTCGGTAAGAACAAGATGGGAGCTACTGTACATGTAGGCTAGAAATACTGTACACATACTAACGAGGCAGATGGAAACCAATCAAACAATCAGTGGCACAGGTCTCTCAATCAGAGCCAATTTAGCCAGTTGTAGTCCTAGGTCTGCTATTGGGGCGGGGTTGCCAACAACAACAAGTACTGTACACATGTAAACATGTTGTCCCCCACCCATTATGCATGTTCCCTTGTGGTATCAAGCCCCCTGCTTCTCATTAGGCGTTTTTATACAGAGATCCCACTTTATTGCCCTGTAGAAGACCCCTCAATTTTCCAAGTGTGTATCTCTGCAGGCCCAGAGACTTCCAGGGGGAGGGTCAACTGTCAATCAATTTCTACTTTGGCCAATCAGAGACTGACATTCGTCGTCAATCAAAAACTCATTTCGCCTGAAACGGTTGTCAATCACTTTTTAATTTGCCGAATCGCCTTTCTCTTAGGAGAAAGGGCATGGTGGAAATGACGCTAGCTAGTTAGCTAGCTGTCTACATTGACTTTGTTTGCTAGCTTGCTAGTTACGTAGGCCTAATGCAATTTGTTATGCTTAGTTAGATTGACTGGATTACATGACTGTGTGTGTGAGAGAGAGATTATATTTTTAATGCAAATCATGTAGTTTGAAAGACGTAATCCATCAACCTCCCTGATAAAAGCCGTACCAAGACTCCCCTTGGTATTCTCTTAGTAGGCCTATGATCAATGTAATGGCTTGTGGGTAGAGGCTAGCAATGGTCTACACTAGCCCAGGGGCAGGGGATCATCACTAACCCACTGATCCATAGCCAGGACTGGGATGCCCTCAGTGGAGGTCCCAAGTCAGTCTTCCAGTCATTCAGCCAGCCTGTCAGTAGATGTGCTCTACTTGTATTGATTTGTTCATACAATAGTATTCCAGCACGGGTTATGTTCTTGAATGCTTCTGGTGACTAGCAGTTCTCTTAGCAACCTAATTTAATCCCTATCACTGTTTTCAGGACCACATAGGGGAAACATATGGCTGAGAGAGGAGTGTGGAGGAAAATCAACAGTACCACACACACACACACACTTGCATAACCAACCAAGCAAGTTCTACCTTTCTATACCACAAATATGTTTGAGAACCTAGGATACATACAGCCCGCCTAAGGGGGTTAATGTACTGACCTCCCAGCACAGGCCTGACCCTGCTGGCAAGCTGCCTTGGTCCTAGCCAAGGAACAAGCGTTTCAGCTTCTGCTCACCTGTATGCAGCTTATACCATGCTGACTGACCTGGACTAGTCACCACATCCACAGTCTATCCAAGTTAGAGATACCCTTGTGCATTTTACAAAACAAGTGTCATACAATTAAGGTCATCATTTGTGCAGCATGTGTGCTGTAAGTGTAAAGACAAGATACAGATCATTTTCTCCAGGTTTTATTGAATAGCTTGTAGACCACACTGAAACACTGGGCTGACAGTTCAGTTGTACAAGGCGGACCTGGGAGACCATTCAGAACACCTTGTTTGGGTCGAGGCTCTGCCTAGTCTGCTGGCCCAGGTGAACCATCAAACTGGATGTACTGACGCTGAAAATGGAGACACACACACATGACACAGCTGGCCGACACTTCCTGCACTCTAAGAGGTTAGGGTTAGGGCTAGACTGAATGTAGGTTGGCATAAAATAATACATATATATTTTTAAATGGATGGAAAGATGCTGCCCATGCCTAGATCTTTATGTCTATTCAGCATGTCTGTTTTCACCCACTGAGGTCACATCACCAAACGTGAAGCCTCGGATACAATAATAAAACAGGGGCAGACAATGAAAGATAGAGAGAG
Source organism: Borostomias antarcticus (assembly GCF_949987555.1). Lineage (NCBI taxonomy): Eukaryota > Metazoa > Chordata > Actinopteri > Stomiiformes > Stomiidae > Borostomias > Borostomias antarcticus. The sequence goes on from NC_140234.1 coordinate 9,834,285, forward strand.
ACAGACAGATAGATATGTAGACAGATAGGTTAAAAATTAGAACAATTAGTGTTGTGATCAGACGGTACAACCAAAATGTCACCTCAGTGTAGTGATGCAGACAGAATTATGAACACCTGCTCCTTGCTTAGAAGGAGGTTATCATCTGCCCTCTGAAACATTCAGGACCAGGGCCGTACGCAGGATTTTTATAATACCGAGGTCATTTAGTTGTGGTGCTTCAATCTGGTGCACTTTGAGAGCAGAATTAAGAACACAAATCATATTGGATTAATATAATCTTTAACTGAGAGCAGTAAAGGTCATCCAGAGAGGACACAACTTAAGTGAATGTTGATGAGAACACACCATCTATTAGAGACTAGCTCCTCCTGTCACCTCTCTCCCAGCCTGGCCTCTTCCACTCTGATGTCCATGCTGGTCTCCTCCTGTCACCTCTCCTCCTGTCTTTTGTCCATGTTGGTCTCCTCCTGTCACCTCTCCTCCACTGTGGTGTCCATTTTCATCTCCTGTCCACAAATTAACAAAACATAAGCTTTAAACACCCACCCACCCATCCACCCACCCGTCCGTCCGTCCGTCCGTCCGTCCGTCCATCCATCCACATTATTTTTTGATCTTGCCAGGATCTAACTTAATGTAGTGTCTCTTTGGCTAACATCAGGTATCTCACCTCTCATCTCTATGTCCTCTCCTCCAGTCCCCTCTCTTCCACTCTCTTGTACCTCTTGGTTTCCTGTCAACAAATTATATATTTTTAACCGAACATAGTCATGCATACTGTGTATATTTATACACACCTACATACCTGTCTATTTGTTTATCTATATACAGACATACAATTTATCCCGTCAATGTGGTTTTCCCATCATGTTAAGGAAAGAGTAGGCAGTGTACCACCATCATCACCTCTTTCTTTTTGATCTTGTCCTCAACAGTTCGCTTTCCAAAGCTGAGCTTTGTTTGATGAAATCTTTTCATCTTCTCCCTCTCTTTCCCCCTCTCTCTCTCTGTCAGTGAAGAAAGCAAACACGGTCAACTGTTACGTGAATAACGGCCTCTGCTATAGTTGCAATGGAAAAGAGGGGACTTCATTTCAACATTAATTTCAACCATTTACACGTCATTGACGATTTATCAGTCACAGATATGCAACGTGCCAGCAGATGACTTGTGTGATTTACACTGTTCCTGAAGTACTGTCTGACAATAGGCTCTTTGCACAAGCTCTACTACTTCCTGAAATTCTACAGGCATATTTATTTCCTGTCCTGTACTATTGGATGGAAGTGATTAATCAGGTGTGTGGCACACCTGATTAATCACTTCCATCCAATGGTATAGGACAGGAAATAAGGATTTGATGCAAATGGATTTAATAAGGATTTGTGCCTATTATAATTTCTCCCAGACTCAATAGCTGCAGCCCATAGATTCCATGTTCTATAGGGTGTGTTAGGGTACTTATTTTCTAAAGCATGGTAAAATGAGCACTTGCGTTTTCATTTGCGTTTATGGTCTTCTAACGTTACGACTAGTCAAGATACTGCAATAGCCTAATCATATCTACCTGGTTAGATTTCTATCTGAAGTTGGCTAGTTAATAATAGCTGGTGGTGTTATTAGCAAGCTGGCTGGATTTGGACCTGATCCAGGGCTCTTGTTCTTGAGCATTCCATTCATTTCAATATGAGAGGTGTGAACGGCCTATTGGTGGTATTTGGCGCAGCTGCACAGCGTCATGACCTCATTTTCATTGATGAAGCTGGATTCAATCTATCTAAAACCAGGCGTCGGGGCCCAGATGTTACAGGACAAAGAGCTGTTGTGAATGTCCCTGGGCAGCGTGGGGGAACTATCACCTTGTGTTCCTGGAAGAAGAAACAGTGTTTTGTGGTGTGTGGGAGCAGGTCTGTGAGCTTCAAGAATGTTAAGTTGGGGGAGGGGGGGGGCCCTTTCCACTAGCCCAGAGAGATAAGGAGGAGGAGGTCTTAAGATGAGGTCATTTTTGCTGAAGTATGAGACTCATTGTTTTCTGACCACACATTTGTACTCTGATATCCCTGCTCTGGAGATCAGACATACCTTGTGAGCTCACAATAAAATCATTTAAACATGCCTTAGTTTACAGAATATAATTACTAGATTGTTGATAATCACCCTGCAAAAATTTACATTTGGCCTTTGAGGACTGAAAACATTTTCAAGAGGTTCCTACATCTGCAAGGAGTTCTCCATCACCATGCCACCCTAGGTCCATCCAGTACTGCACACATGATCATGTTTTGAGGGGGCGGCAGCAGCTCAGGAGGTAGAGTAGCCGTCTGGGAGCCTCCAGTTCAATTCCAGCTATCTCCTCTGCTTCGTTGACGTGTTCTTGAGTAAGACACACATTTTTCCCAAAGAGCAGGCTAACACCAGCTGGCCACCATTGGTGAGTGAATGAGAGAAGATATTGTAAAGCGCTCTATGCTTTAGAAGTGCACTCCACTCACAATGACATATCTGGTGCTCTATATAATGCAGTTGTACAGGATGGAGCAGAGCAGCCCAGGTTTGTTGTCATGTGGGATAATGTTAGTTTCCACCGGGCTGCTCTGGTCTGGGACTGGTTCACCAACCACCATACATAACTTCACAGGTGGATACACCGTTACCCCCTTACTCCCCATTCCTCAGTCCCATTGAGGAATTATTTTCACTTTGGTGTTGGAAGGTGTTGAATATTGGTTGATTTTCAGAGAAATATTGGTTTAATCTGATCCTGTTAGCTGTTCCTAATGATAATGATTGACCTCCGAGTATGGCTGTAGCTGGAGCTTTCTGTAAGAAATGGTGACCCTCTTCCATAGACTTATGAGATAAAGATGACATTCCATGGCTGGTACACTCTGTGCCAAACAGCAATTGTTGTGGTTAGCGCCAAGGCGGCGTAGGTTGACTTGACAAAACAAGGCCACAGAAGAGACCAGAAAGACAGTCTTATCGGAGAAGAGACAAGGGGTGGTGGGGGCACTCAAACCACATAAGAACCGTGCTCGAGCTCAGATGATTTGAGTCCAGACAGCATACAGACAGGTCAGCTGTACATTAGACTATATGCCATCGTCTTTTGTATGTTAAACCTTCTGTAATAAACTTAGCTTTTGATGTCGCTCAAATCCTGTGTTGGAGAGATTCATTTGGAATACACCTAAAGAAGGGACACTGGACTGTGTGGTATTGTGTGAGATCTGGGGCCGTCTTTTATTCTAATCAAAACACAACGCAGAGCTTAATAAGGACAATAATAAAAGACAACGACAGTCAACAAAGGTCTATAAACACCAACCAGACACCTGCATGACTCTCCCTGGGAGCAATGGAAGAGGCATGCAGAGACACTGAGGTGGGGTCAGTCCAGGGTTGGATACTGAGGAGGGGTCAGTCCAGGGTTGGATACTGAGGTGTGGTCAGTCCAGGGTTGGATACTGAGGCAGGAACACAAATGAACACACTCTACAGTACCTCTCTCAGGTTATACAATGCTTATTAAAAAGGCTAATGAAAAAAAAAAAAAAAAACATTCTGAAAAGTTAGTTTAAAATACCATCCAACCAACACCAACAGTCACCAACAAATACATTCCAATCCCAGTTTGTATTCCATGTTTGGAGCGCATCCCCTGCTTTTAAAATAATCTCAAATCCAAAAAGATACTCTACTTATTCCAATCTCTAATTGCAATCTGCACTGCTGTGATAACAATATTATAGCCTACCATTATTACTGTTCATCTGATAATTTATTCATGTATATTGTAAGAGATTAATGGTTGTAAACCATGAACTCAACCAGGTATATTAGAATTAATTTAAACAGTTCCCTATGCAATCACCATTTCATCTACTTCGTGTTGCAGTACTTTTTGGTTTTATTCTTTCATGTTTTTAAAGCAATTGACTTTTACCAAGAGGACAAAATTAAATCCATTCATTCACCCAACTTCCTGAACAGCATTCCATAGGCCTATAGGATAAGGCCTGCCGTATTATTCAGTTCACCAAGGATCTTCCTCATGTTCCTCTTTTCATTTTCTCCAGTAATCCAAACTCCATATCCAATTCCTATTTAGATTTTTTATCACTGACTACGTTTACATGCACTCAATATTCGGTTTATTGTCCATATTCCGGTTATTGAAACATTAGGAATAAGGAGTTTACATGCGCAAGCAAAAAGGAATATTCCTGTATGGTAATTGTAATCATTCGGTATATTCCGAATTTAAACCAGCGACACACGGAGAACGTCATCGCAATGAAAGTTTTTCGGCGCCTTTCTTCTTCCCGTTAAGCCCATCTCCCCAGACAGCAAAGAATGGAAACGATAGCAATATGTTTGTGGTGCTCTATAGTGCTTGCTCTCATCCAGCAACACCACTTCACACTCCTCCTCATTCACTTCCTTACTGAAAGGAAAAAACGAGAGGAAATGTTAAACGCCGGTGCTGTGGCTCTCTTTCATATGCCACTCGTTCACACCAGAGCCCCCCGGGCCCTTTGGATGAAGATTCGCAGCTAGGATTGGTGGGAAATACATAAATACAATCACAGAACAGGAGAGAACATAACAAGCAGAAATACAATCAAAACAGCAGCAACAAATAGAATAGTCAGTACAAAACTAGTTTGTTTAGACATAACAGAATTGATTTTGCAGAATAAAATAAACTGTAGGCCTACCTATGAAATATACTATAGATTTGTGTTGTATTGCATTTTGAGAATGGCTAACGTTAGTTCAGCAATCTAGAACCAAGATTCCTTGCGAATAAAACATGCGCAGAGCACAAATTCATGTTCCTTTTGGTGGGAATAAACCGATAAGCGTATACATGACTCAATATTCGGTTTGGAAAAGGAATAAACCAGGGGACTTATTCGTTTTTTTAATATTCGGAATATGCCCATATTCCGTTTATTCAAACGGTTTATTGATGTTTACATGGCCATTGTCAATATTCCGTTTAAGCAAGGTTTATTGAGTGCATGTAAACGCACTCATTGGTTCACCCGAATAAACCAATTGCTTGTAGAATGATTACAGATCTGACTTCAGAATATTATTCCAGATTAAACTGTACAACATATTTGAGGGGTTCTTTTGCAAAAGCAAACATCTGCTTTTACTGGCCTATTAGGTACCCTAAATCACGTTTGCTCATATCTCTGGTGCGGTTTAAAATAGTAGGCTTATTCATCTCTTGATGGTGATGTTTTAGAACGACACCATGCGGGACAGACAGTTGGCATATTCGTAAAAACATATTACGTCATAATATGGGAGCTATATCGTGAGGGAATGGATGAAGGATTTAAAACAAACTGATTGTACACAATGATTGTGAACAATACATTGGAACATTTGGACTGAATTTGAGTATTGAATAGAGATATTATTAAAAAAGAAAAGGGCAGGAGTGCTGGGAAGTTCAGACAGGTGTGATCAAGTTGCTGTTTGTCGGGAACACAAAAGACTGAGCTAGGGATCCTACCCACACGTGTAGCTGCATATCTCAATATACATCTTATATAGCGATAGCTCAATAAAAAGGTTTAACAAGAAAACTTCTTGCTAGTTTCTTTTCTTTTAACAAGATAATTGAGGTGTCTACTCTTGTGTAGGTTATGATTTGAAATGTCTTCTTTTTGGGTGGAACCTGCAAACATGGAATACAGTTAAATTCCTCCTACGATATTATCTGCTTGTCTGATTAACTATAGTATACAGTAAGATACTATGGAGCTCAAACTCATGAATCATCTGTTTGATTGTTATAAGGTAAAGTGAACACAGTTACAGTGTAGCCCTATTCCTAGTTTTTTTCCAAAGGCCTCCAGATCTGCCTATTACACTAGAACGCATCGCCGGATTTCAAGCACCAAAACGTAGCCCCGGATGTATCGATCTGCCTCCGGGTTCGAGCCTCATTTTGGCCTCAGTAGTGTAACTGCTAGGCGCAGAGGTAGGTGAAAAAGCAGTAGTGTAATCCAGGCCTAAGGCTAGGGCTATGGGTTCTCTCCTGTATGAACACGCTGGTGTTTCCTGAGATGGTCCGTTTTAATGAAGTTCTTTCCACACTGTTCACAGTGGTATGGCTTCTCTCCTGTATGAACACGCTGGTGTGTCTTTAAGCTTGTTGACTGAGTGAAGTTCTTCCCACACTGGTCACAGTGGTATGGCTTCTCTCCTGTATGAACACGCTGGTGTATCTTTAACTTTCCTGGTTCAGTGAAGTTCTTCCCACACTGGTCACAGTGGTATGGCTTCACTCCTGTATGAACACGCTGGTGTATCTTTAAATATCCTGACGTAGAGAAGTTCTTTCTACACTGGACACAGTGGTATGGCTTCTCTCCTGTATGAACACGCTGGTGTGTCTTTAACTCTCCTGACGTAGTGAAGTTCTTCCCACACTGGTCACAGTGGTATGGCTTCTCTCCGGTGTGAACACGCTGGTGTATCTTTAACTTTCCTGACGTAGTGAAGTTCTTTCCACACTGCTCACAGTGGTATGGTTTCTCTCCTGTATGAACACGCTGGTGTTTCTTTAACTCTCCTGACGTAGTGAAGTTCTTTCCACACTGGTCACAGTGGTATGGCTTCTCTCCTGTATGAACACGCTGGTGTGTCTTTAACTCTCCTGACCTAGTGAAGTTCTTTCCACACTGGTCACAGTGGTATGGCTTCTCTCCTGTATGAACACGCTGGTGTGTCTTTAAGTGTGTTGACCGAGTGAAATTCTTTCCACACTGGTGACAGTGGTATGACTTCTCTCCCGTATGAACACGCTGGTGAGTCTTTAAGTTTCCTGACTGAGTGAAGTTCTTTCCACACTGGTCACAGTGGTATGGCTTCTCTCCGGTGTGAACACGCTGGTGTGTCTTTAACTCTCCTGACGTAGTGAAGTTATTCTCACACTGGACACAGTGGTATGGCTTCTCTCCTGTATGAACACGCTGGTGTATCTTTAACTCTCCTGACGTAGTGAAGTTCTTTTCACACTGGTCACAGTGGTATGGCTTTTCTCCTGTATGAACACGCTGGTGTGTCTTTAAGCTTGTTGACTGAGTGAAGTTCTTTCCACACTGGTCACAGTGGTATGGCTTCTCTCCTGTATGAACACGCTGGTGTGTCTTTAAATATCCTGACGTAGTGAAGTTCTTTCCACACTGGTGACAGTGGTATAACTTCTCTCCCGTATGAACACGCTGGTGTGTCTTTAAGTTTCCTGACTCAGTGAAGTTCTTTCCACACTGGTCACAGTGGTATGGCTTCTCTCCTCTATGAACACGCTGGTGTGTCTTTAAATTTTCTGACCTAGTGGAGTTCTTTCCACACTGGTCACAGTGGTATGGCTTCTCTCCTGTATGAATACGCTGGTGTTTCTTTAAATGTTCTGACGTAGTGAAGTTCTTCCCACACTGTTCACAGTGGTACGGTCTTGGCTTGTCTGTGTCTCTCTGTCTCTGGGCGGGAGCTGGGGTGAGGGGGGTGTTGGAGGTGGTGATAGGGAGTGATTGAGAGGAGGAGGAGGAGAGAATCTCTGGTCTGATCTGTCTGCTCGAGAGACGAAAGAGAGAGACGTAGAGGTTGTCATGGCTCCTCTTGAGGTGCTTGTTGAGGTAGATCTGGGAGGTGTAGGTGAATGGGCACACAGAGCAGGAGAACACCTGAGTGTGGGACAAGTCTGACATCACTCCTGGGAGAGTGAAAGAGAAAGAGACAAACATTAAAAAGGATTCTCACACCTGTATTACAAGTGCAAATACTGTATAGAGTGTTTATACGTATGTAACTAGTGGGGGGCGAAACACGACGACAACTTCAGATTGAGGACAGGAGAGAGAAAGATATGCAAGAGGTTCCTCTGGCTGAGCTCGAGTGAAGGAGAGCGACAGAGGAGAGAGAGGAGTGAGAAAAAGAAAAGAGGAGAAAGGAGAGAAAACAAGCATGAATACATTGAAGCCCACGGCAATAGCTACCTTAGATAGCTAGAGTAAGCTAGCACTCCTAAAGATAAGTCAAGCTACCATGTTCCATGGCAACTAACAGCATTCCATTTTGTTCTGAGCAAGTGTGCCTGCCTAATATTGGCAATTTGCGTGCCTCACAACAGCGATTTGCACAGGCACCATTGCAGTTCATGACATAGTGCCCTCTGTATCGTTGCATCCATGAGTGTCCTGAATTTCACGCTGTATGCCCATGTCTTGCCTGCTGGCTGGCACCATGGGAAAAAGACAGAGGAGAGGAAGGACGGTAGAGGAGAGCTACTTGGACAGCGGTTATTATTATGACCAGCAGACCTCTTGTTCTTTCAGCTTTAAGGAAAGAGGTGGATGAGAGAGAGATGGAGAAGACAGAGGGAAGAAGAGTTGAGGACAGATACCTCTAGCGGTGCTCTTTTCTTCCCAGACGTAGTTGAAGGAGATGCTCTTGTATCTGTACTCCTGTCCGTACCAGACCAGCAGCTCCTCCCCGACAGCCAGCAGCCGACAGCAGCGAAACAGGATCCCTCCACGGTACTGAAACGCTACCAGGTTCTGCTCTTCCTCAGTACGGGCACAGTTCACATACCTGGGGGAGAGAGGGGGTGGTTTCATAAGAACAAACAGGTGAGGGAGGGACAGACGGGAGGAAGGAAGGATGAAGGAAGAGAGGGAGGGAGAAAAAGTGGGTGAGATGTAGGGACTGACTGTATGGAGGTAGGAAGGGAGGGAGGGAAACTTTCGAGACTGGAGAGATGGTTTATTTATAGTGAGAGCAGCAGAATAGATTCTGGAAATATGAGAAATGAGCATGTGTTTATATTTCTTAACCTGATTGTAATGCCTAATTATTCTACAGTTTACACATACAAAGATGGGTCCATCCCTGACACGATCTCTGAAAAGCCTGCCTATTGTTGTCCTGTTTAATTGTTCATGAAGTCTTTCCCTTAACATAGCCTTTTTATTTGCATCTCATTGTTTATAGGCCTCTGGATTCATTTCTAGTTGCTTCTCTATGAACTTCCTTCTGGTAGTTCTACCACAGTCCCTTACCATCTCTGGATCCTGCTGTTTCTGTCTCTCTAGTGACATGATGTTCATATGCGCAGTTTGACTTTTTGATCAGGGGGGCAGTCAGTCCCAGCCTACTTCTAATAATGTAGATTAGGCCTACTTCTATCAATATAGCCTAGGCCTACTTCTATCAATATAGCCTAGGCCTACTTCTATCAATATAGCCTAGGCCTACTTCTAACAATATAGCCTAGGCCTACTTCTAACAATAAAGCCTAGGCCTACTTCTAACAATATAGCCTAGGCCTACTTCTAACAATATAGCGTGAGCGCAGCCAAATAGATTCTGGAAATCTGAGAAATGAGCATGTGTTCATATTTCTTCACCTGATTGTAATGCCTAATTATTCTACAGTTTACACGCGCTAAGTGGAGTCCATCTATTTGTAGGCATCTGGCATGACTTGCACATAGTCCTCCGTGGGAGCAGTGAAAACAAGTGCCAGGGGAATGCTCAAGTCCAAGCCATGCCAAACATGTACAAATATTGGGATTGCGATACATTTCACAGGAAAGCATATTGAGACTGGTAAGATTACACCCTGTGCTTCCCGTCTCAGTAAAGCACATTTTCACTAACACAAATCCCTATCCATCTATCCATCCATCCATCCAAGTATGAATGGATAACTATCTGTATGTCTTCTATATTTTACTTCAATTCAAAGGGCTTTATTGGCATGGGAAACATACATTAACAATGCCAAAGCAAACATCCCAAAAGGTCACAGAAATGTTATGGTTGAATTGAATGAATAAGTGTAATATTTACAAATGTATTTAAATGGTAACTTTAAAGTTTGTATGTACAGTGTGTATATGTATAGTGATCAGTGCGGTGTGCAGGGATACTGATTGAAGATTTTCAATCGTGGAACCAAGCCAACCAGCTATCTGATCAATCGTGACCACAAGTCCGTATGGTAGAAGCCATAGCGCGCCATAGACTGGAAGAAGAGGAAGAAAGAGGAAGAGGAGTATGCCCACATGATGTACAATATCGATGATGAAAAAAGAGTAGAGCCATACAGAGAGCAGATGGCAGTGAATGGATGCAACATTGAGTTTGAAGTAGACACTGGGGCAAGCCTGACTATAGTGAATGAGAAAACATACAGGAAGATGGGAGGGGGGAAACTCCACCATACAAGAACAAAGCTGTATATGTACACCAGAGATAGTGTAGGGGTGCTAGGCAAGATGTACACACAAGTCAGTTACAAGGGGCAGACCAGACAGTTGCCATTGATAGTGGTAAGAGGGGAGGGGCCAAATCTCTTGGGGATAAATTGGCTAGTGGCCATTAGGCTAGACTGGAGGGCCATTTTCAGACTACATACAGGTCAGCAGCAGGAGTTGAGTGAGCTACTCTCACAACACGGAGAGGTGTTGAAGGTGAGCTGGGCAGTTTAGTGGGAGCTACAGCAAAGATCTCCGTTGACCCCGAGGCCAAGCCAAAAAAAAAAGCCAGGCCTCTGCCATATGCCCTCAAGGACAAAGTTGAGACAGCGTTGGTTAGATTAGAGAAGGAAGGCATTATAGAGCCTGTGAGTTTCCAAGTGGGCCGCTCCCATAGTTCCTATACTTAAACCAGACAAAACAACTAGAATATGTGGGGACTATAAAGTTACCGTGAATCCAGTGTCTAAGATAGATAACTACCCAATTCCAAAAACTGAGGACTTGTTGGCAGTACTAGGGGGGGACAGAAATTCACCAAACTAGACATGTCTCAGGCATACCAGCAACTCCCACGGGATGAAGAATCTAAGAAGTTCACAACAATTAACACCCACCACGGTTTATACCAGTACACCAGGCTACCCTATGGTGTGTCATCAGCCCCAGGCATAGAAGAGAGAAATGTGTCTTCATGGCACCAGAGGTGGTATACCTGGGATACAGGATCAACGAAAAAGGAATTCATTCCGTAGCAGATAAGTGTTGAATCTGGATGATTTTCAAAGAAATATTGATTTAATCTGATCCTGTTAGCTATTTCTAAATTATTATGATCGACCTCTGAGTATGGCTGTAGCTGGTGTGTTCTGTAAGAAAACGGTGTCCCTCTTCCATAGACTTATGAGATAAAGATGACATTCTTAGGGCTGGTACATTCTGTGCTAAACAGCAAATGTTGTGGTTAGCGCCGAGGCGGCGTAGCTTATCTTGACCAAACAAGTCCACAGAAGAGACGAGAAAGACAGTCTTATTGGAGAAGAGACGAGGGGGGGGGGACACCCGAACCATAAGAACGTTGCAACGAGACCAATGCTTTAATTTGAGTTCAGACAGCATACAGAGAGGTCAAGTGTACATTAGACTTAATGCCATCGTCTTTTGTATGTTAACTAGGGCTGGGAGTCCGAACTTCGGGATTCGAATATAATTCGAATATTGACAGAAATACTGGTATTCGAACGAATATTAGGCAGCCCTTAATATTCGAACCTGTTATAGGCATAATTTTTTGTAAATGTGTTGGCTAGCAAACGTTGCTTTTGATTCAGATTCAGAGGGTTTTTCACGCCTGGTGAAGTTGCAATCGCGAGCTCATTAGCAAGGCTGTTGGACACCTGGAGCCGGTTGCACCAGTCGTTACTAAGTGGTGACTAGGCCTAGTCATAGCACTAAGTGTTGACTAATTCCAGATTTAGTCACTACTAAATTTAAATGGGTTGCACCACTCACGACTAGTTCCTAGTAACAACTAAATATTTACACCACCCTGGGAGGTGGTGTAAGTGATGACTAGTGCGAGGAAGCTAATACAACTCTGCTATTAGGACGGAGGTGGGCTGAAACATTGTAGCTAAATCTGTCGGTGGAAAAATTATTTTTTTTAGCAGATGTCTTAGTTATATCAAGATTAAGCTAACTATTGGCACCGGTGTGCTTATTGGTGTCATATTTATTCAGTTTGAGTAATTTACGATCGAGCTAGCTAACCACCTTTAGCTCAATTGGCTCAGTTGCTGGTTAGCGATGAGAGGCGGAGTCCCAGCCCAGCTGATAACCCTCCGTTGCGGGTTGGGGGGATGCAACGGTCGGCTGGGATCCTCATAGTTAACCAGCAACTGGTCAGTGGACTGTACCAGGCAGCCTACGGTATGTCTGAATCAAAGGTTATCAAACAAGCTTGGGAACTAGCTGGCTAGGATAATTTAAGCATAACAATCCAACGGCTAACTCCCCCAAAAGAACCCCTCCACTGCACAAGCACCAACCCCAATAATAATAATAAGCACAAGCTACCGAGTGCAAAGTTAGCCTTGCTAACGGAGATAATGAATTTGGAGGAGAGTGTTGCAGCTGGTGCTAAATGAGGCAAAGGAAGAACATTTTGTGGACTATTAATATTATCACAGCCATTTCACATTTCGGATTATACAGAAAGGTGAGGATCGAGCCTGTGTTGGATGACCAACTCAAATGCCTGGCTAGCTCAATATTGTTGTAAGTTTAACATGAATCGTATGCGAGCCGGAGCCCGTCGCTTTCACTGGATGACTCGTGAAGCATGCTACATTTATCTCGCATACTAAACATGTTTTCGTGGAGTAAGTAAGTAAGTAAGCTTTATTTATATAGCGCTCTTCACAGCACGGAGGCAGAGTGCTTTACAGTAATAAAGAGAGTGAGAGTGAGAGTGTAAAAGTTCTGAGATGTAGGCCGGGGTCCGTCCGTGAAGAGCTCGGTGGGTAAACACCTGGTTGACGACAGTTGTTGAGTCTTACATACTGCAGCCAGATAGCCCATAATGGCAAGTTCTGATTTAGCCTAGGGTACATGTTTGATTAATGGGATATACATCCTACTACCTTTATTTATCTTTTATTTGTCTTTCAGTACCTAGCCTGACTGGCTTATTTTTGTCAAACAGTGAAAACCTACTGTTCAAGCCAGGGTCTGACATAAATTAAAAGAACGGTTGTTGACATTGTGTGTTGTATTTGCTTCTGAAAACATCATTGCTTATCGATATTGCCTATGATACAATGCCCACTAGTGGACAGAATGTGCACAACTTTATTTTAATACCTAGGTAGGTCTTTCTGTAAGAATTTAATGGTAAAAATAGTATTAATAATAATTCGAATATATTCGAATATTATTATTAATAAATAAACGAACTTCGAATATGATTTTGGGGCAAAAGTCCCAGCCCTAATGTTAACCCTTCTGGAATAAACAGCTTTTGATGTCGCTCAAATCCTGTGTTGGAGAGATTAATTTGGAATACATCAGAACAAGGAGACACCGGACTGTGTGGTATTGTGTGAGATTGGGGGCCGTCTTTTATTGTAATCAAAACACAACGCAGAGCTTAATAAGGACAATGATAAAAGACAACGAAAGTCAACACAAGGTACAGGCCATTGCAAGCGCTCCACAGCCAACTGACCAGACACAGTTGAAGTACTTCTTGGGCTTCATGCTTAACTACAGTAGGACCCCACTAATCCCAACTTCAGAGATCCCAACCTCCCGGTCTACCGGACAGGCTTACAAAACTTTTTTTTATTTTTTTAGCCTGCCATCTGGTTACTGGTGGGATTTTCATTACAGTACTGTACTTAAATCTGTCATAGTAAACATGTACTGTATCGTACTGTGAATAAAAACTGAACTGTATGTAGACCTACATGTTGCCTGTAGGCTGTAGCCTATTGTCACGTTTCATTTCTTTGTTACTTTAAAGCGGGAAAATGTCGAGTACAAAACGCAAACGAGTCGTACGAAGTACTGTATTTGATCAAAGCAAGCACTCAAGTGGAAATTCGTTTATTTTATTATAGGCTAGGCTATATGAGTTTAGTTGGCTATTTGATTGCAATTTTGATGCATTTTCACAAGTAAATAAGGGTATTTTTCGGTGTATTATGAGTCTATATGAAACAAGTATACCACTTATTGAATTTGGTGCATTTTAACATAAGTTTGTCATCCGGACATTTCAGAGATACGAACGACCTTCGGTCCCGTTGGGTTCGGATAAGTGGGGTCCTACTGTACTACTTCCTTGTAGTCTAATAAACATGATGAATCACTTGAATGTCTTTCCTACCTTGTAATTTCTTCGGAAAATGATATTCAGCTAATGTTTAGAAAACAACAAAGATGTGTGACACGTCACTATTATGTGCTCCACGTATTGACACAATGACGTAGTACGCGATTTTCGGGGACCACCTCAAATTTGCTCTAGAGCGCATACTAATGGTCAAAAACTACATTGGGTAACTTTAAAGGAGTAGTAAAGGGAAAAATCATGTTTAGCCCTGTTTTAAGATTACTTATGATCATATACAAGAGTTAAACATATTTTTTGAATGATTTTCCACAGTGCTCACCCACATCCATTGTATGACCAAAACGGTGGTAGAGCAATTATCACACTCTCTCAAAAGTGCTAGTTTTGTCAACTTTTTGATCTGAACCATTGTATATGATCATAAGTAACCTTAAAACAGGGCTAAACATGATTTTTCCCTTTACTACTCCTTTAAGAAATTCCACCAGTATCTGTTTGGGAAACACTGCACCATTGTGACAGACCACAAACCGCTGCTGGACCTCCTGGGAGAGTAAAGGCATCCCACACCTCGCCGCAGCCAGAATGCAAAGATGGGCACTGATTTTGGCAGCTTATGAGTACACCTTGGAGTATAAGGAGGGCTCAAAACACAGGAACGCGGATGCACTGAGCAGGCTCCCCCTGCCGATCACGTCCGCTGCCACACCACGGGAAGAAGAGGTGGTAATGCTCATGGAGCACATGAATGGCTCACCACTACAGGTAACGCAGATATGGGAGGGGACCCGGCGAGACCCCATTCTGTCCAGAGTACATCAGGCGCTGCTGCAGGACTCCTGGCCCTCAGAGTACTGCAACAACCCAAAAATGCAGCCATACATAAGAAGAAAAAAGGAAGTGAGCGTGGAGGAGGGGTGCATACTGTGGGGAAGTAGAGTGATAATCCCACCTCAAGGAAGACGAATCATGATTGAGGAGCTTCATGAAGCTCATCCGGGGGTCCGGGGGTCTCACCAATGAAGTCTTTGGCCCGCAGCTACGTATGGTGGACAAACATGGACGCTGATTTAGAGTCCGCTGTGCGGGAATGTCATGCATGTCAGTCCTACCAAGCCCCCACCCTGCAACAGCACCGCTACACCTGTGGGAGTGGCCAGACCAACCATGGATGAGGCTGCCTCTGGACTTCTGTGGGCCAGTATTGGGGAAGATGCTCCTCATCGTCGTAGATGCCTATTCAAAATGGATCGAGGCTCACCCAATGTCGTCTATTACTTCATCCATGACTATCGAGAGACCGAGAAGCATTTTTGCCACCCCTGCAGTGATTGTCAGTGATAATGGGACAAGTCTGGTCAGTGCAGAGTTCAAGAACTTCCTACAAAAGAATGGCATACAGCATGTCACAACAGCACCATACCACCCGTCCTCAAATGGCTGTGCAGAGCGGGCGGTCAAGGAGGGACTCAAGAAGGTGGGGGAAGGTAGTCTGGAGACAAAGCTATCCAGGTTCCTGTTCAAGTACAGATCAACCCCCCAGACCACCACAGGAGCCACGCCAGCTGAGCTGCTCATGACTATTAAAAGAGTCTCGGAGGAGGACCTCAGGCCAGAAGTGGATTCCGGCAACTTATAGAGAGGACCGGTCCAGTCTCTTGGAGAGTGAAAACACTGGATGGGAAACTGGTGAGACGACATCAGGATCAGATACGGCCATGTTATACACTAGTACAATACACTACAACCTGGCTGACCCCTGTCTCTAAGAGGAGAGTGTTCCTGTGGACACAGCAGAGCAAGAACTAGAAAATCAGGCACACGAGGTAGTATGGGCACCGCCACAAGAAGCAGAGGATCCAGGCATACTGGTGCCGCCAGCAGAACTAGAGAATCCAGCACCAGATGCAGTGGCACCGGGGCCTCCAGACATTGGGGTTTTGGGAAATTGTTACCCAGTGAGTTAGACAGGCACCCACGTATCTCAAGGACTAAGTGGTAGCAGGGGCAGAATAATCCCCTTGTAGAATCAGACTAGGTTTAAGTGAATTTGTTCAGCACATAAAAGAAGGATTTTTGTAGACTATGGGGGGAGGAATGTTGTAATGTTGTATGTTATATTCAGTCAGGCAGTCAGGTGATATAAGGAGAGGGGCTTAATGTAGAGGGGGACCGGAAGTAACGTTCATCAAGGAGATAACCACCAGAATGCGTAGTAATGGAGTCTGAAGTGCAGAATGCAATAAAGAGTAAATAACTTTTAGAGTGTATCATCCTTGACTTTATTACAGTAATTGTATAGCAACATGTAAACCTCAGTTGCTGGCGGTCCATCTGATGCCTGACCAGCCTCAGTGCAAATGTATAACTTTGTTTGTGTTTATTCTATCCAGAATAAATCAGCCTTCAGCAGCAAGAAGTGGTCCAGCTATTTAATACACAATGCAGAAACACATGCGTACAAGACCAGACCGGTCACATCAGCAATTTTTTTTTAGTCAGCACAGGTGGTGGCCTCTAGATTTGCTTATGAATTACGTTATACGGCCATGTTCTCCACTTAATGTCACCAGCGAATAAAAGAAGTGAACGCACGCAGCAACGACCAGCAACAGCGAAATAAACTGAAAACAGACCGCATCCCTACTAACACAGTGGGTTGCAGCAACGTTGCACATAAGTTGTACTTAGGTAAGTTGCAACGTTACCATCAGGCGATGTTGTGACAACGTCCATCTAAGGTCGAAAATAACTTTACCCTCCTAAGTCTAATTAGACTTTTCTGCAACGTTGCAGAAACATTTGCAATATGGGTCCCTGCAACGTCATTAAATAAACGTTGCAGTGACGTTGGATTAAAGTCCTATTAGGCTAGCATTAGGATTCGGGCTATCCCGTGACGTCACTGCTTGCTGGTTCAGTTAAAGTAGGCAGGATTCTTTGCCAAACTGCTCCTGTCTTTTTTAATTTTTTTAAATTTTCGCTTATATCCTTCATATTGTACTGTATGTTGAGTTTAATAACGCATCTTAGAAATGTTATTGATTGTATATTTCCCTGTTTGTTATAAATTGAATGCTTTTTCATTAATTAAAAAAAAGTCTAACTTTTCGGTGTCGACCAAGATATCATTTTTCAAAAGACGTGTCGAGAAATCCCATTCATTCTCTCGGCATTGTGGAACGCTTCCACTAGGGGGCGATGAGATCACTTTCCCTCCCTATAGATGGGTTCGCCGCCTACGTCACAGCAGAGCAACACGCAGCCTCTCGGTAAAAAGGAACGAGCGAACGAGGAACGAACTCGCTAGCTACTCGTTTCATGTAGCTAATTATGCCTCAAAGCTGCTGTGCTGTGAACTGTACAAACAGAAAAGGACAAGATGACGGCCTCAGATTCTTCAGCATCCCCTCGAGATGTCCCCCTTTTCAGAGGAACCACCGAAAGCTGTGGTTTAAAGCCATAAAGAGAGCAGATTGGGGACCAACAAACAGTGTGGTGCGCACTTCTTCTCTGGTAAGTTATAGCTAACGTCACCTCGGGGTTTTTTTCCTCATCAAATTACATTGATTTGACTGTTGGTTTAGCTATTTATTTGTTTACTTACCGGTAATAATTTAAGTAAACAGAAGTAACTCATAACCTGCACGCTAAACTAAGTTCAGGAATTGGAAGCCTAATGATAGCTAGCTAACGTAAGCTAATGCTAGCTAGCACGCTACCACGCTACCACGCAATCTAAAATGGCCGCTGGACTGAGGGAAATGTGAATTGTTTGTTTGTTTGACTCTGCTGAATTTGACTCACGTTGGGAGCTCGCTCGTGTCAGGCTTTCTAAGGACATCACGAATCTTAGGCTAATTTTACATAGGCAACAGTGAAGGCGAAGCCAAGATAATGCTTTATATATTTTCATTTGTCTGGAAAGTGGGAGACAGAACAATGCCACCCACGAGGTAAGCGGGTTACCATAACGTTAGCTCGAAACAAAGATGGAGGCAGCTTTGTTTGCCACATTAGTAGTATCGGTGTGTATTGTTGGAGTTCGAGTCAAAAACAGGCGTTGCTGTTAAAACTGCGAGTAGTAACGCGTGATTCACGGGCCTTATACATTTATTCTGTGCACTGCAGTGGCTAATGCCTAAACTAGCTTCATGTTTCCCACACTGATGATTGATGATTGACCGCCATTGACCGCATCTGTCCTGGGCCGGCAGAGAATCAAAAAAAAAGAATAGAATAGTGGCGTGTCACTAATTACTTATCGGCTGTAATGACTTGTTGAATTGTTTTAGTCGCTTCTTCCCCTCTGCCTACTTTCCCATAGGGTCCTTGTGTGTTTATAAACTTAATATTTTTTTGTTTATTGGGCAGACTATTGCAGTGTGGAGTTTCTGGGGGAGGACACTGTCGGTTGTCCCAGTATCCTGGCTCTCCAAAAATGATGGGGTAAGAACATGTTTGTGTGTTTGGTGTGCTACTTTTCAATTGTACAGGGAAGCGGCTACTAATGGTTTCACTCACAGTTGCAGATGTGTTCCTGGCCAATGAATGAGTCAGCCAACGGATAAAGAGCTGTGTGGAACCTAACCCTGGCTGGGCGCTCCACAGAGTCCGGGTTTTCCCAAAGTCCACAACTGGTACTGTTTGCATTTTAAGCTATTAAAAAATACTGATGGGGGTGGGGGGAAGATCATGACTCATTATTCTGAGGAAAAAAGGATGGCTGAAATGTATTGATTATGGTACTTTATGCACACAGATCATTACGAAGGTGCCAGGCTCATGGCAAAAGTCTTTGAGCAGCAGTCGTCAATGGACGAGTGCCAAGACGTTCGAAAGAGACGGCGCAACACACGCTATCACTCCAGTGACGAAGGTAATATACTAAAGTGCATTCAACAGTCCCAAAAGAGTAGTACTTTTGAAATCGAGTAATCTGAGCTAATTTACTGATATTCCACTACATATTCCAAGCCCCGGGCAGCCATTGGTCCCCACTATGCAGGCCAAAGACCAGGTGCCGGAGTTGAAAGGCCTCTGCCAGCGGTCCAGTACAATCCACGTGTGCTGTACAATGCAGGTATGCATGTTTGTGTTGAAATGAAATGTCTATGCCTACTGCGCACTGATAGTTGGACTACTTCATGTTGCATGCAGGGATATATTTTGAGTTTCATTTAGTTTTATGTCAATGTACTTATAGCCACATCTGTGTTTATCTAGATTTCCAGAGGTCTGTACATCAGCAGTTCTCAGAGATGCGGGAGCAACTCCGTGAGCTTGCACGGACTGTGAGGGAACTGGCCCAGAGCACGCGGCCTGTGGAGTCTGGAGCCCAGGGAGAAGTGCTGGATGTACTGAACCCTGCCCAAACGGACGAGGAGCTGCAGGTCTGTGAGGCCAGGTTGAAGGACCGGGAACATCAGAGGAAGATGGTGAGTGTCTGCAGGGCGGAACTTTGTCTTATTTTTGCAGTGCAGGGAAGGGTACAGTAAATGACTCTTTGTTTTGCAGACACAATACCTAGGTGCCATTGGTGGCAGAGACTTGGCGGACACAGTCCGGCGGGTGCTGTCAGCTGTAGCCACACATGCGGTGTGGAGCGCCTACAGTGTGCACGGGAAGAAGGGGAAGAAGCCACTGAAGAGTTTGACACTCTTCAATGTTCTAACATGTAAGAAATGGTTCATATTTTGAATATTTTTTAATACATCGTCTTTGTTCCATGACCGATGTGAATTGAAACCATTACCTTTCTTGATAACTTAAAGGTGCAGTGATGGTCTCCATGCCAAAGGCTACGATGGCGGAGGTGGCCGCCCAGCTGCAGGAGACATTGAAACATGCCCCTGCTAAATGCAGAAGGGTAAGTGATGTCTTTTTTTTTGGTTTCTCCTACCCAGTGTGACTGCATGGTTCCAAAGATTGTGTACCACTTTTTTGTGCATGTATGTGCGTTGTGTATTTACGGCCATTTCATTGTGTCTTTAGGTATCTGCAGAAGTCCGCCTGAGCACAGCCCATCCAAGCACAGTCCATCTGAGCACTCCCCAGCATTCTGATGAGGAAGACTTCCCTTCCTAGCTGCCCCCCAGCCCATCTGACGCCCACCCGCAGCCCATCTGAGCACAGCCCCCCCACCCCCCCAGCCCATCTGAGCACAGCCCCCCCCCCCAGCCCATCTGACGCCCACCCGCAGCCCATCTGAGCACAGCCCCCCCCCCAGCCCATCTGAGCACAGCCCCCCCCCCAGCCCATCTGAGCACAGCCCCCCCCCCAGCCCATCTGAGCACAGCCCCCCCCCCAGCCCATCTGAGCACAGCCCCCCCCCCCAGCCCATCTGAGCACAGCCCCCCCCCCCAGCCCATCTGAGCACAGCCCCCCCCCCCAGCCCATCTGAGCACAGCTCCCCCCCCAGCCCATCTGAGCACAGCCCCCCCCCCCAGCCCATCTGACGCCCACCCCCAGCCTATCTGAGCACAGCCTGCCATTTTTTTTGTAAATAACTGTTTTTGTATTATTTTTTTTTATCCTTTTTGTTTTTAAACTTGTTTATCATGTTGCAGGCCAGACATTGTGTACTTTTTTAATAAAATAAATTGTTCTTGACTGAATGGTGTTGTGTCATAACTTTTGTACCATAATTTTGCTTGCTGCATTGACTATGACATTAATAGGCTCTTTGCACAAGCTCCACTACTTCCTGACACTACAGGCGTATTTCTTTCCTGTCCTATACTAGTGGATGGAAGTGATTGATCAGGTGTGCTGCACACCGGATTCATCGCTATTGCTATCCAATAGTATAGGACGGTAAAGAAATATGCCTGTAGTTTCAGGAAGTAGTGGAGCTTGTGCAAAGAGCTGATTTGTTTTGTAATGCAAATTATAAATGTAGCCAACGGAAGTGTAGACCACGTTGCAGCAACGTAACAAAGTAATATATAAACGTGTATACAACGTTGCAGCAATATACATCGAAATCATCGCGGAAATCACAACGTTGTATACACATTGCAGGCACGTTGCAGACACGTTGGACCTGCACGTTGCAGCAACTTGTGTGCAGATACCGCGTTTGCGTTGCATGCACGTTTAACTTGACGTTGAGTGGACCATACAAAAGTCTAAATTGCACGTTTCTGCAACATTGCTGCAACCTGATTGTGTTAGTAGGGATGTCGGTATGTTCGCTTCACGCGCTTCCCTCTCAACATGGTCATACAAAACAGCTTGCTGAATTCCCAAAAGATGAATAAACTATTCTGTTTTAGATTCAAATGTGTATATGATCCCCTGGACTAAAAAACCAACAAACAAAAGAACAGTAACCCTCTCCTGGACTCAAATTCAAAAACAGTCGTCTAACCCTCCCTTGTTCATTCGAAGTTCACTTCCTAAACCGAAGCCCCAAACGGCTTCGCCCTGATCTTTCAAAAATAAAAAATAACATACAACTTACCGAATTGAGGATTGTCGTAGCCTACAGTGAAAGGCTAGTGAGTAGGTTGTGATGGAAACGTTTATTTACTCAAAAAGAATAAAGAGCTTGTCTCTTGTCTTCTTCTGATGGATGAAAAAATCTTTGCAATGGGGAATCTTTACAGGCGTGACAAACAATGTTCAACTGTGAAAAGTTTCCAAGGTAGAGAGAGACACAAATTACGAACACATTTTATATACACTTTTGGTCGTGACTGCTAGTCTTTTCAATGCTCTTAACCAATCGGTGAAAGCCGGGAACAATGACGCGTTTCACTGTTCAGACTCTGCAGGCCCGGAGACTTCGAGGGGGCGGGTCAACTGTCAATCAATTTCTACTTTGGCCAATCAGAGGCTGACAATCGTCTTGTCAATCAAAAACTCATTTCGCCTGAAACGGTTGAATCACTTTTTATTTGGCGAATCGCCTTTCTCTTAGGAGAAGGGGTGTGAGACGCAAAGCTAATTTGTCATTAATAAGTGTCAGCTGCGGACGATCAAGCGAACATATTGGACGTCTTTCGAGGTAAGGGAGATTGACACAAGTAACATAACAATAAGCAGTTATTTTAACGTATTTTCAATTAGTTATAACATTGACAGCGCCTAAATGCTCACATTTAAGAACGTAGACGAAGATGCTGAGATGCCTGACGTTAGATAAATAGCTAGTTAGTGAATACATCCATGATCCTAGCCGTCACAACGTGGCTAGCTAGGTGTAGGCTATTCTTGACCCAAGTTAACATTAGCAAAGCGGTGTACCTGCGCACATGCACAAACAGAGCAGTGCTTCTACAAAGAAATCTATCATATTTATTTTCTCATGTAAACACTGGGCGTTTGGTGTTGCCAAGCAATTAGGCTCTTTGCACAAGCTCCACTACTTCCTGAAATTCTACAGGCATCCTTATTTCCTGTCCTATACCATTGGATGGAAGTTATTAATCAGGTGTGCCGCTTATATAGATAAATAAATAGACAGGTAGGTGTGTATACATATACACAGTATGCATGATTATGTTCTGTTAAAAATATATAATTTGTTGACAGGAAACCAAGAGGTACAAGAGAGTGGAAGAGAGGGGACAGGAGGAGAGGACATAGAGATGAGAGGTGAGATACCTGATGTTAGCCAAAGAGAGACTACATTAATTAGATCCTGGCAAGTTTAAAAAATAATGTGGATGGGTGGGTGGGTGGGGGTGGGTGTGTTTATAGCTTATGTTTATGTTTTGTTAATTTGTGGACAGGAGATGAAAATGGACACCACAGTGGAGGAGAGGTGACAGGAGGAGACCAACATGGACACCACAGTGGAAGAGAGGTGACAGGAGGAGACCAACATGGACAAGAGTGGAAGAGAGGTGACAGGAGGAGACCAACATGGACATCAGAGTGGAGGAGAGGTGACAGGAGGAGACCAACATGGACAAAAGACAGGAGCAGAGGTGACAGAAGGAGACCAGCATGGACATCAGAGTGGAGGAGGCCAGGCTGGGAGAGAGGTGACAGGAGGAGCTAGTCTCATGTTTCTAATAGATGGTGTGTTCTCATCAACATTCACTTAAGTTGTGTCCTCTCTGGATGACCTCCACTGCTCTCAGTTAAAGAATATATTAATCCAATATGATGCGTGTTGTTCTTTATAGATCTAGCCTCTTCATTTTGCTCTCAAAGTGCACCAGATTGAAGCACCACAACTAAATGACCTCGGTATTACAAAAATCCTACGTACAGCCCTGGTCCTGAATGTTTCAGAGGGCAGATGATGACCTCCTTCTAATCAAGGAGCAGGTGTTCATAACTCTGTCTGCATCACTACACTGTGGTGACATTTGGGTTGTACCGTCTGATCACAACACTAAGAGTTCTAATCTAATTTTTTAACCTATCTGTCTACATGTCTGTCTGTCCATCTCTATCTTTCATTGTCTGCCCCTGTTTTATTATTGTATCAGAGGCTTCACGTTTGGTGATGGGACCTCAGTGGGTGAGAACAGACATGCTGAATAGACATAAAGATCTAGGCATGGGCAGCATCTTTCCATCCATTTAAAAATAAATAGTATTTTATGCCAACCTACATTCTGTCTAGCCCTAACCCTAACCTCTTAGAGTGCAGGAAGTGTCGGCCAGCTGTGTTGTGTGTGTGTGTGTGTGTGTGTGTGTCTCCATTCTCAGCGTCAGTACATCCAGTTTGATGGTTCACCTGGGCCAGTAGACTAAGCAGAGCCTCGACCCAAACAAGGTGTCCTGAATGGTCTCCCAGGTCCGCCTTGTACAACTGAACTGTCAGCCCAGTGTTTCAGTGTGGTCTACAAGCTATTCAATAAAACCTGGAGAAAATTATCTGTATCTTGTCTTTACACTTACAGCACACATGCTGCACAAATGATAACCTTAATTGTATGACACTTGTTTTGTCAAATGCACAAGGGTATCTCTAACTTGGCTAGACTGTGGATGTGGTGACTAGTCCAGGCCAGTCAGCATGGTATAAGATGCATACAGGTGAGCGGAAGCTGAAACGCTTGTTCCTTGGCTAGGCCCAAGGCAGCTTGCCAGCAGGGTCAGGCCTGTGCCGGGAGGTCAGTACATTAGAACCCCCTTAGGCGGGCTGTATGTATCCTAGGTTCTCAAACTTATATTTGTGGTATAGAAAGGTAGAACTTGCTTGGTTGGTTATGCAAGTGTGTGTGTGTTGCTGTTGATTTTCCTCCACACATCACTCAGCCATATGTTTCCCCTATGTTGATCTGAAAATGGTGATAGGGATTAAATTAGGTTGCTAAGAGAACTGCTAGTCACCAGAAGCATTCAAGAACATAACCGGTGCTGGAATACTAGTGTATGAACAAATCAATACAAGTAGAGCAAGCACATCTACTGACAGGCTGGCTGAATGACTGGAAGACTGACTTGGGACCTCCACTGAGGACATCCCAGTCCTGGCTATGGATCAGTAGTGATGCTCCCCTGCCCCTATAGTCCAGGCATTTTATGACATAACCTTGAACAAATTGCAACAGAAATTAATTCAACTGTTTTAGTGTCATACATATGTTCTTTATAACATATCAGTTAGTCCCCCAAAATCCCAGTGGTGGAAAGTAATGAAAAATGCAGATGGAAGGTATGTGACAAATATACCAATTTCCAATTTTCGCCTATGTAAAAGAAAAAGGTTTATGCATGTTTTCTTGTCTGATGTCCACACAACACTGTCCCCAATCAACCAGAAACTATATAGGATGCATCACAGTGCATATACAGAAATATATTTTTAATTCAATTGGCATTTGGTGAAGAGAAAAGGGGTGAATCTCACATATTGCAACAGAAAATCTGACATTAATCAAATAGCTTAAGAGTCTAGAACCCTGGAGAGGACAGTCTACAACCCTGGAGAACAGTCTACAGCCCTGTAGAGAACAGTAGAACCCTGGAGAACAGTCTACAGCCCTGTAGAGAACAGTAGAACCCTGGAGAACAGTCTACAGCCCTGTAGAGAACAGTAGAACCCTGGAGAGGACAGTCTGAGACGTAGAACCGTCCATAGCAGTGGACTACCTAATCACACGCGCGAAGGGGTAACATACAGGCGAAATCGCAGACACTTACTCAAGGTACCTAAAAATGAAGACAGTACTGAAGACACAAATGCAGAGGGCGCTAGTGCAGGGTCACCGGTGTGTGACACGCCCATACGTGAGTGTGGTGAACACATAGACATAGAGAGGAGGTTGGGTAGACAGACCAAAGCGCCAAAGAGACTCATTGAGGAAATGTGATGGGGCAGTAATGAGGTGATGGGAGCTTGGTGATATGAGGTGATGGGACAGTAACAAGAGTT
Organism: Borostomias antarcticus; assembly: GCF_949987555.1. Taxonomy (NCBI): domain Eukaryota; kingdom Metazoa; phylum Chordata; class Actinopteri; order Stomiiformes; family Stomiidae; genus Borostomias; species Borostomias antarcticus. Next base: position 9,859,771 of record NC_140234.1, read on the forward strand.
TGTTTTTGTTTGTCATGTTATGTTATTATTTTATTCTCTACAGTTGTAATTGTTACAGGCTCTGAAACTGTTAATTGAGGGTTAAAGCTGAAACACTGTTTGGCGTTTAAGAGAAATTGTTTATGTTTCCAGACACTGTAAACATAGTTCTTGACAGGAGAGATGTGTCATACGTGATGACGTCACGGACGTCAAGGTTGATCGAGGCAGTGATGCGGGAGCCAGCGAGAGTGATGGCCGCCTGTAATGGGAGCTGTGAATAAAAGTATAGCCGTATGCACACTGTTGTCCGGTTCCATTATTAAGCGTTAGCAGCCGAACACAACACTAGCTAGGTTTTAAGTGGATTAATTGGAAGGCTACAACATATTGACATCATGTTCATACAAATCAAAACATTCACTGATTTTGTGTTTTGTGGATGGGTGTATTGCTGTTTTGAAATAAATCATTTTCATCTGGATATGTTTCACTAATAGGATAAAGATGATCACTTAGAATAACTTTGTATTGACTGGTAATGGCTCTACACTTTCAGTATCCAAGTGGTTTCACACTATGGACGTGTGGGGGAGCATGTGGTGTACACTAAGAGAATGGTATTGACCTGAATACTTCAGGTGGTTCACATTCATTTGGGGATTTATGGGTTTTGTGTTCATATAAGAGCAGTTAAAACAGATCAGTCAATTTTGGCCTTGAACACTATAAAACGGGGGCTCATTTTAGACCTAGAACCCGGGTAACCCAGGTGAGTTGTGGCTGTGGGTGTGTATGGGGATGTTTTCCATCTACTGGATGAACATAATATTGTCTTACCCATTCATTTCCTATAGCGGGTCATTTTACCCATTCAATTCCTATGGCGGGTCATTTTAAACCCAGAACAGCACCCTGATCAGCTTGGTCTCACACTACAACAGATTCAGCTTCATCAAGGTGATCAATATTTCATCTGCAACATGCATTTTCAAGTTGGCCATATAGAACTGCTAAACTAAAAAAGGACACATTCAACAATTGTACATGCTGACGAAATGCATCACAGGCAGAGGTTTGTGCTCTCTGAGCGTTATTCTAGTTATTGTCATGTTTCTGTAACACTATTTAACTGGCCACCCGAAGACCTTCATCAAAATGCAATGATAGCGGTCAACCACATAGTGGCGGTGTTGCACAGAGCTCAGCTAGGAGACCTCAAACTGCAAGCAGAGGATGCAGATTATCAGATTATAAACACTATGAAGAGTGAAGATGTTCTTCTGAAACTCACACAGACCTAGCCCTGGTCTCCTACTGGTACACTGGGCTCCTCCAGATACACTGGTCTCTACTGGTACACTGCACTCACAGAAATATTTAAGCCTAACTTTTAAGATTTATGTAATTTAATTGCATGACAAATTTCCATGAATTTGCTTTAGGTAGTTTTAACATAAGTTTATCTAATAAGCTTTACATGATGCATATTTGTTAGTGTAATAAAACCTATTTATTTGAAATGCATAATCACCAGGTTTATGTATTCAGTATAAATAAAGTCTATTTGCTTTAAATGCATAATAATCAGATTATGTATTCAAAATGCATAACGTATATTTGTTTGAAATGCATAATAATCAGGTTATCTATTCAAGATTAATAATATATTTGTTTGAAATACATAATAATGAGGCTTATGCAATAAACCTAATTAAATCAAAATGCATCACATTTATGTAATTTTTTGATTAACACCCAATGGATTTAACATTCTTTTCCATTCACTTCATATCTAACAATTTCAGTTACATCAGTAGAATTTCCCCCAGTCTCTCACATACGATACTGTTATCGTGAGGTGAACCATAACCCTTACTGTACATATTTTGTTGTGTTTTGAATCTGTGACTTCCTGTACACAGCAGCTCAATGTAAATCAGGCTTTATACCATATTTCCATACAGCAAATGTGCTTGTCTGTGGGCACAGCTTCAGAACTATGTAGCCAGGTGACCGTTAGGACGGCAGGCCAGTGAAGAACTGGCTACTCAGACAGGGACGCAAACCCCAACAAGATCCCCACTATGATGTCATCGGCCATGGAGAGGAAGCCATGAGGATGGAGGAGCATGTCTGTGAGACAGAGAGAGAGAGAGAGAGACAGAGAGAGAGACGTTACAGACGTGCTAGGGACATACTAGACGTTTCAATCACACACACACACACAAATTAACACACATACACACACATGCACATCATTGATTGATTGATAATTTCCTTCATAAGTCTGTACAGAAGTCTAGTGTTCACCTGTTTGTAGACCTCCTTGCCAACCCCATAACTGAGCATGTACTGAGATAGAAGAGAAATGAGGGGGGTGGGTTTAATCAACGGAAGATAAAAGATGGTGCCCCTTTCTTTGTCACCATAGGGAACTCTCCTTTATACTGTTTATTGAGAGAGAGAAAGAGACAGACAGAGAGAGAGACAGAGATGATGCTGCCAGCTAAGCAGTATGTGTGTGTTTGTGTGTGTCCATGTGTGTGTGAGTGTGTATCAGTCTATGTGTGTGTGTGCATGTGTGTGTGTCAGTCTGTGTGTGTGTTGGCCTGTGTGTGTGTGTCTGTTGGTGTCTATGTGAGTGTGTGTGTGTGTTTGTGTGTGTGTGTGTGTGTGTGTGTGTGTGTGTGTGTGTGTGTGTGTGTGTATTGATAGATGGCTCACTGTGAAGCTCATCCCCTGACAGCGTCCCTGCTGCTTGGCCTTTCCGGGCAGAAGCAGGAGTTTGGGATGATTCCCCCAGTCCTCATAGCTGAACAGGCTGCAGAACTTGAACTGTGGAAGAGAAAACAAGGCACACACACACACAGCGGCTTGTCACACAGCCAATCAGAACACACATACCTGCTGATGCATGTTTGTGATAAGAACCCTGTTAGACGACTGGTGTCTGGTGACTAGTGAGCCAGTCTTGTCTTGTTATTGTTCTGTTTGGTGCGCCAGACCTCAGATAATTTGAGGGCCTAATATTAGCTAGACAAATATTTGTCAAAGAATCATGTTATTGACATGTCACACAGCAAAATACATGATTATATCTGATGAAGGGCCAAAAAGCCTTGTATGTACGGCACTACAATATCATATAAATTCAACAAATTAATCAGAGACTATGAATCGTGTCAACATTTAATATTTCTGCTACATTGGCGAAGCACTTAATTGTACCCTAACTTACACATGATGTAATTTGCACACACAAACATACACAGACTGGACGTCCACACCGATTTGGAGGGGGGGGGAGGGGGGGGGGGGCAAATTCCATCATGTGTAAGTGGGGGGCTCTGCGGAAGAAAGGTTGGGAACCCCTGCTCTAATCCATATTGTGACACTGTTCGACAGTGTATAGCAGGCCACCATGGAAATGGAGAAAAGTTAAATCTGGTGATGTGATCTGAGGTTGTTTGTGGTTGTTTCTGGCACACAATACATTTCACACTACATCTACCATGTCATGGCGCTCCGGGCCAGTGTAACAACTGGATGGGGAGTGCGTTATAAATGCAGTACCTATACCTATACCTATGAAAATGTAATTTTTTAAATCATGCACATTAGAGATTTATTGAGCAAGAATGTGCAGTGAATATGAGGAGAGCATGGCTGGCTTCAGATAGCTCTAAGTAAAAAATGATAAATGTCGCAGCTTATTTACACTGTAGCAATCCTGGATGAACATATTAGTAGCCCTACATACTGATGAAAATGTATGGAGCTGGCTGTTATCAAGAAATGTCAATCTTAACACTGTAAGCTGTTTCTAATTTGTTGTGTGTGACTCCTGTGTGACCACCCGAGGGTTTCTGGAGAAGGTCACGCCAGGGGGTCACGTTGATACTCAAGGGGGGTTCTAGGCAGGGGACGTGTCTCCACCTGACAGATTTACATGTTCCCTAGGCCAAGGGTGACATTCTCTCATGTGATGTACAAACACAGACTGTTTAGATAAGTAGTGGAACTTGTGCAAAGAAAAGAGCCTATTGCTTGGCAACACCAAACGCCCAGTGTATGAGAAAATAAATAGGATAGATTTCTTTGTAGCACTGTTGTTTGTGCATGTGCACCTTGTGTTCCTGGAAGAAGAATCAGTGTTTTGTGGTGTGTGGGAGCTGGTCTGTGAGCTTCAAGAATGTTAAGTTGGGGGAGGGGGAGCCCTTTCCACTAGCCCAGAGAGATAAGGAGGAGGTCTTAAGATGAGGTCATTTTCGCTGAAATATGAGACTCATTGTTTTCTGACCACACATGTACTCTGATATCCCTGCTCTGGAGATCAGACATACCTTGTGAGCTCACAATAAAATCATTTAAACATGCCTTAGTTTACAGAATATAATTACTAGATTGATTATCAACCTGCAAAAACCTAGATATGGCCTTTGAGGGCTGAAATCATTTTCAAGAGGTTCCTACATCTGCAAGGAGTTCTCCATCACCATGCCACCCTAGGTCCATCCAGTACTGCACACATGATCACGTTCTGAGGGGGCGGCAGCAGCTCAGGAGGTAGAGTAGCCGTCTGGGAGCCTCCAGTTCAATTCCAGCTATCTCCTCTGCTTCGTTGATGTGTTCTTGAGTAAGACACTAATTTATCCCAAAGAGCAGGCTAACACCAGCTGGCCACCATTGGTGAGTGAATGAGAGAAGATATTGTAAAGCGCTCTATGCTTTAGAAGTGCACTCCACTCACAATGACATATCTGGTGCTCTATATAATGCAGTTGTACAGGATGGAGCAGAGCAGCCCAGGTTTGTTGTCATGTGGGATAATGTTAGTTTCCACCGGGCTGCTCTGGTCTGTGACTGGTTCACCAACCACCATACATAACTTCACAGGTGGATACACCGTTACCCCGTTACTCCCCATTCCTCAGTCCCATTGAGGAATTATTTTCATTTTGGCGTTGGAAGGTTTATGAACACCAACCATATACCTGCATGACTCTCCCTGGGAGCAATGGAAGAGGCATGCAGAGACACTGAGGGGGGGTCAGTCCAGGGTTGGATACTGAGTGGGGGTCAGTCCAGGGTTGGATCCTGAGGGGGGGGGGGGTTAGTCCAGGGTTGGATACTGAGGTGGGGTCAGTCCTGGGTTGTATATTGGGGGGGGGGGGGGGGGGTCAGTCCAGGGTTGGATGCTGAGGTGGGGTCAGTCCAGGGTTGGATACTGAGGGGGGGTCAGTCCAGGGTTGGATACTGAGGCAGGAACACAAATGAACACACTCTCTACAGTACCTATCTCAGGTTACACAATGTTTATTAAAAAGGTTAATGAAAAAAAAACATTCTGAAGAGTTAGGGTTAGAATTTAAAATGCAGCTGTCCAGCCATCCAACCAACGCCAACAGTCACAACAAATACATTTCCATCCCAGTTTGTCTGGTGCGCATCCACTGCTTTTAAAATAATCTCAAATCCAAAAAGTTAGGCTACTTATTCCAATCTAGATCCAATCTTCCAAAGAGATACAGTTGTAAGCCATGAACTCAACCAGGTATATTGGAATTCATTTAAACAGTCCCTTTGCAATCACCATTTTATCTACTTTGTGTTGCAGTATTTTTTGTTTTATTCTTTCATGTTTTTAAAGCAATCGACTTTGACCAAGAGGACGAAATTAAGTCCATCCATTCACCCAACGTCATCCTTGAGCGCAGCATTCCATAGGCCTATAGGATAAGGCCTGCCGTATTATTCAGTTCACCAAGGATCTTCCTCAAGTTCCTCTTTTCATTTTCTCCAGTAATCCAAACTCCATATCCAATTCCTATTTTGATCATTGGCTCACACCTGAATAAACCAATTGCTTGTAGAATGATTACAGATCTGATTTCAGAATATTATTCCAGATAAAACTGTATAACAAACTTCTGCATCAGGACTGCTGAAGAACAAATTCAATACATCTTGTAATATTCAAGTCTCATCATAATACGGGAGATATCGTGAAGGAATGGATGAAGGACTTAAAACAAACTGATTGTAAGAACAATATATCAGAACATTTGGACTGTATTTGAGTATTGAATAGAGATATTATTGAAAAAGAAACACAAAAGGCTGAGCTGGGGAGTCTACCCACACATATAGCAGCATATCGCAATATATATCTTATATAGCTATAGCTCAATAAAAATGTTTAAACTTTTTGCTAGTTACTTTTCTTTGAACGGGAGAATATTATTATTTCAGATGCCTATTCTTATGTAGGTTATGATTTGAAGTGTCTTCTTTTTGGGGGGAACACAATGAAATTCCTCCTACGATATTATCTGCTTGTCTGATTATAGTATACAGTAAGATACTATGTAGCTCAAACTCGTAAATCATCTGTTTGATTGTTATAAGGTTAAGTGAATACAGCGTTACAGTGTAGCCCTATTCCTATAGTTTTTTTCCAAAGGCCTCCAGATCTGCCCATTACACTAGGACGAATCTCCCAAGCACCAAAACGTGGCCCCGGATGTATCGATCTGCCTCTGGGTTCGAGCCTCATTTTGGCCTCGGTATTGTAATTGCTAGGCGCAAAGGCAGGCGAAAACTCAGAAAAACGCAGTAGTGTAATCCAGGCCTAAGGCTATGGCTTCTCTCCTGTATGAACACGCTGGTGTTTCTTTAACTCTCCTGACATAGTGAAGTTCTTCCCACACTGGTCACAGTGGTATGGCTTCTCTCCTGTATGAACACGCTGGTGTGTCTTTAAGCTTGTTGACTGAGTGAAGTTCTTTCCACACAGGTCACAGTGGTATGGCTTCTCTCCTGTATGAACACGCTGGTGTATCTTTAAGTCTCCTGACGTAGTGAAGTTCTTTCCACACTGGTCACAGTGGTATGGCTTCTCTCCTGTATGAACACGATGGTGTGTCTTTAAATTTTCTGATGTAGTGAAATTCTTTCCACACTGGTCACAGTGGTATAGCTTCTCTCCTGTATGAACACGCTGGTGTATCTTTAACACTCCTGACGTAGTGAAGTTCTTTCCACATTGGACACAGTGGTATGGCTTCTCTCCTCTATGAAAACGCTGGTGTGTCTTTAAGCTTGTTGACTGAGTGAAGTTCTTTCCACACAGGTCACAGTGGTATGGCTTCTCTCCTGTATGAACACGCTGGTGTATCTTTAAATCTCCTGACGTAGTGAAGTTCCTTCCACACTGGTCACAGTGGTATGGCTTCTCTCCAGTATGAACACGCTGGTGTATCTTTAACTTTCCTGACGTAGTGAAGTTCTTTTCACACTGGTCACAGTGGTATGGCTTCTCTCCTGTATGAACACGCTGGTGTGTCCTTAAATTTCCTGACGTAGTGAAGTTCTTCCCACACTGGTCACAGTGGTATGGCTTCTCTCCTGTATGAACACGCTGGTGTGTCTTTAAATGTTCTGATGTAGTGAAGTTCTTTCCACACTGGTCACAGTGGTATGGCTTCTCTCCTGTATGAACACGCTGGTGTGTCTTTAACTTTTCTGATGTAGTGAAATTCTTTCCACACTGGTCACACTGGTATGGCTTCTCTCCTGTATGAACACGCTGGTGTGTCTTTAACTTTTCTGATGTAGTGAAATTCTTTCCACACTGGTCACAGTGGTATGGCTTCTCTCCTGTATGAACACGCTGGTGTTTCTTTAAATGTTCTGACTTAGTGAAGTTCTTCCCACACTGTTCACAGTGGTATGGCTTCTCTCCTGTATGAACACGCTGATGTGTCTTTAAATCTCCTGACGCGGTGAAGTTCTTTCCACACTGGTCACAGTGGTATGGCTTCTCTCCTGTATGAACACGCTGGTGTGTCTTTAAATTTCCTGACGCAGTAAAGTTCTTTCCACACTGGTCACAGTGGTATGGCTTCTCTCCTGTATGAACACGTTGGTGTGTCTTTAAATTTCCTGACGCAGTAAAGTTCTTTCCACACTGGTCACAGTGGTATGGCTTCTCTCCTGTATGAACATGCTGGTGTATCTTTAAATGTTCTGACGTAATGAAGTTATTTCCACACTGGACACAGTGGTATGGCTTCTCTCCTGTATGAACACGCTGATGTGTCTTTAAATTTCCTGACGCAGTAAAGTTCTTTCCACACTGGTCACAGTGGTATGGCTTCTCTCCTGTATGAACACGCTGGTGTGTCTTTAAATATCCTGACGTAGTGAAGTTCTTTCCACACTGGTCACAGTGGTATGGCTTCTCTCCTGTATGAACACGCTGGTGTTGCTTTAAATGTTCTGACTTAGTGAAGTTCTTCCCACACTGTTCACAGTGGTACGGTCTTGGCTTGTCTGTGTCTCTCTGTCTCTGGGCGGGAGCTGGGGTGAGGGGGGTGTTGGAGGTGGTGATAGGGAGTGATTGAGAGGAGGAGGAGAGAATCTCTGGTCTGATCTGTCTGCTCGAGAGACGAGAGAGAGAGACGTAGAGGTTGTCATGGCTCCTCTTGAGGTGCTTGTTGAGGTAGATCTGGGAGGTGTAGGTGAATGGGCACACAGAGCAGGAGAACATCTGAGTCTGGGACAAGTCTGACATCACTCCTGGGAGAGTGAAAGAGAAAGAGACAAACATTAAAAAGGATTCTCACACCTGTATTACAAGTGCAAATACTGTATAGAGTGTTTATACGTATGTAACTAGTGGGGGGCGAAACACGACGACACCACAACTTCAGATTGAGGACAGGAGAGAGAAAGATATGCAAGAGGTTCCTCTGGCTGAGCTCGAGTGAAGGAGAGCGACAGAGGAGAGAGAGGACTGAGAAAAAGAAAAGAGGAGAAAGGAGAGAAAACAAGCATGAATACATGGAAGCCCACGGCAATAGCTACCTTAGAGAGCTAGAGTAAGCTAGCACTCCTAAAGATAAGTCAAGCTACCATGTTCCATGGCAACTAACAGCATTCCATTTTGTTCTGAGCAAGTGTGCCTGACTAATATTGGCAATTTGCGTGCCTCACAACAGTGATTTGCACAGGCACCATTGCAGTTCATGACATAGTGCCCTCTGTATCGTTGCATCTATGAGTGTCCTGAATTTCACGCTGTATGCCCATGTCTTGCCTGCTGGCTGGCACCATGGGAAAAAGACAGAGGAGAGGAAGGACGGTAGAGGAGAGCTACTTGGACAGCGGTTATTATTATGACCAGCAGACCTCTTGTTCTTTCAGCTTTAAGGAAAGAGGTGGATGAGAGAGAGATGGAGAAGACAGAGGGAAGAAGAGTTGAGGACAGATACCTCTAGCGGTGCTCTTTTCTTCCCAGACGTAGTTGAAGGAGATGCTCTTGTATCTGTACTCCTGTCCATACCAGACCAGCAGCTCCTTCCCGACAGCCAGCAGCCGACAGCAGCGAAACAGGATCCCTCCACGGTACTGAAACGCTACCAGGTTCTGCTCTTCCTCAGTACGGGCACAGTTCACATACCTGGGGGAGAGAGGGGGTGGTTTCATAAGAACAAACAGGTGAGGGAGGGAGAGACGGGAGGAAGGAAGGATGGAGGGAGGGAGAAAAAGTGGGTGAGATGTAGGGACTGACTGTATGGAGGGAGGAAGGGAGGGAGGGAAACTTTCAAGACTGGAGAGATGGTTTATTTTGAGTGAGAGCAGCAGAATAGATTCTGGAAATCTGAGAAATGAGCATGTGTTCATATTTCTTCACCTGATTGTAATGCCTAATTATTCTACAGTTTACACATGCAAAGATGGGTCCATCCCTGACACGATCTACAGACCGCACCAACATGACCATACCTCTGACACTTATAACAGCGCAAGGGAGGGCGCTGGTAGGGCTTGACCAAATAGGACAAAAACCCCAGGCTAACCCGCTCCGGTAAAGCCTCCTCCGCAAAGGAGACCAACACGGCCGTGCTAGCCTGCCTTACCCCCCCACGCACAGTCCCAAACCTCCAAACCCCTACAACCTCCGCCCCCTTGAGATACTGCATGATCTCGTCGTCAGTTACCTCCACATCCACCCCATATATCACCCCCTGCAACCCACGGCCAGATACATTACCCGGAACCATGCACTCCACCTGTCTCCCGAGCAGCGTTGACATCGCCAATCCTTTCTTCCTCTGGGCCTCCGTTTTACAGAAAACCAACAGATTGCCATCGGACAAAGACCTGGCGTGCAGGATCGAACTGATTTTTTGGGTGAGATCCTTGGACACCTTGAACGGGTTCATGGACCCACCCGATCCATCCTTGAACCTGATAATCAGCCGCCACCCGTCCCCATCCACCAACTCTCGTCTAAGCAGTTTCACCTCGGGCGGACCTCCACTTCCCAGGCCACTACCCTCCGACGATCTACCCCTCTTCCCCGAACTACCCCCCGCCACCCGAGAGGACATGGCTCAAGGACACCCAACCTACAAACCCTCCCCCCCAACAATCGCTAAACAGGCAAGCAGTTCCAAGCCGTTCAAACAACCCGCGCAACGCAGCTCGACTAGCCGCTCTGACAAGTGGAGTAGGCTTGTCTTGCGCCGCCTTATATTCAAGCAATACACAGGTATGACGCTTCCAGGGATGTGATTGGCTAACCCATTTGTACACGTCATAAGAAATGGCGGACATCATCAACAGTGGTCGAGAATACAGACACGTGACATGAGAAAAGGCGGTAAATCTGGCAGGGACAATGGGACAAATGATGGTTATTCTGGAGCAGACGTCTAGGTGAGTCAACCTCCTGGAGAGGTCATCCTGTCATAAATTAGATTAGCACAGCTATGTGAAAGGTTGAGGGAGGTGGTGAGGTGGTGAAACTACAATTTCTATGACACGGTGTGCAGGGATACTGATTGAAGAGTTTAAATTGTGGAACACAGGCCAACCAACTATCTGATCTATCGTGACCACAAGTCCGTATGGTAGAAGCCACAGCGCGTCGCAGAATCAAATAAGGGACCATTCCAAATTTACTAGAGCACTTTAACTCGGGAATAAAAATGCGTGAACCTCCCCCTGACGGAAATATATCCACCAATTCGACAATAATCATTTTAATAAGGTCGAAGAAAATAACGCCTTCCGTTTTCGAGTCAAATAAGTCGCACAGGTAGTGCTGTGATCAGCAAACGGCGAAAAGTCGATGATGTCAATAAATAAAATGTAACGTACAATTTCTTAGCATAGCGAAATTAGGCATACAATGTTTAGCTTGTCAGCTCTGACAATGTGCGAAATCTCAAGCTTTTACCATATCGGCTTGTTTACATTTATCCAGAATGCCACGCATTCAGACAGTTTGACTGGAACGCTATGAAGTCGTCAGTCGTGACTTGAAGTCGTAATTTACGAGCTCAAAATCCTATCTGGAACGCGGCAATAGTCTACTGTGTGTGGGACGTACCATTACAACGTAACTCTAGTGGGGGGTTCTAACACAACAGTCCCATAACAATGCTCCCCATTTAATATCACCAGCGAATAAAAGAAGCGAAAGCGCGCAGCTCCGACCAACAACAGAGAAATTCACTGAAAACAGACCGCATGTCGGTATGTTCGCTTCACGCGCTTCCCTCTCAACATGGTCATACAAAACAGCTTGCTGAATTCCGAAAAGATGAATAAACTATTCTGTTTTGATCGATTCAAATGTGTAGACAGGCCTATAGCCTAACCGTCCCCTGGACTAAAAAAACCGAAACAGTAACCCTCCCCTGGACTCAAATTAAAAAACTTCCCTTGGACTAAACGCACGACCCTCCCCTGTTTTCCTCCAGTGACCCCCTGGTTGGATTGGCTACAGGATTAAAATCAAAGGATTTTAAAGAACAAGTAAATGTAGGCAAAAATCACTTCCTAAACCGAAGCCCCAAACTGTTGCGCACTAATTTTTCAAAATAAAAAATAACTTACAACTTACCGAATTGAAGATTGTCGCAGGCTTTCCAGTGAAAGGCTAGTGAGTAGGTTGTGATGAAAACGTTTGTTACTCAAAAAGAATAAAGAGCTTGTCTCTCAGTGTTCGACATTGAAGAGTCCCCAAGGTAGAGAGACAGATTACAAACACAATTTATATACACTCTTAACCAATCGGTGAAAGCCGGGAACAATGACGCGTTTCACTGAGATCCTGTCTAGAGCCCGCCTCCTCAACATTAGGCTACCTGCCGCCCTCTTCTGGATATGTAACGGTAGTGACCAGTTCTGACATTACTATGACATTATTATTCTGACATGCATTTTTAGTGACCCCTTCATTTATTTAAGGCCTTTCTGAATGTCCAGTGCTGACCATGTTGTCAGCAGATAAAAAGGTGCAGTCTCTTCTTGTTTTTTAGTCCTGGACCTGGATCAGGGCTACTTCTTTCCATTCATTTGAATAGAGAGGTGTGAACACAAGACTACTGACGACCACTTCAGCCAGACATTTCGTAGACTAGATGGTTCCCAAGTGTGAATGTGTCTGCTCTCCAACTTCAGCGCTATTGAAAAGCTGAAGGCCTCCTCATTCTAACTATAAGTGCTAACGGTCTAAATCGCCAGCAACTGAAACTGTCTTCTTAGGTACCTGGATATGGAGGAGAAAAGAAGGGAGCAGTTCAAGGACTATGCAAACACCTTCCCAGTCCAGTCCAGTCCGCCTCCTCCTGCTGTTGGCTGTAGCCCTGGTTCTGGACCCGGACTCGGAACTGAATGTTTGATTGATCTTAAAATGACCTCATATTGGTATAATCACTGGTATGTAGACTATGATTGGTTTGTCAAATAAAGGGAATTATTCGTTTTGTTTTTTCTTGGGTGGACTCAATCTTATATGGGTCCCTAAATTGGGTCATCAAAAACTTTGATTATAGCTTTAGGAGAACATAATCAATCTTGCTAGAGATAAAAGCAATGAATTAAAATGGATTTACTAAGGATTTGTGCCTATTATTATTTCTCTCAGACTCAATCCTTGCAGCCCATAGATGAGATGTTCTATAGGGTGTGTTAGGGTACTTGTTTTCCAAAGTATGGTAAAATGAGCACTTGCGTTTTCATTTGCATTTATGGTCTTCTAACGTTACGACTAGTCAAGATCCTGCAATAGCCTATTCATATCTACCTGGTTAGATTTCTATCTGAAGTTGGCTAGTTAATGTTAGCTGGTGTTATTAGCAAGCTGGCTGGATTTGGACCTGATCCAGGGCTCTTGTTCTTGTGCATTCCATTCATTTCAATATGAGAGGTGTGAACGGCCTATTGGTGGTATTTGGCGCAGCTGCACTGCGTCATGAGTTCATTTTCATTGATGAAGCTGGATTCAATCTCTAAAACCCGGCGTCAGGGCCCAGATGTTACAGGACAAAGAGCTGTTGTGAATGTCCCTGGGCAGCGTGGGGGAAACATCACCTTGTGTTCCTGGAAGAAGAAATAGTGTATTGTGGTGTGTGGAAGCAGGTCTGTGAGCTTCAAGAATGTTAAGTTGGGGGAGGGGGGGAGCCCTTTCCACTAGCCCAGAGAGATAAGGAGGAGGAGGTCTTAAGATGAGGTCATTTTTGCTGAAGTATGAGACTCATTGTTTTCTGACCACACATTTGTACTCTGATATCCCTGCTCTGGAGATCAGACATACCTTGTGAGCTCACAATAAAATCATTTAAACATGCCTTGGTTTACAGAATATAATTACTAGATTGTTGATAATCACCCTGCAAAAATCTACATTTGGCCTTTGAGGGCTGAAAACATTTTCAAGAGGTTCCTACATCTGCAAGGAGTTCTCCATCACCATGCCACCCTAGGTCCATCCAGTACTGCACACATGATCACGTTCTGAGGGGGTGGCAGAAGCTCAGGAGGTAGAGTAGCCGTCTGGGAGCCTTCAGTTCAATTCCAGCAATCTCCTCTGCTTCATTGACGTGTTCTTGAGTAAGACACTAATTTATCCCAAAGAGCAGGCTAACACCAGCTGGCCACCATTGGTGAGTGAATGAGAGAAGATATTGTAAAGCGCTCTATGCTTTAGAAGTGCACTCCACTCACAATGACATATCTGGTGCTCTATATAATGCAGTTGTACAGGATGGAGCAGAGCAGCCCAGGTTTGTTGTCATGTGGGATAATGTTAGTTTCCACCTGGCTGCTCTGGTCTGGGAATGGTTCACCAACCACCATACATAACTTCACAGGTGGATACACCGTTACCCCCTTACTCCCCATTCCTCAGTCCCATTGAGGAATTATTTACACTTTGGCGTTGGAAGGTTTATGACGTTTTTAAGAGCTTTATTGATAATTTTAGTACATTACAAAAAATACAATACTTGACAGTTTAACAACAATAATCAGATTAAAAAAATCAAAAGTGCCATTGTGCAATAGCCAGTTGAATAACAGGCCTACAATTCAAAACAATATTACAAAACAATAAACAATTCAAGTCAGGTCAGATCAATTGTGGCCCAGTTAAGTCTCGGGTGTGTCCTGTTTTGATCAATGGTCCTTCTCCTTTTGAGTTCGGTTTTGATCTGTTTGAAAACCATACATGAGCCAATGAAGGTGCCATCGATAGACATTTTGCACCGGGTTTTCCATAGTTTAAAAACAGTGATACAGATACATATATAAAACAGTTTATGGTTGTCGGTGCTGTCAAAATTGGCATACACCATTTTCCACTCACAAGGCACTTTGACTCCTATATCATACATTTTTTCCCATACATATTTGGCTCTATCACATTCTATTATAAGGTGTTCTATTGTTTCTATTTCTTTACAGGTTGGCATTGGGCACTCCACTGTCCTGACTGAGGGGAGGTAGTTCAGCACCTCTCTGACGGATAGTTTGCCGTTTACCGTCAGCCACATACTGTCACGCATGACTCCAGATATATCATCACAGTTTAAGTATTTGATTAATTGTTTACTTTGGTCTTCTGTTAAATCTTTATACAATACCATCCCCCCATAGAGGTGGTCACTTATCTGTTGATATATGCTTTTGCTAGTTTGAGAGCACCAATCAATATTTAGACCGGCGTACTTGTCTACGAAGACTGCATATGACACCTTGTGGCCAGGTACGGTTGGTTTACGTCTTGTTCGTTTCCACTGGTCTCTTTCCCCTATCCATGATGCTTTATTTTGTATTCCTTTTGCTTTGTTTCTACAATAAGCTATGTTCAGCTTCAGGCCAACATCTACAGCACCGAACTCTTTGCCACTTCCCTGTTGCTTCCCCATATAAAACGAACACACATTTTATTAATCTTTTGCATTGTGGTTGCAGGTGGTGGGAGTATGTTGGCTAAAAAAAGTAGTTTTGATATAATACAAGTCTTTACAATCTGTATTTTTGAGTTGTATGTACTTGTCCTGAATCTCCACTTGTTAGTCTCTTCTTCTATTTCTTTTTCTTTTCTCCGCCAATTTTTGTGTATGACATCCTTATTGCTGAATAAAATTCCTAATATTTTCATTTCTTCTTTTACATCTATGAGCAGGTTAGGTTTTTTCTTTTCCTCTCCTATCCAGATGCACTCAGTTTTGCTATCATTTAACTTGGCTCCTGAAGCCTGCTCATACTCTTGAAAGTGTTCTCTCACTATGTCGAGTTCCTTCTGATTTTTTATAAAGACAGTCACGTCGTCGGCATAGGCAGCTACCCTCTCTCTTGTCCTATGCGGTTTAACTCCTCTGATTCTTTTATCATTCTTTATTCTGTTGAGAAGTGGGCTGATGGCTATAACATAGAGCGCTGCGCTCAGAGGACACCCTTGTTTCAGTCCTTTCTTTAGCTCAATAAAATCAGTAAGACTCCCATTAACCTTGACGGCCACCTGCGACTTCGCATACATTAGTATAATCATATCGATAAATACTTCGGGGAACCCATATTTTTTTAAGACACACCATACATACTCCCGGTTTATGAGGTCAAAAGCTCTCTTCTGGTCAAACCCGACAATGAAGAAGCCCTGATCTGTAGGCCTGTCTGCCATTATCATTTCTCTGATTTTACTCAGGTTGTCCCACATGACGCGACCTTTTATTGCACATGTCTGTTCCTCCTCTATGATTCGTTGTAGGACACTACTTATTCTTAACATTATTATTTTAGCAAATATTTTATAATCTATGTTCGTTAAGGTTATCTGTCTCCAGTTATTAAAATCACTTTCATCACCCTTTTTAAAGATCAAAGAAATAATGCCCTGGTAAAAACTACTGTGCATGTGGTTTGTAGCAATACCTTCATTGAAGGTAAAAGCCAACATTTCTACGAGCTCCCCGGAGAAAGCCTGGTAGAACTCACTTGGGAGGCCGTCAGGACCTGGTGATTTCCCTCTGCTCAGAAGTAAGATGGCAGACATGATCTCCTCTCTGGTTATGGGACCCAGCAGCCCTGCAGTTTCGCAGACACCTGTCAGCGATGCCTTCGATAGGAAGTCCTCGGGACCCTGTGAGCTGTCATTAACATTCCCATACACTTCCTCGAAGTTGTCTATGATCACTTGACTGATTTCTTTATCATCATGAACAATATTGCCATCTCTGTTTCTAAGTACTTTGATACATTTATGGTCTACTCTTTCCTTATATTTATGTATGATGGTATTAATGTTTGAAGGGTCATCTGCTTCTACTCCTGCATGCACTTTCACTGTACTTACATATTCATTATTAAAAACTGCAAGCTTTGTCTCAACATCTTCAAGCTTCTTTTCATCATTTTCGGTCAAAAGGCATTTCCTTATACATTTAATATCTATATATGTTTTCATTAAATCATTATACTCCTTATTTCGATTTTCATTTAAAAGTTTACATTGAAGAATAAGGTGCCTTTTAAGGCTTCTCTTCATCTCCTCCCATAGCTCTACAGCCGAGCCGGTGAGAACTCTTAATTCTTTCACTCTTCGAATTTCATTTCTCACACTTTGTAACACATTTGTGTTTTTCAGACAGTGCACATTTAATTTCCAGCTGTTCTGCCGGGGGCCTGCTCTTGGGAGGCTGACCGTGGTCCGTACAGCCAAATGGTCAGAGCTGACCCAGGCCTCTGTTCCATACGTTTGTACATTAAACTTGTCGGATACATAAACCCTGTCTATCCTCGTTTTGTACCTAGCTTCAAAACGAGTGAAACCGGTTGCCTTTGGGTGGAGAACTCTAAAAACATCTTTCATTCTGAACATTTCACATGTGGTTTTAAGTATTCTGCTAGCTCGGCTAGGCTTGAAAGGTCTCGCTGGGATACGGTCGTTGATTTCAGTAATGATATTGAAATCTCCTGCCAGAATTATATCATGTTGTCCACACAAAACCTCTTTGACCCTATCAAATAGTTGTACTTTTTCCTTGTCCTTCTGACTTGTATAGACATTGATCAACCTGAGTTTTTGCTTTTTCATGATACAATCCAAAACTAGCAGGCGACCAGGTATGAGCTCTCGTTTCTTTATTATCTCTACGTCTTTTGTGTTAAAGAAGATTCCTATACCATCTGTTCTATCAGTGCCGATGGTGAATTCAGAGTGTCCATTCAACCAACGTGCTTTTACATCTCTAACATCGTCTGTTGTTTTTAGCCATAGCTCTTGTACAAAGATGACATCGGCTTTGATGTTTTTTAGGACCGCTAGCTTCTCTCTCCTCGGCTTTGCCGATAGAATACCTCTGAGATTGATGGTAGCAATGTTTAGGCTCATGAGGTATATAGTTGCAGCTAGATATAAGCCAAGTCTACACATCATTCATGATTTTTGTTCTTCTTCTTGTCTTTCTTATTTCTCGTTCTCTTTCTTTCCTGGGTTCTAGTGTCCTCAGGGGACAATCTCCCTCTCTTGCCCACTAGATTGGGGAAGTTTTCTGGTGTCACCTGTAGAGAGGCGCTTTCCTCGCCTTCCGTCCGCCCGCACAGCATGGCTAGGGCTTCGTCCAGATCGACGCGCAGGCTGGCTGAGTCGGGTACCACGCTTGCCACCTGGTAACTGGTCAAGCTGTTCTGGCTGATGTCCTGTGATGCCCACGTCCCAACGCCACTGTTGTCTTCCGGGAGCTGGGTTGATGTGTCTGACTCAGAGTCAGACTCAGCTGTTGGTGGTGTCGCTGGTGAGGTTGTCGTCACGTCTGTACCGCTCTCTGCCGCTGTTGACGCCGTCGACAGTGCCGCCTCCCTCGCCGATGCCGCCTCCGTCGCTGGTGCCACCTTCGTCGCCGTTGTCACCGCCGTCGCCGCCGCTTCGGTGGATGCTGCCGTCTCTGGAGCTGCTGCCGATGGTGTTGGTGCCGCAGCTGGATCCTCCGTCTCTGCCGGTGCTGCCGATGAAGTCACTGGGGGTATGGGGTTCTGCGGTGCTGCTCTCTCTGCTGCCGGTGGTGCCTTGTGCTGCTAGCTCTGAGGATGCTGGTAGGTCTCTGGCTCTGCCGCTGTACTTGTCGTGGGTGCTGGTAATGAAACCTCCTGTGCAGATATTGAGGTTGGTGGAGCTGGGCGCTGCCCACCTGTTGCTCTGGCCCGGTTACTATATGAGGATGGGCAGGTGAAATAGCTGTGGCCTTCACCTAGGCACAGGGTGCAGGTCTCGGTGTTGTCACACTGCTTCCCCTTGTGGCCGACTTGTCCACAGCGCCAGCACTTGACCACGTGACAATCTTTAGCTTGGTGGGAAATTGACTGACAGATGTAGCACCGCTGGGTCTGCCCGGGTGAGTGATCTTGCCATTGTATGGGCCGAGGGAGATGGAATTTGGCAGGGATGTGAGCCGCCCCTCGCCGTCACGGTTAAGTTTGACACAATAGCGCCGCACCCCAAACCACAGCCCAAGGTTGTCCAAAAGTTTCTCCACCGGCCGCAGGATGGTACAGTACCGGCGGAGGTAGTGCTCCACGTCATGGTCAGCGACCCTCGCGGTCCAGAACTTGACAATAATGGACAGGGTGTCAGCTGGGACGGAGGAGTGTGCCTCAAAGTCTTTCCAATCACTGTCTGCTCTATCTGCAAACAAACCCAAGAATTTCCGCAGAGAGCGATCTGTGTGAAAGCTTAGCTCAAAGTCTTTTCTGGAGGGAAGCTCGATAAACGAGAAAACCTTGCTTACCTCAATCCAGGTCGTGCTAAACAAGCGGCGACCAACAGAGTCTCGGGTAGGAGGCTCACCCTGCCCAACAAAACGCAGCCTGACCCAGTGCCGGCCGGCCTGGTCGGCCATGGTTCCTGCAGGAGAGCAAATGTGTTTGTTTTAGAATGTGTTTGTTTGAATGTACTTCAAACGCATTTGGTATGAGTCTCATACTTCAGCCAAAATGACCTCATCTTAAGACCTCCTCCTCCTTATCTCTCTGGGCTAGTGGAAAGGGCTCTCCCCCTCCCCCAACTTAACATTCTTGAAGCTCACAGACCTGCTTCCACACACCACAAAACACTGAATCTTCTTCCAGGAACACAAGGTGATATTTCCCCCACGCTGCCCAGGGACATTCACAACAACTCTTTGTCCTGTAACATCTGGGCCCCAACGCCTGGTTTTAGATAGATTGAATCCAGCTTCATCAATGAAAATGAGGTCATGACGCTGTGCAGCTGCGCCAAATACCACCAATAGGCCGTTCACACCTCTCATATTGAAATGAATGGAATGCACAAGAACAAGAGCCCTGGATCAGGTCCAAATCCATCCAGCTTGCTAATAACACCACCAGCTAACATTAGCTAGCCAACACTAGATATAAATCTAAGCAGGCAGATATGAATAGGCTACAGCAGGATCTTGACTAGTCTAATGCTAGAAGGCCATAAACGCAAATGAAAACGGATCATGGATCCCTTTACCTGCCCCAAGTCCTCATTTTACCATACTTTGGAAAGTACCCTAACACACCCTATAGAACATCCCATCTATGGGCTGCAAGGATTGAGTCTGAGAGAAATAATAATAGGCACAAATCCTTATTAAATCAATTTTAATCCATTGCTTTTATCTATAACAAGATTGATTATGCTCTCCTAAAGCTATAATCAAAGTTTTGATGATTGAGGCCCAATTTAGGAACTCAAATAGGATTGAGTCCACCCAAGAAAAAAAAATTACAAAACGAATAATTCCCTTTATTTGACAAACCAATCATAGCCTACATACCAGTGATTATACCAATATGAGATCATTTTAAGATCAATCAAACATTCAGTTCCGAGTCCGGGTCCAGAACCAGGGCTACAGCCAACAGCAGGAGGAGGCGGACTGGACTGGACTGGGAAGGTGTTTGCATAGTCCTTGAACTGCTCCCTTCTTTTCTCGTCCAGATCCAGGTACCTAAGAAGACAGTTTCAGTTGCTGGCGATTTAGACCGTTGGCACTTATAGTTAGAATGAGGAGGCCTTCAGGTTTTCAATAGCGCTGAAGATGGAGAGCAGACACATTCACACTTGGGAACCATCTAGTCTACGTATTGTCTGGCTGAAGTGGTCGTCAGTAGTCTTGTGTTCACACCTCTCATATTCAAATGAATGGAAAGAAGTAGCCCTGATCCAGGTCCAGGACTAAAGAACAAGAAGAGACTGCACCTTTTTATCTTTGGAAAACAAGGAGGAACATGGTCAGCACTGAACATTCAATATAAGACCTCACATAAATGAAGAGGTCACGCATAATGCATGTCAGAATAATAATGTCATAGTAATGCCAGAACTGGTCACTACCATTACTGTACTATATGCTATGGTTGGGTTATGTGTTCTCAACAATGTCCAGTAGGTGGCAACAGAGGTTCACCTAAGCACTACTACTTGTTAATCACCTAGGTAGATATAGCAGTGCAGTGTCAGTTAGTCAGTGATGGCCATGCCCTGTAATGCACTTCTCCAAAGTATATCAGTGAACGTCAGTAAATGGTTACTCCGCTGTCCGACCTTGATTATGTAATATAGTACAAGATATTACAATTACATATCCAGAAAAGGGCGTCAGGTAGTTTCTGGTCTCAGGAGGCGGGCTCTAGACCGGGTCTGAACAGTGGAACGCGTCATTGTTCCCGGCTTTCACCGATTGGTTAAGAGCATTGAAAAGACTAGCAGTCACGACCAAAAGTGTATATAAATTGTGTTCGTAATTTGTTTCTCTCTCTACCTTGGAAACTTTTCACAGACGAACACTGTTTGTCACGCCTGTAAAGATTCCCTATTGCAAAGATTTTTTTCATCCATCTGAAGAAAACAAGAGACAAGCTCTTTATTCTTTTTGAGTAAACAAACGTTTCCATCACAACCTACTCACTAGCCTTTCACTGTAGGCTACGACAATCCTCAATTCGGTAAGTTGTATGTTATTTTTTATTTTTGAAAGATTAGAGCGCAGCCGTTTGGGGCTTCGGTTTAGGAAGTGAACTTCGAATGTCCAAGGGAGGGTTAGACGACTGTTTTTGAATTTGAGTCCAGGAGAGGTTTACATTTTGTTTGTTTGTTTGTTTGCTTTTTAGTCCAGGGGATCATATACACATTTGAATCGAAAACAGAATAGTTTATTCATCTTTTCGGAATTCAGCAAGCTGTTTTGTATGACCATGTTGAGAGGGAAGCGCCTGAAGCGAACATACCGACATGCGGTCTGTTTTCAGTGAATTTCTCTGTTGCTGGTCGTTGCTGCATGCGTTCACTTCTTTTATTCGCTGGTGATATTAAGTGGAGAGCATGGCCGTATATAGACCTGGTCCAGGGCGATATCCAACAGATATCCAACGCCCTGTTACTCTCAAAGCAATTGACCTATGAATGCGCTTCCTCGGCCCGCTCGTCCGAGTCTACAGACAAAACCGTTTCGTTACTCACCAAAGTAAAAACATCGTTGGAAAGATGACAGCCTTTTCTCCTAGGTGGCTACAGTTTATAGGCCCCCACCTTTCAAATAAAAGGCAAATTTGTACACTTAAATGGCTAATATCCACAGCGCATCGACCGTCTTCTACCGGCGATTCGGCACTCTCCCCTTTGTTTAGCCTACTCACTGCTGCCGCCCATGTTGGGGATGATGCATTACATTACATTATTAACATGTTTTATTAACATGTTTTAAAGTTTAAAATTTCCCATAGTTAACTCAGTGTAAATGTTCTCTCGCCAATCAGATACATCAACGCGAGTCTCAACACCATTTAAGATGTAATGCATCATCCTGCTTTCACTCTCCCTCTCTCTCTCAGCCAGAGGAATCTCTTGCATATCTTTCTCTCTCCTGTCCTCAATCTGAAGTTCTGGTGTCGTTTTGTTTCCCCCCAACTAGCTACGTATAAACACTCTATACAGTATTTGCACTTGTAATACAGGTGTGAGAATCCTTTTTAACGTTTGTCTCTTTTTCATTCACTCTCCCAGGAGTGATGTCAGACTTGTCACAGACTCGGGTGTTCTCCTGCTCTGAGTGCCCATTCACCTACACCTCCCAGATCTACCTCAACAAGCACCTCAAGAGGAGCCATGACAACCTCTACGTCTCTCGTCTCTCGAACAGACAGATCAGACCAGAGATTCATTCCTCCTCCTCCTCCTCTCAATCACTCCCTATCATCACCTCCAACACCCCCCTCACCCCAGCTACTGCCCAGAGACAGAGAGACACAGACAAGCCAAGACCGTACCACTGTGAACAGTGTGGGAAGAACTTCACTACGTCAGGACAGTTAAAGACACACCAGCGTGTTCATACAGGAGAGAAGCCATACCACTGTGACCAGTGTGGGAAGACCTTCACTACGTCAACAAGCTTAAAGACACACCAGCGTTTTCATACAGGAGAGAAGCCATACCATTGTGAGCAGTGTGGAAAGAACTTAACTACTTCAGGAGATTTAAAGAAACACCAGCGTGTTCATACAGGAGAGAAGCCATACCACTGTGACCAGTGTGGAAAGAACTTCACTACGTCAGCATATTTAAAGACACACCAGCGTGTTCATACAGGAGAGAAGCCATACCACTGTAACCAGTGTGGGAAGAACTTCACTACGTCAGGAAATTTAAAGAAACACCTGCGTGTTCATACAGGAGAGAAGCCATACCACTGTGACCAGTGTGGAAAGAACTTCACTACGTCAGGAAATTTGGAGAAACACCAGCGTGTTCATACAGGAGAGAAGCCATACCACTGTGACCAGTGTGGAAAGAACTTCACTACGTCAGCATATTTAAAGACACACCAGCGTGTTCATACAGGAGAGAAGCCATACCACTGTGACCAGTGTGGAAAGAACTTCACTACGTCAGGAGATTTAAAGACACATCAGCGTGTTCATACAGGAGAGAAGCCATACCACTGTGACCAGTGTGGAAAGAACTTCACTACGTCAGGATATTTAAAGACACACCAGCGTCTTCATACAGGAGAGAAGCCATACCACTGTGACCAGTGTGGAAAGAACTTTACTGCGTCAGGAAATTTAAAGACACACCAGCGTGCTCATACAGGAGAGAAGCCATACCACTGTGACCAGTGTGGAAAGAACTTTACTGCGTCAGGATATTTAAAGACACACCAGCGTGTTCATACAGGAGAGAAACCATACCACTGTGACCAGTGTGGAAAGAACTTCACTTCGTCAGGAGATTTAAAGACACACCAGCGTGTTCATACGGGAGAGAAGCCATACCACTGTCACCAGTGTGGAAAGAACTTCACTACGTCAGGATATTTAAAGACACACCAGCGTGTTCATACGGGAGAGAAGCCATACCACTGTGACCAGTGTGGAAAGAACTTTACTGCGTCAGGAAATTTAAAGACACACCAGCGTGCTCATACAGGAGAGAAGCCATACCACTGTGACCAGTGTGGAAAGAACTTTGCTGCGTCAGGAGATTTAAAGACACATCAGCATGTTCATACGGGAGAGAAGCCATACCACTGTGACCAGTGTGGAAAGAACTTCACTACGTCAGGATATTTAAAGACACACCAGCGTTTTCATACAGGGGAGAAGCCATACCACTGTGTCCAGTGTGGAAAGAACTTTACTAGGTCAGGAGAGTTAAAGACACACCAGCGTGTTCATACGGGAGAGAAGTCATAGCCATTGCCTTAGGACTGGATTACACTACTGAGTTTTTCTGGAGGCAGATCGATACGTCCGGGGCCACGTTTTGGTGCTTGAAATCCGGAGATGCGTTCTAGTGTAATAGGCAGATCCGGAGGCCTTTGGGAAAAAAAAAACTATAGGAATAGGGTTACATTGTAACTCTGTGTTCACTTCACCTTATAACAATCAAACAGATGATTTACGAGTTTGAGCTACATAGTGTCTTACTGTATACTATATCATAACCTACATAAGAATAGACACCTCAAATAATAATATTCTCTTGTTTAAAGAAAAGTAACTAGCAAAAAGTTACAATATTTTTATTGAGCTATAGCTATATAAGATATATATTGAGGTATGCTGCTACACGTGTGGGTAGACTCCCCAGCTCAGCCTTTCCTGTTCCTGACCAAATATCACCTTGATCACACCTGTCTGAACTTCCCAGCACTCCTGCCCTTTTCTTTTTCAATAATATCTCTATTCAATACTCAAATACAGTCCAAATGTTCCGATATATAGTCCTTACAATCATTTAGTTTTAAGTCCTTCATCCATTCCCTCACGATATCTCCCGTATTATGATGAGACTTGATAATAATAATTAATATCTATCAGGGTATGTGAATGTTTTTACGAATATGCCAACTGTGTGTCCCGCATGGTGTCGTTCTCAAACATCACCATCAAGAGATGAATAAGCCTACTATTTTAAACCGCACCACAGATATGAGCATACATGATTTAGGTTACCTATTAGGCCAGTAAAAGGAGATGTTTGCTTTTGCAAAAGAACCCCACAAATATGTTATACAGTTTAATCTGGAATAATATTCTGAAATCAGATCTGTAATCATTCTACAAGCAATTGGTTTATTCAGGTGTGAGCCAATGATCAAAATAGGAATTGGATATGGAGTTTGGATTACTGGAGAAAATGAAAAGAGGAACTTCTCTCAAAGGTTCACAAAGGTGAACTGAATAATACGACAGGCCTTATCCTATAGGCCTATGGAATGCTGCACTCAAGGATGACGTTGGGTGAATGGATGGACTTAATTTCGTCCTCTTGGTCAAAGTCGATTGCTTTAAAAACATGAAAGAATAAAACAAAAAATGTATCTCTTTGGAAGATTGGATCTAGATTGGAATAAGTGGCCTAACTTTTTGGATTTGAGATTATTTTAAAAGCAGTGGATGCGCACCAGACATGGAACACAAACTGGGATGGAAATGTGTTTGTTGTGACTATTCGCATTGGTTGGATGGCTGGACAGCTGCATTTTAAACTCTAACCCTAACTTTTCAGAATGTTTTTTTTTCATTAGCCTTTTTAATAAACATTGTGTAACCTGAGAGAGGTACTGTAGAGAGTGTGTTCATTTGTGTGCCTGCCTCAGTATCCAACCCTGGACTGACCCCCCCTCAGTATCCAACCCTGGACTGCCCCCCCCCCCCCCCCCCAATATCCAACCCTGGACTGACCCCACCTCAGTATCCAACCCTGGACTCACCCCACCTTAGTATCCAACCCTGGACTAACCACCCCCCCCCCTCAGTATCCAACCCTGGACTGACCCCCCCTCAGTATCCAACCCTGGACTGACCCCACCTCAGCATCCAACCCTGGACTGACCCCCCCCCCCCAATATCCAACCCTGGACTGACCCCACCTCAGTATCCAACCCTGGACTGACCCCACCTTAGTATCCAACCCTGGACTAACCACCCCCCCCCCCTCAGTATCCAACCCTGGACTGATTCCCACCTCAGCATCCAACACTGGACTGACCCCCCAACACTGGACAAGATCAAAAAGAAAGAGGTGATGATGGTGGTACACTGCCTACTCTTTACTTAACATGATGGGAAAAGCACATTGACGGGATAAATTGTATGTCTGTATATAGATAAACAAATAGACATGAATAGGTATGTAGGTGTGTATAAATATACACAGTATGCATGATTATGTTCGGTTAAAAATATATAATTTGTTGACAGGAAACCAAGAGGTACAAGAGAGTGGAAGAGAGGGGACAGGAGGAGAGGACATAGAGATGAGAGGTGAGATACCTGATGTTAGCCAAAGAGACACTACATTAAGTTAGATCCTGGCAAGTTTAAAAAATAATGTGGATGGATGGATGGATGGATGGATGGATGGATGAGTGGGTGGGTGGGTGTGTGTGTGTGTGTTTATAGCTTATGTTTATGTTTTGTTAATTTGTGGACAGGATATGAAAATGGACACCACAGTGGAGGAGAGGTGACGGGAGGAGACCAACATGGACAAAAGACAGGAGGAGAGGTGACAGGAGGAGACCAACATGGACAAAAGACAGGAGGAGACCAGCATGGACATCAGAGTGGAGGAGGCCAGGCTGGGAGAGAGGTGACAGGAGGAGCTAGTCTCATGTTTCTAATAGATGGTGTGTTCTCATCAACATTCACTTAAGTTGTGTCCTCTCTGGATGACCTCCACTGCTCTCAGTTAAAGATGATATTAATCCAATATGATGTGTGTTGTTCTTTATAGATCTAGCCTCTTAATTCTGCTCTCAAAGTGCACCAGATTGAAGCACCACAACTAAATGACCTCGGTATTACAAAAATCCTGCGTACAGCCCTGGTCCTGAATGTTCAGAGGGCAGATGATAACCTCCTTCTAAGCAAGGAGCAGGTGTTCATAATTCTCTCTGCATCACTACACTGAGGTGACATTTTGGTTGTACCGTCTGATCACAACACTAACTGTTCTAATTTTTAACCTATCTGTCTACATATCTATCTGTCTGTCTGTCTGTCTCTATCTTTCATTGCCTGCCCCTGTTTTATTATTGTATCCGAGGCTTCACGTTTGGTGATGGGACCTCAGTGGGTGAGAACAGACATGCTGAATAGACATAAAGATCTAGGCATGGGCAGCATCTTTGCATCCATTTAAAAATAAAGATGTATTATTTTATGCCAACCTACATTCAGTCTAGCCCTAACCCTAACCTCTTAGAGTGCAGGAAGTGTCGGCCAGCTGTGTCATGTGTGTGTGTCTCCATTCTCAGCGTCAGTACATCCAGTTTGATAATTCACCTGGGCCAGCAGACTAAGGCAAGGCAAGGCAAAGCAAGGCAAGTTTATTTATATAGCACATTTCAGCCACAGGGCAATTCAAGTTGCTTTACATGAGACATTAAAAGCATTAAAACAAAAAGCAAGACATTATAGACATTTAAAACAAAAGACAGGACAAATTAAAAGCATTAAAACAAAAAGCAAGTCATTATAGACATTTAAACAAAAAGCAGGACAAATAGAATACAGGAATAAAAGTTACAGTGCAGTATACTGATAAACATAGCTCCTCTTAGAAAGCAGTGGCAAAAAGAAAAGTCTTCAGGCTTGTTTTAAAAGAACCAAGAGTTGCAGCAGACCTTGTAAGGGGGCTGGTTGGCTAGCTGACCCAAACGCAGGACCACGGACACAGACGGACAGTTCCAAGCCCAGAGGGCGGTTTAATACAATAGCGACGGTACAGAGGGCAAGGCAAAGGGTAGTCAAATTCAGGCAGGGGTCAATCGATCAACAAACAATGTCCAGAAAACGTAATCCAAGCCGTGGTCGAGGTCCGGGGAGAATGGGTCGGGGAAGCCGTGTGTCAGTCCAGGGAAAGAGCAGCAAACAAACCGGAATCTGGAGGAGTGGAGAGTAGAATGAGTAACACGGAAAAAAAACAACTATGATAACTACTAGCACGGGAACTTAGAAAACCACAACTTGCCACAAGGAATCTTAGGGAAGAACTGGCGACGAACGTTGGGAAGACCGGGTTCTTATAGGGGAGGTGATTGGATGATTAGTGGCAGCAGGTGAGCCGCGCCCTCGGAGCAGGTTAGCAGAACCGTCTTCAGGTGTGCTGGGGTGATTACGTCGAGGGCGCGCAGAGCGCGCGCTGAAGTGGAAGGCCGTGGCGTGCGTGCTGCGGGAACGGTGGTGGGAGCTGGAGAGCGCCCAGGCGGAGGCGGAGCCGTAACAGGACCCCCCCCCCATGCGGGAGCCACCGGGCGACCTACCCGGGGCATCCGGGAACTCCCGGTAGAAGTCCCGGAGGAGAGCTGGGGACATGATGCGGGAGCGGGGCTCCCACGACCGCTCCTCTGGACCGAAGCCCTCCCAGTCCACCAGGTAAACATACCTCCGGCCCTGGCGACGGACCTTCAACAGCCTCCTCACAGACCACTGCGGGTGGCCGTCAACCAGTTGAGGAGCCGGGGGAGCCGCCGCCGGGGGCACGAGGGGGCTGGTGACGTGGGGCTTGATCCGGGAGACGTGGAAGACCGGGTGGACACGCCACAGGGAGGAGGGCAGGTCCAGCCGGACCGCGACAGGGTTGATGACCCGGCTGATAGGGTAGGGACCGATGAAGCGGGCCGACAGTTTCCCGGAGTCGGTGTTGAGAGGCAGGTCGGCGGTGGAGAGCCAGACCCGCTGACCGACCTTGTTCTCCGGGGCCGGGGTGCGTCGGCGGTTGGCCCCGCGGCTGGCACGCTCAGCGGCCCGGAGCAGCGCCGAGCGTGCGGACCTCCAGACCCTCCGACAGTGGCGGAGATGGGCCTGGACGGACGGGACCGCCACCTCGACCTCCTGGAGCGGGAACAGGGGTGGCTGGAACCCCAGGGAGCACTCGAAGGGCGACCTGCCGGTGGAGGAGTTGACCATGGCGTTCAACGAGTACTCAACCCAGGGTAGGTCCTGGCTCCAGGAGGATGGGTGGAGGGAAGATACACACCTGAGGGCCCCCTCCATACACTGGTTGGCCCTCTCCGCCTGCCCGTTGGTCTGGGGATGGTACCCAGACGATAGGCTGACCGTGGCCCCAAGTCCCTTACAGAAGGCCCGCCACACCCCTGAAGTGAACTTGGAACCACGGTCAGACACAATGTCCAGGGGAAGGCCATGGAGGCGGAAGACGTGCTTCTCCAGCAGCCCAGCCGTCTCTGCCGAGGTGGGAAGCTTGGGGAGAGCCACGAGGTGCACCGACTTCGAAACCGGTCCACTACTCTCAGGACGACGGTGTTACCATGGGACGGAGGGAGACCGGTGACGAAGTCGAGTGTGATGTGGCTCCAGGGACGGCTGGGCACAGGGAGGGGACGCAGCAGGCCCGCTGGCGGGAGGTCTTGCTCCTGGCGCAGACCGGACAGGCGGCGACGTACTCCCGAACGTCCGCCGCCATAGAGGCCCACCAGAACCGCCGGCGCAGGAAGGAGAGGGTCCGGTGCGTCCCTGGGTGGCAGGCGAACCTGCTGCCGTGGCCCCACCCCATCACTTGGGTCCGCACGCTGTCCGGGACGTACAGCCGGTTGGGGGGTCCCCCTCGGGGACAGGGTTGGACGCGCTGAGCCCTCCTGACCACTGCCTCGACATTCATGACGATGGCCCCGATGATCCGAGACGAGGGGACGATGGTCTCCGGAGGCCCGGGGTCCTCCTCAGAGTCGTGAATGCGAGACAGTGCATCGGCCTTGATGTTCTTCGACCCCAGGCGGTAGGTGAGGTGGAAGTCGAACCGCCCGAGGTACTGGGCCCAGCGCGCCTGTCGGGGAGTCAACCGCCTGGCCGACCTGATGTACATCAGGTTCTTGTGGTCGGTCCAGACGGTGACGGGATTCTCTGCGCCCTCCAGCCAGTGCCGCCACTCCTCGAACGCCTCCACAACAGCCAGCAGCTCTCGGTTGCCGATGTCGTAGTTGGCCTCCGCAGGGGTGTAACGACGGGAGAAGAAGGCACAGGGGTGCATCTTGCCGTTCGCTGCTGACTGCTGTGAAAGGACTCCGCCGACCCCGGTGTCGGAGGCGTCCACCTCCACGATGAAGGACCTGGACGGGTCCGGCTGGACGAGGACGGGTGCAGAGGTGAAACGCCTCTTGAGGCCGGCGAAGGCGGCACTGGCCTCAGGTGTCCAGATGAAGGGACGCAGAGGGGAGGTGAGAGCCATGAGGGGAGCGGCAACCCGGCTGTAGTCCCGGATGAAACGCCTATAGAAATTGGCGAACCCAAGAAACCCCCTCAGCGCCTTCCGACCCCAGGCGGTAGGTGAGGTGGAAGTCGAACCGCCCGAGGTACTGGGCCCAGCGCGCCTGTCGGGGAGTCAACCGCCTGGCCGACCTGATGTACATCAGGTTCTTGTGGTCGGTCCAGACGGTGACGGGATTCTCTGCGCCCTCCAGCCAGTGCCGCCACTCCTCGAACGCCTCCACAACAGCCAGCAGCTCTCGGTTGCCGATGTTGTAGTTGGCCTCCGCAGGGGTGTAACGACGGGAGAAGAAGGCACAGGGGTGCATCTTGCCGTTCGCTGCTGACTGCTGTGAAAGGACTCCGCCGACCCCGGTGTCGGAGGCGTCCACCTCCACGATGAAGGACCTGGACGGGTCCGGCTGGACGAGGACGGGTGCAGAGGTGAAACGCCTCTTGAGGCCGGCGAAGGCGGCACTGGCCTCAGGTGTCCAGATGAAGGGACGCAGAGGGGAGGTGAGAGCCGTGAGGGGAGCGGCAACCCGGCTGTAATCCCGGATGAAACGCCTATAGAAATTGGCGAACCCAAGAAACCCCCTCAGCGCCTTCCGGGAGGTGGGCTGGCCCCACTCGACGACAGCCTGGATCTTCTTAGGGTCAGGCCGAGTCTGTCCACCCTCCACGATGAGTCCCAGGAACTCCACAGAGGGAGCGTGGAAGGTGCACTTCTCGGCCTTGATGAAGAGGCGATTCTCCAGGAGACGCTGGATGACGAGGCGGACGTGCTGGACGTGTTCCACAGCGCTCCTGGAGAACACCAGGATGTCGTCGAGATAGAGCACAACGAAGATGTCCAACATGTCCCGGAGCACGTCATTCATCACCTCCTGGAAGACGGAGGGGGCGTTGGTGAGGCCAAACGGCATGACCAGGTACTCATAATGGCCTCTCGGGGTCTTGAACGCGGTCTTCCACTCATCCCCCTCACGAATGCGAACGAGGTGGTACGCACTCCGCAGGTCCAGTTTGGTGAAGATGGTCGCCTTTTGGAGGGGTTCGAAGTTCGCACTCATGAGGGGGAGAGGATACCTGTTCCTGATGGTGATCTCGTTCAGCTGCCTATAATCGATGCATGGCCTCAGGTCTCCTCCTTTCTTCTTCACAAAGAAGAACCCCGCTGCCACCGGGGAACGTGAAGGACGGATGAGACCCTCGGCCAAGCAATCGTTGAGGTAGCTGTCCATGGCCGCCCTCTCAGGAAGGGAGAGGCTGTAAAGGCGGCTCGCGGGGAGTTGTGCACCGGAGCGGAGCTCGATGGCGCAGTCGTAGAGCCGGTGAGGAGGGAGAGAGCGGGCCCGGTCCCTACTGAACGCCTCTCCCAGGTCGTGGTACACCTCCGGCACGGTGGAGAGGTCCGGGGGTGCAGGGGCCGGACGGGCAGAGAGTGAGGGCGTCTGGGCGGCACGCAGGGACCGGGCATAACAGGCCGTGCTCCAGCTGAGTATACGTCCGGTGCCGTAATTGATGTGGGGGACGTGTTGCTCTAGCCATGGCCGGCCCAGGATGAGAGTAGTCAGAGGGGAACGGAGAACGTATAGGCGGATCTCCTCCACGTGGTTGCCCGAACTGGTCAGGGTAATGGGCACCGTCTGTTCCACGACCGGACCCAGGCTGTGGCCATCCAGAGCCGTGACGGTGAGGGGTTTCTCCAGGCGGGTGAGGGGAAAAGCCGCCCCCCTGGCCAGGTCCGCGTCGATGAAATTACCGTCTGCTCCCGAATCAATGAGCGCACTGATGGTATGAGTGCGCCCATGCCAGGAGAGGGTGACGTCGAACCTGACCGGAGGGAGGGGCGAGGGAGACTGCGAGACATGGCTCACCAGGAGGCCCCACTCCCCTGATGAGCCAAGGCTTTTGGGCGGATGGGACAGTCCTCTCCCCTGTGGCCCTCCTGGGCACAGTAAAAACAGAGCCCCTGGACTCGCCGGCGGTGCCTCTCCTCAGGTGAAAGGCGGGCCCTGTTCACCTGCATGGGCTCCTCCCGGTCGGAGGCAGTGGAGAATGCCGCGGTTGGGGGCGTGCCAGGCTCCCGGGAGCGTGGGTAGGTGAACGGAGCCCGGGTGGGAGGAGGACTGGCTCGGCAGGGGGTACGGCCAGTGGGCTCCGCCCGACTAGCGCGCCGACGTTCGGCCAGACGGTGGTCGATGTTGACCGCCAGGCGGATGAGCTGGTCCAGGGTAGCGGGGTGATCCCTGACCGCCAATTCGTCCTTGAGGACCTCCGACAGCCCCTCCCGAAAGGCCACCTGGAGGGCCTGGTCGTTAAAACCACTGTCAGCGGCCAGGATACGGAAGTCGATGGCGTATTCTGAGACACTGCGAGCCCCCTGGCGGATGTGGTGGAGTCGGCCGGCAGCGTGGAGTTCCCGGGTGGGGTGGTCGAACACGGACCTGAACTCGGCACAAAAGTCACTGTAGGAGTCCATACAGGGAGCACCGACCTCCCACGCCGCCATGAACCAGGAGAGGGGCTTGCCAGTGAGGAGACTGGCAATGTACCTGATCCTGGAGACGTCTTTCAGGTACGCCTCCGGCTGCTCCGCGAAGATGAACCCGCACTGCATGACGAACTCGCCGAAGGTCTCCACACCACCGTCTTAGGGCTTGGGGTGATGTAACTTGGGCTCCCTCCGGGGAGGGGTGTGGTCGGCCGGAGCCATGGGTGCGGGAGCGTTGGAGAGGCTCCAGTGGCAGATGTTGCAGGCGGCCGAGGGCGCGGGGAACACCCCTACGGGCACCAAGGAGGGACCCGAGGCGGGAGCTGGAGAGATGGTGGCTGCAGCCGGAGTAGGTGAGGGAAGCAGGCGAGCCATTTGGTCGATGAGCTGAGCGAGGGTCTGGTTGAGATTCTGGCTGGTGGCGGCCTGGTGTTCTACCGCTTGTTGGAGTTCAGCCAGCGAAGCATCCGACGCAGCGACCTGGCGGGTAAGGTCCCCGATATGCTGCCCGAGGGACCGCACGGCAGCGTCAGCATTTCCCAGGGACTCCTCATGTTTCCTCAGCCAGGTCCCTTGCTGGGCTAGGACCACTCCCTGCTGGGCTACCGCCTGGGACAGGGCATCCGGGTCCGCTGGGTCAGCGTTCATGGCCAGTTCTTCTGTAAGAGGGCTGGTTGGCTAGCTGACCCAAACGCAGGACCACGGACACAGACGGACAGTTCCAAGCCCAGAGGGCGGTTTAATACAATAGCGGCGGTACAGAGGGCAAGGCAAAGGGTAGTCAAGTTCAGGCAGGGGTCAATCGATCAACAAACAATGTCCAGAAAACGTAATCCAAGCCGTGGTCGAGGTCCGGGGAGAATGGGTCGGGGAAGCCGTGTGTCAGTCCAGGGAAAAAGCAGCAAACAAACCGGAATCTGGAGGAGTGGAGAGTAGAATGAGTAACACGGAAAAAAACAAGTATAATAACTACTAGCACGGGAACTTAGAAAACCACAACTTGCCACAAGGAATCTTAGGGAAGAACTGGCGACGAACGTTGGGAAGACCGGGTTCTTATAGGGGAGGTGATTGGATGAGTAGTAGCAGCAGGTGAGCCGCGCCCTCGGAGCTGGTTAGCGGAACCGTGTTCAGGTGTGCGGGGGTGATTACGTCAAAGGGCGCGCATAGCGCGCGCTGAAGTGGAAGGCCGTGGCGTGCGCGCTGCGGGAACGGTGGTGGGAGC
Organism: Borostomias antarcticus; assembly: GCF_949987555.1. NCBI lineage: Eukaryota > Metazoa > Chordata > Actinopteri > Stomiiformes > Stomiidae > Borostomias > Borostomias antarcticus. The sequence goes on from NC_140234.1 coordinate 9,893,538, forward strand.
TGGAGCGCGCCCAGGCGGAGGCGGAGCCGTAACAAGTGGTTGGTTTTCACTCTACTCCAAAACTAGATCCGGTTCATGCCGCAGTGTTATCGTCCCTCGCCAGTCGCTAGGAGTTAGAATGCAGTCAGACTTCAGGGTTAGACTCAGAGTTTTTTTAACGTCCTGGAATACCCCCATGTGTCTGTTGTCTCGCTTGCTGGTGTTTACATTTCCATTAGGTCCTGTAGCTCTAGGCTGTACGTATTCAGCAATGACGTACAGTATGCAACATTGTTCAATTACACAACAGCATTAGTCCCCCAATATCATTACCAAAATATTGATATTGTAGAAGAAGTTCAGTTAATCTGGCATCATTGTCATTATCATCATGAATCAGTCTCATCACAACAGTTCTGATAACCCCAATGGGAGATGGGAAATGTAGTCTGTGATAACAGTTTTTTTTTCCTATACAGCCAGTGGAGGCCACAGATGATGTCCTTTCGGAGCAGGTCAGGCCAGACACTGTGCAGGATGGATTTTCCATGGTGCCAGCTGTAGAGGAGGAGCCCCCCTCCAACCTGGCAACCCTCAGTTATGAGGTATGAGGCATGTCGTGCCTGATGCATGTAGGATGGAGCTGTTCCTTCCATTGCCCTGTAGGCTAGCACAAAACAGAGGGACAAAAGAGAGACCAAAAGTAATGGGGGAAAAAAGGAATACAAATGAATGGGAGTGACAAAAAAACAACCAACATAGAACTGAATATAGTTGCAAGGATCAAAATGATAAATTATATTATTATGTCAGTATTAAATAGTCCCTCAGTTGCTTTCTAAAAGCTGTCTGAGAAGACGATCTCAGTGATAGTGATAGAGTGATAGAGTTTTGGACCTCTAAATTTAATGTTGAATTGATGGCGTGATGTTCGAGAAAGATAGATGAAGTTGATTATTATGCCTAGTTGGTTATTAATGGACCAATTAAAAGTATAACGACGACACGTCTCCCCCACGACACAGAGGAAAAAGCAGCCGGCCACGCAAGCTTGGAGGCTTGGGCTATTAGACTAACGTTATAGCTTTCAGCCAGCTACGAACAGTACCTATTTAGTCAAATAATTGCAATTGTGGGTCTTGCCAGAAGACAGATCATTTGCGCTGTGAAACCGACATAACATCCGCATTGTTCACCAGTCTAACGTTATTTATTTTAGTAGGTGTCCAACAAAGCCAGTTGAACACTGAAACGTTACTGTTCTGGGTTCAACATCTGTCAGTTGTGGTGATGTAAGGAATCGAGCGGAATACCACTGCAATAACTGATTATTGGTCAGATCAATTAAATCATTATAGCTCATTTCACATACAAAGGCAACACAATACATTTTGCAGAAAGGGGCTGGGGATGTAGCCTACATATAGGCTAGCCTACTGATCCTACTAATATGTGGCAGACTGCATGCGTAGCGCAGCGATTCAACATAATCGATGAGTTTGGAGACAGAGGGCCGTGCACCACGACTCCGTGAGCGCAGCGGTCAAGGGCTAGCCTACTCCGGAGTCTGGAGACTAACAGGTCATGCAATCAATAGATCTCGTTTTGAATGTTATTGTAATGCCCTCTGGTTATAATAGAATATCGCTACTGGAGCTGTTTAATCCCAAAATGCGCAATGCTTCCTGAAGTTGCTGGGATGATCAACATTATGTGGAGCAGATGCCACAGTGATAAGCCTTACACAACTTTCAGAATGTTTTGCAGAATTACAATTATTTGGAGTTGTAAATTATGAAAGGAACATAACTTGACTTAATATCTTCACCTCCACCCACCCTGAAATGTAGTCATAATTTTAGCACAGTAGCCTCTATATGCGCATCACAACGCTGCAATACAAGACCTTAGGACAAACGATTCAGTACACAGCAGGTGTGTTTGATCAAGTTAAGATCTCAATGTGAGAATAAATAAATGACAAAAACCCGCACAGGTAGGACTACGTCTTTATTTTCCTAAGTAATTGTTGCGCATACAACATGACATTAAATTAAGACATAGGCTACTTTCTCATAAAACAGGGCGGTGTTGTAACATTTATAATATCATTAGGTGACATTGGCTGCAACCTGTCCTCCAGAACCTGCACACCTCCAGAGCCCTGAAGCGCGGGACCTGGACCTCCCCGAGTCCCAGTATTGGAAATGTAGTGATCTGGCTACAAGAAAAGGGGGCAAATTATAAAAGCGATTAGTAATAGCATCGTTATTTTGCATATGCAAAACAGCATAAATTACAACAATAGGCTATTTATCAGTAAGTCTACATTATATCGAATTAAGTTTGAGCGAGAGATAATCGGGAGATTCTTGTGGAGACAAACTGACTTATATCCAACTTTGACTTCGTAACGTTGCCTATTGTATTGGCCTATACAACAAAGCACGCTCACAACAGTTATGGTAGGCTATCGCTTCGGAAACCTTACAGCACAGTTTGCACCTGGTGCAAGTAGATTTGATGCCAGGGAAGAGTACAGTATGGTGCGCTGTGTCTCTGCCATTGCACTGGAGGGCTAACGTTACCAAAAGCAAATGCATTGAGAGCTAACGTTAGCATGCTAGGATAATTAACACAGCTAGCTGACATTCCAAACATTAGGCTAGCTAACGTCAACATGCTGGATAAAGACAGATAGCTAGCTGGATCAGACAGCTTTTTAAAAACTGTTGCCAATTACAGCTAACGTTATGGTTCGTTTATCTAACATTAGCTAGGTTGGCTACTCAGACACGGAGATCATGGTAAAAACTTCCCAATATGTATGACGACCACAAATACAATTAGGCCTATAAAACGTACAAATTATATAAAATTAAGAGACTGCAACTATTCAATTATTCTCAAGATGAGAAAGGGTTCAAAGCTGCCTTACCATGTTGGATAGATGGTGAAACGGCGCAGACAGCAGGTGCGGGAGGCAGACAGGTTTCTGTTGGAGGCGGTGCTGGGGAGTGGAGGCGGGATTTTCAAACTTTAGGGTGACGTCAACAAAGGGAAAAACGTCACGAATTCGGAGTATTTTTACCCCGAGTCAAATTGGACTGACAATGTTACGCTTCCAGTTTCTCAAAAACGACAAAACGGATATATTTAATGTTTTTATTGTGTTTCTTCAATGTCCTATTGTGCAAATAGCACGTTCAAACTCAAAAAAAGTGAAAATTACCATGTTAATCCTTTAAGGCTGAAGGATGAGATCAATGCCCATCAAAAACAGGGGAGAGAGGCAGAACGCCTGGACACATTCAGACTGAGGGAGAGGGACGGTCTAAAGAAAAGGCTGATACAGACAGAGCTCAAAAACAGCACCTTGGAGCGCTTACTCACCTCCACAGAGAGAGAGATACTTGGGTAGGAGCAAATGCATCTGGATGCACCTTCTCAATTCTTGCCAAATGATGTAATGATAATGAGAGTTTCTGTCTGTTTATTAAGGTTGAAGGAAGAGATCAATGCTCAAAAACAGCTCATTGGCCACCAAGAACTCACAGGAAAGTGAACAAGAGAAAAACTAGTAGGGGATAACCACAGAGATCTAATGTTCAAATGCATTTAATTTGGGAAGTAAACATTATATTACATTACATTACACTCACTTAGCTGACACTTTTATTTAAAAAAATCATTTAACGTAGGAAAAGCCAATGTACTACTTGCCAGAACTCACAAGTGCATCTCCTTTCTAAAACAAGTGACTAAGTGCATAGTATCGTGCTGAAGGCAAAGTGCAGAATAGCAAACTAAAAATATAATAGGCGCCTAAGAGGGAGGATCCTGGTAGTACTGTATCTCTTGAAGAAGTGAATTTTGAGCCTGTGGCAAAAGATGGGCAGCGACTCTGCTGTCATGATGTCAGTGGGCAGTTCATTACATCACTGCAGGGCCAGGACAGTTTAGAGCCGTGACCGTGTCCATCGACCGCTGGAGCCTCGGAGTGAGAAGGCAACCACTCACCCCAAGGTTACACAGCATAGTGGTTGGGAGGGAGTGTAGGGTTTGACTATGGCCTGGAGGTAGGAGAGAGCTGTTTAATTCATTGCCCTATAGGATAGTCCCAGAGTCTGGATGCAAGCTGCTACAGGGAGCCAGTGTAGAGAACAGAGAAGAGAAGTTTGTGGGAAAACTTGGGTGGTTGAACACCAGGCGAGCAGCAGCTTTCTGGACAAGTTCCAGGGAATGGACGAGGAATGGCCGAGGCAGGGCTGCCCCAGCAAGGAGGGAGTTGCACTAGTCCAAACGCGAGATGACAAGGGCCTAGATGAGCACCTCGGTACATGCATTTTCCCTTTACTACTCGTTTAATATAGTGATAGTATACATCTTATAGTAGAAGAATGAGGAAAAAACAAAAAATTGATGAGTGGAAGAAAAAATGCTATTTTGTAGTGTCTCCACTTAAGTTTTTTTGTAAAGCCTAGTTTTTATTTTTATTTCAGTCAAAAAGTTAAAAAAAATAATCGGTTTAAAACTAAATGTGTATATATTCTCTCACCTAGTTTTCATTTTTTCATTAGTTTTCGTTAACTATAATAACCTTGATCCAGGCCCTTCTCATCTCCCGCCTGGATTACTGCAACTCCCTCCTTGCTGGGGCCATGGCGTTAGCCATTAAACCCGTGGAATTTGTCCAGAAAGCTGCTCTGTGCCTGGACTTCAACCACCCCAAGTTTTTTCACACAACCTCCCTTCTCCGTTCTCTACACTGACTCCCTGTAGCAGCTTACATCCAGTTTAAAACTCTGGTACTAGCCTGCTGGGCAATGAAAGGAACAGCTCCCTCCTACCTCCAGGCCATGATCAAACCCTACACTCCCGCCTGACCACTACACTCTGCTACCTCGGGAGGACTGGTTGCTTTGGATAAGTGTCAGCTAAATGACTGTAATATATTGTAATGTAGCTAGCTAGCTAGGTTTTAAGTGGATTAATTGGAAGGCTACAACATATTGACATCATGTTCATACAAATCAAAACATTCACTGATGTTGTGTTTTGTGGATGGGTGTATTGCTGTTTTGAAATAAATCATTTTCATCTGGATATGTTTCACTAATAGGATAAAGATGATCACTTAGAATAACTTTGTATTGACTGGTAATGGCTCTACACTTTCAGTATCCATGTGGTTTCACACTATGGACGTGTGGGGGAGCATGTGGTGTACACTTAGAGAATGGTATTGACCTGAATGCTTCAGGTGGTTCACATTCATTTGGGGATTTATGGTTTTTGTGTTCATATAAGAGCAGTTAAAACAGATCAGTCAAATTTGGCCTTGAACACTATAAAACGGGGGCTCATTTTAGACCTAGAACCCGGGTAACCCAGGTGAGTTGTGGCTGTGGGTGTGTATGGGGATGTTTTCCATCTGCTGGATGAACATAATATTGTTTTACCCATTCATTTCCTATAGCGGGTCATTTTACCCATTCAATTCCTATGGCGGGTCATTTTACCCATTAAATTCCTATGGCGGGTCATTTTACCCATTCATTTCCTATAGCGGGTCATTTTACCCATTCAATTCCTATGGCGGGTCATTTTAAACCCAGAACAGCACCCTGATCAGCTTGGTCTCACACTACAACAGATTCAGCTTCATCAAGGTGATCAATATTTCATCTGCAACATGCATTTTCAAGTTGGCCATATAGAACTGCTAAACTAAAAAAGAACCGTACATGCTGACGAAATGCATCACAGGCAGAGGTCTGTGCTCTCTGAGCGCTAGTCTAGTTATTGTCATGTTTCTGTAACACTATTTAACTGGCCACCCGAAGACCTTCATCAACATGCAATGATAGCAGTCAACCACATAGTGGCGGTGTTGAACAGAGCTCAGCTAGGAGACCTCAAACTGCAAGCAGAGGATTTAGATTATCAGATTATAAACACTATAAAGAGTGAAGATGTTCTTCTGAAACTCACACAGACCTAGGCCTGGTCTCCTACTGGTACACTGGGCTCCTCCAGATACACTGGTCTCTACTGGTACACTGCACTCACAGAATTATTTAAGCCTAACTTTTAAGATTTATGTAATTTAATTGCATGACAAATTTCCATGAATTTGCTTTAGGTAGTTTTAACATAAATGTACCTAATAAACTTTACATGATGCATATTTGTCAGTTTAATAAAACCTATTTATTTGAAATGCATAATCACCAGGTTTATGTATTCAGTATAAATAAAGTCTATTTGCTTTAAATGCATAATAATCAGATTATGTATTCAAAATACATAACGTATATTTGTTTGAAATACATAATAATCAGGTTATCTATTCAAGATTAATAATATATTTGTTTGAAATACATAATAATGAGGCTTATGCAATAAACCTAATTAAATCAAAATGCATCACATTTATGTAATTTTTTGATTAACACCCAATGGATTTAACATTCTTTTCCATTCACTTCATATCTAACAATTTCAGTTACATCAGTAGAATTTCCCCCAGTCTCTCTCATACGTTTCTGTTATCGTGAGGTGAACCATAACCCTTACTGTACATATTTAGTTGTGTTTTGAATCTGTGACTTCCTGTACACAGCAGCTCAATGTAAATCAGGCTTTATACCATATTTCCATAGAGCAAATGTGCTTGTTATGGTCTGTGGGCACAGCTTCAGAACTATGTAGCCAGGTGACCGTTAGGACGGCAGGCCAGTGAAGAACTGGCTACTCAGACAGGGACGCAAACCCCAACAAGATCCCCACTATGATGTCATCGGCCATGGAGAGGAAGCCATGAGGATGGAGGAGCATGTCTTTGAGACAGAGACAGAGAGGGAGAGAGACAGAGAGAGAGTTGTTACAGACGTGCTAGGGACATACTAGACGTTTCAATCACACACACAGACACAAACAAACACACACACAAACAAACACACATACACACACATGCACATCATTGATTGATTGATAATTTCCTTAATAAGTCTGTACAGAAGTCTAGTGTTCACCTGTTTGTAGACCTCCTTGCCAACCCCATAACTGAGCATGTACTGAGATAGAAGAGAAATGAGGGGGGTGGGTTTAATCAACGGAAGATAAAAGATGGTGCCCCTTTCTTTGTCACCATAGGGAACTCTCCTTTATACTGTTTATTGAGAGAGAGAAAGAGACAGACAGAGAGAGAGACAGAGATGATGCTGCCAGCTAAGGTTGCTGCTCCTACAGTATGTGTGTGTTTGTGTGTGTCCATGTGTGTGTGTGTGTATCAGTCTATGTGTGTGTGTGCATGTGTGTGTGTCTGTCTGTGTGTGTGTGTGTGTGTGTGTGTCAGTCTGTGTGTGTGTGTGCGTGATCTTTAGCACTTTGTGGTCGATATTTCCTTATCAACCAAACCAGTTAAGTTGGTAGAACGTTCTATCCTGCAAAGGGCAAAGGCGCTCTCACAAGAGATTCACGCACTTAGCCATGTTTGTGAGTATACCAGTGAAGTGCAACGGCCTGTTTCCTCACCACCGCCACATCCTGCTTCCCCTTACTCAATCTTTCACAGCGAGCCTGAGGATCAAATTGTGAAACAAAACACACACAGCCATACCAAACATACTGTAACTGATTCTTATGGCTTTGTTCTATTATTTCTATCACATCATTACTTTCAAACAAATCATTTACTTAAAACTAAACATAACATTTCTCTCAAATCTTAAATGTATAGTTCCAGTCTATGTGTATGTGTATATATATATATGTTCTTCCTCGGTGTGTGAATGCCTGTGTGAGTGAGGTGTGTTCTTTATGGGTGTTTGAGTGTAGGTGTGTGTGTTCATGTCTGCATTTAAAAGTACTGTAAGCGTGTAGCAAAGCACAATATGATCAGCATGTTTCAACAGATCAGGTTTGTATTCAAAAGGGTACTTATTCGAAAGGATCTGCCATCATCCCTTTCAAGGCGTTAAGACACTCATCTGTCTCTCCTTGAGCATGTTCGGTGGCCTCCTCAGCGGAGAGGTCAATCACCAGTTGCCCTGGACTCTGACCCATGGTTTCTTCCCCTGTATAGCTCAGGAATGGATCTGGCGAGCCGCTCACAAGAGCCGCCGTCCAGGTTGGCTGACCTGGTTCTTCTTTGACTTCGACCAGGCCAATGGTAGGCTTACCAGCCTTTTCTGATAACTTCCTCGCCTTAGCCTCTCTGTTCCTCACCTCTAAGATACCTGCCTTTTCCCCTGGGGACATCTTAACCCAGACATTCTGAGGAATTCTGGTGTAAGGCCTCTTTGAACCGGCATTATCTCGGAGACTACTCCTGTCAGCCTTCACTGATCTTTTCTTGGAACCTTTTGCTGGTGCCACCCCCGTACCGGGCGCACCGACGGTTGATCCCCAGGCAGGCGACCCTTCGGTTTTGGCGGCCAGGTCGACAGTATTGATAGATGGCTCACTGTGAAGCTCATCCCCTGACAGTGTCCCTGCTGCTTGGCCTTTCCGGGCAGAAGCAGGAGTTTGGGATGATTCCCCCAGTCCTCATAGCTAAACAGGCTGCAGAACTTGAACTGTGGAAGAGAAGACAAGGCACACACACACAGCGGCTTGTCACACAGCCAATCAGAACACACATACCTGCTGATGCATGTTTGTGATAAGAACCCTGTTAGACGACTGGTGTCTGGTGACTAGTGAGCCAGTCTTGTCTTGTTATTGTTCTGTTTGGTGCGCCAGACCTCAGATAATTTGAGGCCCTAGTATAAGCTAGACAAATATTTGTCAAAGAATCATGTTATTGACATGTCACACAGCAAAATACATGATTATATCTGATGAAGGGCCAAAAAGCCTTGTATGTACGGCACTACAATATCAAATAAATTCAACAAATTAATCAGAGACTATGAATCGTGTCAACATTAATATTCCTGCTACATTGGCGAAGCACTTAATTGTACCCTAACTTACACCTGATGTAATTTGCACACACAAACATACACAGACTGGACGTTCACACCGATTGAGGGGGGGGGGGGCAAAAATTCCATCAGGTGTAAGTGGGGGGCTCTGGGGAAGAAAGGTTGGGAACCCCTGCTCTAATCCATATTGTGACACTGTTCGACAGTGTATAGCAGGCCACCATGGAAATGGAGAAAAGTTAAATCTGGTGTTGTGATCTGAGGTTGTTTGTGGTTGTTTCTGGCACACAATACATTTCACACTACATCTACCATGTCATGAAAATTTCATTTTTTAAATCATGAACATTAGAGATTTATTGAGCAGGAATGTGCAGTGAATATGAGGAGAGCATGGCTGGCTTCAGATAGCTCTAACTACAAAATGATAAATGTCGCAGCTTATTTACACTGTAGCAATCCTGGATGAACCTATTAGTAGGCCTACATACTGTGATGGGAATGAGTTGTGGGACTCTGGACTGAGCATGGATTCACTGATTGACTGAATTGAACACAGGTGGGACTGATTGAGATGTAAGCAGACAACAGGCTGGTCAGATGAAGAGATGTAAACAAAATGAAGAAACGGTAACAGCTACAAATAAATACATAAATAAGTTAAAAAATCATGTCACAGCATAATGCCTGAGTATGTACATGTATTAGCATATTTATTCTGCATCCCCCCTGGGCTTGAACTCTTGTTGAGTTACCTGCCATGTGAGAAGCCATAGATGGCTTCATACTGACTTAAGCAATCACAAGGGCTGCATGTAACTGTCACAGGTGCATTGAGGTTTCAGCAATTTTCACAAAACCAAAGACTAAACAATAAAACCACGGTATACACTCGACAAGTGAAGAAGAAAAGACAGAGCTTCTAAACTTACAGATTTACAAGATGGCACCGTAAACACCAGGGACTATGCACAGCTACAGCAAATGGAACAAAGAACAAGATGGGAGCTACTGTACATGTAGGCTAGAAATACTGTACACATACTAACGAGGCAGATGGAAACCAATCAAACAATCAGTGGCACAGGTCTCTCAATCAGAGCCAATTTAGCCAGTTGTAGTCCTAGGTCCGCTATAGGGGCGGGGTTGCCAACAACAACAAGTACTGTACACATGTAAACATGTTGTCCCCCACCAATTATGGATGTTCCCTTGTGATATCAAGCCCCCTGCTTCTCATTAGGCGTCTTTATACAGATACCCCACTTTATTGCCCTGTAGAAGACCCCTCAATTTCCCAAGTGTGTATCTCTGCAGGCCCAGAGGGGCGGGTCAACTGTCAATCAATTTCTACTTTGGCCAATCAGAGACTGACAATCGTCTTGTCAATCAAAAACTCATTTCGCCTGAAACGGTTGTCAATCACTTTTTAATTTGGCGAATCGCCTTTCTCTTAGGAGAAGGGGCATGGTGGAAATGACGCTAGCTAGTTAGCTAGCTGTCTACATTGACTTAGTTTGCTAGCTTGCTAGTTACGTAGGCCTAATGCAATTTGTTATGGAGTTAGATTGACTGGATTACATGACTGTGTGTGAGAGAGAGATTATATTTTTAATGCAAATCATGTAGTTTGAAAGACGTAATCCATCAACCTCCCTGATAAAAGCCTTACCAAGACTCCCCTTGGTATTCTCTTAGTAGGCCTATGATCAATGTAATGGCTTGTGGGTAGAGGCTAGCAATGGTCTACACTAGCCCAGGGGCAGGGGAGCATCACTAGCCTACTGATCCATAGCCAGGACTGGGATGCCCTCAGTGGAGGTCCCAAGTCAGTCTTCCAGTCATTCAGCCAGCCTGTCAGTAGATGTGCTCTACTTGTATTGATTTGTTCATACACTAGTATTCCAGCACGGGTTATGTTCTTGAATGCTTCTGGTGACTAGCAGTTCTCTTAGCAACCTAATTTAATCCCTATCAATGTTTTCAGATCCACATAGGGGAAACATATGGCTGAGAGAGGAGTGTGGAGGAAAATCAACAGTACCACACACACACACACTTGCATAACCAACCAAGCAAGTTCTACCTTTCTATACCAAAAATATAAGTTTGAGAACATTTTTAGAACCGCCTAAGGGGGTTCTAATTTACCGACCTCCCGGCACAGGCTTGACCCTGCTGGCAAGCTGCCTTGGTCCTAGCCAAGGAACAAGCGTTTCAGCTTCTGAAATACCGAGGTCATTTAGTTTTGGTGCTTTTATCTGGTGCACTTTGAGAGCAGAATTAAGAGGCTAGATCTATAAAGAACAACACACATCATATTGGATTAATATCATCTTTAACTGAGAGCAGTGGAGGTCATCCAGAGAGGACACAACTTAAGTGAATGTTGATGAGAACACACCATCTATTAGAAACATGAGACTAGCTCCTCCTGTCACCTCTCTCCCAGCCTGGCCTCCTCCACTCTGATGTCCATGTTGGTCTCCTCCTGTCACCTCTTTTCCACTGTGGTGTCCATGTTGGTCTCCTCCTGTCACCTCTCTTCCACTCTTGTCCATGTTGGTCTCCTCCTGTCACCTCTCTTCCACTGTGGTGTCCATGTTGGTATCCTCCTGTCACCTCTCCTCCTGTCTTTTGTCCATGCTGGTCTCCTCCTGTCACCTCTCCTCCACTGTGGTGTCCATTTTCATCTCCTGTCCACAAATTAACAAAACATAAACATAAGCTATAAACACACACACACACACCCACCCACCCATCCACATTATTTTTCAAAACTTGCCAGGATCTAATTAATGTAGCCTCTCTTTGGCTAACATCAGGTATCTCACCTCCCATCTCTATGTCCTCTCCTCCTGTCCCCTCTCTTCCACTCTCTTGTACCTCTTGGTTTCCTGTCAACAAATTATATATTTTTAACAGAACATAATCATGCATACTGTGTATATGTATACACACCTACTATACATACGTCTATTTGTTTATCTATATAAGCGGCACACCTGATTAATAACTTCCATCCAATGGTATAGGACAGGAAATAAGGATGCCTGTAGAATTTCAGGAAGTAGTGGAGCTTGTGCAAAGAGCCTAATTGCTTGGCAACACCAAACGCCCAGTGTTTACATGAGAAAATAAATATGATAGATTTCTTTGTAGAAGCACTGCTCTGTTTGTGCATGTGCGCAGGTACACCGCTTTGCTAATGTTAACTTGGGTCAAGAATAGCCTACACCTAGCTAGCCACGTTGTGACGGCTAGGATCATGGATGTATTCACTAACTAGCTATTTATCTAACGTCAGGCATCTCAGCATCTTCGTCTACGTTCTTAAATGTGAGCATTTAGGCGCTGTCAATGTTATAACTAATTGAAAATACGTTAAAATAACTGCTTATTGTTATGTTACTTGTGTCAATCTCCCTTACCTCGAAAGACGTCCAATATGTTCGCTTGATCGTCCGCAGCTGACACTTATTAATGACAAATTAGCTTTGCGTCTCACACCCCTTCTCCTAAGAGAAAGAAGATTCGCCAAATAAAAAGTGATTGACAACCGTTTCAGGCGAAATGAGTTTTTGATTGACAAGACGATTGTCAGCCTCTGATTGGCCAAAGTAGAAATTGATTGACAGTTGACCCGCCCCCTTGTAGTCTCCGGGCCTGCAGAGTCTGAACAGAGAAACGCGTCATTGTTCCCGGCTTTCACCGATTGGTTAAGAGCATTGAAAAGACTAGCAGTCACGACCAAATGTGTGAATAAAATGTGTTCGTAATTTGTGTCTCTCTCTACCTTGGAAACTTTTCACAGTTGAACATTGTTTATCACGCCTGTAAAGATTCCCCATTGCAAATATTTTTTTATCCATCTGAAGAAAACAAGAGACAAGCTCTTTATTCTTTTTGAGTAAACAAACGTTTCCATCACAACCTACTCACTAGCCTTTCACTGTAGGCTACGACAATCCTCAATTCGGTAAGTTGTATGTTATTTTTTATTTTTGAAAGATTAGAGCGAAGCCGTTTGGGGCTTCGGTTTAGGAAGTGAACTTCGAATGAACAAGGGAGGGTTAGACGACTGTTTTTGAATTTGAGTCCAGGAGAGGGTTACTGTTCTTTTTAATTTGAGTCCAGGAGAGGGTTACTGTTCTTTTTAATTTGAGTCCAGGGGAGGGTCATATAGCTACACATTTGAATCGAAAACAGAATAGTTTATTCATCTTTTCGGAATTCAGCAAGCTGTTTTGTATGACCATGTTGAGAGGGAAGCGCGTGAAGCGAACATACCGACATGCGGTCTGTTTTCAGTGAATCTCGCTGTTGCTCTGTTGTGTTTCTGCATTGTGTATGTTGGCTTTTGGCGTTCTTCTTCTGTTGCTCTGCGTTGTGTAATTCTTTGTAAGCCTTGATAAGAGTTGCAGCACCATCTAATTATGAACCACGATGTTGATAGCCTTCTTTGTTGTGATAGTATTGATAAAATCACCCCAACACGGGATTGGAAGCGGCGACAGATGATAGATTTATTGTACAAAGATACAATCACATGGAACACTGGGATGTTTCCCTCGTCTCTCTCTCCCTTCTTCTCTGGGATGTTTCCCTAGTCTCTCTCTCTCCCTGCTTCTCTGGGATGTTTTCCTAGTCTCTCTCTCTCCCTGCTTCTCTGCTATGTTTCCCTCGTCTCTCTCTCTCCCTGCTTCTCTGGTATGTTTCCCTAGTCTCTCTCGCTCCCTGCTTCTCTGGGATGTTTCCCTCGTCTCTCTCTCTCCCTGCTTCTCTGGGATGTTTCCCTAGTCTCTCTCTCTCCCTGCTTCTCTGGGATGTTTCCCTCGTCTCTCTCTCTCCCTGCTTCTCTGGGATGTTTTCCTAGTCTCTCTCTCTCCCTTCTTCTCTGGGATGTTTCCCTCGTCTCTCTCTCCCTGCTTCTCTGCTGGCTGCGGCTGTGGCGCGAAGTCAAGGTCTTAGACTTCCCTCCCCGCATGGTGTTATCAGCGGGCCTGCCTGCTGGGAGCAGCGAATCTGTCCGTCCGAGTTGCCTACCGTTTCCAAATCAAAGTCTCAAGGTTTGGTTGAGACGTTAAATAGTGCTCTCTCGGCCCAGCCCCCACGCCTAAGCCTGCCCGTTTAGGTGAAGCTAGATTGGTGGAGGAGTGACCATACAGATGTGTCGCCTGTCACCCTAACATGATATCTTAATCACCATTGGTTGTCAGTCTAGGTTGTGTCTGTTTATAGTGTCCCATAGAGATGTGTTATTAAAGGATTAACATGGTGGTTCAATATAACACTTTCCAGGTATCTTTAGGCAACAACAAAACACATGTGTTTAACTATTTCAGAATTCATCCATACAAATTCTTTTAAAACATGTTTTTAGAGGTCTGAATCTGCCACTCAAAAAGTTCACTCACTCAAAACTGGGCGTGATTCATAACAACTGATTGACAGTTCTCTGAGCAAATGACCAACTGGAATCATTATGATTGACAGGCGTGTGCCCCGTTACCATAGCTACCACCGCTCCGAGCTAAACAACACAAGAGCTAGATCGCGCAACAGCCAGATCAATAGCCATTTTTCTAGCTGCTAACCAGGGGCATTTACAAAGTCCTTAATATTATATTAACCCCCAAACATTATAAAGATACACGCTACGTAACAGGCCGTATCCTCGAATTTGCATTAGGCCTATTTGGGAAAAGTACGATAAAAGTATAACGACGACACGTCTCCCCCACGACAGAGGAAAAGCACCCTGCAGCCGGCCACGCAAGCTTGGAGGCTTGGGCTATTAGACTAGCTTTCAGCCAGCTACGAACAGTAGATATAGACCTAGTTAGTCAAATAATTGCAACTGTGGGTCTTACCAGAAGACAGATTATTTGCGCTGTGAAACCGACATAAAATCCGCATTGTTCACCAGTCTAACGTTATTTATCTTAGTAGGTGTCCAACAAAGCCAGTTGAACACTGAAACGTTACTGTTCTGGGAACATCTGTCAGTTGTGGTGATATAAAGGAATTGAGTGGAATACCACCGCAATAACTGATTATTAGTCAGATCAATTCAATCATTATAGCTTGTTTCATATACAAAGGCAACACAATGTGCGCTTTACAGAAAGGGGGAGAGGATGTAGCCTACATGTAGCCTACTTATCCTACCCCGAATTATGTGGGAGACTGCATGCGTTTGGAGAGATAGCGGGCCGTGCACCACGACTCCGTGAGCGCAGCGGTCAAGGGGTATAGCCTACTCCGGAGTCTGGAGACTAACAGGTCATGCAGTCAATAGATCTCGTTTTGAATGTTATCGTAATGCCCTCTGGTTATAATAGAATATATCTACTGGAGCTGTTTAATCCCAAAATGCGCAATGCTTCCTGAAGTTGGGTCGGATCGAGGTGCTGGGATGATCAACATTATGTGGAGCAGATGCCACAGTGATGATAAGGTTTACACAACTTTCAGAATGTTTTGCAGAATTACAATTATTTAGAGTTGTAAATTATGAAAGGAACATAATAACTTGACTTAATATCTTCAC
Source organism: Borostomias antarcticus (assembly GCF_949987555.1). Classification (NCBI taxonomy): domain Eukaryota; kingdom Metazoa; phylum Chordata; class Actinopteri; order Stomiiformes; family Stomiidae; genus Borostomias; species Borostomias antarcticus. The sequence continues at coordinate 9,909,003 of NC_140234.1, forward strand.
CTCCACCCACCCTGAAATGTAGTCATAATTTTAGCACAATAGCCTCTATATGCGCATCACAACGCTGCAATACAAGACCTTAGGACAAACGATTCAGTACACAGCAGGTGTGTTTGATCAAGTTCAAATGTGAGAATAAATAAATGACAAAAACCCGCACGGGTACTGTAGGACTACGTCTTTATTTTACGAGGTAATTGTTGCGCATACAACATGACATTAAATTAAGACATAGGCTACTTTCTCATAAAACAGGGCGGTGTTGTAACATTTATAATATCATTAGGTGACATTGGCTGCAACCTGTCCTCCAGGACCTGCACACCTCCAGAGCCCTGAAGGGACCTGGACCTCCCGAGTCCCAGTATTGGAAATGTAGTGATCTGGCTACAAGAAAAGGGGACAAATTATAAAAGCGATTAGTAATAGCATCGATATTTTGCATATGCAAAACAGCATAAATTACAACAATAGGCTATTTATCAGTAAGTCTAAATTATATCGAATTAAGTTTGAGCGAGAGATAATCGGGAGATTCTTGTGGAGACAAACTGACTTATATCCACCTTTGACTTCGTAACTTTGCCTATTGTATTGGCCTATACAACAAAGCACGCTCACAACAGTTCTGGTAGGCTATCGCTTCGGAAACCTTACAGCACAGTTTCTACCTGGTGCAAGTAGATTTGATGCCAGGGAAGAGTACAGTATGGTGCGCTGTGTTTATGCCAGGGAAGAGTACAGTATGGTGCACTGTGTTTATGCCAGGGAAGAGTACAGTATGGTGCACTGTGTTTATGCCAGGGAAGAGTACAGTATGGTGCACTGTGTTTATGCCAGGGAAGAGTACAGTATGGTGCGCTGTGTTTCTGCCATTGCACTGGAGGGCTAACGTTACCAAAAGCAAATGCATTGAGAGCTAACGTTAGCATGCTAGGATAATTAACACAGCTAGCTGACATTCCAAACATTAGGCTAGCTAACATCAACATGCTGGATAAAGACAGATAGCTAGCTGGATCAGACAGCTTTTTAAAAACTGTTGCCAATTACAGCTAACGTTATGGTTCGTTTATCTAACATTAGCTAGGTTGGCTACTAATCAGACACGATCATGGTAAAAACTTCCCAATTTGTATGACAACCACAAATACAATTAGGACTATAAAATGTACAAATTATATTAAAATAAGAGGTGGTCATCATTGAGACTGCAACTATTCAATTGTTCTCAAGATGAGAAAAGGTTCAGAACTACCTTACCGTGTTCGATAGATGGTGAAACGGCGCAGACAGGTTTCAGTTGGAGGCGGGTGCAGGGGAGTGGAGGAGGGTTTTTCAAACTTTAGGGTGACGCCAAGAATGGGAAAAACGTCACGAATTCGGAGTTTTTTTACCCCGAGTCAAATTGGACTGAAAATGTTACGCTTCCAGTTTCTCAAAAACGACAAAACGGATATATTTAATGTTTTTATTGTGTTTCTTCAATGTCCTATTGTGCAAATAGCACGTTCAAACTCAAAAAAAGTGAAAATCACCATGTTAATCCTTTAATACCCCAGAGGAGAGGCCCCCCCTGTGGCCTAAGTGTGACCTCTTGACACCCACTACCCTGAACGGCCACAGCAGCATCAGCTGTCTCCTTCTATCCCTTCCACTGCACATTCCAGACTGTTTACATGAGCACAAAAACACACAAACAAGCATAACATTGACTTTAAGACTGTGGACTTTTACCTATATTCTTCAATCCCTCCTGTGATTCTATACAATCGTACAGAATCATACCAATCTAGATAAAATGTCACACAGAGATACATAGGGAAATAAACACATGCATCCTTCTTTCTCCAATGTTGCCTGACCACGTAACACGGACCGGCTGGCTTAAGACCCTCTGTACCTGGAACCATCCTCAAAGATAACCACACTCAATATAACAAAACAAAACACCCCACCCCATGCATCATTTATTAAAAAACACACCCCTAAAAGCAAAGCAAAAACAAAGTTGACCGAAATAACATATCGGAACCTAGCATTCAGACAGGCACCTTAACAAATTAAGCATTACTGCAATCAAATCATAATCTGGGTAGAGAGACGTAGTCTCTCGCCCTGGGCCCCTCCTGACCCTGCGGACCTGATAGCGGCGGCGCGCCTCACTGGTGCAAGCCTGAATCCGGATTCCAAGCCCACACCAGCAGCCACGCCCAACACTACCATTTCCATGGGTCCGGCCATTTCTAATAATAAGAACAGTAAAGGATTTCCCTGCAACTATTCGAACCCGGCCCCCTGGGTGAGGAACAGCGCTGATATGGAGAGAGTCAGTCCTAACCCTGATCTTATCAATGAAATTTGATCTGAAACTTCAAAACATTATGAATGACAGTTAGCTTTACCCGTCCACTGATTGGTCAGATAAACTGTCCTGTAATGTCCCTGCTTCTGCTCTAATGAATATGTCTCAACTGCAACCTGAGGATTCACCCTTACAGTATAACTCTGCTTAACACACTTGACCACTATTGGCATGACCACTCCCTACAACCTGTGGATGAAAGGATGTGATTAGGGTGAGTGTGAGTGAACTGTGTGAAAGTGTCCCGTCTTCCACCCGAGGTAGCGCTGTCCGTCCCCTCGAGGTGCTGCACGTGATCACTCGCGTCCAGAGTAAACCAGAAGGCCTTCTCCAACTCCATCTGTGGTACAGGAAACAAAAAGGAACTATCACAGTATCAGACGTTCTACAAGGTATATTGGTTATAATGCCCTGATGAAAGATGAAAATAAAGGATTAATTATCATGAAACACTCAGACTTTGGCTTGTCGGCTCAGGATCTACGCTCTTACTAAGGCCCTAACACTCATTTCTGTCCCTTTCAGCAGAACTACAGTCATTGAACAGTGGCACATATTGGGATATTTCAGAGAATGCCCCAAAATGCGTTCTTCACCCCGAGTTTGCCCTCATGCCTAAGACGCATGATTCTTTAGCTCAAGGGCTCTGTTCGAACAACACTGCCATCGTTGTCCCTGACTTTTGAAGTGTTAGGCCACTGATGTTATTTGATGATAGTCTACGTCCTGAGTTCCCTGAGAGTGTCTCAACCTGAGTGTCATGACCTGTGGTGGTTCTAATCCTCAGAGGGCGGTGGTTCAACCACCTTGCATTGGCTAGCATGAATCCAATTTTGTTTGGCTGCTACCTTGACTGCAGTGTTGGTGATGAGCAATACCTGGTGCGGCCCATCCCACTTTGCGTCTAATATCTCTCTTTGATCTTTTTGATCATGACGTACTGGCCTGGGATCAGAGTGTGCCCTCCTTCTGGGACATCACTCCATGCCATACGCACTTGGAGATGAGCTCTGGCTAGTGCCACGCTCAACCTCTCACAGTAACCGATCAATGAGTCACTTGTGAGATGAATGTCTGCTTTTCTGAGGTCGATGGCTCTGGGGAGTGACATTGGTCTCCCACAGACGACCTAGAACGGACTGAGGCCCGTTTCTCTGTTGTGTGTTGCTCGAATGGAGCAAAGAACGATGTTCAAAGCGTCTGGCCAAGGCACACCCTCCTGGTGATACTTGGTGAGCCTCTCCTTGATGACGCAATTCATGCGTTCTATCTGACCACTACTCTGGGGATGATGGGGGCAGTGGAGTGATGGTATCAATCTGATAAGGTGGAGACGTTTGGACTGGTGACAGATGTTTTGGACTGGGTTCTTGATTTCGGGCCGCATTCTGGCCTGCTTGGTCCGCCAAAGCGTTCCCTCGGCTGTCAGCGGTATCACCACGCGTGTGGCCCTTGACCTTCAGCACCGTCAGTTCTTGTGGGAGGAGGATCGCCTCAATCAGTTCTCCATCGATGGTGAAGGCTGTCCACGGCTGCACCTCCTCTGCCAGAGGCACACTGTAGAAGCCTTGTGTCATGTCTATGACGGTGAACCATTTGTGCTCTGGGTCTAGGGCACTGAAGATGGTGGACGGGTCCGCCACTAGGGGCGCCAATTTGTCCACGTACTCGTTTGCCACTCTGTAGTCCACGCAGAGGCGCCATTCTCCCGAAGGTTTCAAGACCGGCAATGCCGGGCTGTTGGAGGCGCTGCGGGCTTTCTTAAGGACTCCCCGTTCTTCAAAGATTGAGGAGTCGTTTGATCCCCTCGATTGCTTGGGGAGAGAGTGGATATTGATGAGTGCATGGTGGCGGACTGCCTGTGTAGGTGACCGGGTCCATTTTCAGAAGTCCACAATAATTTTTGTCTTTTGCCCATATAGGATGCCGGGTTAGGTCCGGTTTAGTCACTCGTCTCAGTTTTGTGAGTCTGATTTTTCCCCCTTGGAATTCAAGAGATGAGTTAATTTAAGTCAGGACGTCAAGTCCTAAGAGAGGATCTCCTACGAGCCCCACCCAGATTGATGTTTGGAACTTGTGTTGTAACCGGAGGGGGCCTTTGACCCTAGGGAAGGATGTTCCCATTGGAGCGGGAGTCAAGAGAGATTCTGGAGGTGGGGGCCGAGTAGCCCCCCCCCCCCCCCCCCCCGAAGCAGAGCCGGAGACTGATGGGTGTGTGTGGGCTGCCGACAGAAAGAGCTCAAGGTGACAGACAGCTCAGAGAGAAGCTCAGTTTGTGTTGAGTTTGTTGGTTCTCGGAGTCCTTTAGTATCTGTTGAAAGGGAGAGCAAGGCCCTTTTGATTCTGTCGCACGTCAATGGTAAGACCTGCTCTTGGGCCTGTACTGCCCCTGTAATCTCTCCTCTGTCTCTCGTGATTGTTAGTATGGCAGCTTCAGGTCAGCCTGCCCTCTCGATAACTCTGTTGTTTCCAATTTAGTTACAAGCTCCTGTTTTGCTTCCTTTAAGCATGTGATGCGGGCTTTCAAATCCTGTCTCATTCTTTCTGACTGGATTTTCTCCATCTGTGACTCAGATTCTGATCTGCTAAGAATCAGGGAACACCATTGCAGGCGTTCATGTGAGTCTCCGGGGAGACAAGTAGTCTTCCCCCAGGCCCTTTTGATGTCGGGTAAGGGCCATCCCCCCCCTCTCCCTCTGCTTGAATATCATATTTAGCCACCACCTCATCTTGTAACTTGATTAAGTTAAGCCTTTCCCAGATAGCCTGTGACATGTCGTTACTTATTTCCCTTAAAGTGACATTGGGCGTTCTGTGTCACCTTTCTCTTGTCATTTTGGGGGGTGCTGGGCTCCCCCGCAGCATCCGAATCTGGGATCTGCTTAGGTGGACTGGGAGACATTATGGGACAGAATGTTGTGCCAAGTCCTTTAAGGAAATAAAGATGTTGAGACTTTCTGGAGACGGAGTGAAGTGTGTGTGGTAAAAAGCACCCTCAAGGTCGCCTTGAGGAATGTAAGAGATATGAAGCAAGCGATATCCCTGCCGTTGGGCTAAAGAAGAGAGAGGTAGCCTACCGCTCAGCTGAGCGGATGAGAATGAAAGAATAAAAGTTTTGGCCCTTTATTTGTTGGGACCGAAGTGTGTGTCTACGCACCGGGTCTCGGGTCCGGTTTCAACACTTCTGGACAGCTCCTACACCGCTCGGTTTGACAATGACACTCAAGTCGAGAATAGATAGCTGTATATGTGCAGTTGAAAAACTGCTGGACGTCTGTTCTACACCGCTCGGATTCTGTCCTAAAACACGCAAGCTGAGACTTAAAAAGACGTCTGATTGGGCACCTGCTCTACCACTCTGATTCTGTCGCGAGCTGAGAATTAGTCAGGTGTCTATTGGGCACCTGCTCTACCACTCTGATTCTGTCGCGAGCTGAGAATTAGTCAGGTGTCTATTGGGCACCTGCTCTACCACTCGGATTCTGTCGCGAGCTGAGAATTAGTCAGGTGTCTTATGTGCACATTTAATTGGAGCTCATTAGAATGCATTCAGAAATTATTGCAGGTATACCTTTATTGTTATAAATATGTCTAGACATTTAATCATAGTTTAACGTGTTGGAGGCTATGTGTGTGGTTTATTAGATTGGTTCTTTATTGAGAGACAGAGCACTCACCGCCCGTTGTATGGCTCTGAATGGCTCGAAACCCAGGTCAGTTCCGGCAAGGCGTCCCCCACCGTGTGGTCTGGTCTATTGGGCTGATATTCGGTTTGTGCTTGGCTCTGTCTTCATCCGGGTCACGGCACCAAATTGTTGGCTTTTGGCGTTCTTCTTCTTCTGTTGCTCTGCGTTGTGTAAATATCATTTTCCGAAGAAATTACAAGGTAGGAAAGACATTCAAGTGATTCATGTTTATTAGACTACAAGGAAGTAGTACAGTAGGACCCCACTTATCCGAACCCAACGGGACCGTAGGTCGTTCGTATCTCTGAAATGTCCGGATGACTGAAACGTATGTTAAAATGCACTAAATTCAATAAGTGGTATACTTGTTTCATATAGACTCATAATACACCGATAAATACCCTTAATTACTTGTGAAAATGCATCAAAATTGCAATCAAATAGCCAACTAAACTCATATAGCCTAGCCTATAATAAAATAAACGAATTTCCACTTGAGTGCGTGCTTTGATCAAATACAGTACTTCGTACGACTCGTTTGCGTTTTGTGCTCGACATTTTACCGCTTTAGAGTAACAAAGAAATGAAACGTGACAATAGCCTACAGGCAACATGTAGGTCTACATACAGTTTTTATTCACAGTAGGATACAGTTTTTATTCACAGTAGGATAAAGTACATGTTTACTATGACAGATTTAAGTACAGTACTGTAATGAAAATCCCACCAGTAACCAGATGGCAGGCTAAAAAAAAAGAAAGTTTTTTTAAGCCTGTCCGGTAGACCGGGAGGTTGGGATCTCTGAAGTTGGGATTAGTGGGGTCCTACTGTAGTTAAGCATGAAGCCCAAGAAGTACTTCAACTGTGTCTGGTTAATTGGCTATGGAGCGCTTGCAATGGCCTGTACCTTGTGTTGACTTTCGTTGTCTTTTATTATTGTCCTTATTAAGCTCTGCGTTGTGTTTTGATTACAATAAAAGACGGCCCCCAATCTCACACAATGCCACACAGTCCAGTGTATCCTTGTTCTGATGTATTCCAAATTAATCTCTCCAACACAGGATTTGAGCGACATCAAAAGCTGTTTATTCCAGAAGGGTTAACATACAAAAGACGATGGCATAAAGTCTAATGTACACTTGACCTCTCTGTATGCTGTCTGAACTCAAATTAAAGCATTGGTCTCGTTGCAATGTTCTTATGGTTCGGGTGTCCCCCCCCCCCTCGTCTCTTCTCCGATAAGACTGTCTTTCTCGTCTCTTCTGTGGCCTTGTTTGGTCAAGATAAGCTACGCCGCCTCGGCGCTAACCACAACAATTGCTGTTTAGCACAGAATGTACCAGCCCTAAGAATGTCATCTTTATCTCATAAGTCTATGGAAGAGGGACACCGTTTTCTTACAGAACACACCAGCTACAGCCATACTCAGAGGTCGATCATAATAATTTAGAAATAGCTAACAGGATCAGATTAAATCAATATTTCTTTGAAAATCAGCCAGATTCAACACTTATCTGCTACGGAATGAATTCCTTTTTCGTTGATCCTGTATCCCAGGTACACCACCTCTGGTGCCATGAAGACACATTTCTCTCTCCTATGCCTGGGGCTGATGACACTCCATAGGGTAGCCTGGTGTACTGGTATAAACCGCGGTGGGTGTTAATTGTTGTGAACTTCTTAGATTCTTCATCCCGTGGGAGTTGCTGGTATGCCTGAGACATGTCTAGTTTGGTGAATTTCTGCCCCCCCCCCAGTACTGCCAACAAGTCCTCAGTTTTTGGAATTGGGTAGTTATCTATCTTGGACACTGGATTCACGGTAACTTTATAGTCCCCACATATTCTAGTTGTTTTGTCTGGTTTAAGTATAGGAACTATGGGAGCGGCCCACTCGGAAACTCACAGGCTCTATGATGCCTTCCTTCTCTTATCTAACCAACTCTGTCTCAACTTTGTCCTTGAGGGCATATGGCAGAGGCCTGGCTTTGAAATACCTTGGCTTGGCCTCGGGGTCAACAGAGATCTTGGCTGTAGCTCCCACTAAACTGCCCAGCTCACCTTAAACACCTCTCTGTGTTGTGAGAGTAGCTCACTCAACTCCTGCTGCTGACCTGTATGTAGTCTGAAAATGGCCCTCCAGTCTAGCCTAATGGCCTCTAGCCAATTTATCCCCAAGAGATTTGGCCCCTCCCCTCTTACCACTATCAATGGCAACTGTCTGGTCTGCCCCTTGTTACTGACTTGTGTGTACATCTTGCCTAGCACCCCTACACTATCTCTGGTGTACATATATACAGCTTTGTTCTTGTATGGTGGAGTTTTCCCCCCTCCCATCTTCCTGTATGTTTTCTCATTCACTATAGTCAGGCTTGCCCCAGTGTCTACTTCAAACTCAATGTTGCATCCATTCACTGCCATCTGCTCTCTGTATGGCTCTACTCTTTTTTCATCATCGATATTGTACATCATGTGGGCATACTCCTCTTCCTCTTCTTCCAGTCTGTGGGGCGCTATGGCTTCTACCATACGGACTTGTGGTCACGATTGATCAGATAGCTGGTTGGCTTGGTTCCACGATTGAAAATCTTCAATCAGTATCCCTGCACACCGCACTGATCACTATACATATACACACTGTACATACAAACTTTAAAGTTACCATTTAAATACATTTGTAAATATTACACTTACTTATTCATTCAATTCAACCATAACATTTCTGTGACCTTCTGGGATGTTTGCTTTGGCATTGTAAATGTATGTTTCCCATGCCAATAAAGCCCTTTGAATTGAAGTAAAATATAGAAGACATGCAGATAGTTATCCATTCATACTTGGATGGATGGATGGATAGATGGACAGGGATTTGTGTTAGTGAAAATGTGCTTTACTGAGACGGGAAGCACAGGGTGTAATCTTACCAGTCTCAATATGCTCTCCTGTGAAATGTATCGCAATCCCAATATTTGTACATGTTTGGCATGGCTTGGACTTGAGCATTCCCCTGGCACTTGTTTTCACTGCTCCCACGGAGGACTATGTGCAAGTCATGCCAGATGCCTACAAATAGATGGACTTTGCGCGTGTAAACTGTAGAATAATTAGGCATTACAATCAGGTGAAGAAATATGAACATATGCTCATTTCTCAGATTTCTAGAATCTATTTGGCTGCGCTCACTCTATATTGTTAGAAGTAGGCCTAGGCTATATTGATAGAAGTAGGCCTAGGCTATATTGATAGAAGTAGGCCTAGGCTATATTGATAGAAGTAGGCCTAATCTATATTGTTAGAAGTAGGCCTAGGCTATATTGATAGAAGTAGGCCTAATCTATATTGTTAGAAGTAGGCCTAATCTATATTGATAGAAGTAGGCCTAGGCTATATTGTTAGAAGTAGGCCTAGGCTATATTGATAGAAGTAGGCCTTGGCTATATTGATAGAAGTAGGCCTAATCTATATTGTTAGAAGTAGGCCTAATCTATATTGTTAGAAGTAGGCATAGGCTATATTGATAGTAGGCCTTATCTATATTGTTAGAAGTAGGCTGGGACTGACTGCCCCCCTGATCAAAAAGTCAAACTGCGCATATGAACATCATGTCACTAGAGAGACAGAAACAGCAGGATCCAGAGATGGTAAGGGACTGTGATAGAACTAACAGAAGGAAGTTCATAGAGAAGCAACTAGAAATGAATCCAGAGGCCTATAAACAATGAGATGCAAATAAAACGGCTATGTTAAGGGAAAGACTTCATGAACAATTAAACAGTACAACAATAGGCAGGCTTTTCAGAGATCGTGTCAGTGATGGACCCATCTTTGCATATGTAAACTGTAGAATAATTAGACATTACAATCAGGTGAAGAAATATGAACACATGCTCATTTCTCATATTTCCAGAATCTATTCTGCTGCTCTCACTCCAAATAAACCATCTCTCCAGTCTTGAAAGTTTCCCTCCCTCCCTTCCTTCCTCCATACAGTCAGTCCCTACATCTCACCCACTTTTTCTCCCTCCCTCTCTTCCTTCATCCTTCCTTCCTCCCGTCTGTCCCTCCCTCACCTGTTTGTTCTTATGAAACCACCCCCTCTCTCCCCCAGGTATGTGAACTGTGCCCGTACTGAGGAAGAGCAGAACCTGGTAGCGTTTCAGTACCGTCGAGGGATCCTGTTTCGCTGCTGTCGGCTGCTGGCTGTCGGGGAGGAGCTGCTGGTCTGGTACGGACAGGAGTACAGATACAAGAGCATATCCTTCAACTACGTCTGGGAAGAAAAGAGCACCGCTAGAGGTATCTGTCCTCAACTCTTCTTCCCTCTGTCTTCTCCATCTCTCTCTCATCCACCTCTTTCCTTAAAGCTGAAAGAACAAGAGGTCTGCTGGTCATAATAATAACCGCTGTCCAAGTAGCTCTCCTCTACCGTCCTTCCTCTCCTCTGTCTTTTTCCCATGGTGCCAGCCAGCAGGCAAGACATGGGCATACAGCGTGAAATTCAGGACACTCATGGATGCAACGATACAGAGGGCACTATGTCATGAACTGCAATGATGCCTGTGCAAATCGCTGTTGTGAGGCACGCAAATTGCCAATATTAGGCAGGCACACTTGCTCAGAACAAAATGGAATGCTGTTAGTTGCCATGGAACATGGTAGCTTGACTTATCTTTAGGAGTGCTAGCTTACTCTAGCTATCTAAGGTAGCTATTGCCGTGGGCTTCAATGTATTCATGCTTGTTTTCTCTCCTTTCTCCTCTTTTCTTTTTCTCACTCCTCTCTCTCCTCTGTCGCTCTCCTTGACTCGAGCTCAGCCAGAGGAACCACTTACATATCTTTCTCTCTCCTGTCCTCAATCTGAAGTTGTGGCGTCGTGTTTCGCCCCCCACTAGTTGCATACGTATAAACACTATACAGTATTTGCACTTGTAATACAGGTGTGAGAATCCTTTTTAATGTTTGTCTCTTTCTCTTTCACTCTCCCAGGAGTGATGTCAGACTTGTCCCAGACTCAGTTGTTCTCCTGCTCTGTGTGCCCATTCACCTACACCTCCCAGATCTACCTCAACAAGCACCTCAAGAGGAGCCATGACAACCTCTACGTCTCTCTGTTTCGTCTCTCGAGCAGACAGATCAGACCAGAGATTCTCTCCTCCTCTCAATCACTCCCTATCACCACCTCCAACACCCCCCTCACCCCAGCTCCCGCCCAGAGACAGAGAGACACAGACAAGCCAACACCGTATCACTGTGAACAGTGTGGGAAGAACTTCACTACGTCAGAAAATTTAAAGAAACACCAGCGTGTTCATACAGGAGAGAAGCCATACCACTGTGACCAGTGTGGAAAGAACTTCAGTACGTCAGGACACTTAAAGACACACCAGCGTGTTCATACAGGAGAGAAGCCATACCACTGTGACCAGTGTGGGAAGAACTTCACTATGTCAGGAAATTTAAGGAAACACCAGAGTGTTCATACAGGAGAGAAGCCATACCACTGTGACCAGTGTGGAAAGAACTTCACTACGTCAGAACATTTAAAGACGCACCAGCGTGTTCATACAGGAGAGAAGCCATACCACTGTGTCCAGTGTGGAAAGAACTTCACTGAATCAGGAAAGTTAAAGATACACCAGCGTTTTCATACAGGAGAAAAGCCATACCACTGTGACCAGTGTGAAAAGAACTTCACTACGTCAGGAGAGTTAAAGATACACCAGCGTGTTCATACAGGAGAGAAGCCATACCACTGTGACCAGTGTGGGAAGAACTTCACTATGTCAGAACATTTAAAGACGCACCAGCGTGTTCATACAGGAGAGAAGCCATACCACTGTGACCAGTGTGGAAAGAACTTCAGTACGTCAGGACACTTAAAGACACACCAGCGTGTTCATACAGGAGAGAAGCCATACCACTGTGACCAGTGTGGGAAGAACTTCACTATGTCAGGAAATTTAAGGAAACACCAGAGTGTTCATACAGGAGAGAAGCCATACCACTGTGACCAGTGTGGAAAGAACTTCACTACGTCAGAACATTTAAAGACGCACCAGCGTGTTCATACAGGAGAGAAGCCATACCACTGTGACCAGTGTGGAAAGAACTTCACTGAATCAGGAAAGTTAAAGATACACCAGCGTTTTCATACAGGAGAAAAGCCATACCACTGTGACCAGTGTGAAAAGAACTTCACTACGTCAGGAGAGTTAAAGATACACCAGCGTGTTCATACAGGAGAGAAGCCATACCACTGTATCCAGTGTGGAAAGAACTTCACTACGTCAGGAGAGTTAAAGATACACCAGCGTGTTCATACAGGAGAGAAGCCATACCACTGTGACCAGTGTGGAAAGAACTTCATTACGTCAGGAAATTTAAAGAAACACCAGCGTGTTCATACAGGAGAGAAGCCATACCACTGTGAACAGTGTGGGAAGAACTTCACTAAGTCAGGAAATTTAAAGACACACCAACGTGTTCATACAGGAGAGAAGCCATACCACTGTGACCAGTGTGAAAAGAACTTCACTACGTCAGGAGAGTTAAAGATACACCAGCGTGTTCATACAGGAGAGAAGCCATACCACTGTGACCAGTGTGGAAAGAACTTCATTACGTCAGGAAATTTAAAGAAACACCAGCGTGTTCATACAGGAGAGAAGCCATACCACTGTGTCCAATGTGGAAGGAACTTCACTGGGTCAGGAGATTTAAAGATACACCAGCGTGTTCATACAGGAGAGAAGCCATACCACTGTGACCTGTGTGGAAAGAACTTCACTCGGTCAAGAAGCTTAAAGACACACCAGCATGTTCATACAGGAGAGAAGCCATAGCTATAGCCTTAGGCCTGGATTACACTACTGCGTTTTTCTGAGTTTTCGCCTGCCTTAGCGCCTAGCAATTACAATACCGAGGCCAAAATGAGGCTCGAACCCGGAGGCAGATCGATACGTCCGGGGCTACGTTTTGGTGCTTGAAATCCGGCGATGCGTCCTAGTGTAATAGGCGGATCTGGAGGTTTTTGGAAAAAAACTATAGGAATAGGGCTACACTGTAACGCTGTATTCACTTCACCTTATAACAATCAAACGGATGATTCATGAGTTTGAGCTACATAGTATCTTGCTGTATACTTTAGTTAATCAGACAAGCAGATAATATCGTAGGAGGAATTTAACTGTATTCCATGTTTGCAGGTTCCACCCAAAAATAAGTCATTTCAAATCATAACCTACACAAGAGTAGACACCTCAATTATCTTGTTAAAAGAAAAGTAACTAGCAAAAAGTTTTCTTGTTAAACCTTTTTATTGAGCTATCGCTATATAAGATATATATTGAGATATGCTGCTACACGTTTGGGTAGGATCCCTAGCTCAGTCTTTTGTGTTCCTGACCAAATATCACCTTGATCACACCTGTCTGAACTTCCCAGCACTCCTGCCCTTTTCTTTTTCAATAATATCTCTATTCAATACTCAACTTCAGTCCAAATGTAAAAGATAAAGATCTAGGCATGGGCAGCATCTTTCCATCCATTTAAAAATAAATATGTATTATTTTATGCCAACCTACATTCAGTCTAGCCCTAACCCTAACCTCTTAGAGTGCAGGAAGTGTCGGCCAGCTGTGTCATGTGTGTGTGTCTCCATTCTCAGTGTCAGTACATCCAGTTTGATAGTTCACCTGGGCCAGTAGACTAAGCAGAGCCTCGACCCAAACAAGGTGTCCTGAATGGTCTCCCAGGTCCGCCTTGTACAACTGAACTGTCAGCCCAGTGTTTCAGTGTGGTCTACAAGCTATTCAATAAAACCTGGAGAAAATGATCTGTATCTTGTCTTTACACTTACAGCACACATGCTGCACAAATAATGACCTTAATTGTATGACACTTGTTTTGTAAAATTCACAAGGGTATCTCTAACTTGGCTAGACTGTGGATGTGGTGACTAGTCCAGGCCAGTCAGCATGGTATAAGCTGCATACAGGTGAGCAGAAGCTGAAACGCTTGTTCCTTGGCTAGGACCAAGGCAGCTTGCCAGCAGGGTCAGGCCTGTGCCGGGAGGTCAGTACATTAGAACCCCCTTAGGCTGGCTGTATGTATCCTAGGTTCTCAAACTTATATTTGTTGTATAGAAAGGTAGAACTTGCTTGGTTGGTTATGCAAGTGTGTGTGTGTGTGTGTGGTACTGTTGATTTTCCTCCACACTCCTCTCAGCCATATGTTTCCCCTATGTGGATCTGAAAACAGTGATAGGGATTAAATTAGGTTGCTAAGAGAACTGCTAGTCACCAGAAGCATTCAAGAACATAACCCGTGCTGGAATACTAGTGTATGAACAAATCAATACAAGTAGAGCACATCTACTGACAGGCTGGCTGAATGACTGGAAGACTGACTTGGGACCTCCACTGAGGGCATCCCAGTCCTGGCTATTGATCAGTAGGCTAGTGATGCTCCCCTGCCCCTGGGCTAGTGTAGACCATTGCTAGCCTCTACCCACAAGCCATTACATTGATCATAGGCCTACTAAGAGAATACCAAGGGGAGTCTTGGTAAGGCTTTTATCAGGGAGGTTGATGGATTACGTCTTTCAAACTACATGATTTGCATTAAAAATATAATCTCTCTCTCACACACAGTCATGTAATCCAGTCAATCTAACTCCATAACAAATTGCATTAGGCCTACGTAACTAGCAAGCTAGCAAACTAAGTCAATGTAGACAGCTAGCTAACTAGCTAGCGTCATTTCCACCATGCCCCTTCTCCTAAGAGAAAAGCGATTCGCCAAATTAAAAAGTGATTGACAACCATTTTAGGCGAAATGAGTTTTTGATTGACAAGACGATTGTCAGTCTCTGATTGGCCAAAGTAGAAATTGATTGACAGTTGACCCGCCCCCTGGAAGTCTCTGGGCCTGCAGAGATACACACTTGGGAAATTGAGGGGTCTTCTACAGGGCAATAAAGTGGGGTCTCTGTATAAAGACGCCTAATGAGAAGCAGGGGGCTTGATATCACAAGGGAACATGCATAATTGGTGGGGGACAACATGTTTACATGTGTACAGTACTTGTTGTTGTTGGCAACCCCGCCCCAATAGCGGACCTAGGACTACAACTGGCTAAATTGGCTCTGATTGAGAGACCTGTGCCACTGATTGTTTGATTGGTTTCCATCTGCCTCGTTAGTATGTGTACAGTATTTCTAGCCTACATGTACAGTAGCTCCCATCTTGTTCTTTGTCTGTTCCATTTGCTGTAGCTGTGCATAGTCCCTGGTGTTTCCGGTGCCATCTTGTAAGTCTGTAAGTTTATAAGCTCTGTCTTTTCTTCTTCACTTGTCGAGTGTATACCTTGGTTTTATTGTTTAGTCTTTGGTTTTGTGAAAACTGCTGAAACCTTAATGCACCTGTGACAGTTACATGCAGCCCTTGTGATTGCTTAAGTCAGTATGAAACCATCTATGGCTTCTCACATGGCAGGTAACTCAACAAGAGTTCAAGCCCAGGGGGGATGCAGAATAAATATGCTAATACATGTACAGTACATACTCAGGCATTGTGCTGTGACATGATTTTTTAAAACTTATTTATGTATTTATTTGTAGCTGTTACTGTTTCTTCATTTTGTTTGCATCTCTTCATCTGACCAGCCTGTTGTCTGCTTACATCTCAATCAGTCCCACCTGTGTTCAATTCAGTCAATCAGTGAATCCATGCTCAGTCCAGAGTCCCACAACTCATTCCCATCACAGTATTGTTGAATCTCGTTGTCTTTTATTATTGTCCTTGATTAGCTCTGCGTTGTGTTTTCTTGTTTTCAATAAAAGACGGACCCCCAATCTCCAAATATACCACACAGTCCAGTGTCTCCTTTCTCAGATGTTCCAAATAAATCTCTCCAACACGGGATTTGAGTCTGAGCAAAAGCGGTTTATTCCAGAAGGTATAACATACAAAAGAACATGGAAATGTCTAATGCACAGATGACCTGTCTGGATGCTGGCTGAACCCAAATCGAAGCACATGCAAACTGAATAGTGGTTTTAACCCTTGGAAAAGGTGATGGCGTGTCCCACACCCCCCTCCGTCCTTCTAGACAAAGCTGTCTCTCTCTTCTCGAAATACGGCCTTACAGCAAAGATAGGATGAGGCGCCTCACGCCCCAGTATCTAAACAGTCTGTGTTTGTAAATCACATGAGAGAATGTCACCCTTGGCCTAGGGAACATGTAAATCTGTCAGGTGGAGACACGTCCCCTGCCTAGAACCCCCCTTGAGTATCAACGTGACCCCCCTGGCGTGACCTCCTTCTCCAGAAACCCTTGGGCGGTCACACAGGAGTCACACACAACAAATTAGAAACAGCTTACAGTGTTAAGATTGACATTTCTTGATAACAGCCAGCTCCATACATTTTCATCAGTATGTAGGGCTACTAATATGTTCATCCAGGATTGCTACAGTGTAAATAAGCTGCGACATTTATCATTTTTTACTTAGAGCTATCTGAAGCCAGCCATGCTCTCCTCATATTCACTGCACATTCTTGCTCAATAAATCTCTAATGTTCATGATTAAAAAAATGACATTTTCATGACATGGTAGATGTAGTGTGAAATGTATTGTGTGCCAGAAACAACCACAAACAACCTCAGATCACAACACCAGATTTAACTTTTCTCCATTTCCATGGTGGCCTGCTATACACTGTCGAACAGTGTCACAATATGGATTAGAGCAGGGGTTCCCAACCTTTCTTCTCCAGAGCCCCCCACTTACACCTGATGGAATTTGCCCCCCCCCTCCAAATCGGTGTGAACGTCCAGTCTGTGTATGTTTGTGTGTGCAAATTACATCAGGCGTAAGTTAGGGTACAATTAAGTGCTTCGCCAATGTAGCAGGAATATTAATGTTGACACGATTCATAGTCTCTGATTAATTTGTTGAATTTATATGATATTGTAGTGCCGTACATACAAGGCTTTTTGGCCCTTCATCAGATATAATCATGTATTTTGCTGTGTGACATGTCAATAACATGATTCTTTGACAAATATTTGTCTAGCTAATATTAGGGCCTCAAATTATCTGAGGTCTGGCGCACCAAACAGAACAATAACAAGACAAGACTGGCTCACTAGTCACCAGACACCAGTCGTCTAACAGGGTTCTTATCACAAACATGCATCAGCAGGTATGTGTGTTCTGATTGGCTGTGTGACAAGCCGCTGTGTGTGTGTGCCTTGTTTTCTCTTCCACAGTTCAAGTTCTGCAGCCTGTTCAGCTATGAGGACTGGGGGAATCATCCCAAACTCCTGCTTCTGCCCGGAAAGGCCAAGCAGCAGGGACGCTGTCAGGGGATGAGCTTCACAGTGAGCCATCTATCAATACACACACACACACACACACAAACACTCACATAGACACCAACAGACACACACACACAGGCCAACACACACACACACACACTCACATAGACACCAACAGACACACACACACAGGCCAACACACACACACACAGACAGACACACACATGCACACACACACATAGACTGATACACACTCACACACACATGGACACACACAAACACACACATACTGTAGGAGCAGCAACCTTAGCTGGCAGCATCATCTCTGTCTCTCTCTCTGTCTGTCTCTTTCTCTCTCTCAATAAACAGTATAAAGGAGAGTTCCCTATGGTGACAAAGAAAGGGGCACCATCTTTTATCTTCCGTTGATTAAACCCACCCCCCTCATTTCTCTTCTATCTCAGTACATGCTCAGTTATGGGGTTGGCAAGGAGGTCTACAAACAGGTGAACACTAGACTTCTGTACAGACTTATTAAGGAAATTATCAATCAATCAATGATGTGCATGTGTGTGTTTGTGTGTTTGTTTGTGTGTGTGTGTGTTTGTTTGTGTCTGTGTGTGTGATTGAAACGTCTAGTATGTCCCTAGCACGTCTGTAACGTCTCTCTCTCTGTCTCTCTCTCCCTCTCTCTCTCTTCCTCTCTCTCTCTCCGTCTCACAGACATGCTCCTCCATCCTCATGGCTTCCTCTCCATGGCCGATGACATCATAGTGGGGATCTTGTTGGGGTTTGCGTCCCTGTCTGAGTAGCCAGTTCTTCACTGGCCTGCCGTCCTAACGGTCACCTGGCTACATAGTTCTGAAGCTGTGCCCACAGACCATAACAAGCACATTTGCTGTATGGAAATATGGTATAAAGCCTGATTTACATTGAGCTGCTGTGTACAGGAAGTCACAGATTCAAAACACAACAAAATATGTACAGTAAGGGTTATGGTTCACCTCACGATAACAGAAACGTATGTGAGAGACTGGGGGAAATTCTACTGATGTAACTGAAATTGTTAGATATGAAGTGAATGGAAAAGAATGTTAAATCCATTGGGTGTTAATCAAAAAATTACATAAATGTGATGCATTTTAATTTAATTAGGTTTATTGCATAAGCCTGATTATTATGTATTTCAAACAAATACATTATAAATCTTGAATAGATAACCTGATTATTATGCATTTCAAACAAATATACGTTATGTATTTTGAATACATAATCTGATTATTATGCATTTAAAGCAAATAGACTTTATTTATACTGAATACATAAACCTGGTGATTATGCATTTCAAATAAATAGGTTTTATTACACTGACAAATATGCATCATGTAAAGTTTATTAGGTACATTTATGTTAAAACTACCTAAAGCAAATTCATGGAAATTTGTCATGCAATTAAATTACATAAATCTTAAAAGTTAGGCTTAAATCTTTCTGTGAGTGCAGTGTACCAGTAGAGACCAGTGTATCTTGAGGAGCCCAGTGTACCAGTAGGGGACCAGGCCTAGGTCTGTGTGAGTTTCAGAAGAACATCTTCACTCTTCATAGTGTTTATAATCTGATAATCTGCATCCTCTGCTTGCAGTTTGAGGTCTCCTAGCTGAGCTCTGTGCAACAGCGCCACTATGTGGTTGACTGCTATCATTGCATGTTGATGAAGGTCTTCGGGTGGCCAGTTAAATAGTGTTACAGAAACATGACAATAACTAGAATAGCGCTCAGAGAGCACAGACCTCTGCCTGTGATGCATTTCGTCAGCATGTACAGTTCTTTTTTAGTTTAGCAGTTCTATATGGCCAACTTGAAAATGCATGTTGCAGATGTAATATTGATCACCTTGATGAAGCTGAATCTGTTGTAGTGTGAGACCAAGCTGATCAGGGTGCTGTTCTGGGTTTAAAATGACCCGCCATAGGAATTGAATGGGTAAAATGACCCGCTATAGGAAATGAATGGGTAAGACAATATTATGTTCATCCAGCAGATGGAAAACATCCCCATACACACCCACAGCCACAACTCACCTGGGTTACCCGGGTTCTAGGTCTAAAATGAGCCCCCATTTTATAGTGTTCAAGTCCAAATTTGACTCATCTGTTTTAACTGCTCTTATATGAACACAAAACCCATAAATCCCCAAATGAATGTGAACCACCTGAAGCATTCAGGTCAATACCATTCTCTTAGTGTACACCACATGCTCCCCCACACGTCCGTAGTGTGAAACCACTTGGATACTGAAAGTGTAGAGCCATTACCAGTCAATACAAAGTTATTCTAAGTGATCATCTTTATCCTATTAGTGAAACATATCCAGATGAAATAATTTATTTCAAAACAGCAATACACCCATCCACAAAACACAAAATCAGTGAATGTTTTGATTTGTATGAACATGATGTCAATATGTTGTAGCCTTCCAATTAATCCACTTAAAACCTAGCTACAGTAGCTAGCTACATTACAATATATTACAGTCATTTAGCTGACACTTATCCAAAGATACTTACAATAATTGCATTTAAAGTAGTTGCCAGAACTCACAAGTGCATCACCTTTCTAAAACAAGCTGCTACAGGGAGTCAGTGTAGAGAACGGAGAAGAGAGGTTGTGTGAAAAAACTTGGGGTGGTTGAAGTCCAGGCACAGAGCAGCTTTCTGGACAAGTTCCACGGGTTTAATGGCTAACGCCATGGCCCCAGCAAGGAGGGAGTTGCAGTAATCCAGGCGGGAGATGAGAAGGGCCTGGATCAAGGTTATTATAGTTAACAAAAACTAACGAAAAAATGAAAACTAGGTGTGAGAATATATAAACTTTTAGTTTTAAAAAGATTTTTTTTTTTTACTTTTTGACTGAAATAAAAATAAAAACTAGGCTTTACAAAAAAACTTAAGTGGAGACACTACAAAATAGCATTTTTTCTTCCACTCATCAATTTTTTTGTTTTTTCCTCATTCTTCTACTATAAGATGTATACTATCACTATATTAAAGGAGTAGTAAAGGGAAAATACATGTACCGAGGTGCTCATCTAGGCCCTTGTCATCTCGCGTTTGGACTAGTGCAACTCCCTCCTTGCTGGGGCAGCCCTGCCTCGGCCATTAAACCCCTGGAACTTGTCCAGAAAGCTGCTGCTCGCCTGGTGTTCAACCACCCAAGTTCTCCCACAAACTTCTCTTCTCTCTTCTCTACACTGGCTCCCTGTAGCAGCTTGCATCCAGACTCTGGGACTATCCTATAGGGCAATGAATTAAACAGCTCTCTCCTACCTCCAGGCCATAGTCAAACCCTACACTCCCTCCCACCACTATGCTGTGTTACCTTGGGGTGAGTGGTTGCCTTCTCACTCCGAGGCTCCAGCGGTAGATGGACACGGTCACGGCTCTTAACTGTCCTGGCCCTGCAGTGATGTAATGAACTGCCCACTGACATCAGGACAGCAGAGTCGCTGCCCATCTTTTGCCGCAGGCTCAAATCTCACTTCTTCAAGAGATACAGTAGTACCACCATCCTCCCTCTTAGGCGCCTATTATATTTTTAGTTTGCTATTCTGCACTTTGCCTTCAGCACGAGACTATGCACTAGTCACTTGTTTTAGAAAGGAGATGCACTTGTGAGTTCT
Organism: Borostomias antarcticus; assembly: GCF_949987555.1. Taxonomy (NCBI): domain Eukaryota; kingdom Metazoa; phylum Chordata; class Actinopteri; order Stomiiformes; family Stomiidae; genus Borostomias; species Borostomias antarcticus. Next base: position 9,930,054 of record NC_140234.1, read on the forward strand.
GGCAAGTAGTACATTGGCTTTTCCTACGTTAAATGATTTTTTTTTAATAAAAGTGTCAGCTAAGTGAGTGTAATGTAATATAATGTTTACTTCCCAAATTAAATGCATTTGAACATTAGATCTCTGTGGTTATCCCCTACTAGTTTGTCTCTTGTTCACTTTCCTGTGAGTTCTTGGTGGCCAATGAGCTGTTTTTGAGCATTGATCTCTTCCTTCAACCTTAATAAACACACAGAAACTCTCATTACCATCACATCATTTGGCAAGAATTGAGAAAGTGCATCCAGATGCATTTGCTCCTACCCAAGTATCTCTCTCTCTGTGGAGACAAGTGAGCGCTCCAAGGTGCTGTTTTTGAGCTCTGTCTGTATCAGCCTTTTCTTTAGGCTGTCTCTCTCCCTCAGTCTGAATGTGTCCAGGCGCTCTGCCTCTCTCCCCTGTTTTTGATGGACATTGATCTCTTCCTTCAACCTTAATAAACAGACAAACTCTCATTATCATCAAGTCATTTGACAAGAATTGAGATGGTGCATCGGGGTGCAGGGCCGTCTGGGATATATGAGAGGCCCTGTGCGAAATAGGCATTGCGAGCCCCCCCCAGAGATGGCTCTGTCTACCCCCCGAAACGCCCCCCCCCCCCCCCTCGACACGCCTCTGTCTCCCCTCCGAAACGCCAGCCCCCCCCCCCGACACGGCTCTGAGTCGTGGCAGCGCTAGAAAAATTTACAAAACGAAAAATTCCCTTTATTTGACAAACCAATCATTGTCTACATACATGGCACATGGCCTCAGATCAGATGATACGATAACGAAATCGATCATCGACCTTCGGCCTAAGGTGTTCTGATGCCAGGTGTACTTGTGGGCATCCTTGTGTTCGAACATGGTGTTTGTTATGGACAAACCGTGACTAGCACAGAAGTCCAACAACAAAGATAATAAATCTAGTAATTATATTCCGTAAACTGAGGCATGTTTAATTGATTTTATTGTGAGCTCACAAGGTATGTCTGATCTCCAGAGCAGGGATATCAGAGTACAAATGTGTGGTCAGAAAAGAATGAGTCTCATACTTCAGCCAAAATGACCTCATCTTAAGACCTCCTCCTTATCTCTCTGGGCTAGTGGAAAGGGCTCTCCCCCTCCCCCAACTTAACATTCTTGAAGCTCACAGACCTGCTTCCACACACCACAAAACACTGAATCTTCTTCCAGGAACACAAGGTGATATTTCCCCCACGCTGCCCAGGGACATTTACAACAGCTCTTTGTCCTGTAACATCTGGGCCCCAACGCCTGGTTTTAGATAGATTGAATCCAGCTTCATCAATGAAAATGAACTCATGACGCTGTGCAGCTGCGCCAAATACCACCAATAGGCCGTTCACACGTCTCATATTGAAATGAATGGAAAGCACAAGAACAAGAGCCCTGGATCAGGTCCAAATCCAGCCAGCTTGCTAATAACACCACCAGTTAACATTAGCTAGCCAACACCAGATATAAATCTAACCAGGTAGATATGAATAGGCTACAGCAGGATCTTGACTATTCTAATGCTAGAAGGCCATAAACGCAAATGAAAACGGATCATGGATCCCTTTACCTGCCCCAAGTCCTCATTTTACCATACTTTGGAAAGTACCCTAACACACCCTATAGAACATCTCATCTATGGGCTGCAAGGATTGAGTCTGAGAGAAATAATAATAGGCACAAATACTTATTAAATCAATTTTAATCCATTGCTTTTATCTATACCAAGATTGATTATATGCTCTCCTAAAGCTATAATCAAAGTTTTGATGATTGAGGCCCAATCTAGGGACTCAAATAGGATTGAGTCCACCCAAGATTTTTTTTTTGCAAAACGAATAATTCCCTTTATTTGACAAACCAATCATAGCCTACATACAAGTTATTATACCAATATGAGGTCATTTTAAGATCAATCAACCATTCAGTTCCGAGTCCGGGTCCAGAACCAGGGCTACAGCCAACAGCAGGAGGAGGCGGACTGGACTGGGAAGGTGTTTGCATATAGTCCTTGAACTCTGCACCCTTCTTTTTTCCTCCAGATCCAGGTACCTAAGAAAACAGTTTCAGTTGCTGGCGATTTAGACTGTTGGCACTTATAGTTAGAATGAGGAGGAATTCAGCTTTTCAATAGCGCTGAAGTTGGAGAGCAGACACATTCACAATTGGGAACCATCTAGTCTACGTATTGTCTGGCTGAAGTGGTCGTCAGTAGTCTTGTGTTCACACCTCTCATATTAGAATCAATGGAAAGAAGTAGCCCTGATCCAGGTCCAGGACTAAAGAACAAGAAGAGACTGCACCTTTTTATCTGTGGAAAACAAGGAGGAACATGGTCAGCACTGGACATTCAGAAAGGCCTTAAATAAATGAAGGGGTAACTAAAAATGCATGTCAGAATAATAATGTCATAGTAATGTCAGAACTGGTCACTACCGCTACATATCCAGAAGAGGGCGGCAGGTAGCCTAATGTTGAGGAGGCGGGCTCTAGACAGGATCTCAGTGAATCGCGTCATTGTTCCCGGCTTTCACCGATTGGTTAAGAGTGTATATAAATTGTATTTGTAATCTGTCTCTCTACCTTGGGGACTCTTCAATGTCGAACACTGATTCTTATTTTAAATCCATCTGAAGAAAAGAGACAAGCTCTTTATTATTTTTGAGTAACAAACGTTTCCATCACAACCTACTCACTAGCCTTTCACTGGCTGCGACAATCTTCAATTCGGTAAGTTGTAAGTTATTGAAAAATTAGTGCGCAATAGTTTGGGGCTTCGGTTCAGGAAGTGATTTTTGCCTACATTTACTTGTTCTTTAAAATCCTTGGATTTTAATCCTGGAGCCAATCCAACCAGGGGGTCACTGGAGGAAAACAGGGGAGGGTCGTGCGTTTAGTCCAAGGGAGGGTTTTTAAATTTGAGTCCAGGGGAGGGTTAGGCTATAGGCCTATGTCTACACATTTGAATCGATCAAAACAGAATCGTTTATTCATCTTTTCGGAATTCAGCAAGCTGTTTTGTATGACCATGCTGAGAGGGAAGCGCGTGGAGCGAACATACCGACATGCGGTCTGTTTTCAGTGAATTTCGCTGTTTCTGGTCGGAGCTGCGCGCTTTCGCTTCTTTTATTCGCTGGTGATATTAAATGGGGAGCATTGTTATGGGACTGTTGTGTTAGAACCCCCCACTAGAGTTACGTTGTAATGGTTCGTCCCACACACAGTGGACTATGCTCTTGTCTCCAGCCTCGTTACTGTCACACAAACTGCGGCGCGCTGTGGCTTCTACCATGCATGCGGACTTGTGGTCACGATAGATCAGATAGTTGGTTGGCCTGTGTTCCACAATTGAAACTCTTCAATCAGTATCCCTGCACACTGTGTCATAGAAATTGTAGTTTCACCACCTCCCTCAACCTTTCACATACCCTACTAACACAATCAGGTTGCAGCAATGTTGCAGCAACGTGCAATTTAGACTTTTGTATGGTCCACTCAACGTCAAGTTAAACGTGCATGCAACGCAAACGCGGTAGGCCTATCTGCACACAAGCTGCTGCAACGTGCAGGTCCAACGTGTCTGCCTGCAACGTGTTTGCAATGTGCACACAACGTTGTTATTTCCGTGATGATTTCGATGTATATTTCGCACGTTTTGTCGCCGTTGCTGCAACGTGGTCTACACTTCCGTTGGCTACATTTATAATTTGCATGACAAAACAAATCAGCTCTTTGCACAAGCTCCACTACTTCCTGAAACTCTACAGGCATATTTCTTTACCGTCCTATACTATTGGATAGCAATTGCGATGAATCCGGTGTGCAGCACACCTGATCAATCACTTCCATCCACTAGTATAGGCCAGGAAAGAAATACGCCTGTAGAGTGTCAGGAAGTAGTGGAGCTTCTGCAAACAGCCTATTAATGCCATAGTCAATGCAGCAAGCAAAATTATGGTACAAAAGTTATGACACAACACCATTAACAGTTAAGAACAATTTATTATATTAAAAAAAGTACACAATGTCTGGCCTGTAACATAATAAACAAGTTCTAAAAAGGAAAAGTATTTTTTTTTTTAAACATAAAAACAAAAAGTTATTTACCAAAAAGTTATTTCCAAAAAAAATGACAGGCTGTGCTCAGACAGGCTGGGGAGGGGGGCTGTGCTCAGATGGGCTGCGGGTGGGCGTCAGATGGGCTGGGGGGGGGGGCTGTGCTCAGATGGGCTGGGGGGCAGCTAGGAAGGGAAGTCTTCCTCATCAGAATGCTGGGGAGTGCTCAGATGGACTGTTCTTGGATGGGCTGTGCTCAGACGGACTTTCTGCAGATACCTAAAGACATAATGAAATGGCTGTAAATACACAACGCACATACATGCACAAAAAAGTGGTACACAATCATTGGAACCATGCCTTGTCACTGGGTAGGAGAAACCAAAAAAAAAGACATCACTTACCCTTCTGCATTTAGCAGGGGCATGTTTTAATGTCTCCTGCAGCTGGGCGGCCACCTCCGCCATCATAGCCTTCGGCATGGAGACCATAACTGCACCTTTAAGTTATCAAGAAAGGTAATGGTTTCAATTCACATCGGTCATGGAACAAAGACGATGTATTAAAAATATGAACCATTTCTTACGTCTTAGAACATTGAAGAGTGTCATACTCTTCAGTGTCTTCTTCCCCTTCTTCCCGTGCACACTGTAGGCGCTCCACACCGCATGTGTGGCAACAGCTGACAGCACCCACCGGACTGTGTCACCAAAGTCTCTGCCACCAATGGCACCTAGGTATTGTGTCTGCAAAACAAAGACAGTCATTTACTGTACCCTTCCCTGCAAAAATAAGAAAGTTCTGCCCTGCAGACACTCACCATCTTCCTCCGGTCCTTCAACCTGGTCTCAAAGACCTGCATCTCCTCCTCCGTTTGGGCAGGGTCCAGTAGGGCTGCTCGATTATGGCAAAAATCATAATCACGATTATTTTGATTGATATTGAGATCACGATTATTAAACACGATTATTCATTGAATTTTTTTTTTTAATCAAAAGTTTTAACATTTTCTCAACAAATCAAATTATTGACTGATAACAATTAATTTATTGAATGTTGACAGTGGCTTTTCTTTTTAACAATGTTCTTTGGGAGACAAATAGTGAACCTTGACCTTGAAAATAAATAAAATAAAAGTGCCAAAACTGATAAATAAAGAAGCTTCAAAGCACCGCCACCACAGAAGACTACCTCGGAAAAATAATTTCACTCGGACAGAACGCGTCTAAATAAGTTATTTAATGGTAGCGCCGAGGCTTCAAAACCCAGCATTTGTTAAAATAGACCCTTTTGCTTAGGTAAGTGACGTTTCATGTTTATCTGACACTTGTAAATATGAGCGCCTCTCCTAAATAGGCTGACACCGATTTATTTTGACGGCAAAGTGAATGGACCGGCAAAGGACTGTTGTCTGGCATGAGTGAGCGGAATGCACTGAGGAGGGCTACTTTGAGGGGCAGCTACGACTGTGTAGCAAATTTTACACACTGTGTCAACTTGGTCCAAATCTGTCTCCGCGAACCCATAGTGTTTCCACACCACTGACGTTGTTTTAGCTCTCTTGTCCACCTCTCTTTCTGCTGCCATAATCTTCTTCTTGTCGTGTTTTGTTTGAGAGGAGCATGCGTGCGCCTTGCTTGACAACTCGTCTCGCTTTGAACTAAAGTGTCAAGCGCAGTATAGCTCTGCAGTGTAGGGTGCGCTTGATTTGTGCAAAATCGTTTTATGGCGATTATTTAGTTCTAATGATTGTTGACAGCCCAAATCGTAATCTAGATTAAAATCCGATTAATTGAGCAGCCCTAGGGTCCAGTGCATCCAGCACTTCTCCCAGGGCCCCTCCGGACTCCCCAGGCCGCGTGCTCTGGGCCAGTTCCCTCACACTCTGCGCAATCTCACGGAGTTGCTCCCGCAAGTCCGAGAACTGCTGATGTACAGACCTCTGGAAATCTAGATAAACACAGATGTGGCTATAAGTACATTGACATAAAACTAAATGAAACTCAAAATATATCCCTGCATGCAACATGAAGTAGTTCCATACCAGCATCTGCAGAGCAGCATCGATTGGGTAGAGTCTGGCTGGGGTGCTATACATGAGGCCTGGGCTCATATGGTTTTCGCTCACAGGGGATGAGCTCGGAAAATCGGAAAGATGAGTAAAATGGTATTCAATCTAAAATGCCAATCACAGAGCTAATTTAAAACCTAAAGGGATTAGCAGTAAAGGGATTAGCAGGAATCTTTATGGTGTTGGCTTTGGCTTCTGGCATTTGGAGGGAAACTAAATTAAGACATGAAACAGGTAGACACCACAACACCACAGAAGTACATGCCACTCTTACCTGGTCTGGCTGGGGTGCTATACCTGGGGTCTGGGTCCCGCTCGCTCACAGGGGATGAGCTCGGAAAATCTGCAAGATGAGTAAAATGGTATTCAAAATAAATAAAAAATAGTCCAACTATCAGTGTGCAGCAGGCATAGACATTCATTCATTTCATTTCAACACAAACATGCATAACTGGATTGTACAGGACAGCCGGCAGAGGCCTTTCAACTCCGGCACCTGGCATACTGTCTTTGGCCTGCATTGTGGGGACCAATGGCTGCCCGGGGCTTGGAATATCTAGTGGAATATCAGTAAATTATCTCAGATTACTCGATTTCAAAAGTACTACTCTTTTGGGACTGTTGAATACACTTTAGTATTACCTTCGTCACTGGAGTGAGAGCGCGTGTTGCGCCGTCTCTTTCTAACGTCTTGGCACTCGTCCATTGACGACTGCTGCTCGAAGACCTTTGCCATGAGCCTGGCACCTTCGTAATGATCTGTGTGCATAAAGTACCATAATCAATACATTTCAGCCATCCTTTTTCCTCAGAATAATGAGTCATGATTTTTTCCCCCCATCAGTAATTTTTAACAGCTTAAAATGCAAACAGTACCAGTTGTGGACTTTGGGAAAACCCAGACTCTGTGGAGCGCCCAGCCAGGGTTAGGTTCCACACAGCTCTTCATCCATTGGCTGACTTTGTTCATTGGCCAGGAACACATCTGCAACTGTGAGTGAAACCATGTTAGTACCCGCTTCCCTGTACAATTGAAAAGTAGCACACCAATCAGAAACATTGTTCACACAAACATGTTCTTACCCCATCCTTTTTGGAGAGCCAGATACTGGGACAACCGACAGTGTCCTCCCCCAGAAACTCCACGCTGCAATACAGTCTGCCCAATAAACAAAAAATATTAAGGTTATAAACACATAAGGGCCCTATGGGAAAGTAGGCAGAGGGGAAGAAGCGACTAAAATTTAACAATTCTTTTTTTTTAATTCTCTGCCGGCATCTGCCCAGGACAGATGCGGTCAATAGCGGTCAATCATCAGTGTGGGAAACATGAAGCTAGTTTAGGCATTAGCCACTGCAGTGCACAGATTAAATGTATAAGGCCCGTGAATCACACGTTACTACTCGCAGCTTTAACAGGAACCCCTGTTTTTGACTTGTGAACTCCAACAATACACACCGATACTAATGTGGCAAACAAAGCTGCCTCCATCTTTGTTTCGAGCTAACGTTATTGTCTATGGTACCCCGCTTACCTCGTGGGTGGCATCGTTCTCAGTCTCCCACTTTCCAGACAAATGGAAAATAATATAAAGCATTATCTTGGCTTCGCCTTCACTGTTGCCTATGTAATATTAGCCTAAGATTCGTGATGGCCTTAGAGAGCCTGACACGAGCGAGCTCCCAATGTGAGTCTCAAATTCAGCAGAGTCAAACAAACCAACAATTCACATTTCCCTCAGTCCAGAGTAACGTTAACTAACACAAACTACCAGCAAAAGTAGTAGAATGCCTTAAACGGCAAATACTTGGAGACAAACTTTATGATTCTGCTGATCATAGTTGATTTTCAATCACAATCCGAATTATATTAAATAATTAGTTGTGACTATGAAAATGTAAAACTAAAGTCCAGTTGCTCATGAGGGTGTCATTTAAAGGTGCTCGCCCTCCAGCTCTGTTTTCAGCAAGGGGGCATAAACCGTTAGTAGATTAGAAAAGAAACATCAAATTGTGTGCAGGTTGATTAGGCAGTTTGACAGGTCATTCCAATCATTTCACTTGGTCAGAAGTGTGATTGGTTGTTCTGTTTTTATCTGTATTGAGCATTCATGTGTCAAATCTCTTATTTCATTGATTACATTCCGGAGGTGATGGCATCTTTAAACACATGATTTCCACCATGGGTCGCAGTGATGGAGAATCCTGCCAACTTTTTTTTTTAATTAATGAAAAAGCATTCAATTTATAACAAACAGGGAAATATACAATCAATAACATTTCTAAGATGAGTTATTAACCTCAACATACAGTACAATATGAAGGATATAAGCGAAAATTAAAAAGCAGTTTGGCAAAGAATCCTGCCTACTTCAACTGTGAACCAAGCAAGCAGTGACGTCACGGGATAGTCCGATTGCTAGCCTAATAGGACTGTAATACAGCGTCACCGTCACGTTATTTAATGACGTTGCAGGGACCCATGTTGCCAATGTTTCTGCAACGTTGCAGTAAAGTCTAATTAGACTTAGGAGGGTAAAGTTATTTTCGACCGTAGATGGACATTGTCACAACATCGCCTGATGGTAAAGTTGCAACTTACCTAAGTACAACTTATGTGCAACGTTGCTGCAACCCACTGTGTTAGTAGGGTAGCTGTGCTGATCTAATTTATGACAGGATGACCTCTCCAGGAGGTTGATACACCTAGACGTTGTCTGCTCCAGAATAACCATCCTTTGTCCCATTGTCCCTGCCAGATTTACGGTTAGGTTGTAGGGGTTCGGAGGTTTGGGACTGTGCGTGGGGGGGTAAGGCAGGCTAGCACGGCCGTGTTGGTCTCCTTTGCGGAGGCGGCTTTACCGGAGCGGGTTAGCCTGGGGTTTGTGTCCTATTTGGTCAAGCCCTACCAGCGATCATCGTGTCAGGGATGGACCCATCTTTGCATGTGTAAACTGTAGACTAATTAGGCATTACAATCAGGTGAAGAAATATGAACACATGCTCATTTCTCAGATTTCCAGAATCTATTCTGCTGCTCTCACTCAAAATAAACCATCTCTCCAGTCTTGAAAGTTTCCCTCCCTCCCTTCCTCCCATACAGTCAGTCCCTACATCTCACCCACTTTTTCTCCCTCCCTCTCTTCCTTCATCTTTCCTTCCTCCCGTCCCTCCCTCCCTCACCTGTTTGTTTTTTATGAAACCACCCCCCACTCTCCCCCAGGTATGTGAACTGTGCCCATACTGAGGAAGAGCAGAACCTGGTAGCGTTTCAGTACCGTGGAGGGATCCTGTTAAGCTGCTGTCGGCTGCTGGCTGTCGGGGAGGAGCTGCTGGTCTGGTACGGACAGGAGTACAGATACAAGAGCATCTCCTTCAACTACATCTGGGAAGAAAAGAGCACCGCTAGAGGTATCTGTCCTCAACTCTTCTTCCTCCATCTGTCTTCTCCATCTCTCTCTCATCCACCTCTTTCCTTAAAGCTGAAAGAACAAGAGGTCTGCTGGTCATAATAATAACCGCTGTCCAAGTAGCTCTCCTCTACCGTCCTTCCTCTCCTCTGTCTTTTTCCCATGGTGCCAGCCAGCAGGCAAGACATGGGCATACAGCGTGAAATTCAGGACACTCATGGATGCAACGATACAGAGGGCACTATGTCATGAACTGCAATGGTGCCTGTGCAAATCACTGTTGTGAGGCACGCAAATGTCCAATATTAGTCAGGCACACTTGCTCAGAACAAAATGGAATGCTGTTAGTTGCCATGGAACATGGTAGCTTGACTTATCTTTAGGAGTGCTAGCTTACTCTAGCTTTCTAAGGTAGCTATTGCCGTGGGCTTCAATGTATTCATGTTTGTTTTCTCTCCTTTCTCCTCTTTTCTTTTTCTCACTCCTCTCTCCTCTGTCGCTCTCCTTCACTTGAGCTCAGCCAGAGGAACCTCTTACATATCTTTCTCTCTCCTGTCCTCAATCTGAAGTTGTGGTGTCGTCGTGTTTCGCTCCCCACTAGTTACATACGTATAAACACTCTATACAGTATTTGCACTTGTAATACAGGTGTGAGAATCCTTTTTAATGTTTGTCTCTTTCTCTTTCACTCTCCCAGGAGTGATGTCAGACTTGTCCCAGACTCAGATGTTCTCCTGCTCTGTGTGCCCATTCACCTACACCTCCCAGATCTACCTCAACAAGCACCTCAAGAGGAGCCATGACAACCTCTACGTCTCTCTCTCTCGTCTCTCGAGCAGACAGATCAGACCAGAGATTCTCTCCTCCTCCTCTCAATCACTCCCTATCACCACCTCCAACACCCCCCTCACCCCAGCTCCCGCCCAGAGACAGTGTAAACAGTGTGGGAAGAACTTCACTACGTCAGAACATTTAAAGAAACACCAGCGTGTTCATACAGGAGAGAAGCCATACCACTGTGACCAGTGTGGAAAGAACTTCACTACGTCAGGATATTTAAAGACACACCAGCGTGTTCATACAGGAGAGAAGCCATACCACTGTGACCAGTGTGGAAAGAACTTTACTGCGTCAGGAAATTTAAAGACACATCAGCGTGTTCATACAGGAGAGAAGCCATACCACTGTGTCCAGTGTGGAAAGATCTTCATTACGTCAGAACATTTAAAGATACACCAGCATGTTCATACAGGAGAGAAGCCATACCACTGTGACCAGTGTGGAAAGAACTTTACTGCGTCAGGAAATTTAAAGACACACCAACGTGTTCATACAGGAGAGAAGCCATACCACTGTGACCAGTGTGGAAAGAACTTTACTGCGTCAGGAAATTTAAAGACACACCAGCGTGTTCATACAGGAGAGAAGCCATACCACTGTGACCAGTGTGGAAAGAACTTCACCGCGTCAGGAGATTTAAAGACACATCAGCGTGTTCATACAGGAGAGAAGCCATACCACTGTGAACAGTGTGGGAAGAACTTCACTAAGTCAGAACATTTAAAGAAACACCAGCGTGTTCATACAGGAGAGAAGCCATACCACTGTGACCAGTGTGGAAAGAATTTCACTACATCAGAAAAGTTAAAGACACACCAGCGTGTTCATACAGGAGAGAAGCCATACCACTGTGACCAGTGTGGAAAGAATTTCACTACATCAGAAAAGTTAAAGACACACCAGCGTGTTCATACAGGAGAGAAGCCATACCACTGTGACCAGTGTGGAAAGAACTTCACTACATCAGAACATTTAAAGACACACCAGCGTGTTCATACAGGAGAGAAGCCATACCACTGTGACCAGTGTGGGAAGAACTTCACTACGTCAGGAAATTTAAGGACACACCAGCGTGTTCATACAGGAGAGAAGCCATACCACTGTGACCAGTGTGAAAAGAACTTCACTACGTCAGGAAAGTTAAAGATACACCAGCGTGTTCATACTGGAGAGAAGCCATACCACTGTGACCAGTGTGGAAGGAACTTCACTACGTCAGGAGACTTAAAGATACACCAGCGTGTTCATACAGGAGAGAAGCCATACCACTGTGTCCTGTGTGGAAAGAACTTCACTCAGTCAACAAGCTTAAAGACACACCAGCGTTTTCATAGAGGAGAGAAGCCATACCACTGTGTCCAATGTGGAAAGAACTTCACTACGTCAGGAGTGTTAAAGATACACCAGCGTGTTCATACAGGAGAGAAGCTATACCACTGTGACCAGTGTGGAAAGAATTTCACTACATCAGAAAATTTAAAGACACACCAGCGTGTTCATACAGGAGAGAAGCCATACCACTGTGACCAGTGTGGAAAGAACTTCACTACGTCAGGAGACTTAAAGATACACCAGCGTGTTCATACAGGAGAGAAGCCATACCACTGTGACCTGTGTGGAAAGAACTTCACTCAGTCAACAAGCTTAAAGACACACCAGCGTGTTCATACAGGAGAGAAGCCATACCACTGTGACCAGTGTGGGAAGAACTTCACTATGTCAGGAGAGTTAAAGAAACACCAGCGTGTTCATACAGGAGAGAAGCCATAGCCTTAGGCCTGGATTACACTACTGCGTTTTTCTGAGTTTTCGCCTGCCTTTGCGCCTAGCAATTACAATACCGAGGCCAAAATGAGGCTCGAACCCAGAGGCAGATCGATACATCCGGGGCCACGTTTTGGTGCTTGGGAGATGCGTTCTAGTGTAATGGGCGGATCTGGAGGCCTTTGGAAAAAAACTATAGGAATAGGGCTACACTGTAACGCTGTATTCACTTCACCTTATAACAATCAAACAGATGATTTACGAGTTTGAGCTACATAGTATCTTACTGTATACTATAATCAGACAAGCAGATAATATCGTAGGAGGAATTTCATTGTGTTCCCCCCAAAAAGAAGACACTTCAAATCATAACCTACATAAGAATAGGCATCTGAAATAATAATATTCTCCCGTTCAAAGAAAAGTAACTAGCAAAAAGTTTAAACATTTTTATTGAGCTATAGCTATATAAGATATATATTGCGATATGCTGCTATATGTGTGGGTAGACTCCCCAGCTCAGCCTTTTGTGTTTCTTTTTCAATAATATCTCTATTCAATACTCAAATACAGTCCAAATGTTCTGATATATTGTTCTTACAATCAGTTTGTTTTAAGTCCTTCATCCATTCCTTCACGATATCTCCCGTATTATGATGAGACTTGAATATTACAAGATGTATTGAATTTGTTCTTCAGCAGTCCTGATGCAGAAGTTTGTTATACAGTTTTATCTGGAATAATATTCTGAAATCAGATCTGTAATCATTCTACAAGCAATTGGTTTATTCAGGTGTGAGCCAATGATCAAAATAGGAATTGGATATGGAGTTTGGATTACTGGAGAAAATGAAAAGAGGAACTTGAGGAAGATCCTTGGTGAACTGAATAATACGGCAGGCCTTATCCTATAGGCCTATGGAATGCTGCGCTCAAGGATGACGTTGGGTGAATGGATGGACTTAATTTCGTCCTCTTGGTCAAAGTCGATTGCTTTAAAAACATGAAAGAATAAAACAAAAAATACTGCAACACAAAGTAGATAAAATGGTGATTGCAAAGGGACTGTTTAAATGAATTCCAATATACCTGGTTGAGTGCATGGCTTACAACTGTATCTCTTTGGAAGATTGGATCTAGATTGGAATAAGTAGCCTAACTTTTTGGATTTGAGATTATTTTAAAAGCAGTGGATGCGCACCAGACAAACTGGGATGGAAATGTATTTGTTGTGACTGTTGGCGTTGGTTGGATGGCTGGACAGCTGCATTTTAAATTTCTAACCCTAACTCAGAATGTTTTTTTTTCATTAACCTTTTTAATAAACATTGTGTAACCTGAGATAGGTACTGTAGAGAGTGTGTTCATTTGTGTTCCTGCCTCAGTATCCAACCCTGGACTGACCCCCCCTCAGTATCCAACCCTGGACCCTGGACTGACCCCACCTCAGCATCCAACCCTGGACTGACCCCCCCCCCCCAATATACAACCCAGGACTGACCCCACCTCAGTATCCAACCCTGGACTAACCCCCCCCCCCCCCTCAGGATCCAACCCTGGACTGACCCCCACTCAGTATCCAACCCTGGACTGACCCCCCCTCAGTGTCTCTGCATGCCTCTTCCATTGCTCCCAGGGAGAGTCATGCAGGTATATGGTTGGTGTTCATAAACCTTCCAACGCCAAAATGAAAATAATTCCTCAATGGGACTGAGGAATGGGGAGTAACGGGGTAACGGTGTATCCACCTGTGAAGTTATGTATGGTGGTTGGTGAACCAGTCACAGACCAGAGCAGCCCGGTGGAAACTAACATTATCCCACATGACAACAAACCTGGGCTGCTCTGCTCCATCCTGTACAACTGCATTATATAGAGCACCAGATATGTCATTGTGAGTGGAGTGCACTTCTAAAGCATAGAGCACTTTACAATATCTTCTCTCATTCACTCACCAATGGTGGCCAGCTGGTGTTAGCCTGCTCTTTGGGATAAATTAGTGTCTTACTCAAGAACACATCAACGAAGCAGAGGAGATAGCTGGAATTGAACTGGAGGCTCCCAGACGGCTACTCTACCTCCTGAGCTGCTGCCGCCCCCTCAGAACGTGATCATGTGTGCAGTACTGGATGGACCTAGGGTGGCATGGTGATGGAGAACTCCTTGCAGATGTAGGAACCTCTTGAAAATGATTTCAGCCCTCAAAGGCCATATCTAGGTTTTTGCAGGTTGATAATCAATCTAGTAATTATATTCCGTAAACTAAGGCATGTTTAAATGATTTTATTGTGAGCTCACAAGGTATGTCTGATCTCCAGAGCAGGGATATCAGAGTACATGTGTGGTCAGAAAACAATGAGTCTCATATTTCAGCGAAAATGACCTCATCTTAAGACCTCCTCCTTATCTCTCTGGGCTAGTGGAAAGGGCTCCCCCCCTCCCCCAACTTAACATTCTTGAAGCTCACAGACCTGCTTCCACACACCACAAAACACTGATTCTTCTTCCAGGAACACAAGGTGCACATGCACAAACAGCAGTGCTACAAAGAAATCTATCCTATTTATTTTCTCATACACTGGGCGTTTGGTGTTGCCAAGCAATAGGCTCTTTGCTTTGCACAAGTTCTACTACTTATCTAAACAGTCTGTGTTTGTACATCACATGAGAGAATGTCACCCTTGGCCTAGGGAACATGTAAATCTGTCAGGTGGAGACACGTCCCCTGCCTAGAACCCCCCTTGAGTATCAACGTGACCCCCTGGCGTGACCTCCTTCTCCAGAAACCCTCGGGCGGTCACACAGGAGTCACACACAACAAATTAGAAACAGCTTACAGTGTTAAGATTGACATTTCTTGATAACAGCCAGCTCCATACATTTTCATCAGTATGTAGGGCTACTAATATGTTCATCCAGGATTGCTACAGTGTAAATAAGCTGCGACATTTATCATTTTTTACTTAGAGCTATCTGAAGCCAGCCATGCTCTCCTCATATTCACTGCACATTCTTGCTCAATAAATCTCTAATGTTCATGATTTAAAAAATGACATTTTCATGACATGGTAGATGTAGTGTGAAATGTATTGTGTGCCAGAAACAACGACAAACAACCTCAGATCACCCCTCCACCCCCCCCCCCCACCCCCCCTCCAAATCGGTGTGAACGTCCAGTCTGTGTATGTTTGTGTGTGCAAATTACATCAGGCGTAGGTTAGGGTACAATTAAGTGCTTCGCCAATGTAGCAGGAATATTAATGTTGACCCGATTCATAGTCTCTGATTAATTTGTTGAATTTATATGATATTGTAGTTCCGTACATACAATACTTTTTGGCCCTTCATCAGATATAATCATGTATTTTGCTGTGTGACATGTCAATAACATGATTCTTTGACAAATATTTGTCTAGCTAATATTAGGGCCTCAAATTATCTGAGGTCTGGCGCACCAAACAGAACAATAACAAGACAAGACTGGCTCACTAGTCACCAGACACCAGTCGTCTAACAGTGTTCTTATCACAAACATGCATCAGCAGGTATGTGTGTTCTGATTGGCTGTGTGACAAGCCGCTGTGTGTGTGTGCCTTGTTTTCTCTTCCACAGTTCAAGTTCTGCAGCCTGTTCAGCTATGAGGACTGGGGGAATCATCCCAAACTCCTGCTTCTGCCCGGAAAGGCCAAGCAGCAGGGACGCTGTCAGGGGATGAGCTTCACAGTGAGCCATCTATCAATACACACACACACACACACACACACACACAAACACTCACATAGACACCAACAGACACACACAAACACACACGCCAAAACACACACACACACACAGACAGACACACACACACACATGCACACACACACATAGACTGATACACACTCACACACACATGGACACACACAAACACACACATACTGTAGGAGCAGCAACCTTAGCTGGCAGCATCATCTCTGTCTGTCTCTTTCTCTCTCTCAATAAACAGTATAAAGGAGAGTTCCCTATGGTGACAAAGAAAGGGGCACCATCTTTTATCTTTCGTTGATTAAACCCACCCCCCTCATTTCTCTTCTATCTCAGTACATGCTCAGTTATGGGGTTGGCAAGGAGGTCTACAAACAGGTGAACACTAGACTTCTGTACAGACTTATTAAGGAAATAATCAATCAATGATGTGCATGTGTGTGTATGTGTGTTTATTTGTGTGTGTGTGTGTTTGTTTGTGTCTGTGTGTGTGATTGAAACGTCTAGTATGTCCGTAGCACGTCTGTAACGTCTCTCTCCCTCTCTCTCTCTCTCTCTCTCTCTCTCTCCGTCTCACAGACATGCTCCTCCATCCTCATGGCTTCCTCTCCATGGCCGATGACATCATAGTGGGGATCTTGTTGGGGTTTGCGTCCCTGTCTGAGTAGCCAGTTCTTCACTGGCCTGCCGTCCTAACGGTCACCTGGCTACATAGTTCTGAAGCTGTGCCCACAGACCATAACAAGCACATTTGCTGTATGGAAATATGGTATAAAGCCTGATTTACATTGAGCTGCTGTGTACAGGAAGTCACAGATTCAAAACACAACAAAATATGTACAGTAAGGGTTATGGTTCACCTCACGATAACAGAAACGTATGTGAGAGACTGGGGGAAATTCTACTGATGTAACTGAAATAGTTGAAATTATGCATTTAAAGCAAATAGACTTTATTTATACTGAATACATAAACCTGGTGATTATGCATTTCAAATAAATAGGTTTTATTACACTGACAAATATGCATCATGTAAAGTTTATTAGGTACATTTAAATCTTAAAAGTTAGGCTTAAATATTTCTGTGAGTGCAGTGTACCAGTAGAGACCAGTGTATCTGGAGGAGCCCAGTGTACCAGTAGGAGACCAGGCCTAGGTCTGTGTGAGTTTCAGAAGAACATCTTCACTCTTCATAGTGTTTATAATCTGATAATCTGCATCCTCTGCTTGCAGTTTGAGGTCTCCTAGCTGAGCTCTGTGCAACACCGCCACTATGTGGTTGACTATTATCATTGCATGTTGATGAAGGTCTTCGGGTGGCCAGTTAAATAGTGTTACAGAAACATGACAATAACTAGAATAGCGCTCAGAGAGCACAGACCTCTGCCTGTGATGCATTTCGTCAGCATGTACAGTTCTTTTTTAGTTCAGCAGTTCTATATGGCCAACTTGAAAATGCATGTTGCAGAGGAAATATTGATCACCTTGATGAAGCTGAATCTGTTGTAGTGTGAGACCAAGCTGATCAGGGTGCTGTTCTGGGTTTAAAATGACCCGCCATAGGAATTGAATGGGTAAAATGACCCGCTATAGGAAATGAATGGGTAAGACAATATTATGTTCATCCAGCAGATGGAAAACATCCCCATACACACCCACAGCCACAACTCACCTGGGTTACCCGGGTTCTAGGTCTAAAATGAGCCCCCGTTTTATAGTGTTCAAGTCCAAATTTGACTGATCTGTTTTAACTGCTCTTATATGAACACAAAACCCATAAATCCCCAAATGAATGTGAACCACCTGAAGCATTCAGGTCAATAGCATTCTCTTAGTGTACACCACATGCTCCCCCACACGTCCATAGTGTGAAACCACTTGGATACTGAAAGTGTAGAGCCATTACCAGTCAATACAAAGTTATTCTAAGTGATCATCTTTATCCTATTAGTGAAACATATCCAGATGAAAATGATTTATTTCAAAACAGCAATACACCCATCCACAAAACACAAAATCAGTGAATGTTTTGATTTGTATGAACATGATGTCAATATGTTGTAGCCTTCCAATTAATCCACTTAAAACCTAGCTAGTGTTGTGTTCGGCTGCTAACACTTAATAATGGAACCGGACAACAGTGTTCATACGGCTATACTTTTATTCACAGCTCCCATTACAGGCGGCCATCACTCTCGCTGGCTCCCGCATCACTGCCTCGATCAACCTTGACGTCCGTGACGTCATCACGTATGACACATCTCTCCTGTCAAGAACTATGTTTACAGTGTCTGGAAACATAAACAATTTCTCTTAAACGCCAAACAGTGTTTCAGCTTTAACCCTCAATTAACAGTTTCAGAGCCTGTAACAATTACAACTGTAGAGAATAAAATAATAACATAACATGACAAACAAAAACAAACTCTTGTTACTGTCCCATCACCTCATATCACCAAGCTCCCATCACCTCATTACTGCCCCATCACATTTCCTCAATGAGTCTCTTTGGCGCTTTGGTCTGTCTACCCAACCTCCTCTCTATGTCTATGTGTTCACCACACTCACGTATGGGCGTGTCACACACCGGTGACCCTGCACTAGCGCCCTCTGCATTTGTGTCTTCAGTACCGTCTTCATTTTTAGGTACCTTGAGTAAGTGTCTGCGATTTCGCCTGTATGTTACCCCCTCGCGCGTGTGATTAGGTAGTCCACTGCTATGGACGGTTCTACGTCTCAGACTGTCCTCTCCAGGGTTCTACTGTTCTCTACAGGGCTGTAGACTGTTCTCCAGGGTTCTACTGTTCTCTACAGGGCTGTAGACTGTTCTCCAGGGTTGTAGACTGTCCTCTCCAGGGTTCTAGACTCTTAAGCTATTTGATTAATGTCAGATTTTCTGTTGCAATATGTGAGATTCACCCCTTTTCTCTTCACCAAATGCCAATTGAATTAAAAATATATTTCTGTATATGCACTGTGATGCATCCTATATAGTTTCTGGTTGATTGGGGACAGTGTTGTGTGGACATCAGACAAGAAAACATGCATAAACCTTTTTCTTTTACATAGGCGAAAATTGGAAATTGGTATATTTGTCACATACCTTCCATCTGCATTTTTCATTACTTTCCACCACTGGGATTTTGGGGGACTAACATATGTTATAAAGAACATATGTATGACACTAAAACAGTTGAATTAATTTCTGTTGCAATTTGTTCAAGGTTATGTCATAAAATGCCTGGACTATAGGGGCAGGGGAGCATCACTACTGATCCATAGCCAGGACTGGGATGTCCTCAGTGGAGGTCCCAAGTCAGTCTTCCAGTCATTCAGCCAGCCTGTCAGTAGATGTGCTCTACTTGTATTGATTTGTTCATACACTAGTATTCCAGCACGGGTTATGTTCTTGAATGCTTCTGGTGACTAGCAGTTCTCTTAGCAACCTAATTTAATCCCTATCACCATTTTCAGATCAACATAGGGGAAACATATGGCTGAGAGATGTGTGGAGGAAAATCAACAGCACCACACACACACTTGCATAACCAACCAAGCAAGTTCTACCTTTCTATACCACAAATATAAGTTTGAGAACCTAGGATACATACAGCCCGCCTAAGGGGGTTCTAATGTACTGACCTCCCGGCACAGGCCTGACCCTGCTGGCAAGCTGCCTTGGGCCTAGCCAAGGAACAAGCATTTCAGCTTCCGCTCACCTGTATGACACCATGCCTGGACTAGTCACCACATCCACAGTCTAGCCAAGTTAGAGATACCCTTGTGCATTTTACAAAACAAGTGTCATACAATTAAGGTCATCATTTGTGCAGCATGTGTGCTGTAAGTGTAAAGACAAGATACAGATAATTTTCTCCAGGTTTTATTGAATAGCTTGTAGACCACACTGAAACACTGGGCTGACAGTTCAGTTGTACAAGGCGGACCTGGGAGACCATTCAGGACACCTTGTTTGGGTCGAGGCTCTGCTTAGTCTACTGGCCCAGGTGAACCATCAAACTGGATGTACTGACGCTGAGAATGGAGACACACACGACACAGCTGGCCGACACTTCCTGCACTCTAAGAGGTTAGGGTTAGGGCTAGACTGAATGTAGGTTGGCATAAAATACATATTTATTTTTAAATGGATGGAAAGATGCTGCCCATGCCTAGATCTTTATGTCTATTCAGCATGTCTGTTCTCACCCACTGAGGTCCCATCACCAAACGTGAAGCCTCGGATACAATAATAAAACAGGGGCAGACAATGAAAGATAGAGATGGACAGACAGACATGTAGACAGAAAGGTTAAAAAATTAGATTAGAACTCTTAGTGTTGTGATCAGACGGTACAACCAAAATGTCACCACAGTGTAGTGATGCAGACAGAGTTATGAACACCTGCTCCTTGATTAGAAGGAGGTTATCATCTGCCCTCTGAAACATTCAGGACCAGGGCTGTACGCAGGATTTTTGTAATACCAAGGTCATTTAGTTGTGGTGCTTCAATCTGGTGCACTTTGAGAGCAAAATGAAGAGGCTAGATCTATAAAGAACAACACGCATCATATTGGATTAATATCATCTTTAACTGAGAGCAGTGGAGGTCATCCAGAGAGGACACAACTTAAGTGAATGTTGATGAGAACACACCATCTATTAGAAACATGAGACTAGCTCCTCCTGTCACCTCTCTCCCAGCCTGGCCTCCTCCACTCTGATGTCCATGTTGGTCTCCTTCTGTCACCTCTCCTCCTGTCTTTTGTCCATGCTGGTCTCCTCCCGTCACCTCTCCTCCACTCTGATGTCCATGTTGGTCTCCTCCTGTCACCTCTCCTCCTGTCTTTTGTCCATGTTGGTCTCCTCCCGTCACCTCTCCTCCTGTCTTTTGTCCATGTTGGTCTCCTCCTGTCACCTCTCCTCCACTGTGGTGTCCATTTTCATCTCCTGTCCACAAATTAACAAAACATAAACATAAGCTATAAACACCCACCCACCCACCCATCCACTCATCCATCCATATAATATGATAGATTTCTTTGTAGCACTGCTCTGTTTGTGCATGTGCGCAGGTACACCGCTTTGCTAATGTTAACGTGGGTCAAGGATAGCCTACAATTAGCTAGCCACGTTGGGACGGCTATAGGTACCTGGATCTGGAGGAGAAAAGAAGGGAGCAGAGTTCAAGGACTATGCAAACACCTTCCCAGTCCAGTCCGCCTCCCCCTGCTGTTGGCTGTAGCCCTGGTTCTGGACCCGGACTCGGAACTGAATGTTTGATTGATCTTAAAATGACCTCACATTGGAATAATCACTGGTATGTAGACTATGATTGGTTTGTCAAATAAAGGGAATTATTCGTTTTGTTTTTTCTTGAGTGGACTCAATCTTATTTGGGTCCCTAAATTGGGCCTCAGTCATCAAAACTTTGATTATAGCTTTAGGAGAGCATAATCAATCTTGCTAGAGTTAAAAGCAATTAATTAAAATGGATTTAATAAGGATTTGTGCCTATTATTATTTCTCTCAGACTCAATAGCTGCAGCCCATAGATTACATGTTCTATAGGGTGTGTTAGGGTACTTATTTTCCAAAGTATGGTAAAATGAGCACTTGCGTTTTCATTTGCGTTTATGGTCTAACGTTACGACTAGTCAAGATCCTGCAGTAGCCTATTCATATCTACCTGGTTAGATTTCTATCTGAAGTTGGCTAGCTTATGTTAACTGGTGGTGTTATTAGCAAGCTGGCTGGATTTGGACCTGATCCAGGGCTCTTGTTCTTGTGCATTCCATTCATTTCAATATGAGAGGTGTGAACGGCCTATTGGTGGTATTTGGCTCAGCTGCACTGCGTCATGACCTCATTTTCATTGACGAAGCTGGATTCAATCTATCTAAAACCAGGCGTCGGGGCCCAGATGTTACAGGACAAAGAGCTGTTGTGAATGTCCAGCGTGGGGGAAATAAAACCTTGTGTTCCTGGAAGAAGATTCAGTGTTTTGTGGTGTGTGGGAGCTGGTCTGTGAGCTTCAAGAATGTTAAGTTGGGGGAGGGGGGGAGCCCTTACCACTAGCCCAGAGAGATAAGGAGGAGGAGGTCTTAAGATGAGGTCATTCTTGCTGAAGTATGAGACTCATTGTTTTCTGACCACACATTTGTACTCTGATATCCCTGCTCTGGAGATCAGACATACCTTGTGAGCTCACAATAAAATCATTTAAACATGCCTTGGTTAACAGAATATAATTACTAGATTGTTGATAATCACCCTGCAAAAATCTACATTTGGCCTTTGAGGGCTGAAAACATTTTCAAGAAGTTCCTACATCTGCAAGGAGTTCTCCATCACCATGCCACCCTAGGTCCATCCAGTACTGCACACATGATCACGTTCTGAGGGGGCAGCAGCAGCTCAGGAGGTAGAGTAGCCGTCTGGGAGCCTCCAGTTCAATTCCAGCTCTCTCCTCTGCTTCGTTGACGTGTTCTTGAGTAAGACACTAATTTATCCCAAAGAGCAGACTAACACCAGCTGGCCACCATTGGTGAGTGAATGAGAGAAGATATTGTAAAGCGCTCTATGCTTTAGAAGTGCACTCCACTCACAATGACATATCTGGTGCTCTATATAATGCAGTTGTACAGGATGGAGCAGAGTAGCCCAGGTTTGTTGTCATGTGGGATAATGTTAGTTTCCACCGGGCTGCTCTGGTCTGGGACTGGTTCACCAACCACCATACATAACTTCACAGGTGGATACACCGTTACCCCCTTACTCCCCATTCCTCAGTCCCATTGAGGAGTTATTTTCCCTTTGGCGTTGGAAGGTTTATGAACACCAACCATATACCCGCATGACTCTCCCTGGGAGCAATGGAAGAGGCATGCAGAGACACTGAGGGGGGATCAGTCCAGGGTTGGATACTGAGGGGGGGGTCAGTCCAGGGTTGGATACTGAAGTGGGGTCAGTCCAGGGTTGGATACTGAGGGGGGTCAGTCCAGGGTTGGATACTGAGGGGGGGTCAGTCCAGGGTTGGATACTAAGGTGGGGTCAGTCCAGGGTTGGATATTGGGGGGGGGGGGTGGGGTCAGTCCAGGGTTGGATACTGAGGGGGGGGTCAGTCCAGGGTTGGATATTGGGGGGGGGGGGGGGGGGATCAGTCCAGGGTTGGATACTGAGACAGGCACACAAATGAACACACTCTCTACAGTACCTCTCTCAGGTTACACAATGTTTATTAAAAAGGCTAATGGAAAAAAAAACATTCTGAAAAGTTAGGGTTAGAGTTTAAAATGCAGCTGTCCAGCCATCCAACCAACGCCAACAGTCACAACAAATACATTTCCATCCCAGTTTGTGTTCCATGTGTGGAGCGCATCCACTGCTTTTAAAATAATCTCAAATCCAAAAAGTTAGGCTACTTATTCCAATCTAGATC
Source organism: Borostomias antarcticus (assembly GCF_949987555.1). Classification (NCBI taxonomy): domain Eukaryota; kingdom Metazoa; phylum Chordata; class Actinopteri; order Stomiiformes; family Stomiidae; genus Borostomias; species Borostomias antarcticus. Next base: position 9,953,417 of record NC_140234.1, read on the forward strand.
CAATCTTCCAAAGAGATACAGTTGTAAGCCATGAACTCAACCAGGTATATTGGAATTAATTTAAACAGTTCCCTATGCAATCACCATTTCATCTACTTCGTGTTGCAGTACTTTTTGGTTTTATTCTTTCATGTTTTTAAAGCAATTGACTTTTACCCAGAGGACAAAATTAAATCCATTCATTCACCCAACTTCCTGAACAGCATTCCATAGGCCTATAGGATAAGGCCTGCCGTATTATTCAGTTCACCAAGGATCTTCCTCATGTTCCTCTTTTCATTTTCTCCAGTAATCCAAACTCCATATCCAATTACTATTTTGATCATTGGCTCACACCTGAATAAACCAATTGCTTGTAGAATGATTACAGATCTGATTTCAGAATATTATTCCAGATTAAACTGTATAACATATTTGAGGGGTTCTTTTGCAAAAGCAAACATCTCCTTTTACTGGCCTAATAGGTAACCTAAATCCTGTTTGCCCATATCTGTGGTGCGGTTTAAAATAGTAGGCTTATTCATCTCTTGATGGTGATGTTTTAGAACGACACCATGCGGGACAGACAGTTGGCATATTCGTAAAAACATTCACATACCCTGATAGATATTAATTATTATTATCAAGTCTCATCATAATACGGGAGATATCGTGAGGGAATGGATGAAGGACTTAAAACTAAATGATTGTAAGGACTATATATCTGAATATTTGGACTGTATTTGAGTATTGAATAGAGATATTATTGAAAAAGAAAAGGGCATGAGTGCTTGGAAGTTCAGACAGGTGTGATCAAGGTGATATTTGGTCAGGAACAGGAAAGGCTGAGCTGGGGAGTCTACCCACACGTGTAGCAGCATACCTTAATATATATCTTATATAGCTATAGCTCAATAAAAATATTGTAACTTTTTGCTAATTACTTTTCATTGAACAAGAGAATATTATTATTTGAGGTGTCTATTCTTATGTAGGTTATGATTTGAAGTGTCTACTTTTTGGGGGAAACATGTAAACATGGAATACAGTGAAATTCCTCCTACGATATTATCTGCTTGTCTGATTAACTATAGTATACAGTAAGACACTATGTAGCTCAAACTCGTAAATCATCTGTTTGATTATTATAAGGTGAAGTGAACACAGAGTTACAGTGTAGCCCTATTCCTATAGTTTTTTTTTCTAAAAGGCCTCCGGATCTGCCTATTACACTAGAACGCATCTCTGGATTTCAAGCACCAAAACGTGGCCCCGGACATATCGATCTGCCTCCAGAAAAACTCAGTAGTGTAATCCAGTCCTACGGCTATGGCTATGACTTCTCTCCTGTATGAACACACTGGTGTGTCTTTAACTCTCCTGACCTAGTGAAGTTCTTTCCACACTGGTCACAGTGGTATGGCTTCTCTCCTGTATGAACACGCTGGTGTGTCTTTAACTGTCCTGACGTAGTGAAGTTCTTCCCACACTGGTCACAGTGGTATGGCTTCTCTCCTGTATGAACACGCTGGTGTATCTTTAATTTTCCTGACGTAGTGAAGTTCTTCCCACACTGGTCACAGTGATATGGCTTCTCTCCTGTATGAACACGCTGGTGTTTCTTTAAATCTTCTGACCTAGTGAAGTTCTTCCCACACTGGTCACAGTGGTATGGCTTCTCTCCTGTATGAACACGCTGGTGTATCTTTAATTCTCCTGACGTAGTGAAGTTCTTTCCACACTGGTCACAGTGGTATGGCTTCTCTCCTGTATGAACACGCTGGTGTATCTTTAATTCTCCTGACGTAGTGAAGTTCTTTCCACATTGGTCACAGTGGTGTGGCTTCTCTCCTGTATGAACACGCTGGTGTGTCTTTAACTGTCCTGACGTATTGAAGTTCTTCCCACACTGGTCACAGTGGTATGGCTTCTCTCCTGTATGAACACGCTGGTGTTTCTTTAAATCTTCTGACCTAGTAAAGTTCTTCCCACACTGGTCACAGTGGTATGGCTTCTCTCCTGTATGAACACGCTGGTGTATCTTTAAATTTCCTGACGTAGTCAAGTTCTTCCCACACTGGTCACAGGGGTATGGCTTCTCTCCTGTATGAACATGCAGGTGTATCTTTAACTCTCCTGACGTAGTGAAGTTCTTTCTACACTGGACACAGTGGTATGGCTTCTCTCCTGTATGAACACGCTGGTGTTTCTTTAAATGTGCTGATGTAGTGAAGTTCTTTTCACACTGGTCACAGTGGTATGGCTTTTCTCCTGTATGAACACGCTGGTGTATCTTTAAATGTTCTGACGTAGTGAAGTTCTTTCCACACTGGACACAGTGGTTTGGCTTCTCCCCTGTATGAACACGCTGGTGTGTCTTTAACTGTCCTGACGTAGTGAAGTTCTTCCCACACTGGTCACAGTGGTATGGCTTCTGTCCTGTATGAACACGCTGGTGTATCTTTAATTTTCCTGACGTAGTGAAGTTCTTTCCACACTGGTCACAGTGGTATGGCTTCTCTCCTGTATGAACACGCTGGTGTGTCTTTAAATCTCCTGACGTAGTGAAGTTCTTCCCACAATGGTCACAGTGGTATGGCTTCTCTCCTGTATGAACACGCTGGTGTTTCTTTAAATGTTCTGACGTAGTGAAGTTCTTCCCACACTGTTCACAGTGGTACGGTCTTGGCTTGTCTGTGTCTCTCTGTCTCTGGGCGGGAGCTGGGGTGAGGGGGGTGTTGGAGGTGGTGATAGGGAGTGATTGAGAGGAGGAGGAGGAGAGAATCTCTGGTCTGATCTGTCTGCTCGAGAGACGAAAGAGAGAGACGTAGAGGTTGTCATGGCTCCTCTTGAGGTGCTTGTTGAGGTAGATCTGGGAGGTGTAGGTGAATGGGCACACAGAGCAGGAGAACACCTGAGTCTGGGACAAGTCTGACATCACTCCTGGGAGAGTGAAAGAGAAAGAGACAAACATTAAAAAGGATTCTCACACCTGTATTACAAGTGCAAATACTGTATAGAGTGTTTATACGTATGTAACTAGTGGGGGGCGAAACACGACGACAACCACAACTTCAGATTGAGGACAGGAGACAGAAAGATATGTAAGAGGTTCCTCTGGCTGAGCTCGAGTGAAGGAGAGCGACAGAGGAGAGAGAGGAGTGAGAAAAAGAAAAGAGGAGAAAGGAGAGAAAACAAGCATGAATACATTGAAGCCCACGGCAATAGCTACCTTAGATAGCTAGAGTAAGCTAGCACTCCTAAAGATAAGTCAAGCTACCATGTTCCATGGCAACTAACAGCATTCCATTTTGTTCTGAGCAAGTGTGCCTGCCTAATATTGGCAATTTGCGTGACTCACAACAGCGATTTGCACAGGCACCATTGCAGTTTATGACATAGTGCCCTCTGTATCGTTGCATCCATGAGTGTCCTGAATTTCACGCTGTATGCCCATGTCTTGCCTGCTGGCTGGCACCATGGGAAAAAGACAGAGGAGAGGAAGGACGGTAGAGGAGAGCTACTTGGACAGCGGTTATTATTATGACCAGCAGACCTCTTGTTCTTTCAGCTTTAAGGAAAGAGGTGGATGAGAGAGAGATGGAGAAGACAGAGGGAAGAAGAGTTGAGGACAGATACCTCTAGCGGTGCTCTTTTCTTCCCAGACGTAGTTGAAGGAGATGCTCTTGTATCTGTACTCCTGTCCGTACCAGACCAGCAGCTCCTTCCCGACAGCCAGCAGCCGACAGCAGCGAAACAGGATCCCTCCACGGTACTGAAACGCTACCAGGTTCTGCTCTTCCTCAGTACGGGCACAGTTCACATACCTGGGGGAGAGAGGGGGTGGTTTCATAAGAACAAACAGGTGAGGGAGGGAGAGACAGGAGGAAGGAAGGATGAAGGAAGAGAGGGAGGGAGAAAACCAAGTGGGTGCGATGTAGGGACGTACTTTATGGAGGGAGGAAGGGAGGGAGGGAAACTTTCAAGACTGGAGAGATGGTTTATTTTGAGTGAGGGCAGCAGAATAGATTCTGGAAATATGAGAAATGAGCATGTGTTCATATTTCTTCACCTGATTGAAATGACTAATTATTCTACAGTTTACACATGCAAAGATCATCAAAGATGACACGATCTCTGAAAAGCCTGCCTATTGTTGTCCTGTTTAATTGTTCATGAAGTCTTTCCCTTAACATAGCCTTTTTATTTGCATCTCATTGTTTATAGGCCTCTGGATTCATTTCTAGTTGCTTCTCTATGAACTTCCTTCTGTTAGTTCTACCACAGTCCCTTACCATCTCTGGATCCTGCTGTTTCTGTCTCTCTAGTGACATGATGTTCATATGCGCAGTTTGACTTTTTGATCAGGGGGGCAGTCAGTCCAAGCCTACTTCTATCAATATAGATTAGCCCTACTTCCAACAATATATATTAGGCCTACTTCTATCAATATAGCCTAGGCCTACTTCTAACAATATAGCCTAGGCCTACTTCTAACAATATAGATTAGGCCTATCAATATAGCCTAGACCTACTTCTATCAATATAGCCTAGGCCTACTTCTATCAATATAGCCTAGGCCTACTTCTATCAATATAGCCTAGGCCTACTTCCATCAATATAGCCTAGACCTACTTCTATCAATATAGCCTAGGCCTACTTCTATCAATATAGCCTAGGCCTACTTCTAACAATATAGATTAGGCCTACTTCTAACAATATAGCGTGAGCGCAGCCAAATAGATTCTGGAAATCTGAGAAATGAGCATGTGTTCATATTTCTTCACCTGATTGTAATGCCTAATTATTCTACAGTTTACACACGCAAAGTGGAGTCCATCTATTTGTAGGCATCTGGTATGACTTGCACATAGTCCTCCGTGGGAGCAGTGAAAACAAGTGCCAGGGGAATGCTCAAGTCCACACCATGCCAAACATGTACAAATATTGGGATTGCGATACATTTCACAGGAGAGCATATTGAGACTGGTAAGATTACACCCTGTGCTTCCCTTCTCAGTAAAGCACATTTTCACTAACACAAATCCCTATCCATCTATCCATCCATCCATCCATCCAAGTATGAATGGATAACTATCTGTATGTCTTCTATATTTTACTTCAATTCAAAGGGCTTTATTGGCATGGGAAACATACATTTACAATGCCAAAGCAAACATCCCAAAAGGTCACAGAAATGTTATGGTTGAATTGAATGAATAAGTAAGTGTAATATTTACAAATGTATTTAAATGGTAACTTTAAAGTTTGTATGTACAGTGTGTATATGTATAGTGATCAGTGCGGTGTGCAGGGATACTGATTGAAGATTTTCAATCGTGGAACCAAGCCAACCAGCTATCTGATCAATCGTGACCACAAGTCCGTATGGTAGAAGCCATAGCGCGCCAAAGACTGGAAGAAGAGGAAGAGGAGTATGCCCACATGATGTACAATATCGATGATGAAAAAAGAGTAGAGCCATACAGAGAGCAGATGGCAGTGAATGGATGCAACATTGAGTTTGAAGTAGACACTGGGGCAAGCCTGACTATAGTGAATGAGAAAACATACAGGAAGATGGGAGGGGGGAAACTCCACCATACAAGAACAAAGCTGTATATGTACACCAGAGATAGTGCAGGGGTGCTAGGCAAGATGTACACACAAGTCAGTTACAAGGGGCAGACCAGACAGTTGCCATTGATAGTGGTACGAGGGGAGGGGCCAAATCTCTTGGGGATAAATTGGCTAGAGGCCATTAGGCTAGACTGGAGGGCCATTTTCAGACTACATACAGGTCAGCAGCAGGAGTTGAGTGAGCTACTCTCACAACACGGAGAAGTGTTTAAGGTGAGCTGGGCAGTTTAGTGGAAGCTACAGCAAAGATCTCTGTTGACCCCGAGGCCAAGCCAAGGTATTTCAAAGCCATGCCTCTGCCATATGCCCTCAAGGACAAAGTTGAGACAGAGTTGGTTAGATTAGAGAAGGAAGGCATCATAGAGCCTGTGAGTTTCCAACTGGGCCGCTCCCATAGTTCCTATACTTAAACCAGACAAAACAACTAGAATATGTGGGGACTATAAAGTTACCGTGAATCCAGTGTCTAAGATAGATAACTACCCAATTCCAAAAACTGAGGACTTGTTGGCAGTACTGGGGGGGGACAGAAATTCACCAAACTAGACATGTCTCAGGCATACCAGCAACTCCCACGGGATGAAGAATCTAAGAAGTTCACAACAATTAACACCCACCGCGGTTTATACCAGTACACCAGGCTACCCTATGGGGTGTCATCAGCCCCAGGCATAGGAGAGAGAAATGTGTCTTCATGGCACCAGAGGTGGTGTACCTGGGATACAGGATCAACGAAAAAGGAATTCATTCCGTAGCAGATAAGTGTTGAATCTGGCTGATTTTCAAAGAAATATTGATTTAATCTGATCCTGTTAGCTATTTCTAAATTATTATGATCGACCTCTGAGTATGGCTGTAGCTGGTGTGTTCTGTAAGAAAACAGTGTCCCTCTTCCATAGACTTATGAGATAAAGATGACATTCTTAGAGCTGGTACATTCTGTGCTAAACAGCAATTGTTGTGGTTAGCGCCGAGGCGGCGTAGCTTATCTTGACCAAACAAGGCCACAGAAGAGACGAGAAAGACAGTCTTATCGGAGAAGAGACGAGGGGGGGGGACACCCGAACCATAAGAATGTTGCAACGAGACCAATGCTTTAATTTGAGTTCAGACAGCATAGAGAGAGGTCAAGTGTACATTAGACTTTATGCCATCGTCTTTTGTATGTTAACCCTTCTGGAATAAACAGCTTTTGATGTCGCTCAAATCCTGTGTTGGAGAGATTAATTTGGAATACATCAGAACAAGGAGACACTGGACTGTGTGGTATTGTGTGAGATTGGGGGCCGTCTTTTATTGTAATCAAAACACAATGCAGAGCTTAATAAGGACAATGATAAAAGACAACTAAAGTCAACACAAGGTACAGGCCATTGCAAGCGCTCCACAGCCAACTGACCAGACACAGTTGAAGTACTTCTTGGGCTTCATGCTTAACTAAAGTAGGACCCCACTCATCCCAACTTTAGAGATCCCAACCTCCCGGTCTACCGGACAGGCTTACAAAACTTTTTTTTTTTTTTTTAGCCTGCCATCTGGTTACTGGTGGGATTTTCATTACAGTACTGTACTTAAATCTGTCATAGTAAACATGTACTGTATCCTACTGTGAATAAAAACTGAACTGTATGTAGACCTACATGTTGCCTGTAGGCTGTAGCCTATTGTCACGTTTCATTTCTTTGTTACTCTTAAAGCGGGAAAATGTCGAGCACAAAACACAAACGAGTCGTACGAAGTACTGTATTTGATCAAAGCACGCACTCAAGTGGAAATTCGTTTATTTTATTATAGGCTAGGCTATATGAGTTTAGTTGGCTATTTGATTGCAATTTTGATGCATTTTCACAAGTAATCAAGGGTATTTATCGGTGTATTATGAGTCTATATGAAACAAGTATACCACTTATTGAATTTGGTGCATTTTAACATACGTTTCAGTCATCCGGACATTTCAGAGATACGAACGACCTTCGGCCCCGTTGGGTTCGGATAAGTGGGGTCCTACTGTACTACTTCCTTGTAGTCTAATAAACATGATGAATCACTTGAATGTCTTTCCTACCTTGTAATTTCTTCGGAAAATGATATTTAGCTAATGTTTTGAAAACAACAAAGATGTGTGAAACGTCACTATTATGTGCTCCACGTATTGACGCAATGACGTAGTACGCGATTTTCGGGGACAACCTCAAATTTGCTCTAGAGCACATACCAATGGTCAAAAACTACATTGGGTAACTTTAAAGGAGTAGTAAAGGGAAAAATCATGTTAAGCCTTGTTTTAAGGTTACTTATGATCATATACAAGAGTTTAACATATTTTTTGAATGATTTTCCACAGTGCTCACCCACATCCATTGTATGACCAAAACGGTAGTAGAGCAATTATCACACTTTCTCAAAAGTGCTAGTTTTGTCAACTTTTTGATCTGAACCATTGTATATGATCATAAGTAACCTTAAAACAGGGCTAAACATGATTGTTCCCTTTACTACTCCTTTAAGAAATTCCACCAGTATCTGTTTGGGAAACACTGCACCATTGTGACAGACCACAAACCGCTGCTGGACCTCCTGGGAGAGTAAAGGCATCCCACACCTCGCCGCAGCCAGAATGCAAAGATGGGCACTGATTTTGGCAGCTTATGAGTACACCTTGGAGTATAAGGAGGGCTCAAAACACGGGAACGCGGATGCACTGAGCAGGCTCCCCCTGCCGATCACGTCCGCTGCCACACCACGGGAAGAAGAGTTGGTAATGCTCATGAAGCACATGAATGGCACACCACTACAGGTAACGCAGATATGGGAGGGGACCCGGCGAGACCCCATTCTGTCCAGAGTACATCAGGCGCTGCTGCAGGACTCCTGGCCCTCAGAGTACTGCAACAACCCAGAAATGCAGCCATACATAATCAGAAAAAAGGAAGTGAGCGTGGAGGAGGGGTGCATACTGTGGGGAAGTAGAGTGATAATTCCACCTCAAGGAAGACGAATCATGATTGAGGAGCTTCATGAAGCTCATCCGGGGGTCCGGGGGTCTCACCAATAAAGTCTTTGGCCCGCAGCTACGTATGGTGGACAAACATGGACGCGGATTTAGAGTCCGCTGTGCGGGAATGTCATGCATGTCAGTCCTACCAAGCCACCCCTGCAACAGCACCGCTACACCCGTGGGAGTGGCCAGACCAACCATGGATGAGGCTGCCTCTGGACTTCTGTGGGCCTGTATTGGGGAAGATGCTCCTCATCGTCGTAGATGCCTATTCAAAATGGATCGAGGCTCACCCAATGTCGTCTATTACTTCATCCATGACTATCGAGAGACTGAGAAGCATTTTTGCCACCCCTGCAGTGATTGTCAGTGATAATGGGCCTAGTCTGGTCAGTGCAGAGTTCAAGAACTTCCTACAAAAGAATGGCATACAGCATGTCACAACAGCACCATACCACCCGTCCTCAAATGGCTGTGCAGAGCGGGCGGTGCGGGTGGTCAAGGAGGGACTCAAGAAGATGGGGGAAGGTAGTCTGGAGACAAAGCTATCCAGGTTCCTGTTCAAGTACAGATCAACCCCCCAGACCACCACGGGAGCCACGCCAGCTGAGCTGCTCATGAACCGCAGGATCAGGACTCGGCTAGATCAGGTGCGTCCCTCGCTATTTACAAGTGTCTGATTCAGTCTATGTGAGGGGATACTCAGGCCAGAAGTGGATTCCGGCAACTTATAGAGAGGACCGGTCCAGTCTCTTGGAGAGTGAAAACACTGGATAGGAAACTGGTGAGACGACATCAGGATCAGATACGGCCATGTTATGATCACAACCTGGCTGACCCCTGTCTCTAAGAGGAGAGTGTTCCTGTGGACACAGCAGAGCAAGAACTAGAAAATCAGGCACACAAGGTAGTATGGGCACCGCCACAAGAAGCAGAGGATCCAGGCATACTGGTGCCGCCAGCAGAACTAGAGAATCCAGCACCAGATGCAGTGGCACCGGGGCCTCCAGACATTGGGGTTTTGGGAAATTGTTACCCAGTGAGAGTTAGACAGGCACCCACGTATCTCAAGGACTAAGTGGTAGCAGGGGCAGAATAATCCCCTCGTAGAATCAGACTAGGTTTAAGTGAATTTGTTCAGCACATAAAAGAAGGATTTTTGTAGACTATGGGGGGAGGAATGTTGTAATGTTCTGATTCATGTTGTATGTTATATTCAGTCAGGCAGTCAGGTGATATAAGGAGAGGGGCTTAATGTAGAGGGGGACCGGAAGTAACGTCCAGCAAGGAGATAACCACCGGAATGCGTAGTAATGGAGTCTGAAGTGCAGAATGCAATAAAGAGTAAATAACTTTGAGAGTGTATCATCCTTGATTTTATTACAGTAATTGTATAGCAACATGTAAACCTCAGTTGCTGGCGGTCCATCTGATGCCTGAACAGCCTCAGTGCAAATGTATAACTATGTGTGTGTTTATTCTATCCAGAATAAATCAGCCTTCAGCAGCAAGAAGTGGTCCAGCTATTTAATACACAATGCAGAAACACATGCGTACAAGACCAGACCGGTCACATCAGCAATTTTTTTTGAGTCAGCACAGGTGGTCGCCTCTAGATTTGCTTATGAATTACGTTATACGGCCATGCTCTCCACTTAATGTCACCAGCGAATAAAAGAAGTGAACGCACGCAGCAACGACCAGCAACAGAGAAATTCACTGAAAACAGACCGCATGTCGGTATGTTCGCTTCACGCGCTTCCCTCTCAACATGGTCATACAAAACAGCTTGCTGAATTCCGAAAAGATGAATAAACGATTCTGTTTTCGATTCAAATGTGTAGCTATATGACCCTCCCCTGGACTCAAATTCAAAAGAACAGTAACCCTCACCTGGACTCAAATTAAAAAGAACAGTAACCCTCTCCTGGACTCAAATTCAAAAACAGTCGTCTAACCCTCCCTTGGACATTCGAAGTTCACTTCCTAAACCGAAGCCCCAAACGGCTTCGCTCTAATCTTTCACAAATAAAAAAAATAACATACAACTTACCGAATTGAGGATTGTCGTAGCCTACAGTGAAAGGCTAGTGAGTAGGTTGTGATGGAAACGTTTGTTTACTCAAAAAGAATAAAGAGCTTGTCTCTTGTTTTCTACAGATGGATAAAGAAATCTTTGCAATGGGGAATCTTTACAGGCGTGACAAACAATGTTCAACTGTGAAAAGTTTCCAAGGTAGAGAGAGACACAAATTACGAACACAATTTATATACACTTTTGGTCGTGACTGCTAGTCTTTTCAATGCTCTTAACCAATCGGTGAAAGCCGGGAACAATGACGCGTTTCACTGTTCAGACCCGGTCTAGAGCCCGCCTCCTGAGACCGGAAAATTTCGGTTTTCTGGATATGTAATTGTAATATCTTGTACTATATTACATAATCAAGGTCGGACAGCGGCGTAACCATTTACTGACGTTCACTGATATACTTTGGAGAAGTGCATTACAGGGCATGGCCATCACTGACTAACTGACACTGCACTGCTATATCTACCTAGGTGATTAACAAGTAGTAGTGCTTAGGTGAACCTCTGTTGCCACCTACTGGACATTGTTGAGAACACATAACCCAACCATAACATATAGTACAGTAATGGTAGTGACCAGTTCTGACATTACTATGTCATATAGCAATATAATTCTATAGTAATGTAATTCAGTATTATTCTGACATGCATTATGCGTGACCTCTTCATTTATGACAGAGGAGAGACATGGTGTGTTTGTAGAGACAGAGGAGAGACGTGGTGTGTGTGTAGACAGTCAGACGAGAGACGTGGTGTGTGTAGAGGCTCCTCAGAGGATGGGGATTAGCAGAGAGCACACATCTCTGGAACCAGGAGGCTCTGCTCTACCAGGAGGCTCTGCTCAGGCATCTCTTCGGTCCAGCTGCTGGTACCAGTGGTCTGGGTCTGCTGGTACAGTACAGACTGGTACCACTGGTGTGGTTCTGCTGGTACAGTTTTGAGCCAGTGGCGAAAGATGGGCAGCGACTCTGCTGTCCTGACATCAGTGGGCAGTTCGTTCCACCACTGCGCGGCCAGGACAGAGAAGAGCCGTGACCGCGTCGATCGACCGCAGTGGCCTCCATTACATTACAGTCATGTCTTTTCAGTGGTTGGTTTTCACTCTACTCCAAAACTAGATCCGGTTCATGCCGCAGTGTGATCGTCCCTCGCCAGTCGCTAGGAGTTAGAATGCAGTCAGACTTCAGGGTTGGACTCAGAGTTTTTTGAACGTCCTGGAATACCCCCATGTGTCTGTTGTCTCGCTTGCTGGTGTTTACATTTCCATTAGGTCCTGTAGCTCTAGGCTGTACGTATTCAGCAATGACGTACAGTATGCAACATTGGTCAATTACACAACAGCATTAGTCCCCCAACATCATTACCGAAATATTGATATTGTAGAAGAAGTTCAGTTAATCTGGCATCATTGTCATTATCATCATGAATCAGTCTCATCACAACAGTTCTGATAACCCCAATGGGAGATGGGAAATGTAGGCTGTGATAACAGTTTTTTTTTCCTATACAGCCAGTGGAGGCCACAGATGATGTCCTTTCGGAGCAGTTCAGGCCAGACACTGTGCAGGATGGATTTTCCACGGTGTCAGCAGGACAAAAGGTGAGCCTTGCAATTAGCAAGTTGATCAACAGCCATCTGGAGCGCCACGACCTGCCCCTCAACACAGAGAAGCACCGCCACGACCTGCCCCTCAACACAGAGAAACACCGCCACGACCTGCCCCTCAACACAGAGAAGCACCGCCACGACCTGCCCCTCAACACAGAGAAGCACCGCCACGACCTGCCCCTCAACACAGAGAAGCACCGCCACGACCTGCCCCTCAACACAGAGAAACACCAGCAGGACACCCTGAAGCAGCTCCTCCAAAAACAAGAGAAGGCCCTGAACGTTCAGGTGAGCCAGCTGTATCTTAACCTCACTTTGGGAGATTCTTGTCTTTTCATTTCAATATTTTGAACCTTAAAACAATGAATTGTGGCGTCCGTGGTCCTGCGACAGAGCTGCGTCCGTCGCCTCATGGGCAGGAGGAGGCGGGAGAAGCGCCTCAGGAAGCTGGATGTTGCCAAGAGCAAGAGGATCATGCAGCTGCAGCGCAGGATCAATGAGCAGGTGAGCGCTGTGGCTGTGAATATGGATGTTTATTAGGAGCTAAGTTAACATATTTCTACCTAAGCTGAATCTTGATTTGAGAGGTAGAGAGGTAAAAAAAAAAAAACATAATGAAATGATATTAACCGCCAAGAAATTGTCAAAGTTCAACTGATCCCCCACTTACACAACAGAGCACGATGACAGGAAATATTACAAACCTTTTTTAAGATACACTACAACAGTACAATCCTACCACCAAGTAAAGAAAGCACCACAATCACTAGCCTACTTAAAATAGCCTACTAGGGGCCTACCTAAATGAACTAGCCTACTATTGGTGCATTCAAGACAACTCGGGACTCAGGAACTCCAACTTGTGAAAAACGAATTGAACACTCGTCCAACTCAGGATTACAAATCGGGAACTTGGTATTATTTTGAGCCCTGAGTTGACGTCACAACATGGCGGCATAGTTTCAGTTTATTTTTTTTACAGGGACAATGCACACCAATCAATAATTTTAGGAACATTTTAGTAAATGAGCACTCATAGTAAATGTGCCAGTGTTAGCTGAGTAGCTAGTATATATAACGTTGAATACAAGAATTTAATTATTAAGTGTTTGTTGTTGTTTTTACATGTAATTTGATGTCTGATTGTGCAATATATCCGATGCAATATATCCGATTTGATTGTGCAATATATGTTTGTATTATATATATGTCTCTCTGATTATAGCAATATGTGGACTTTAACAGCTATTTTACTGGTGAAATTAGTTAGCCAGCTGTTTTGCTGGCTAACATAACATAGCTAACGTTTGCTAGCTTACTTTTTGCTAGCTTACTTTTTTCTCCCGCGTTAAAATCGTCATGAATGCAATGACGTCTGGGGTCGGGATTCCCAACTTGGGAATTCCTGAGTCCTGCATTGTCTTGAACGCTGTTGTGGGGCGTGCGCGGAGCGCGTCACGGTCTGCCTCTCCGACGCCGTCTGACCAGCCCACCACCTCTGCGCGCTCAATGAGAGCGTTGGCTAGGCGACGACGCAGCCGGTCTCCATCAGGCAATCAGCGCACCTGTCGCTGATTGCCTCCGCTGCTACAAGAACCAGCGGGACCGGCAGTTCATCGCCAGATCGTAGCCTTATGTACACGGTACAATCTCGCTCCCTGTGATTCTTAGTAAACTTGCCTTTTCCTTCCCGAACCCTGCCTTACCCCGTTTTGTGTTTTTCCTTCCAAGATTCCCACGGACCCTCCCTCGCGTCTCCCCGGCCCCAGTTCCTCTCGCCCTCCCGCGGATCCCTTCCCCGTCTCCCCGGACCCACAGAACCCCTCGAACCACCCCCGAACCCCTGGACACCCTCGGACGGATCTCCCGGTACCACGCTCGCCTCCTCCCTTGGACATCCCTTTGGACTCTCGGACTGTACTGTAGCCAGGCGCACGCACATACATACAACACCCTGCCCGCCTATATCACCCCGCACCCACGGTAGACCACACACATAGTCTTCACGACGCACTACACATAGGTATTCACACATCCCATACTCCGAGACCATTCGGCGCACCACACTTTCTCCCGCATATCCCCTTCCCAACATCCTGTAAATAAACAAACCCACGGGCTAACGGATCAACCGCTCTGTGCCGCTTCTTTGGTCCCCCCGGGTCGTACCGCACAACATTACGATCTGGCCATGACGGACCCCAGCGGCACAGGGGCGGCTGACGCCCCGGCTCCACCGGTACCCAACGTCTCGGTCCTCACCGTTCTCTCTGGGGCTGTCCAGCGGCACGAGGGACGGCTAGCCAGCCTGGAGACCCAGCTCACCGACGCCTTTGCTCTGATTGTGGCTCGTCTGGATCAGCTGGACAGCACCGCTGGGGCGCAGTCCCAACCTCCGCCCCCCGCCGCTCAACCCATGGCAGCGTCTCCCCCGTACCAGGCTCCTGCGCCCGTCGCTCCGGAGAGAGAGCCGAACCTAGCCACCCCTAGGCCCTACGAGGGCGACTTCGATCTCTGCCGTGGGTTCCTCAGTCAATGCGAATTAGCATTTCGCTACCAACCTAGCCGGTACGCCTCTGACGGGGCTAAGGTGGCATACATCATGTCACTCCTCACAGGTAGGGCCCTTAGATGGGCTACAGCCGCGCTAGGTCAGAACGGGTTACTCACCTCAGATTATGCGGTTTTCCGTAGGGAGTTCACTCTGGTGTTTGACCACCCCGTAGACGGATGTGACGCCGCTACACGCCTCCATGTAATCCAGCAGGGCTCTCGTTCTGTCGCGGAGTATACCGTCGAATTCCGCATCCTTGCGGCCGACAGTGGGTGGGGAGACAAGGCCCTCCTCAGTGCCTACCGACGGGGCCTTAGCGAGGCTGTCAAGGACGGTCTTATGAGGGACAGACCCGAGACCTACAACCAGCTGGTGGACCTGGCTCTCATGATGGACCAACGTCTCCGTGAGAGACGCGCCGAGCGCTGTCACCGTCTTCCTCCAGCGGCCCCTAGATCCTCTCCCCCGGCTCCCCGATTCCACCCCGAACCACGGTTCACGACACCCAACGAGCGTGCACCGGCTCTCCGTCCAGCCGAGTCCGAGGAGGAACCGATGCAGGTAGCCCGGTCACGGCTCTCGGAAGCGGTGCGCGAACAGCGCATGCGCGGAGGGCTTTGTTTATACTGTGGGGAGCCCGGTCACTTTATCCGTGCCTGTCCTACCCGCCCAAAAGACAGGGCTTACTAGCTGAGGGGTTACTAGTAAGCCACCTGACGCTGCCCCAGAACAAGAGCTCCTGGAGCTCACCTAATATGTTATTCCCTGCCTCGATCTCCTGGGACAGCCAGTCATTTACCGTTAGCGCTTTTCTGGACTCTGGGGCAGACGACAGTTTCATTGACAGCACGCTTGTCCGGCAGGCTGGTATCCCCCTTGTTCCCCTGGAAACCCCTCTGGTTGCCTACGCCCTGGATGGGCACACTCTAGGGAAAGTCACACACAGCACTAAGTCCCTTTCCTTCTCCATCTCCGGCAACCATGTAGAAACCATGCGTTTTTTTGTTATCTGTTCGCCCACGGCCCCGCTCGTGTTAGGGAGACCCTGGCTCCAGAGACACGATCCCCACGTCTCGTGGTCCACAGGGCAGATCCTCGGATGGAGCGTCGCATGCCACGCCAACTGTCTCCGTTCTGCCCCTGGCTCCCCTAGGACGCTCAAGCCTGACCCCTTACCTCCGGATCTGTCTGGCGTTCCTACTGTTTACCACGACCTAGCCCCCGTATTCAGCAAGGAACGCGCTCTCTCTCTACCTCCCCATAGACCCTACGACTGCGCGGTCGACCTCATCCCGGATGCGCCGCGTCCCTCTAGCCGGTTGTATAACCTCTCCCTCCCCGAGAAAAAGGCGATGCGGGAGTATATATCCGAGTCCCTTGCCTCTGGTATCATCCGTCCCTCTTCATCCCCGGTGGCAGCGGATTTTTTTTTTGTTGGCAAGAAGGACGGCTCGCTCAGGCCCTGCATCGATTACCGTCAGCTCAACGACATCACCATCAAAAACAAATATCCCCTCCCTCTCCTTAGTTCCTCGTTTGAGCCTCTCACTACCTCTGTCATTTTCACAAAATTAGACCTGCGCAACGCTTACCATCTCGTCCGTGTCAGGGAGGGCGACGAGTGGAAGACGGCGTTTAACACACACCTTGGGCACTTTGAATATCTGGTGATGCCGTTCGGGCTCACAAATGCCCCTGCCGTTTTCCAAGCCCTCGTAAATGACGTTTTGCGGGACATGTTAAATATTTTTGTTGTTGTTTACCTGGACGACATTCTTATTTTTTCCCGTTCCCAGCAGGAGCACGAGCAGCATGTCCGCCTGGTCCTCCAGCGGCTCTTGGAGAACCGCCTGTATGTTAAAGCGGAGAAATGCACGTTTCACGCGGCCTCAGTGGAGTTCCTGGGGAACATAGTGGAGGGGGGGCACGTCCGGACCGACCCCCGAAAAGTGAAGGCGGTGGTGGAGTGGGCCCAACCCACCAACCGGACTGAATTGCGTCAGTTCCTGGGGTTTGCAGGGTTCTATCGCCGTTTCATCCGTGGCTTCAGTAAGGTGGCAGCCCCTCTCCACGAGCTCACATCCACTCTTCGGGTTTTTTCCTGGACCCCGGAGGCGGACGCTGCGTTTGAGACCCTGAAGGGGTTGTTCACGGAGGCTCCGGTGCTCGCCCATCCAGACCCAGCCCGGCCGTTCGTCGTGGAGGTGGACGCGTCAGACACGGGCGTCGAACCGTCCTCTCCCAGCGGTCTGAAGAGGGCAAACCGCTCCACCCCTGCGCGTTTTTCTCCCGGCGTCTCACCCCCGCAGAACGCAACTACGACGTGGGGAACAGGGAGCTGCTGGCAGTCCACGAGGCCCTGGTTGAGTGGCGGCACTGGCTCGAGGGGGCTGAGCTGCCGTTCTTGGTGTGGACAGACCATCGCAACCTCACCTACATCAAGACCGCCAAGCGGCTAAACGACCGGCAGGCGCGCTGGGCCCAATTTTTCAGCCGGTTTGATTTTACCCTCTCCTACCGCCCAGGCTCCCGAAACACCAAGGCGGACGCCCTCTCCCGGCAGTTCGCGGAGGAGGCAGCCGACCACGACACCCCTGACCCCATCCTGCCCCCAGCCCGAGTGGTGGGTGTCGTCACCTGGGCCATCGACTCTGTGGTCAGGGCGGCTCTTCGCGCCCAGCCAGGCCCAGGCAACGGACCCCGCAACCGCCTCTATGTCCCGACCCTGGTGCGTTCTCGGGTCCTCGAGTGGGGCCATTCCAGCCGTTTTGCCTGCCACCCCGGCGCCCACCGCACGCTGACCTTCCTCCAGCGGCGCTATTGGTGGCCCTCCATAGCGGCTGACACCAGGGAGTTCGTTGCAGCCTGCATCACCTGTGCTCGGAACAAGGCGTCCCATCGACCTCCGGCGGGCCTCCTACGTCCCCTACCGGTTCCCAGTCGGCCTTGGTCCCACATCGGGCTCGACTTTGTTACAGGTTTCCCCAGGTCCCAGGGCAACACCGTGATCCTCACCATCGTCGACCGGTTTTCCAAGACCGCTCACTTTGTGGCTCTGCCCAAACTCCCCTCCTCTGCGGAGACCGCCGACCTCCTCGTCTCCCACATCGTCCGGCTCCACGGCATACCCCAGGACATCGTCTCTGACCGTGGTCCCCAGTTCACCTCTCGGGTGTGGCAGGCCTTCTGCAAGGGGATTGGGGCCACGGTTAGCCTCTCCTCCGGGTACCACCCCCAGACCAACGGGCAGGCGGAGCGGACCAACCAAAGCCTGGAGGCGATGCTGCGCTGTGCCACCTCCCGCAGCCCCGCCTCCTGGAGCAAGTACCTGGCCTGGGTGGAGTACGCCTACAACTCCATGACCAGCTCAGCACTGGGTATGTCGCCTTTTGAGTGTTCCCTGGGTTACCAACCACCTATGTTCCCCCAGCAGGAGTCCGAGGCGGCGGTTCCGTCCACTCGGGCCCATCTCCGGCGGTGTCGGCGCATATGGAGGGTCGCCCGTGCTGCGCTGCTGAGAGCCACGGAGCGGTCCCGGCGTTGCGCCAATCGACGGCGGGTTCCGGCTCCCATGTACCGCCTCGGCCAGCGCGTCTGGCTTCTGGCCAGGGATCTCCCTCTCCAGGTCCCCTCCCGGAAGCTCGCTCCCCGCTACGTGGGGCCCTATACCATCGACCGGGTCATCAACCCCACCGCGGTACGTCTCTCCCTCCCTCCATCCCTGAAGGTGCACCCGGTGTTCCATGTGTCACTACTTAAACCGGTGTCTGTCAGTGCCCTGTCGCCCCCTGTCTCAGCTCCCCCTCCTCCCCGTGTCCTCGAGGACGGCGACCAGGTGTGGCCCGTCAAGCGGCTGCTCGCCGTCCGGCGTCGGGGCCGGGGGTTCCAGTACTTGGTTGACTGGGTGGGTTTCGGCCCCGAAGACCAGAGCTGGGTGCCCCCTTCCTATCTGGCTGACCCTGCCCTGTTGGCCGACTTCTATCGGGCCCACCCTGACGCCCTTGGGCGCTCGCCGGGAGTCTCGCGTCGGGAGGGGGGTACTGTTGTGGGGCGTGCGCGGAGCGCGTCACGGTCTGCCTCTCCGACGCCGTCTGACCAGCCCACCACCTCTGCGCGCTCAATGAGAGCGTTGGCTAGGCGACGACGCAGCCGGTCTCCATCAGGCAATCAGCGCACCTGTCGCTGATTGCCTCCGCTGCTACAAGAACCAGCGGGACCGGCAGTTCATCGCCAGATCGTAGCCTTATGTACACGGTACAATCTCGCTCCCTGTGATTCTTAGTAAACTTGCCTTTTCCTTCCCGAACCCTGCCTTACCCCGTTTTGTGTTTTTCCTTCCAAGATTCCCACGGACCCTCCCTCGCGTCTCCCCGGCCCCAGTTCCTCTCGCCCTCCCGCGGATCCCTTCCCCGTCTCCCCGGACCCACAGAACCCCTCGAACCACCCCCGAACCCCTGGACACCCTCGGACGGATCTCCCGGTACCACGCTCGCCTCCTCCCTTGGACATCCCTTTGGACTCTCGGACTGTACTGTAGCCAGGCGCACGCACATACATACAACACCCTGCCCGCCTATATCACCCCGCACCCACGGTAGACCACACACATAGTCTTCACGACGCACTACACATAGGTATTCACACATCCCATACTCCGAGACCATTCGGCGCACCACACTTTCTCCCGCATATCCCCTTCCCAACATCCTGTAAATAAACAAACCCACGGGCTAACGGATCAACCGCTCTGTGCCGCTTCTTTGGTCCCCCCGGGTCGTACCGCACAACAAACGCACCATATGTCCTGTCACACAGCGCGTCACACAAAGTCTTTTAGCCTGCCTTTACATCCCCTGTGATACTTAGCTTGCAGTAGGCTAGTATGTCCCATTCGTATGCATACTGCATTCAAAGTACATACTTCATAAGGGCAGCTGTAATACGTACTAACAGTAAAAAGAAGAAGTATGCGATTTGGAACAAAGCCAGGGAGTTTTGCTGTGTCACATGGAAAGCTTGTGTGTCTTCCCACAGTATAAGGAGAACAGAGCGCTCAGTGAGAGGCTGCGAGGCCTGGAGAGAGGGGTGGAGAGACTGGGAGGTCTGGAGAGAGAGGTGGAGAGACTGGGAGGTCTGGAGAGAGAGGTGGAGAGACTGGGAGGTCTGGAGAGAGGGGTGGAGAGACTGGGAGGTCTGGAGAGAGGGGTGGAGAGACTGGGAGGTCTGGAGAGAGAGGTGGAGAGACTGGGAGGTCTGGAGAGAGAGGTGGAGAGACTGCGAGGCCTGGAGAGAGGGGTGGAGAGGCTGCGAGGCCTGGAGAGAGGGGTGGAGAGACTGGGAGGTCTGGAGAGAGAGGTGGAGAGACTGGGAGGTCTGGAGAGAGAGGTGGAGAGACTGGGAGGTCTGGAGAGAGAGGTGGAGAGACTGGGAGGTCTGGAGAGAGAGGTGGAGAGACTGCGAGGCCTGGAGACGTCCCGGGCTGCTGATCGCCTGGGGAGAGAAGTGGCCCACCGGGAGACACTCAGACTGAGGGAGGAGAGAGACGGTCTAAAGAAAAGTCTGTTCCACACAGAGCTCAAAAACAGCACCTTGGAGCGCTCACTCACCTCCACAGAGAGAGAGATACTTGGGTAGGAGCAAATGCATGTGGATGCACCTTCTCAATTCTTGCCAAATGATGTGATGATAATGAGAGTTTCTGTCTGTTTATTAAGGTTGAAGGAAGAGATCAATGCTCAAAAACAGGGGAGAGAGGCGGAGCGCCTGGGAATACTCAGACTGAGGGAGGAGAGAGACGGTCTAAAGAAAAGTCTGATACAGACAAAGATCCAGAACAGCAACCTACAGAGCTCACTTGTCTCCACAGAGAGGGAGATTCTTGGGTAGGAGCAAATGCATCTGGTCAGGGCCGCCACCAGGGGGGGGGTGAAAGGTGGCGGTCGCCCCGGGCCTCACGCTTTAGAGGGCCTCGTGGCAGGCAGGAACTTTATTTTCATTCTAGCACTGCCATGACTCAGAGCTGTGTCGGGGGGGGCGTTTCGGGGGGGAGACCAAGGCGTGTCGGGGGGGGCTTGCAATGCCTATTTCGCACAAGGCCTCTCATATATCCCAGGCGGCCCTGCACCTGGATGCACCTTCTCAATTCTTGTCAAATGATTTGATGTTAATGAGAGTTTGTCTGTTTATTAAGGTTGAAGGAAGAGATTAATGCCCATCAAAAAAAGGGGAGAGAGGCAGAGCGCCTGGAGACATTCAGACTGAGGGAGAGAGACAGTCTAAAGAAAAGGCTGATACAGACAGAGCTCAAAAACAGCACCTTGGAGCGCTTACTCACCTCCACAGAGAGAGAGATTCTTGGGTAGGAGCAAATGCATCTGAACAGGGCCGCCGCTAGTGGGGGGGTGAAAGATGGCGATCGCCCCTGGGCCTCACGCTTTAGAGGGCCTCACGGCAGGCAGGAACTTTATTTTCATTCTAGCGCTGCCACGACTCAGAGCCGTGTCGGGGTGGAGACAGAGGCGTGTCGAGGGGAGGGGCCTCTCAATTCTTGCCAAATGATTTGATGGTAATGAGAGTTTCTGTCTGTTTATTAAGGTTGAAGGAAGAGATTAATGCCCATCAAAAAAAGGGGAGAGAGGCAGAGCGCCTGGACACATTCAGACTGAGGGAGAGAGACAGTCTAAAGAAAAGGCTGATACAGACAGAGCTCAAAAACAGCACCTTGGAGCGCTTACTCACCTCCACAGAGAGGGAGATTCTTGGGTAGGAGCAAATGCATCTGGATGCACTTTCTCAATTCTTGCCAAATGATGTGATGGTAATGAGAGTTTCTGTCTGTTTATTAAGGTTGAAGGAAGAGATCAATGCTCAAAAACAGCTCATTGGCCACCAAGAACTCACAGGAAAGTGAACAAGAGAAAAACTAGTAGGGGATAACCACAGAGATCTAATGTTCAAATGCATTTAATTTGGGAAGTAAACATTATATTACATGACACTCACTTAGCTGACACTTTTATTAAAAAAAAAATCATTTAGCGTAGGAAAAGCCAAGGTACTACTTGCCAGAACTCACAAGTGCATCTCCTTTCTAAAACAAGTGACTAGTGCATAGTCTCGTGCTGAAGGCAAAGTGCAGAATAGCAAACTAAAAATATAATAGGCGTCTAAGAGGGAGGATCGTGGTACTACTGTATCTCTTGAAGAAGTGAGTTTTGAGCCTGTGACAAAAGATGGGCAGCGACTCTGCTGTCCTGATGTCAGTGGGCAGTTCATTACATCACTGCAGGGCCAGGACAGTTAAGAGCCGTGACCGTGTCCATCGACCGCTGGAGCCTCGGAGTGAGAAGGCAACCACTCACCCCAAGGTAACACAGCATAGTGGTTGGGAGGGAGTGTAGGGTTTGACTATGGCCTGGAGGTAGGAGAGAGCTGTTTAATTCATTGCCCTATAGGATAGTCCCAGAGTCTGGATGCAAGCTGCTACAAGGAGCCAGTGTAGAGAACAGAGAAGGGAAGTTTGTGGGAGAACTTGGGTGGTTGAACACCAGGCGAGCAGCAGCTTTCTGGACAAGTACCAGGGGTTTAATGGCCGAGGCAGGGCTGCCCCAGCAAGGAGGGAGTTGCACTAGTCCAAACGCGAGATGACAAGGGCCTAGATGAGCACCTCGGTACATGCATTTTCCCTTTACTACTCCTTTAATATAGTGATAGTATACATCTTATAGTTGAAGAATGAGGAAAAAACAAAAAATTGATGAGTGGAAGAAAAAATGTTATTTTGTAGTGTCTCCACTTTTGTAAAGCCTAGTTTTTATTTTTATTTCAGTCAAAAAGTAAAAAAAAAAAATCGTTTTAAAACTAAATGTGTATATATTCTCACACCTAGTTTTCATTTTTTCGTTAGTTTTCGTTAACTATAATAACCTTGATCCAGGCCCTTCTCATCTCCCGCCTGGATTACTGCAACTCCCTCCTTGCTGGGGCCATGGCGTTAGCCATTAAACCCGTGGAATTTGTCCAGAAAGCTGCTCTGTGCCTGGACTTCAACCACCCCAAGTTTTTTCACACAACCTCCCTTCTCCGTTCTCTACACTGATTCCCTGTAGCATCTTACATCCAGTTTAAAACTCTGGTACTAGCCTGCTGGGCAATGAAAGGAACAGCTACCTCCTACCTCCAGGCCATGATCAAACCCTACACTCCCGCCTGACCACTACACTCTGCTACCTCGGGAGGACTGGTTGCCCCGTCACTGCGAGGCCCCTGTAGTCAAATGACGCGGTCACGGCTCTTCTCTGTCCTGGCCCCACAGTGGTGGAATTAACTACCCACTGACGTCAGGACAGTAGAGTCGCAGCCCATCTTTCGCTGCAGGCTCAAAACACACCTCTTCAAGAGGTACAGTACTACAAGGAGTAGTACTGTACCAAGCACCTATTCTATTTTTAGTTTGCTATTCTTCACTTTGCCTTCAGCACTAGATTATGCTCTTAGTCACTTGTTTTAGAAAGGTGATGCACTTGTGAGTTCTGGCAACTACTTTAAATGCAATTATTGTAAGTATCTTTGGAAGTGTCAGCTAAATGACTGTAATATATTGTAATGTAGCTATCTAGCTAGGTTTTAAGTGGATTAATTGGAAGGCTACAACATATTGACATCATGTTCATACAAATCAAAACATTCACTGATTTTGTGTTTTGTGGATGGGTGTATTGCTGTTTTGAAATAAATAATTTTCATCTGGATGTTTCACTAATCGGATAAAGATGATCACTTAGAATAACTTTGTATTGACTGGTAATGGCTCTACACTTTCAGTATCCAAGTGGTTTCACACTATGGATGTGTGGGGGAGCATGTGGTGTACACTAAGAGAATGGTATTGACCTGAATGCTTCAGGTGGTTCACATTCATTTGGGGATTTATGGGTTTTGTGTTCATATAAGAGCAGTTAAAACAGATCAGTCAAATTTGGCCTTGAACACTATAAAACGGGGGCTCATTTTAGACCGTGAACCCGGGTGAGTTGTGGCTGTGGGTGTGTATGGGGATGTTTTCCATCTACTGGATGAACATAATATTGTCTTACCCATTCATTTCCTATAGCGGGTCATTTTACCCATTCAATTCCTATGGCAGGTCATTTTAAACCCAGAACAGCACCCTGATCAGCTTGGTCTCACACTACAACAGATTCAGCTTCATCAAGGTGATCAATATTTCATCTGCAACATGCATTTTCAAGTTGGCCATATAGAACTGCTAAACTAAAAAAGAACTGTACATGCTGACGAAATGCATCACAGGCAGAGGTCTGTGCTCTCTGAGCGCTATTCTAGTTATTGTCATGTTTCTGTAACACTATTTAACTGGCCACCCGAAGACCTTCATCAACATGCAATGATAGCAGTCAACCACATAGTGGCGGTGTTGAACAGAGCTCAGGTAGGAGACCTCAAACTGCAAGCAGAGGATGCAGATTATAAACACTATGAAGAGTGAAGATGTTCTTCTGAAACACAGACCGAGGCCTGATTAATCATTTTAACTCTATTCACCTGTTCTCTTTATTATGTTGGAGATACTGTATCTATCTGTGGGTTCACTTTCAAACGAACACTTCTGAAGATGGAAACACCAGCCTCTCCATGTCCTTTTTAATCTGATGATCACCTGTTGTGACCTTAATTGACTTCTGCTTCATTCCTTTGGGTTTAGGAATGTCTCATGACATATTTTAGATATGAAGACATTTTAGGTATGAGGAACTGCTTATCACTATATTATAGCTTATCTAATGATCATTACTTATCATATCTAACCTTAACTCCTCCCACTGCTGCTTGGACCAGTTGGTCCAGTTTGTTACATTCCTCATAGGGCTTCTGTTAGTGTGTTTTGGCTACTGTACTGTTCACATTTCTCCTAATTCCACTGGATTAAACATTGATATTCGTAAATAAATACATTGAGTGTTCCATAAAGTACGTTTTTAACATATGGATGGAGTTAATGTTTAACATTTAGTGCTAGTGCCTATTGTACTGTAAGTGGGGTACTGGGGTGCTGAGAAAATGTATTTGGTCCAGCATTAAGCTACTACAGTAGATAGGCCGTGTATTATACCAAAATATAAACTACACACATGTAGGAAGACAAAATACCGATATTATTTGGTCACTTTAGGTGGTACCGAATCTGGATAGGCCCCTGGACTAAATGGTTGGTTTGTAAACTGCCTGATCAGCCTTTTCTATCCATTTTGCATCTTTCAGAATGGCATATTATGCAAATTAATTGATTACTTCTTCTAGCTACTTTTGGGAGAACCAACAGCTACTTCCCTTACAGAGGAGCTGGCAACACTGCACTTAGCACCCCGATATCAGTCAGTCTTTCATTGTTCATGGTGTTGCGCACTGAAATGTATCGATTTCAGTGCAGAAA
The DNA here is from genome assembly GCF_949987555.1 of Borostomias antarcticus. Lineage (NCBI taxonomy): Eukaryota > Metazoa > Chordata > Actinopteri > Stomiiformes > Stomiidae > Borostomias > Borostomias antarcticus. The sequence goes on from NC_140234.1 coordinate 9,978,738, forward strand.
AGTTGGCATCAGCTGTGCTTAGAGATAGGGCCATGGCAGGGTCTTGAAGACAACAACTTCTTAAAGAACGTAGTGTCTGGAGTACTCGGGTATCTGTTGTGCAAGGGGGAGGAGCACAGTCAGGGATGAAAATTAACTTTTTGGCTCACCTGCCAAGGGGACTGGTAGATGAAAAAATCCGCCGGCCAAGTATATTTTCTACCGGCCAAAATAATAAATTCTCTTTTTGTCACATTATACATCTGTTTCAGTACTTTTCATTCAGATAATAGTATTATGTTGAATACATGCTTAAGGAAGAGGCCAAAGTACAATTTCAAATAAAGTAGTTTTCGATGCCTAGAAACATTGCAATTCATAGAAATTCAAATATTCATTTCCATTCACTTCCACGGTGTAGAATTATCCATAACTAGCTAACCCTACACAAATATGAGATATAAATGATCCAAGCCTTCACCTCATGGTCTTTATGTGTTTATGAACAACATACATATACTGTAACATATTCACAGCCTGTCATCATGTAAAGTTAAACCTGAGCTGGATGCAGGGGCATAGGTTTGATTTGATCTTTGGTAGGGACACAATAGGTTGTTGTTGTTTCACGTAGTCTGGTTTGAATCTGGGTGGTGGCCGAATCAGATTAATTTCCGTCGCCACTGATTGGGCAATGTGACAACGAATGACAAGGTTTATCTACAAAACCTACATCTGTTGAGTCAGACTATAATCTCACCTGTAACCCTGATGCATCTCCCGCCTGCCTCTCCAGGTCCTGCCTTTCTGCTGCTTTCACCCAAACAATTCTAATGTCCATTTTTGTCTTATTTTTTCTGGTCATAAAAGGGAAATGATTGACAATATCAAACTACTTGCAGACATGAAACACTCTTTTCCGTGTAGCCTACAGCCTATTCTGTGTAGCATATGAAATATGAACATAATAACGCTGGACTTGGACTGAATTGCATAAACAAACCAGACGTCTGGTCTCGTTTGTTTAGCCTGTTATGCAATTCAGTGGGCGAGTGAACCTAGCTAGTCATTGCTCAAACCTAGGAGTTTGCAACAGTTATACCAAAACTGATTTATTACTAGCTAAAGACAACTGTTATGACAACATTACAGCACCTTATCTCTGCCTCAGCAAACGTTTACGAGACCTAACGTTATAGCTAATACGTACAGCTCTGACTAGCTGCACCACCAGCACTAACATTACAGTTTACAGGCATTAAGTAGGACGCAAACTAAACTATTATCATTGATACAACTCCGTACAGAAAAATAATTGTCGGTCAACATATTGTATTCCCTATTGTTCAATAACTTCAATCTTACTTCTGCTTAATCAAAATTCCCGCTGTTGCCGTCAGTCGATGCTCGATGTGCTGTGAGCTGCTGAGCTCGCGAGGCCCTCGCTGGGTCACAGAGGGAGGGAGGGAGGGAGGGGGGGAAGTAGGCTACTGTACATTGAGGGGGGGAAGTAGGCTACTGTACATTGTTGATTGGATAGCTTGCTGAACGCAGCTGTCAACCAGGCCTTAATTCCCAACCGTTTTGCTTTCGCAAGTTGTGAATGGTAATTAAAAACTACAGTTTTCACTCTGTATTATTTTTGGTAGGGACAATTCGTGTTCCCGTGGCTTTGGTATGGAAATGTCCATAGCGTCCATACCTAAAACTAGGCCTATGGCTGGATGACCAGTGAAGTCAGTCAAGGAGGAACCAGTACCGTCTTCAGAGTTTATAAGCTACATGACAAGCGATCAAAGACATCCCTTCTGAGAAACAGTGTCTTGGTATGCTATGGAAGCCCAGAGACAGGATGGTACACATCTACTGTAGGTGTTGACTGTAGAAGCGCGCGTCCTCTGAGGTAAATGTGAACGATTTTCTGTGCGCGAGTAGCCTCGCGTCACCAGTCTCTCCTAGTGCGCGAGGCTCCGCAACAGTCATGTGACTGAAAACTTTATTTGGTGCAGCGGGGGAGCAACACACAACAAACAGAACGCCGGTCTATGGCATGGATGTGGCGACATCGCACGCATACTTTATTACATGACTCTATTGGTACAAACATTTACTCGCCAGCGTGGAGGATAGCCTCCGAAATTTAGTCGCCAAATGGAAATTTTACCCGCCATTGGCGGGTGGCGGGTGTTAATTTTCAACCCTGCCTGCAGCCCATAGATTACATGTTCTATAGGGTGTGTTAGGGTACTTATTTTCCAAAGTATGGTACAATGAGGTCTTGGGGCGGGTAAAAGGATCCATGATACGTTTTCATTTGCGTTTATGGTCTTCTAACGTTAGACTAGTCAAGATCCTGCAGTAGCCTATTCATATCTGCCTGGTTAGATTTATATCTGATGTTGGCTAGCTAATGTTAGCTGGTGGTGTTATTAGCAAGCTGGCTGGATTTGGACCTGATCCAGGGCTCTTGTTCTTGTGCATTCCATTCATTTCAATATGAGAGGTGTGAACGGCCTATTGGTGGCATTTGGCGCAGCTCATGAGTTCATTTTCATTGATGAAGTTGGATTCAATCTATCTAAAACCAGGCGTCGGGGCCCAGATGTTACAGGACAAAGAGCTGTTGTGAATGTCCCTGGGCAGCGTGGGGGAAATATCACCTTGTGTTCCTGGAAGAAGAAACAGTGTTTTGTGGTGTGTGGGAGCAGGTCTGTGAGCTTCAAGAATGTTAAGTTGGGGGAGGGGGAGAGCCCTTTCCACTAGCCCAGAGAGATAAGGAGGAGGAGGTCTTAAGATGAGGTCATTTTGGCTGAAGTATGGGACTCATTGTTTTCTGACCACACATTTGTAGTCTGATATCCCTGCTCTGGAGATCAGACATACCTTGTGAGCTCACAATAAAATCATTTAAACATGCCTTAGTTTACGGAATATAATTACTAGATTGATTATCAACCTGCAAAAACCTAGATATGGCCTTTGAGGGCTGAAAACATTTTCAAAAGGTTCCTACATCTGCAAGGAGTTCTCCATCACCATGCCACCCTAGGTCCATCCAGTACTGCACACATGATCACGTTCTGAGGGGGCGGCAGCAGCTCAGGAGGTAGAGTAGCCGTCTGGGAGCCTCCAGTTCAATTCCAGCTATCTCCTCTTGACGTCGTTGACGTTCGTTGACGTGTTCTTGAGTAAGACACTAATTTATCCCAAAGAGCAGGCTAACACCAGCTGGCCACCATTGGTGAGTGAATGAGAGAAGATATTGTAAAGCGCTCTATGCTTTAGAAGTGCACTCCACTCACAATGACATATCTGGTGCTCTATATAATGCAGTTGTACAGGATGGAGCAGAGCAGCCCAGGTTTGTTGTCATGTGGGATAATGTTAGTTTCCACCGGGCTGCTCTGGTCTGGGACTGGTTCACCAACCACCATACATAACTTCACAGGTGGATACACCGTTACCCCCTTACTCCCCATTCCTCAGTCCCATTGAGGAATTATTTTCACTTTGGCGTTGGAAGGTTTATGAACACCAACCATATACCCGCATGACTCTCCCTGGGAGCAATGGAAGAGGCATGCAGAGACACTGAGGGAGGGTCAGTCCAGGGTTGGATACTGAGGTGGGGTCAGTCCAGGGTTGGATACTGAGGGGGGTCAGTCCAGGGTTGGATACTGAGGTGGGGTCAGTCCAGGGTTGGATCCTGAGGGGGGGGGGTGGTTAGTCCAGGGTTGGATACTAAGGTGGGGTCAGTCCTGGGTTGGATACTGAGGTAGGGTCAGTCCAGGGTTGGATACTGAGGCAGGCACACAAATGAACACACTCTCGACAGTACCTCTCTCAGGATACACAATGTTTATTAAAAAGGGTAATGAAAAAACAACATTCTGAAAAGTTAGGGTTAGAGTTTAAAATGCAGCTGTCCAGCCATCCAACCAATGCAAACAGTCACAACAAATACATTTCCATCCCAGTTTGTGTTCCATGTCTGGTGCACATCCACTGCTTTTAAAATAATCTGAAATCCAAAAAGTTAGGCTACTTATTCCAATCTAGATCCAATCTTCCAAAGAGATACAGTTGTAAGCCATGAACTCAACCAGGTATATTGGAATTTATTTAAACAGTCCCTTTGCAATCACCATTTCATCTACTTTGTGTTGCAGTATTTTTTGTTTTATTCTTTCATGTTTTTAAAGCAATCGACTTTGACCAAGAGGACGAAATTAAGTCCATCCATTCACCCAACGTCATCCTTGAGCGCAGCATTCCATAGGCCTATAGGATAAGGCCTGCCGTATTATTCAGTTCACCAAGGATCTTCCTCAAGTTCCTCTTTTCATTTTCTCCAGTAATCCAAACTCCATATCCAATTCCTATTTTGATCATTGGCTCACACCTGAATAAACCAATTGCTTGTAGAGTGATTACAGATCTGATTTCAGAATATTATTCCAGATTAAACTGTATAAAATATTTGAGGGGTTCTTTTGCAAAAGCAAACATCTCCTTTTACTGGCCTAATAGGTAACCTAAATCATGTTTGCCCATATCTGTGGTGCGGTTTAAAATAGTAGGCTTATTCATCTCTTGATGGTGATGTTTTAGAACGACACCATGCGGGACAGACAGTTGGCATATTCGTAAAAACATTCACATACCCTGATAGATATTAATTATTATTATCAAGTCTCATCATAATACGGGAGATATCGTGAGGGAATGGATGAAGGACTTAAAACTAAATGATTGTTAGGACTATATATCTGAATATTTGGACTGTATTTGAGTATTGAATAGAGATATTATTGAAAAAGAAAAGGGCAGGAGTGCTGGGAAGTTCAGACAGGTGTGATCAAGGTGATATTTGGTCAGGAACAGGAAAGGCTGAGCTGGGGAGTCTACCCACACGTGTAGCAGCATACCTCAATATGTATCTTATATAGCTATAGCTCAATAAAAATATTGTAACTTTTGCTAGTTACTTTTCTTTGAACAAGAGAATATTATTATTTGAGGTGTCTATTCTTATGTAGGTTATGATTTGAAGTGTCTACTTTTTGGGGGGAACATGTAAACATGGAATACAGTGAAATTCCTCCTATGATATTATCTGCTTGTCTGATTAACTATAGTATACAGTAAGACACTATGTAGCTCAAACTCGTAAATCATCTGTTTGATTGTTATAAGGTGAAGTGAACAGAGTTACAATTTAACCCTATTCCTATAGTTTTTTTTTCTCAAAAGACTCCGGATCTGCCTATTACACTAGAACGCATCTCCGGATTTCAAGCACCAAAACGTGGCCCCGGACGTATCGATCTGCCTCCAGAAAAACTCAGTAGTGTAATCCAGTCCTAAGGCTATGGCTATGACTTCTCTCCTGTATGAACACACTGGTGTGTCTTTAACTCTCCTGACGTAGTGAAGTTCTTTCCACACTGGACACAGTGGTATGGCTTCTCCCCTGTATGAAAACGCTGGTGTGTCTTTAACTCTCCTGACGTAGTGAAGTTCTTTCCACACTGGACACAGTGGTATGGCTTCTCCCCTGTATGAAAAAGCTGGTGTGTCTTTAAATATCCTGACGTAGTGAAGTTCTTTCCACACTGGTCACAGTGGTATGGCTTCTCTCCTGTATGAACACTCTGGTGTTTCTTTAAATTTCCTGACGCAGTAAAGTTCTTTCCACACTGGTCACAGTGGTATGGCTTCTCTCCTGTATGTACACGCTGGTGTGTCATTAAATCTCCTGGCGTAGTGAAGTTCTTTTCACACTGGTCACAGTGGTATGGCTTCTCTCCTGTATGAAAACGCTGGTGTGTCTTTAAATCTCCTGACGTAGTGAAGTTCTTTCCACACTGGTCACAGTGGTATGGCTTCTCTCCTGTATGAACACGCTGATGTGTCTTTAAATCTCCTGACGTAGTGAAGTTCTTTCCACACTGGTCACAGTGGTATGGCTTCTCTCCTGTATGAACACGCTGGTGTGTCTTTAAATATCCTGACGTAGTGAAGTTCTTTCCACACTGGTCACAGTGGTATGGCTTCTCTCCTGTATGAACACGCTGGTGTGTTTTTAAATATCCTGACGTAGTGAAGTTCTTTCCACACTGGTCACAGTGGTATGGCTTCTCTCCTGTATGAACACGCTGGTGTGTCTTTAAATCTCCTGACGTAGTGAAGTTCTTTCCACACTGGTCACAGTGGTATGGCTTCTCTCCTGTATGAACACGCTGATGTGTCTTTAAATCTCCTGACTTAGTGAAGTTCTTTCCACACTGGTCACAGTGGTATGGCTTCTCTCCTGTATGAACACGCTGGTGTGTCTTTAAATCTCCTGACGTAGTAAAGTTCTTTCCACACTGGTCACAGTGATAGGGCTTCTCTCCTGTATGAACACGCTGGTGTTTCTTAAAATTTCCTGACGTAGTGAAGTTCTTTCCACACTGGTCACAGTGGTATGGCTTCTCTCCTGTATGAACACGCAGGTGTATCTTTAAATTTCCTGACGTAGGGAAATTCTTCCCACACTGGTCACAGTGGTGTGGCTTCTCTCCTGTATGAACACGCTGGTGTGTCTTTAACTGTCCTGACGTAGTGAAGTTCTTCCCACACTGGTCACAGTGGTGTGGCTTCTCTCCTGTATGAACACGCTGGTGTGTCTTTAAATCTCCTGACGTAGTGAAGTTCTTTCCACACTGGTCACAGTGATAGGGCTTCTCTCCTGTATGAACACGCTGGTGTTTCTCAAAATTTCCTGACGTAGTGAAGTTCTTTCCACACTGGTCACAGTGGTATGGCTTCTCTCCTGTATGAACACGCAGGTGTATCTTTAAATTTCCTGACGTAGGGAAGTTCTTCCCACACTGGTCACAGTGGTGTGGCTTCTCTCCTGTATGAACACGCTGGTGTGTCTTTAACTGTCCTGACGTAGTGAAGTTCTTCCCACACTGTTCACAGTGGTATGGCTTCTCCCCTGTATGAACACGCAGGTGTATCTTTAAATTTCCTGACGTAGGGAAGTTCTTCCCACACTGGTCACAGTGGTGTGGCTTCTCTCCTGTATGAACACGCTGGTGTCTTTAACTGTCCTGACGTAGTGAAGTTCTTCCCACACTGTTCACAGTGGTATGGCTTCTCCCCTGTATGAACACGTTGGTGTGTCTTTAAATTTCCTGACTTAGTGAAGTTCTTCCCACACTGTTCACAGTGGTACGGTCTTGGCTTGTCTGTGTCTCTCTGTCTCTGGGCGGGAGCTGGGGTGAGGGGGGTGTTGGAGGTGATGATAGGGAGTGATTGAGAGGAGGAGGAGGAGAGAATCTCTGGTCTGATCTGTCTGCTCGAGAGACGAGAGAGAGAGACGTAGAGGTTGTCATGGCTCCTCTTGAGGTGCTTGTTGAGGTAGATCTGGGTGGTGTATGTGAATGGGCACTCAGAGCAGGAGAACACCTGAGTCTGTGGCATCACTCCTGGGATAGTGAATGAAAAAGAGACAAACATTAAAAAGGATTCTCACACCTGTATTACGTTACATTACATTAAGTGCAAATACTGTATAGAGTGTTTATACGTAGCTAGTTGGGGAGAACAGAACGACACCAGAACTTCAGATTGAGGACAGGAGAGAGAAAGATATGCAAGAGGTTCCTCTGGCTGAGAGAGAGAGAGGGAGAGTGAAAGCAGGATGATGCATTACATCTTAAATGGTGTTGAGAGACTCGCGTTGATGTATCTGATTGGCGAGAGAACATTTACGCTGGGTTATTAACTATGGGAAATTTTAAACTTTAAAACATGTAAATAAAACATGTAAATAATGTAATGTTATGCATCATCCCCAACATGGGCGGCAGCAGTGAGTAGGCTAAACAAAGGGGAGAGCGCCGAATCGCCGGTAGAAGAAGACAGTCGATGCGCTGTGGATATTAGCCATTTAAGTGTACAAATTTGCCTTTTATTTGAAAGGTGGGGGCCTACAAACTGTAGCCACCTAGGAGAAAAGGCTGTCATCTTTCCAACGATGTTTTTACTTTGGTGAGTAACGAAACGGTTTTGTCTGTAGACTCGGACGAGCGGGCCGAGGAAGCGCATTCATAGGTCAATTGCTTTGAGAGTAACAGGGCGTTGGATATCTGTTGGATATCGCCCTGGACCAGGTCTATATACGGCCATGCTCTCCACTCATGGCGCGTTCCAGGCAACCCGTAACTCGTGTTTTTCCGACCTCCTACACGTGAAAATGCTCTGGAATGGCAGTCAAACCCGTAACTTCCCACCCGGCAACTGGGAGTACATCGATCTGTACGTGTTCACGGGTGGGAAGTTACGGGTTTGACTGCCATTCCAGAGCATTTTCACGTGTAGGAGGTCGGAAAAACACGAGTTACGGGTTGCCTGGAACGCACCATTAATATCACCAGCGAATAAAAGAAGTGAACGCACGCAGCAACGACCAGCAACAGAGAAATACACTGAAAACAGACCGCATGTCGGCATGTTCGCTTCACGCGCTTCCCTCTCAACATGGTCATACAAAACAGCTTGCTGAATTCCGAAAAGATGAATAAACTATTCTGTTTTCGATTCAAATGTGTAGCTATATGACCCTCCCCTGGACTCAAATTAAAAAGAACAGTAACCCTCTCCTGGACTCAAATTAAAAAGAACAGTAACCCTCTCCTGGACTCAAATTAAAAAGAACAGTAACCCTCTCCTGGACTCAAATTCAAAAACAGTCGTCTAACCCTCCCTTGTTCATTCGAAGTTCACTTCCTAAACCGAAGCCCCAAACGGCTTCGCTCTAATCTTTCAAAAATAAAAAATAACATACAACTTACCGAATTGAGGATTGTCGTAGCCTACAGTGAAAGGCTAGTGAGTAGGTTGTGATGGAAACGTTTGTTTACTCAAAAAGAATAAAGAGCTTGTCTCTTGTTTTCTTCAGATGGATAAAAAAATCTTTGCAATGGGGAATCTTTACAGGCGTGACAAACAATGTTCAACTGTGAAAAGTTTCCAAGGTAGAGAGAGACACAAATTACGAACACAATTTATATACACTTTTGGTCGTGACTGCTAGTCTTTTCAATGCTCTTAACCAATCGGTGAAAGCCGGGAACAATGACGCGTTTCACTGTTCAGACCCGGTCTAGAGCCCGCCTCCTGAGACGGGAAACTACCTGACGCCCTTTTCTGGATATGTAATTGTAATATCTTGTACTATATTACATAATCAAGGTCGGACAGCGGCGTAACCATTTACTGACGTTCACTGATATACTTTGGAGAAGTGCATTACAGGGCATGGCCATCACTGACTAACTGACACTGCACTGCTATATCTACCTAGGTCATTAACAAGTAGTAGTGCTTAGGTGAACCTCTGTTGCCACCTACTGGACATTGTTAAGAACACATAACCCAACCATAACATATAGTACAGTAATGGTAGTGACCAGTTCTGACATTACTATGTCATATAGCAATATAATTCTATAGTAATGTAATTCAGTATTATTCTGACATGCATTATGCGTGACCTCTTCATTTATGACAGAGGAGAGACATGGTGTGTTTGTAGAGACAGAGGAGAGACGTGGTGTGTGTAGAGACAGAGGAGAGACGTGATGTGTGTGTGTAGAAAGAGAAAGACAGAGGAGAGACATGGTGTGTTTGTAGAGACAGAGGAGAGACGTGGTGTGTGTGTAGACAGTCAGAGGAGAGACGTGGTGTGTGTAGAGGCTCCTCAGAGGATGGGGATTAGCAGAGAGCACACGTCTCTGGAACCAGGAGGCTCTGCTCTACCAGGAGGCTCTGCTCAGGCATCTCTTCGGTCCAGCTGCTGGTACCAGTGGTCTGGGTCTGCTGGTACAGTACAGACTGGTACCACTGGTGTGGTTCTGCTGGTACAGTTTTGAGCCAGTGGCGAAAGATGGGCAGCGACTCTGCTGTCCTGACGTCAGTGGGCAGTTCGTTCCACCACTGCGGGGCCAGGACAGAGAAGAGCCGTGACCGCGTTGATCGACCGCAGTGGCCTCCATTACATTACAGTCATGTCTTTTCAGTGGTTGGTTTTCACTCTACTCCAAAACTAGATCCGGTTCACGCCGTAGTGTTATCGTCCCTCGCCAGTCGCTAGGAGTTAGAATGCAGTCAGACTTCAGGGTTGGACTCAGAGTTTTTTGAACGTCCTGGAATACCCCCATGTGTCTGTTGTCTCGCTTGCTGGGGTTTACATTTCCATTAGGTCCTGTAGCTCTAGGCTGTACGTATTCAGCAATGACGTACAGTATGCAACATTGGTCAATTACACAACAGCATTAGTCCCCCAACATCATTACCGAAATATTGATATTGTAGAAGAAGTTCAGTTAATCTGGCATCATTGTCATTATCATCATGAATCAGTCTCATCACAACAGTTCTGATAACCCCAATGGGAGATGGGAAATGTAGGCTGTGATAACAGTTTTTTTTTCCTATACAGCCAGTGGAGGCCACAGATGATGTCCTTTCGGAGCAGTTCAGGCCAGACACTGTGCAGGATGGATTTTCCACGGTGCCAGCTGTAGAGGAGGAGCCCCCCTCCAACCTGGCAACCCTCAGTTATGAGGTATGAGGCATGTCGTGCCTGATGCATGTAGGATGGAGCTGTTCCTTCCATTGCCCTGTAGGCTAGCACAAAACAGAGGGACAAAAAAGAGACCAAAAGTAATGGGAAAAAAAGGAATACAAATGAATGGGAGTGACAAAAAAACAACCAACATAGAACTGAATATAGTTGCAAGGATCAAAATGATAAATTATATTATTATGTCAGTATTAAATAGTCCCTCAGTTGCTTTCTAAAAGATGTCTGAGAAGACGATCTCAGTGATAGTGATAGAGTGATAGAGTTTTGGACCTCTAAATTTAATGTTGAATTGATGGCGTGATGTTCGACAGAAAGGTAGGTGAAGTTGATTATTATGCCTAGTTGGTTATTAATGGACCAATTAATGTCAACTTCAGGAAAAGTGCCACTAAAATGCTTCTTTGATTAATACAGGATGGGAGCCATCACGATACCCTCGATTCTGCTCTAGAGCTTCCTGCTGGGGTAGTTGACGGTATGTGTTCTGTCCAAACATTTTGAAAGTCTTGAGATGTGCAAACCTTAATGTCTGTACACATTGTCGCTAATGAACTCATTCTGTGTGTATAGGATCTCTGGAATCACAGGTGGACAATGCTACATTTCCACTACTGAGTCTCCAGAAGGACCTTGTTAGAGGGACTAATCTAGCAGTTCCTGCTGGAGTATGTAACGGTATGTGTTATGTCCAAACATTTTGAAAGTGTTGAGATATGCTAGCCTTCATTTATGTGCACTTTGTCACTAATTCACTCATTCTGTGTCTATAGGATCTCTAGAGGCACAGGCGTGCACAACACAGGACATGCACAGCTCTGTCATGGCAGTGAAATGGAGGCCAGGGTCCAGGTTAAGAGCGTTGCCTTGGATCATTCTTCGGATCATAGTCATCAAGGTCATGACTACCAAGGTTTTCAAGCTTCCATGGAGCAGCATCCTCCTGAGAATCAGAGAGGTGGTGCATGGAAGGCATCGGGTTCCCTTCTCCCAGCTGTACGTGGCCGGTCTGCTCTACATACTTTTTTGTGAAGGGTATTTGGACTTGCTCCCTTTTGTCGTGCCGGAATGGACCGCTTTCAAGGACAAGGTCATAGAGGTCATCACTAGTATCGTCATTACGTTGTCGTGGAGATGCACCCTGAGAGCAGGACAAAAGGTGAGCCTTGCATTTAGCAAGTTGATCAACAGCCATCTGGAGCGCCACGACCTGCCCCTCAACACAGAGAAGCACCGCCACGACCTGCCCCTCAACACAGAGAAACACCAGCAGGACACCCTGAAGCAGCTCCTCCAAAAACAAGAGAAGGCCCTGAACGTTCAGGTGAGCCAGCTGTATCTTAACCTCACTTTGGGAGATTCTTGTCTTTTCATTTCAATATTTTGAACCTTAAAACAATGAATTGTGGCGTCCGTGGTCCTGCGACAGAGCTGCGTCCGTCGCCTCATGGGCAGGAGGAGCGGGAGAAGCGCCTCAGGAAGCTGGATGTTGCCAAGAGCAAGAGGATCATGCAGCTGCAGCGCAGGATCAATGAGCAGGTGAGCGCTGTGGCTGTGAATATGGATGTTTATAAGGAGCTAAGTTAACATATTTGTACCCAAGCTGAATCTTGATTTGAGAGGTAGAGAGGTAAAAAAACAAACAACAACAAAAAAACATAATGAAATGATATTAACCGCCAAGAAATTGTCAAAGTTCAACTGATCCCCCACTAACACAACAGAGCACGATGACAGGAAATATTACAAACCTTTTTTAAAATACTACAACACTACAACAGTACAATCCTACCACCAAGTAAAGAAAGCACCACAATCACTAGCCTACTTAAAATAGCCTACTAGGGGCCTACCTAAATTAACTAGCCTACTATTGGTGCATTCAAGACAACTCGGGACTCAGGAACTCCAACTTGTGAAAAACGAATTGAACGCTCGTCCAACTCAGGATAACAAATCGGGAACTTGGTATTATTTTGAGCCCCGAGTTGACGTCACAACATGGCGGCATAGTTTCAGTTTATTCAGTTTATTTTTTTAAAGGGACAATTCACACCAATCAATAATTTTAGGAACATTTTAGTAAATGAGCACTCATAGTAAATGTGTCAGTGTTAGCTGAGTAGCTAGTATATATAACGTTGACTATAAGAATTCAATTATTATAAAGTGTTTGTTGACGTTTTTACATGTAATTTGATGTCTGATTGTGCAATATATGTTTGTATTCTATATATGTCTCTCTGATTATAGCAATATGTGGACTTTAACAGCTATTTTACTGGCGAAATTAGTTAGCCAGCTATTTTGCTGGCTAACATAACATAGCTAACGTTTGCTAGCTAGTTTCGTTACTTACTTTTTTCTCCCGCGTTAAAATCGTCATGAATGCAATGACGTCGGGGGTCATATTCCCAACTTGGGAATTCCTGAGTCCTGCATTGTCTTGAACGCACCATATGTCCTGTCACACAGCGCGTCACACAAGTCTTTTAGCCTGCCTTTACATCCCCTGTGATACTTAGCTTGAAGTAGGCTAGTATGTCCCATTCGTATGCATACTCCATTCAAAGTACATAGCAGCTGTAATACGTACTAACAGTAAAAAGAAGTATGCGATTTGGAACAAAGCCAGGGAGTTTTGCTGTGTCACATGGAAAGCTTGTGTGTCTTCCCACAGTATAAGGAGAACAGAGCGCTCAGTGAGAGGCTGCGAGGCCTGGAGAGAGGGGTGGAGAGACTGGGAGGTCTGGAGAGAGAGGTGGAGAGACTGGGAGGCCTGGAGAGAGAGGTGGAGAGACTGGGAGCTCTGGAGAGAGAGGTGGAGAGACTGGGAGGTCTGGAGAGAGAGGTGGAGAGACTGGGAGGTCTGGAGAGAGAGGTGGAGAGACTGCGAGGCCTGGAGACGTCCCGGGTTGCTGATCGCCTGGGGAGAGAGGTGGCCCACCGGGAGACACTCAGACTGAGGGAGGAGAGAGACGGTCTAAAGAAAAGTCTGATCCACACAGAGCTCAAAAATGGCACCTTGGAGCGCTCACTCACCTCCACAGAGAGAGAGATACTTGGGTAGGAGCAAATGCATGTGGATGCACCTTCTCAATTCTTGCCAAATGATGTAATGATAATGAGAGTTTCTGTCTGTTTATTAAGGTTGAAGGAAGAGATCAATGCTCAAAAACAGGGGAGAGAGGCGGAGCGCCTGGAAATACTCAGACTGAGGGAGCAGAGAGACGGTCTAAAGAAAAGTCTGATACAGACAAAGATCCAGAACAGCAACCTACAGAGCTCACTTGTCTCCACAGAGAGAGAGATTCTTGGGTAGGAGCAAATGCATCTGAACAGGGCCGCCGCTAGTGGGGGGTGAAAGGTGGCGGTCGCCCCGGGCCTCGCGCTTTAGAGGGCCTCGCGGTAGGCAGGAACTTTATTTTCATTCTAGCGCTGCCGCGACTCAGTGTCGGGGGGGGGCTTGCAATGCCTATTTCGCAAGGGGCCTCTCATATATCCCAGACGGCCCTGCACCTGGATGCATCTTCTCAATTATTGTCAAATGATTTGATGGTAATGAGAGTTTCTGTCTGTTTATTAAGGTTGAAGGAAGAGATTAATGCCCATCAAAAGCAGGGGAGAGAGGCAGAACGCCTGGACACATTCAGACTGAGGGAGAGAGACGGTCTAAAGAAAAGGCTGATACAGACAGAGCTCAAAAACAGCACCTTGGAGCGCTTACTCACCTCCACAGAGAGGGAGATACTTGGGTAGGAGCAAATGCATCTGGATGCACTTTGAAGTCTTTGAAGGCTACAACATATTGACATCATGTTCATACAAATACAAATCAAAACATTCACTGATTTTGTGTTTTGTGGATGGGTGTATTGCTGTTTTGAATTAAATCATTTTCATCTGGATATGTTTCACTAATAGGATAAAGATGATCACTTAGAATAACTTTGTATTGACTGGTAATGGCTCTACACTTTCAGTATCCAAGTGGTTTCACACTATGGACGTGTGGGGGAGCATGTCGTGTACACTAAGAGAATGGTATTGACCTGAATGCTTCAGGTGGTTCACATTCATTTGGGGATTTATGGGTTTTGTGTTCATATAAGAGCAGTTAAAACAGATCAGTCAAATTTGGCCTTGAACACTATAAAACGGGGGCTCATTTTAGACCTAGAACCCGGGTAACCCAGGTGAGTT